>NC_090450.1:710421228-711037894 GCF_031143425.1 Pleurodeles waltl | reverse complement strand
AATGTAAATCAAGCAAACGCTATAATTTCACAAGTGGCTTATGCCTTGAAAACTGAGATTACAAAACTGCCAGGCTTCTGTCAGAGCCCCTATGGCCACATGAGGTCCCTGTCTCTGCTCACAGTGTCTGGGCTTTGACATGCAGAAGACCCTTGTTTATTTGTTTCCATCTAGCATGTTAGTGTACAAGAGACCTGTTTTTCTTTCCAATTAGTATGTCTCTTTCCCCTTAGTATGTCTCTTGCACTGCCCACATCCGAGACTGATGTAACTCGTTATAGTGCGTCTCTGCGTTGTATTAATTTCAGAAATGCTCGTCTGTCCTCAGTATATTGCATGCACTTTGCTAACCCTGCCTTTATCTCACTGGCATGTCTTAGGCACTGCGAAATAAGAGCCCTTCACTCTTAAAGTTTAAGTCTACCGTTGCCTTTCATTAAGCTCTCCGTTTCCCCTCAGTTTGTCTAACGCTGTCATGTCTGCAGTGCCCCATCAGTCAGTTCTTGTTAAGTAATCCCATAGCTGAGTCCCATCTGCCTGTGTCTGTAAGTAAAAAAAAAATTGGGATGATTATTAAATTCTTGCCAAAACAGTGCAATACAACCTTTAATTTTCAAATACAATAATAGTATTCTACACACAGTTGGATATAGATTACAAAAAAATTGGCAAAGGACTCCATGAAAAAAACAGTAATCTTTAGATCGTTTCCCTCTGTAAATATTTAATTGCAGTATTGATAAATTTGAAAGTACTACTCGAAATAATAAGGGTTATTGACGTTCTGCATAATTCATAAATGAAAAAATTAACTTACGAATAGATTTCGATTCACATCTGAACTCAACTGAAGGAAGCTGAAGAAAATTAACTCTAATTATCTTTTGTCTAATCTGCTTTTATGATGGTTCCTTTTAATATCCGTTTGATATCATTGATTCCAATGATGTTATAATCAGAGACAAATTGTTTATTCAAGTACCACCTTAAAGGCTGCAAAAAGGAAGTGCTAAAGCAGTCTTTTTTTTTTTTTTTTTTTTTTTTTAACTTCCAAACGTTCTAAAGCTTGGCTCAGTAGTGTAGCCAAAGGCCATGTAGATGGGCATATGATGGCTTTGAAAGATCTAGAACAGGCCCCTTTAATGTGATGGCAAACATTTTACGAGCATTTACAATGCAACGGGGCTCGCATTTGCCTGATTTAGAGCTATTAGCATTGTAAAGTCCTAACCAGACTTTTATTGCCATATAAATTGAAAATGAAAAATAATAGTGTTACATAAGCGAGCAACTGTAAAGTGCCACAGCATGAGCGTGAAGGAGACACACAAGTAGTCCAGAAGCCAGGCGGAAAACATGGAGCCTTGTATGTTTTCAGTAGTTGGCCGGTGCGCTCAAGGAGGGCTAAACACCGGAAAAGGCATGTATGCATGCCTTTCAAAAATGAAATCAAGCGATTTTTAAAAGGCAAGGCCATGAGCCAATGAAACTGATGGGTGTGCGGTGGGCATGGTTAAAATCCCACAGAGAGATTACAGCAGGCTAGAGCGATTGTGCCCTCAATCCTAGAAAGGATGACTTAACCAATGTCCTGCCATGCTCGGCTTTAATCCGTCTTTGCCTCTTGATGGGGGAAAGACTACAAATTGTCAAAATGGTGTCGCTGTAAGCTTTATGTAGCTATTTAGGCAAGACCCCGTGTAAAATGCCTTGCAGTCCTACTAAATTGAAGTATTAATTTTGTTTTAACCACCTTCAGGAACAGAATAGTGTTTTGGCTGTGAAATTTTAGCATGGATTCTATTCAGGGCAAGCCATGGACCAACTATGCTCGTTAACCTTGATAAAAGGTAACATGGACAACCTAAGTTGATTTGCCACTGCAAGCTCATTGTAGTTCGTGGTTCAGCCCTGTATGTCTTAACCCACATAGTGAGCCCAAGTTTTTGCGGCCTCCTCAAGATCTTGTTGGCTTTGTTTTGCTTCTGTTAACAACCAACTTGTTGCGATTGTTACACAAGCATCCACACAATTGATGGTGTGATTTATAATAACCGTTTTGCCTGCATATTGGATATGTTGCTGCCCTGCTTTTGGTGAAAATTACCTTGTGCCAGCCAATGCCTCCTGCAGGTGTTCTGTGTATACGTTGAATATGGGCCAACATGCACCACTACTTTAGCCACCTATTAATCCAAATACAGTTGGAAATTGTTTGGTCCTGTCCTTCTTTCTCCCACATTCCTTTTGTTACATAAAGCAATTGAATTACTTCTAATTCGCTTTTGGAAATACTCCAGATGCACAGTCTGCTTCATAGTTCAACCCTGTCTAAGTCATCAAAGACGGCAGTATAATCCATAGAGCTTCCTAGTGACATGGACAGATTAATAGACAAGAATAGAGACGACCGTCACATTACCGATTGCGCTACATTGTGTCCTGAAGCAAGTGTTATGAAAGGGAAGCAATTGCTTCTCAAGAAGCCAGCTCTGTGCATGCGCTAATAGAAACGTAGCATTGACATCGATGGACTGAGCGATAATTTATAGGGACCTCTGAGTTGCCCTTCTTGAATAAGGAGTGGAGGATGGAGCCTGTCCATAAGACGATGACTGTAATGAATTGAACTTAAATGCTGCCAACACCCATGAGGCTCAGTTGGTTACATCTAACTTGTACAGCAGAGTTGGGAGCCCATAGGGGCCAAAAGCCCTATTGGAGCTACTCCCTTTAAGAATTTTTGCTACCCTCTTTTTGCAAAACTGTACCACACCGTGCAAGTACTTCACAGATAAATGAGTGAACTGGGGCTCACTATGAAGGCTAAAACATATTGGTCTGTACCATAATTACATGCGTGGCCTACTTCTGTTTACACTACTGGCTTAGTCTAAAAGGCACACAATATGCTTAATTCAGCTAGTCAACATTATTGCCAGTACCAGCGGTTAGACGCTGTCGAGTAGTGCTAACATGATTTCAGTTTTTGGACGTGCAAGTGCCAGAGATAACTAGGACTCTTCAAAATGTGTTTTTAACTCCAAATGTAATGTCTTATACCCTTCTTTAGGTGTGTAGCCAATCTCATGTCATTAAAACCTATCATAAATAAAATATACATTGATATGTATGCATGCATTAAGGTACTACTGATCGGCTCTCTTTTTCTATTGGATTGTTAAATAGTTTTTCACATTTTACTTCCCATCACAGAATACAGTTTGAATAGTGCGTCAGCCCACTTCAGCCAGTAGCTCTCTTGCACTGTGAGCGACACCGATTTTCCTGGCCAGATGCACATGTCTTCCCTTTAAAAAAAAAAAAAAAAAAAAAAAAGCCTTTCTGTGTCATTGCACCTCTCTTTCGATAATTGAAAACTCAGCAAATGAGTTCTGTGCTCTAAAGTTCCTTCTATTTCAAGATCACGTTGATTGTTATACTTTCACTTGACTCCCCTGTTCTGTGCAAATCCTTGTAGGTCACCACTCCATCAGTAGCTCTTCCAAAGGCACGCCATAATTGAAAAAAAAAAAAACAATTCGGAAGGAATTGGTCGCAAATCAAGGCATCATATATATGTACGGTGGCATGTGTAGCTGCAGATACACATGCTGTGCATTATCCTGCCATCTAGTGTTGGGCTCGGGGTGTTACAAGTTGTTTTTCTTCTAAGAAGTCTTTTCGAGTCACGAGACCGAGCGACTCCTCCCTTTCGGCTCCATTGCGCATGGCCGTCGACTCCATCTTAGATTGTTTTCTTTCCGCCATCGGGTTCGGACGTGTTCCTCTTCGCTCCGTATTTTGAATCGGGAAAGTTAGCTACATATTGAAAATTCAACGGTATTGTTCTCACTCTGTACCGGTTTAGTGTTAGCGTATCGCAGAAGCGCTCCGGCGGCCCTTCGGGGCTTCCGCTCTTCAGCGGGGCCTGGTCGGCCCGACCGCATCCATCGACGAAAACTATGGACCGGACCCGCTTCCGCTTCTGTCGGAAGTGCCACTCGAAGTATCCCTATACAGACCAACACCTGGTCTTTAATCTGTGTTTATCACCAGAACACAGGGAGGATACTTGTGTGAGGCCTGTCGAGCGTTTCGATCAAAAAAGACCCTACGTGATCGAAGAACGAGAAGACTACAAATGGCGTCGACACCGAGAGAACAAATCGACGTCGAGGAGGAGGAAAGAATTTCCATCCAGGGGACGGACTCTGACGAATCCGAAAATGAGCGACCCGCGACGATGCAGAAAACTGTGAGTAAAACTGCCCCGTCCAAAACTCACACAAAGATCGTTAAGGCCAAGGGGACGCCACCGCCAGCAGGCCATGGCTTAACCCATCGAAAAGAAGGTGACCAAACATCGGCACCGAAAAAGGCCAAAGATTTGCCCAAGATATCCGACTCCGGTCAAGATTCCGGCACCGAACGATCTCGACACCAAGAGTTCGACTCACCCAAAACGAGAAAAGTAACGTCGGAACCGAAAAAGACTTTTCCGGAAGCATCAGTACCGAAAAATGCGGCTTTGGAGCTGAAAAGAAGCTCTTACACAGAAGAGCAAAGACTTTCCAGCTAAATGCATGAAAAACACAGATTTGAGCAGGAAATAAGTATGATGGAACCAGACCATACGCAAAGGAGGTTGCATATCCAGAAAGAGACTGGAAAAATACAAACTCTTCCTCCAATTAAAACCAAAAGAAAACTGGCATTTTATGAGTCAGAAATGCAGGCGAAGGTGGCCAGAGATAAAACCTGACCACCAAGTTTTCTCCACAACCTTCCCCACTACACTCGCCACATCTGTCCCCGGTAAGAAAACCTCCAATGCAGTCACCTACGCATATAGAGATGACACAGGATGATCATGATGCATGGGACTTATATGATGCACCAGTATCAGACAACAGCCCAGATTGTTACCCAACAAGGCCGTCACCTCCAGAGGACAGTACTGCATATACGCAGATACTATCAAGGGCAGCTACGTTCCACAATGTAGCAATGAATTCAGAGCCAATAGAGGAAGATTTCCTGTTCATCACCTTGGCACCCACCCACACTTCCTACCAGAGTCTGCCAATGCTCCCGGGCATGCTCAAACATGCAAAACAGGTATTCCAGGAGCCAGTTAAAGGAAGAGCTATCACGCCTAGGGTGGAGAAGAAGTACAAGCCTCCTCCAACAGACCCTGTGTTTATAACACAGCAACTTACACCGACTCAGTGGTTGTAGGAACAGCAAGAAAGAGGGCAAACTCTCAATCGTCAGGAGACATTCCACCGCCTGACAAAGAGAATAGGAAGTTTAACGCAGCGGGCAAACGAGTGGCAGCACAAGCAGCCAATCAATGGCGGATTGCTAATTTGCAAGCCCTACTTGCTCGCTACGATAGGGCACACTGGGACGAGATGTAACACATTATACAACACTTGCCCAAAGAACACCAGAAACGTTCCCAGCAGGTTGTGGAAGAAGGACAAGCAATATCCAACAACCAAATAAGAGCCGCATTAGACTCTGCAGACACCGCAGCACGAACGGTCAACACTGCGGTAACCATTCGCAGGCATGCATGGTTAAGAAGCTCTGGATTCAAGACAGAAATCCAGCAAGCAGTGTTAAACATGCCTTTTAACCAAGAACAATTGTTTGGGCCGGAAGTGGACACCGCAATTGAAAAATTAAAGAAAGACACGGACACAGCCAAAGCGATGGGCGCGCTCTACTCCCCACAGGGCAAAGGCACATTTAGAAAGCCACAATTTAGAGGGGGGTTTCGAATGCAAACACCAGAGCCTTCTACCTCGCAAACCAGACCCACCTATCAGGCACAATACCAGAGGGGAGGGTTTCGTGGCTCATATAGAGGAGGACAATTCCCAAGAGGAAGGGTAAAGTTCTAGACACCAAAAACAAGCCAAACCAAACAGTGACTCCAATGTCACAAAACCCCAACACTTAACACTAGTGGGGGAGGGAGAGAGACTTACCGCATACTATCAGAACTGGACACGCATTACCAAGGACGCATGGGTCCTAGCCATTATCCAACATGGTTCTTGCATAGAAGTCACATATTTCCCGTCAGATGTGCCCCCAAGGGCACACAATATGTCCAAACAACACTTAGACCTGTTACAAATGGAGGTCCAAGCACTATTACAAAAACAAGCAATCGAGTTAGTAGCCAACCATCAGAAAGGAACAGGCGTCTACTCGCTATATTTCCTAATTCCAAAGAAGAACAAAACATTAAGACCTTTCTTAGACCTCAGAACACTGAATCTATTCATCAAGTCAGACCACTTCCACATGGTAACACTTCAAGACGTGGTTCCCTTACTAAAAAAGGAGGACTACATGTCAACATTGGATCTCAAGGATGCGTACTTTCACATACCCATCCATCCTTCCCACAGAAAATACTTAAGCTTTGTGATACACGGCGTACACTATCAATTCAAAGTGTTACCGTTCGGGATAACAACAGCCCCAAGGGTATTCACAAAATGCCTTGTGGTAGTAGCCGCTCACATAAGGAGACAGCACATGCACGTATTCCCATACTTAGACGACTGGCTAATAAAAACCAACACTCAACAACAGTGTCTTATTCACACGCAATACGTTATAGAAACTCTACACAAACTATGGTTCTCTATAAATTACCAGAAATCACATCTGCAGCCATCCCAAATACAACAATACTTGGGAGCAACACTCAACACACAAAAAGCAATTGCCACTCCAAGTCCACAAAGGGTTCAACCGTTCCAAAATATAACATCAAGCATACATTCAAACCAACACTACCCAGTAAGGTTTGTAATGAAACTTCTAGGCATGATGTCTTCATGCATAGCCATTGTCCCAAACGCAAGATTACACATGCGGCCCTTACAACAGTGCCTAGCAAAACAATGGACACAAGCACAGGGTCATCTTCAAGATCTAGTGTTGATAGACTGCCAGACACACTCCTCGCTTCAATGGTGGTACCCTGTAAATTTAAAAAATGGGCGGCCATTCCAAGACCCAGTGCCTCAAGATGTGATAACAACAGATGCTTCCATGATGGGGTGGGGAGCACACCTCAAAAAGCACAGCATACAGGGTCAATGGGACAATCAACAAAAACAATTCCACATAAATCATTTGGAACTGCTGGCAGTGTTTCTAGCATTAAAAGCATTTCAACCACTAATAGCACACAAACACATTCTTGTCAAAACCGACAACATGACAACAATGTATTATCTCAACAAACAAGGAGGGACACACTCGTCACAACTGTGTCTCTTAGCACAAAAAATTTGGCATTGGGCAATTCACAATCACATTCGCCTAATAGCACAATACATCCCAGGCATTCAGAACCAGTTAGCCGACAATCTCAGTCGAGATCACCAGCAGACACACGAATGGGAAATTCATCCCCAGATCCTACAGGATCGCTTCCTACGCTGGGGAACACCAAAAATAGACCTATTTGCAACAAAAGAAAACGCAAAATGCCAAAACTTCGCGTCCTGGTACCCACACCACAATCCAAGGGCAATGCGTTATGGATCAGTTGGTCAGGGATATTTGCTTATGCTTTTCCCCCTCTCCCATTCATTCCTTATCTGGTAAACAAACTAAGTCAAAACAGACTCAAACTAATACTCATAGCACCAACCTGGGCTCGCCAACCGTGGTACACAACACTGCTGGACTTATTAGTGGTACCGCACATCAAATTACCAGACAGGCCAGATCTGTTAACTCAACACAAACAACAAATCAGACACCCGAATCCAGCATCGCTCAATCTAGCAATCTGGCTCCTGAAGTCTTAGAATTTGGACACTTAAACCTTACACAAGAATGTATGGAGGTCATTAAACAAGCTAGAAAACCTACTACAAGACATTGTTACGCAAACAGATGGAAAAGATTTGTTTACTACTGCCACACTAATCAGATTCAACCACTACATGCTTCCGCAAAGGACATTGTAAGCTACTTATTACACTTACAAAAGTCTAAGCTAGCATTCTCTTCAGTTAAAATACATCTCCCGCAATATCTGCCTATCTGCAGATTACACATACAACATCGCTTTTTAGAATCCCAGTCATCAAAGCATTTATGGAGGGACTAAAAAGAATCATACCCCCAAGAACACCACCAGTACCTTCGTGGAACCTTAATATTGTATTAACACGACTCATGGGACCACCATTCGAACCCATCCACTCTTGTGAAATGCAATACTTAACTTGGAAAGTAGCCTTTCTAATAGCTATCCCATCACTTAGAAGAGTAAATGAGATACAAGCATTCACTATACAAGAACCCTTTATACAAATACATAAACATGAAGTGGTTCTCCGTACAAATCCTGAGTTCCTACCAAAGGTCATATCGCCATTCCACTTAAACCAAACAGTGGAACTCCCAGTCTTCTTTCCACAACCAGACTCTGTAGCTGAAAGAGCCTTACATACATTAGACATAAAGAGAGCACTAATGTATTACATTGACAGAACAAAACAATTTCGTAAAACAAAACAATTGTTCGTAGCCTTCCAAAAACCTCATGCAGGTAATCCTATATCCAAGCAAGGCATTGCCAGATGGATAGTTAAATGTATTCAAACTTGTTATATTAAAGCAAAAAGAGATCTACCTATTACACCAAGAGCGCATTCCACTAGGAAAAAAGGTGCCACAATAGCTTTTCTGGGGAATATACCTATGACAGAAATGTGTAAGGCAGCCACCTGGTCTACGCCTCATACATTCACTAAGCATTACTGTGTAGATGTATTAGAGACACCACAAGCCACAGTAGGACAGGCTGTATTAAGAACATTATTTCAGACAACTTCAACTCCTACAGGCTAAGCCACCGCTTTTTGGGGAGTGACTGCTTATTAGTCTATGCACATCATGTGTATCTGCAGTTACACATGCCACCGAACGGAAAATGTCACTTACCCAGTGTACATCTGTTCGTGGCATGAGACGCTGCAGATTCACATGCGCCCTCCCACCTCCCCGGGAGCCTGTAGCCGTTATTAGTTGAATGAAAATTGTAAATAAATAATATTTTAATACACATTATGTACATACATACCTGCTCCATTGCACGGGCACATCTAGTATATTCACAACTCCTACCTCACCCTCTGCGGGGAAAACAATCTAAGATGGAGTCGAAGCCCATGCGCAATGGAGCCGAAAGGGAGGAGTCCCTCGGTCTCGTGACTCAAAAAGACTTCTTCGAAGAAAAATAACTTGTAACACTCCGAGCCCAACACTAGATGGCAGGATAATGCTCAGCATGTGAATCTGCAGGGTCTCATGCCACAAACAGATGTACGTGACCAAGGCTGCTAGTCAGCCGAAACGCGTTGTGCTGAATAAACTTACTTCTCTTTTGACCTCCTGAGAGTGCTGCTGTTATATAATAATTTTGTGGTTGAGAAGAGATTAACCGGAGTGCGCTGCCGGTCTTTTTGCTGCACCACCCCTCTTGGGCCACTTGGAGCTCTTTTTTGAGCACATGTATGGAAGATATATATATATATATATATATATATATATATATATATATATATATATATAGATATATATATAGATATATATATAGATATATATATATATATATCTATCTCTAAAAAGAAAACTATAATTTAAAACGTCCATTCTGCCTTCTTGCACCTGAGTATAATTGCTTGGGGAACCCGATACAGTGCTCCCATTCGGTGTTTATCAAGTAGCAGAAGGATGTAAAAACGGCAGGAGCTAGCAAGATCCTCTCATTGAATGGTTGGAAAACTTTGTTTACCACCGTTAAGAGTATTCAGAGGGACATCATGATTGTTTGCAGAAGCAGATACCATCTAGTTAAGATTGAAGACTATTTTCTAAACAACCTCTGGGAAGTCGTGGCTCAGTAGAAGACTTTTTAGCATGGATTGATTTGAATCTGTTAAAGTCCGCTGGCGTTGTAGTGCAGTCACGTTAATCAGTAATACGCAGGTGGCCCTGTTAATTAAAGGAACTGCATGAATGACAGGGTGGCCTTCGTTTAAATGTAAATCACGGTGTGCTTGGAGGTGCAACCTTTTTTTGTACTAAATCTCACAGCTTGAGTGGAAAAAATAAGTATGTTTTCGAGACTGTCCATTGTTAAGCTGAATGTGCCGCCTTCTTAAAAATGTCATTATGGTGAAGTCTGTAGGGTTCGCCTCTGCATACTCCTGGCTCTGTCCTTCGCTGAGGCCTGCTTGTTTCAACTCTGTATGTGACATGCACTGTTCTGGTACAGAATGCTGTGTGTATATCTTCAGTATGCCTCCTGAAACACCTGTAAATAAACCTTGCCCGTCTCTCTTCAGTAAGTCACAGGCTCTATTTACTGATGAGCCAGGTATGTGCCCTTCATTAAGCATACCTGAGCCCTGACTGCATGTTTCTTCTCACTTCTTCTCCGGCAGGGTTCACTGCTGAGCCTTGTTTGTTATATTTTAGCAGTTCTCATGCTGTCCCCATATTTACACCATTTATCTCATAGATAGCCTTTTCTGTCTCCCTGCTCTACATCTTGGACACTCCTCATATCTGAGCCATATCAGTTTCTCCTCACCATGCATCATCATTGCTCAATATTTATCTGTTTTCTTCTTTTCTGTATTTTTATTGCTATTTAAAGTATTGATGTCTTTCTCAGTGCTCTTTTTGTACTGCCCAACACCAAATCACTAACCTTTGCCTTTCCCCCGCTTTGATGTGTATAATCCTTTCCAATAGCTTTTTACTGTCCTCCTTTCCATCTCCCCACAATCTGTCTGTTACTTTCAAACAGTGAGCTTAGTGTGTATTTTTTTTTCCCCTCAGTCTGTCTCTGTACTTATTTCGTTATTTATTTGTAGTTTTTGTTGCACAGCCCAAGCCTCCGGAGCAGCAGAGTGCTTCATTTAGGTACAGGAACTCACAGCTAAGCCATATTTGTATGCCCGCTTTGTGTTCTGTGTATATGAGACTTCTGCTTGTCTCTCCTCAGTATGTTCTAAAGCCCACCTTCACTCGCCAGCTGATAGCAAACCTAGACAAACAAGCAAAGCTGTCCCGAGCATATGATGGCACCACCTACCTCCCGGGAATTGTGGGGCTAAATAATATCAAAGCCAACGACTATGCAAACGCCGTACTACAGGTAAGGCCTGCTGCAGTTTGTAAGCCGGTAGAAGGTGCTGACTGGTTAAGGTCTTGATTGGTTGAATCCTTAAAACGTATTTAGTGAAAGACAGCGCATGTTGTAGGCCATGATTTTATGTTGGGTATGAAGTTGGTGATTAACTTTAAATTACGATATTTGGGAGAAATGTAGGGCTCGTGGTATGTTCTGTGCATGGTATATGATGAAAGCACCATTGAGTCAAATCTGGCCCGGCGATACTCCTTAGTGTATGTTATAGACAGCAGTGGCACTCGATAGGCAATAAATGGGTTTGGCTACTAATCCTTGAGCAAAGTTGAATGGTCGCCAGCAGACCCCCAGCACACTAATACTCATTGACAGGAATGTGTAGTGACCCAGTGATACCACAGTGCTCAACTGTGGTTACATAGCTGTAAGCCTCCCTCTTTGTCTCTGAGGATGTCTTTTCTCCCTCCCTCGCTTTGCCTGTCTCTGCATCCAGTTCATTAATAAAGTACATACCAATAGTGGTGGGCCTGTCACTTAAGGTTTGAGACAGATGCCTTACTTCAGGGTATTTCACGGTCCCTATGGATCCTGGAGGCCAAAACAAGCTGAGATTTCCTTTTACTTCTGTCTGCTAACTACGCTGTAACATCATGCGCCAACAATGAAAGACACAACATTAACCTTTGATGTAACACAAGAGAACATTATACTCGTCAAGTGCCTGAACTGCACAGTTTGGAACCAGAAAACCTGGAATCCATCCCAATTTCCCTGCTTGGCCAGCCTATGGGATTGTAGGTGAATATTTTATTTAATGGAGCCTCCTTTTTCTTCATTTTCACATATGAAACACCTTCAAATATGCAAGGCCAGGATGTGCTCTGTACAAAAACCTCTTGCATTTAATAAGTCTGTAATGTTGCTCCATATATAATCTAGGCCACATATAGGGTGTACTTGACAACAGCCATGCCTTTCACTTTCCTAGTGGCATTGTTGTCGGCAAAGAAAAGTGTGATTGTTTCTAAGTTCATGTTTAAAAACTGTTCGTTGTAATAAACGCTTCCAAGTGCAATGATACCCTTGGATGTATCAAGGTAAAACGCTCTCGCATGTTCAACAAATACACTTTTTTTAAAAAAAATATTGAAGCTCCTTTTTTATAGTTTTATATGATGTTATATGATGCTTGTGCCTGGCTTTTAGAACCAATCCAGACTCTTCACTCTTTCCTGGCTCTGCTCTTCTTGTTAAATTGTTGGTTTACCCACTTCTGCATACCATCCTGGCTTGTGTTTATGAACAAACCAGCTTGCAGATGTTTATTGATGTTAGCTGACAACAGAGGGCCCTCATAGTGTGTGGCCCGGCTTTCTTCTTAGGGTATATCCAATTTCAGTCGATTTCTTGCAGAACAGGAGTTAATCTCTTTATAAAGTTTGCACTCTTAGTTTGCTCACCACAAACCTGTTCCTTGAAAACTTGAAGAAAAGGAATGAAGGTAAGAATCTGCAAGTCTTTGTTCTTGGTGTGGTAACCTCTGTATTAGCACCAAGACGTGTAATTGAAGAATTACCTAGCAGATGGAAATGGGTATTGATATTAGAGTAAGTCTTTGGACATCTCTTGGCATGTTCACCCACGGGTATAAAGTAGTATTCCCTCTAATGCTGCTGGCTGGAATTTTCCTGATCTCTCGTAAAGGTGCTTCTGCTTCGTAAAGGTAAAGGGGGGATTTTAGTGGTTCTTACTCTTAGTTAGTTCTGTCAGAAAGGAGCTATGTCCTATTGATCGTTGGCACAATGATTATTTGTATTGAGGTGTTTTTAATTGAAGATTATTGCAATAGAAGTGATCCCTTGCTGCTTCATACTTTTAAGGAGAATGTGGGGTGGGGGCCTCTCTCCCTGTCGGGCTATGGATAATTTTGCTTTACCTCTCACCATCTCCCTCTCTCCTTGACAGGCGCTTTCAAATGTGCCTCCCCTGCGGAATTACTTCTTGGAGGAGGGTAACTACAGAACCATCAAGCGCCCACCTGGTGACATCATGTTCTTGTTGGTGCAGCGCTTCGGTGAGCTTATGCGCAAGCTTTGGAACCCCCGCAACTTCAAGGCACATGTCTCACCTCATGAAATGCTGCAGGCCGTGGTACTGTGCAGTAAGAAGACCTTTCAGATCACAAAGCAAGGTGCATATATATTTATATATGTTTGTGTGTGTGTGTCTTAATGTCCTGTTCCGAGGAAGGTTTTGTACCACTGCATGACACAATCTGTAGGCGTGGGAGCCTCATCTCTGCCGGAGATGAAGACGGTCCCTGGTGGCAACGTTCACAGATTGTGCATTCACCCTTCTGGATGTGTAAGTCTTGTGATGCTCTGCTAATGTCCTCTTCCCACACAATTAGGGAATAGGAGGAGAAGATCGGAAGTGCCCTTCACGTGGTGGGATTAGATGTGCACTGTGGATGGATGCACCATCCCCATTGGTGCCACTCCCACATTGGTGGCCTCCTAAATAAAACAATGCTGTGACAATTTGTGTTCTCTCCTATCAGTTTTTTGTCCAATGGTACAACATAATATTGTGTTTCCTTTGCATTACTGCTCCTAATATTATTCTCTGACTGATGGTGCATTACACCTTTATTGTCCTTCCCATCAGTGCTGCTTCTTTCTGTCTCATTCTCGAATTGACCCAACGACCTGTCTAGGGCTCATTTGCCTTTGAAAGCTTGAGAGGGGCTATTGAGCCCTTGCTCAAATTGTTGATTTCCTTCATCCTAGTAGGAGGAGGTCGAATCAACTTTGGGCCTTTTGAAATTTGTGCAGTTTCTGCTCAGGTTGGCAGCCATGATTGCTCTTCCACTTCTTCCTCCTTCATGGGATGTATATATTCAGCAATAGTCCGTGTCCCTGCCTTTAAAAAATAAATATGAGAATAAAATACTAGAAGGCAACTGCTTATGTCACAAATTCCCATTGTTGCTCTTTTAGTATCCTTTTACTCATTCAACAGCATCTCTGGCTGGTGCATGTCGCGTATACTTGCGTACAGCTCCGACTGCACCTGTGACTTGGTTAGATCTTATTGGAATTATAATTTGTGCTTCCATCTCTGACATACCCTCACCCATCACGCTGCCAGGCGCAGTTTCCTTTACACCACGTGGTCCTCATTCATGAGAAAAAAACACTTTCCATACAGACTCAAAACAACACCCTACTTAGGGTAGCTTGCTATCCGTGTGGGTAAGGGTGTTGATGCCCTAAATGGCTGTATGAAACATTATACAAATGCCATAATGCACTACAATATCCGAGAGTGCCACTTTATCGATATTTCTTCATTGGTGCCTCATCTGATCACTCCTCATACACAGACACTTGCCCTCACAGTGTAGAGCTTTAGTGAAGTTACTCTCCCTCACTTATGCTCAGTCTTTCGTAGCTGTGCCTCCACTGGAATTACGTCCATTTGGGAAACACCCTTATTGGTCACACATATCTTGGCGACATCTCTTTTAATCCAATCTTTGTCTCATCTTCAATGCCTTTTGCAGTTTTCATTTCTGTTATCTCCTTTAGCTATGCTTATAATAATTTCGTTTTCTGATCTTTCTATCCTCGCCTTCCTCCCTGGGTGCTGCTTTCCTCCATTTTCCAAAATTTCTCTGCTTTATTTCTCTTTCTTCATCTCGCTGTCTTTTCCCCCCTTAAACCTTCCTCTTTCTCTCTGTCCAGGCGATGGTGTGGACTTCCTATCCTGGTTCCTTAACGCTCTTCATTCAGCATTGGGCGGAACTAAGAAGAAGAAAAGTAAGTTGTGTGCCCTCCTACATACATGGCCTACATGTGTGCTGTGTGTTTCATGATTTAATGTTTGTTGTCGTTTGTAAAGAACCAGATACAGAAGATACACCTCTGTGATCCCTTCAAATTGGGCTTTTTGTTTTCTGTTGATTTGTCATGAAGTGAGGTCCTTCTGCAAGCTGTTGGCTATTTCCAGGGTACACAGTCCTCTCACGCGTGCCAAGATTCTGTTGGACTTTAACTGGTGCTTTGTGGGCTAAACCTTATTTTGACAGTGAATGTCCCTGAATATCTCAAGCTGTGTTCAGTACACACCCTTGTTTTGATATATTCCCTGACGTATACAAAAAAGTGATGGCTGGAAGGCTTGAATTAATCTCCGCCACTGCAGTATAAGACTGATTTGAATATGACTTGGTCCAAACCGAGGTGGTATGATGTGCAAAATAATGATGAACTGATATGCGTCCTGAGTAATTACTACTGGCTGAGATTAATTGAAGTATTCTGTCCATCACTTTTTTTTTTTATAGTTCAGTCTGGCGTCCTAACTGGAATGGATATGCCCAGACATGGGTACCATGCACCTCGTGCGACTGGAACCAAGCTATACCCTGCTGATAAGCCCTAACAGAGCTGAAGCCAGTCCTGGGTTGCTTGTGTTCCGGTTCAGGGAGAACCTGGCTTGGCAATTAATGCTGTACTGTTCTCAGGCTGGATTCAAACTGAAGTGAAATGGTGTGCAAAACAATTGACAGGGATGCAGCAGGATTAATTCCCAGTCTCTGAAATTAATTCAAGTGTTCCACCCATCACTTTTTTTTTTTTTTTTTTAACTTCCTTTGGTTTCAACTGTTCCCTGTCAGGGCAAGCAGAGCGTGTTCTCATGAAAATCTCTGACTAGCCATCACCAGTAACGTATGTCTTTGGGCCACTTGACCTCTTAAAGCAGAGTGGTGCTCAGTTGGACATGTGATTGAAGGCTGATAGTCTGCTTTCATTCACTTTCATAGACCCTAAATTGAGAAAATATACAGCACAGTTGAGTCAGGTTAGACAAAGAATCGGAAGACCTGCACGCTCACTGTGATACACCTTGCACAAACAACACTAAAACACCCCATGTCCACATGGATTGTGCAGCAGGTTCCAGCACCTACCCACAACTTTCATTACGCAACACACACACAGTCTGTCCACAGACCACTTTAACAGCAGACCCTCAATGACATATGTCTGTTCACCAGATTGCTATTGGTGGGGGACGGGGGTCAAGTACTAAGATCCCACATTCTGATACCAATATGCAGCTGGGAAATTGGTGAATCTCCATAGTGTATTTCTTGTGGCAAACAGTGTGCATATCCTCATTATTGCCCTTGCCATACAGTTATTTTTGAAAAGATTGTTTTTTTTCTTCAAAATTGTGGCAGATTTTTCAAATGAGAGTTGAGTTCGAGTAGTATTGGTGATGTCCGAGAAGTCTTTAAAGGATTCTTTTTTTCAAGAGGTGTCTAAACCCGGTCACAAATCTAGGTCTTTTGACATTGGTATCAGTCTCTCTAAAAAGTCTTTAAAGGACCGAAACATTTGGCACTTTCTTTGCTAGAGGAGCAAGGTAAATCTGTACTCTCATACCTTACCAAGCCACAGCAACAGTAAAAGCCTGTGGCTTTTATACCAAGATCTTCGGTTACGGAGAAGAGATCCTCTGAGTCTACTGTGTAGGTTAACTTTTTTGATTGGCCACATAATGAAGGAGAAAAGGACAGGAAGAGACATAAAAGAGAGAAATATTGATTAAAAAGTATCCGTATCACACCAACGACCTTAGAATGGTAGTAGTCCTTGAAAACACTCTTAGAAAACAGAATATTTATTTGTGGAATCAGGAATTCCAGTGATAAAAATAAATAAAATATCTTCATTGATAGTGAAGGCGACAGTTGTCTCAGTGTCAACAACTACTGCTCAGTCATCAGTGAAGAAAAGAGTTTTTGTCTTCTGCAGGTATGATAGTGGAATTACTACTCTAAGGGCCAGATGTTTCAAACCTTATTGAGATTACAAACGGCCCAGTGGGCTGTTTGCAATCGCAAAAATGTATTTTGGTATGTATTAAGTCCAATTTGCGATTCAGTAACTTGTTACCGAATCGCAAATTGGATTTGCGACTAAATACTGATTCGGTATTAGTAAGGGGCGTGTCCAGGGCATCCCTTCCTAATACTGAATCGCAGAGGTAAGTATGATTGCTTTGTGATCATGAATGCGGTAGCAAAACGATCAGTTACCACCAATTTTAAATTGGTGGTAACCCATTCGCAAAGGGGAAGGGTCCCCAAAGGACCCCTTCCCCTTTGTGAATGCATGAGAAAACATTTTTAAGAGCAGGCAGTGGTCCCACAGACCACTGCCTACTCTTAAAAAATGAAAAGAAAACTTTTCATTTTTAACTTTTTTTTTTTATTTTTATTTTTTTTAACTCATCCTGTTTTCCTTTAAGGAAAACTGGCTTCATTTAAAAAAATAAAAGATTACTTTATTGAATTGCAATCACAGACAGGGTGGTCGCCTGAGCCCAGCAAGCCACCATCCCTGTGATTGTAGCCATTCACAATGGCTCTCAAATTGCGACCTACCTCATGAATATTAATGAGATAGGTTCATTTGCGAGCCCTTGCAAATCGCTATATGAAACTCCTGTAGCTTCATACATTCCAATAGTGATTACTTAATTGCAATTCGCAAAATAAAATCGCTATTTGGTAATCGCTATTGGAATTAATGATACATCTGGCCCCAGATGCTATATCAGTTGTGGTGATTACATGCAAATGTAATCCATACGAGTAATGTGCTACTTGTGTGCATTTGTTTGGACTTGAATATCGTTGCTTGAGATTGACAATACTACTGCGGACACCTGTGGGGGACCTGGTAGTGTTGCTTCAGGGTTTAAATATCAGAGATTGAGGCAATTCATTTGTCTGCAAACCAGTTCTTCAAGCTGTCTTTGATCCTGACACGTATCTTCCTAAAACAGCAGTGAGGATCATGGCAGCAGAGAATGTAAATATGGTGCTTTTGAGGTTAATGGAAACATTCATAGACGAGAAATCTTATCTAGTAAGTTAAACCAGGGTTGTGTAGGGGGGACACCTTCATTAACAAAAAACAAGCAAAAAAAGAGCCAGACTTGTTAAAGTGTCCTTGTTCGCACAAGAGATAAAGGTCTGATTTCTCTTGGAACGTTTCTACATCTGTTTTTTCTTTATCTGTTAACCACCAGCTAGATGATGTCTATGATCTGTATTGATTAGAGTGCATCTGGCTGCTCTCTCTCATTATCTGAAATTGACTGTTTTTCACTCTTCTCATCAAGATTAATTAAGGAATTCCTGAGTAATGTATTCAGATCTGTATTTTCAGTTGTAAGGTTACCCCATCATGGGAACTGAAAACTAAAAAGGAGGCTTTATTAATAAAGCCAGAATCGTATTCAACCTGTCCGCAAATGTACTGCTCAACATTTGTCTTGGAAGACAACCTGCTTGTGGGCTATTCCTTCTGGGAGAAGATTTAGTGAGATTTGAGTGCACTTCTTTTTTTTTCTTTCCCTTTTTTTTTTTTTAAAACAGTTTTAGGATTTTTGATCTTGGAGACAGGACTGTGGTAATTTTGCTGTTTACAGGCAAGGAGTTGTGTGAGAAAATTGAAAGCATAAAAATCAATATGCTACGTATGTACACTCATGGCATTGCTTTAGTTTTGTGTGTATAATCTGAGAGTAAAAAAGTAATAAATAAAAATACACAATCTGCAAGAAAAATACCATTGCACAACATCTATGTCATTAGAGGCCTCAGAAAAAGGCTACCTTTCCTAGAAAGCTGCTCAAACTATAATATTTGACATATTGACTTGGCCACCAATGTCAGGATCTCTCTTTAAGTATATTCTGACCTTTATGCATCTTGAAAAATTTACCATGTCTATTAGACTATCGATTCTGTAAATGTTCTATATCTTCATCAACTATAAATGCATTGATTGATAGAGCGATTTGAAGCTTTCAAGAATGTGTGATAGCTAGTCAAGCAGCGGGTAATAAATGTGTAATTAATTTGCCTAACTCAGTCACATAAGGATAAATGGTATCTTCCCTAGGTTTCCCTCAACAGCAAGATTGTAGGATTGAACAGGAAGTTTACCCTGTGATAGCCTTGATATATTGCCTAATATTTCCTTCCAGTAGAATAGGATATTTGTAAAGCACTTTCATATAAAGAGCAGTATCTTTGTTTTTCTAAAAAATAGTGTGGCTCTCTGGACTAATCTTAAATTTATCCCAATAGTCCCATTATCATTCCACCTAAATCACTGGACAGTCTTACCTACTTTTGATTGTTTGATGTATTATACCTGCTCAGGAGTCCATGGGCACGGCTATTTGTGCCGAAGTTTGAGCACATTCTATAGGAGGAATGACGGCCGCACCATGTTTCTTTACTGGAATCTTGCTTACAGTGATATGTATAAGCAGAAGTGTGGCGATCCACACGTATTCATCAAACACTACTGCATTGACAACAAGTCCAAGATAAAACCGGCAGCTAAGCAGGCAGTCTCTTTTCATAAGGTGAGCCTCATTCTTTCTTTATAGGTCTGTATCAAGTATGTGAATCTACAAGAGATCTAGAGTAGCTGGCAAAAAAAGCTACCTGGAAATGCATTAGTATTTTTTATAGATTGAGATGTGACCTCACAGTTTGTGAGGCTCTGGAAATGTGAGCCCAGATAATCAGGCAGTTGGTTGCCTCCGAGAGGTGTTGAGATGGGTGCCTACACCCCTGATTGGCAGATGATCAGGTCATGCAATGAGGTGGCTAGGATGTATTTGGACAGTGGCGGTTCCCAGTGTTCTTGTGTGTAGCTATACTGCTGCATTTTATTGGTTACCAACGTTTTCCAGACGGACGATTCAAGCATGTCAATCTATGATATCCATGCTGAAGGATTGCAGTTTGCTGGTAGGACACTTTTTTCTTATGAAGACGAGTGAGGATCAAATAAAGGTGCTTTTTAATTAAGTTTTGAACTTCAACTAAGATGAATACAGGTACATATCATGCATCAAGCGATTTTCAGTTCTTTCTCTTAAGTCTACGGACTGTGACGTATTTCCATCTTGTAGTATCCTAATCTGTGTCAACAAAACATTTTCTGGACCCATTTCTTTTTATCTCTTATCGATTTATTTTCTTTAAAGTGGTCTATTTTGTCAGCATCTCAGCTCACTCCCATTATTTTCTCATTGCTTCTTAGGTTTTCATGCATATTTCATCTGCAGTGGTCCAATCCATCCCTTTTCCATTGTTCAACTTAAGGGGGCTTGGGCTCAGCCAAAGTATTAGTACGCGTTGCTTGGCCAGAACAGTGCCCAAAAATGCCAAACTCATTTTCAGTTGTGAGGAATATATTCAACCGGCATTGTTTCATATTCTTTTTAGGTAGGGCATTTGTTGCTGCCCATAATTTGTCCATCACCTGTCCCTGGCTACTACCCTTCCGAGGTAGATGGTGTGATGCGAATGCTTTTTCTCCAGGCCATCAGTAAGAAGCCTACCCCATTTTCATTGTATCTGCCACCTTTGGATGTTTTATATGGATAATTTATAATTTATGTGGCCGTATGTAGATGGTGAAATGTACTTAATCAAAGCTTGCATTTAGTGATATGCACTTGACCTGTTCACATGCATTATTCCAATCTGGATGTCAAGAGTTCTGGGTGCCCCATCTAACATTTTTCCCTGGCACTGCTCGTATACGCGACTGGTATTATCTTAGTCAAACCAGTGTATTACATACTGTAACCGTCGTCTGTCACTGTAAAGAAGTTGATCTGGCAGGCCTAGCCTGCCTTTCAGTCAAGCGAAGTTCAGTGTTGCCCTTTTAGCTCTGCTACTTTTTTCCTGCCCAAACCAGAGAACTCATGAGTCCGTTTCTGAAAAATACTGAATGGTAGGGAACACACACAATTCTGTAGGCGGTAACAAATCTTGACAGGAAGACCATTTCATCAGAGATATTGCTGCCACTGCAGACAATGGCAATGCATTCCAGAATTCCATAGAGCTTCCAAGCCCTGTTGGCACCCTGTCCATATTGAGCATGTATTAAGCCTCATCATTTGTCACCTGGACTCCCAGGTATTTCAGACTCTTTAATCCTAGATCGGAAAGGATTGTATTGCTGCTTGTTTATGTCCACTAGTTGGGAAACATTTGGATTCACCCCAATTTGTTTTTAATCCACAAATTTCACTAAATCTGTCAAGTTCTGCTAGGAGGAGGGGGATCAAGCACACAGAGTCCCTCAAATATGTTGTCTGCACAAACCAAAACAAAGATTTGCTAACCCCACCCAAGGTAATCATTGTGCCATTGTCTATTCGAAGTCTACATGCCATGCACTCCATACCACTTGTAAATAGCATGGGTGGCAACGGACATTCCTGTTGTGTACCCTCCTCTGGTTTCCAGCAGTCTGAGATTCACTTGTCAATTTGCACCCCCATCATGGGTTCAGTATAAAGTAGTATGGCCCGTCCAGGGAAAACAGGTTCAAACTTAATTGTTTCGATAATGATTGAGGTGTACTCCCAGCACATTGTGTCAAGGGCATGTTCTATATCCAATGACACTAGGGCGAAGTCCACATCTGGGCCAGTCAGTTTTGTGAACACATGCGTTAGTTGTCTAAGATTGTACATGGCACTCTTTCACGATTGATCAAAAGTCTGATTGATCGCTGTGGTCAAGTGTAGTTATTGCTGTTGATATTCTTCCCCTAACGCTTTACTAATTAATTTTACATAAATGTTCAACATCCATAGTGGATGATACTACAACTTAGTAAGGCCCCGATCTGTTTTTGGGATTAAAGTAATGAAAACTCTTTGAGGGAGAGCAGAAGCCTTCCAGGTCACATGCCTCCTCAAAGGCCTTCAATAACATACCCATCCAAGATAGTACCGGATACAAATCTGCAGGCATACTGTCTGTTCTTGGAGTTTTGTTTTGTTATTTATTTTTACAGTCTTGAGAATGCTTCCTTAATTTCATCCTTTTTGAGGGAGACTTCCTACTGAGTTTGCTCTCTGTTCATGTGAAAGCCTTGGCATTCTAAACTAGGCTAAGTCAGTCAGTATGTCATTTTTTGAGATAGTGTCAATTTGCCTGTTTCCATTAGCCAGAGATTCCCTTCATTTCTCATTTATCCCTGTGGTAGAAATTATATTGGTCTCTCTTTTTTTTTTTTTTTTTTTTTTTTTCTCTCTCTCTCTCTCTCTCTCTCTCTCTCTCTCTCTCTCTCTCATATTTTTATTTTTTATCAACGAAGGCTAACATTCAAACTGACTAATCTACTTCCCTATACAATCATCATCCATGTTGCGTGTCAGTACATTTCTCATACTACATATTATGGTCGACAAATGCATCCTTCACCAAGTGGAGTAACTGCAAAAGTATTTAATGTAAAGCACTGTTTGACAGATAAGAATAAGTCAATGGAAGCAGATATGCCATGAAAGGTGGCGATTCAAAAGCCGTGTTCCCTTCTCCCTGGTGCATCTGCTTAGCCCACATCCCGGGGTACCAAGAACATAGGGAGCTAAATGAGATCGTTCTCTGTGTAGGGGTGCGGTTATGGCGAGGGGAGGGAATATGTGCCTTCCCAAATGATTTCAAGTTTTTTGGTTAATTTATTCACATTGGTCTAAGTTGGTTACGTCCCTGGTGGGCATGCACACATCCTCCATACTTTTAAAATATTGTATTTTCATAATAAATGAGATTTAGACACATTGTTGTGTCTGTGATATTTCTTGAAAGGCGAGGTAAGAAGAGCCCAGTTTATGGACTGACGAAACACACAGTGGATGCACTTTCTCATAGTCATGGTGTGTTTACAACCAC
Organism: Pleurodeles waltl; assembly: GCF_031143425.1. Lineage (NCBI taxonomy): Eukaryota > Metazoa > Chordata > Amphibia > Caudata > Salamandridae > Pleurodeles > Pleurodeles waltl. The sequence goes on along the minus strand of NC_090450.1, from coordinate 711,014,885 downwards.
ACTAGTGCATTCCATGCTCCGGTTTGTCACCCAGTCCTATTGGCATGTGGCAAGTCCCACCACTGTGTGCCCTGCCTTATATGGACAGGGTATTTGTCCTGCGGCCCCCATGTGACCCAGGAATACTGCTGGATGATCAGCAACACTTACTGCAGTGGTTGGCAAAGTCAGGGGACTGCACAAAATGGCAGCAGATTCAGGGTGTTGCCCTGCAGCAGCCCAGCACCAGGTCCAGGCATGATTGTTCTTAGGATACTAGGTGAGGCATTAGCATTTCTTTATCTGGTGCAGTGTGAATGAAGCTTGTGGTGGGACTTCCTGTGCTGAATCGATTGATGTAATGTTTGCACGTGTGGATTTGTAGGCAGCATTTCTACTATCAGTTCTGTACGTAGTCTATGGTTGTATAGCAGAAGCTTGTAATGCTGCTGAATTTGATGTAATGTGAGTCAAAATGTATCATCTACTGTTGGAGCCTTTGCCATCTCAGTACAAATGTGCACTGCTATCATATTGTATCCATTTTGTGTGCACAAGGTCACTGTATCTCTGCAAGAAAGCTTGTGCTGTGCAGCCTTTACTATCTGTATGTGTGTGCGTGCATGTGTGTATGTGTTGCTTAGGGATAAGCAAATGCCAAATCTATTTTTCAGTGCTTGTTTTTATTGACTTGTATATTCTGGTCAATGTCAATTTCAATAGCCAAAACTGTTTGCCTTGTCAGTGCTTCTTTTTATTGAATTGTATATTCTGACCAATGTCTAGTTATGTGTTTTCAGATAGGGTTATACACTTCCGAGCAAAAAAGAGAGCAAGGGTTGCTTTTGGGACCAGTGTTTGTAAAAAATAACAGACTTTATTTTTATATATATATATTTTGCAGCAATTGTGACAGACGTGTTCCAGGGATCTATGCGGATATTTACTAAAAAGCTACCACATCCTGATTTGGTGAGTTAACCCAATCAGTCTGGTCTCCTTCAAAGCGTTCTACTCTTGCTCAGACATATTACCTTGTGACTAGAAAATGTCTACCACCTACGACTGTTATGTCTGGAGGGCTACTGAACACCACATCTCCAAAACCCCCTCGCACCTTTTACCACCTACTTACTCCTTTTAAAAATGTTTAGAGGGGCTCCACTCTACACGTTTGGTGGCCATGCATCAAGCAGAAACTTTTGGAAGGAGATTCTTAGTAGGAATAAGCAAATTAGTAGGTACCCTTTACAAGACACTGTGGTCTTACTGGGCCTCAGGATGACTAGCGAAAAGCATAACTGAAAGTACAATGACCGTGGCGATTCATTTAATAACAGCTACCAAGCAGTCAATTACAGCTGATGGGAATAAATCAGATCCTCCAATGCTAAGTAGATGGTATGCAAAATTTTGAAACATGATAGCTATGGGGAAAAAATAATGTATGATTAGAATGATCGGCAAAAATGCTTTAAACAGATTTGACAGCTTCTGATTGACCACTTGCTTGGCATTGAAATGTGCTCCACCAGACCATACGCGCAGAGAACTCTTGGCTTGAGACTATTGATAATGACTAAATGCAAATTTACTGAGGTCTCCGATATATACAGTAGGATTAAGACAGGTGGGGTGCCCTTACATACAGTCCACTGATTGACTCTCCGTGTTCACGTTGCAGACGAGGCAGGCGGGGGGTTGGCATGAGGAGGTGGAGAGAATGCCACAGTGCTATTTACTTCTGTGCGTCCCACATGACGATGTGCCCGAGTGGGTTAGGGGAAGAATGCCCCCTTTGCTGTTAATACCTTTCACCCTATTTCATGCCTCTTTTTCCGCTTAGCCAGCAGAGGAGAAGGAGCAGCTGCTCCTGAATGAAGAGTACCAAGAAAAGACTTTGGAGTCCACTTTCATGTACCTGATGCTTGACCTGCCAACAGCGCCTCTGTACAAGGATGAGAAGGAGCAGCTTATTATCCCCCAGGTGCCACTCTTCAGCATCCTAGCTAAGTTCAACGGGATCACTGAGAAGGTACGCTAGGGCCCCAGCGATAGTGATTCCATTGTGATCATTCCACGTATTAGAGATGTTTGCTAACGTACCATACAAAAAGGAATAGGAAAGGGGAGGTGCAGGCAGGATATGAAATGGCCTCAGAGGGGACTTCAGATAGCATGACTCGCATGCAAACCACCAGAATGAGTTAGAGCTTTAGTATAGATCTCCATTTCTTAATTACTTGGTTCTGTGACCAGGCCTCCAAAGTGTTTGCTTGTATAATTAACAGAAATGTGAGCTGCCTGACTAGATCATTATATTTGGCAATTTTTGCTGGCTTTGCAAGAGCTGTATGGATAACTACCTATAATAGTGTTTGGAGTAAATGGTGACATGTCCATCTTCTCAGAGCTTGCTTATAGCAAGGTGAGATGGCAGAAATATTTAGAAAGACTGCATAGCCCACCAAATTGAACTAGCAATGGGTTTGTTTAGAGATGCTCAGCGTGTATCAGACCTTGAGTTTAAGAAAGTAGCACACAGAAAGTATCCTCTCCTGATGTCTTCTGTTAGCATAATCTACTTGAACAAATATTGATCTAGGAGGATCTGGCAGGTACTGCTGGCACTTTGGTTTCAGCAGTCGTCGACCTGACACTTTCTCTCTTCATTTCTGAAAGCATTTTTTAAAGCTGCTTCTAGTCATTAAGATGGTGGTCTCTGAATTAGCATTTCATTATTAATTTTACTTTCCACCATGACTTTCTTGCACAGCTGCATTTATAAATGATTGTCGATTCGTTCTGTTATTCAATTATGGTTAGTAATTTCTAATTTGTCCATTTAGTTATGGTTGTTAGAGTTTTCTAATGAGTCGATCAACTATAAACCAGTGATTGTTCTTTGATACTGGGTTTTCAAAAGACGTCATGTGGCAATGGTTTTCTTGTGTCTCTTTAGTCTGTACCATCTATTCTGTGCAATCTTTGTATATCAATGTTTGCTGCTATATTAGCTTTGTGTATTTGTTCATAGACGGTTGTTGGTGGCTGGTTTAGCAGTTTTTTTTTTTTTATTAATTGTTTACGAGGGGTTTCTTTTCTGTAGGCCTGTAAACCGATGGTGTTTAATGATTGTCTATTTTCATTGGATACCATTGTTTTTTTTGCTTCTGTGTTCACTTCTTGATCATTCGTGTCTCTTGTGTCGTTTTTTAAGTAACTGATTTTTGTTTATTAATAGTTGTCGATGGTCTTTCTTTTGTTTTTATTAATGGTCGACAGTGTCTCAAGTTTTAGTGTTTCAGTGGTTCATCCTGTAATAGTAGTGCTTTGTAACCTGTGACTTTTGTATCCAGGAGTATAAAACCTATAAGGAGAATTTTCTGAAGCGCTTTCAGCTGACCAAGTTACCGCCTTACCTCATCTTCTGCATTAAACGTTTCACCAAAAACAACTTTTTTGTGGAGAAGAACCCAACAATTGTCAACTTCCCAATCACGTAAGTACATCACACCATTTTCAAGTATGCAAGTACCTCTTCCATGATTTCCATCTTCATCGCAAGTGCCTGTCACCATTCTCAAGGTCATTATGAGTACCTCCCTCTGTCCTCCCCTTCGTCGTGGAATGCCCCCAACATTGGACTTAATTTTGGACTTGCAAGGAAGCTTTTGGTCTCACTTTCTTATTATTCGCCAAGATAGTCCATTCCCCTTTCTCTGTATCTGCCCTTTGAATCATGTGGTCATCTTACAGTATTGAGTGAGGCTTCAATTTTTGGGGGTGCCATTGATTTTACTTTCTGTCCACCACTTTTATGGGCCATAGCATTGATGTGAGATTGGTTGGTTATAGCCTCTCTAAGCTTCTTGTTTTTACTTGATCAAGATCGAGGCAGGCCTTATTTTCTTCATACTATACACTTTCAGAGTATGAAGTGAATTTGAAGTGATTGAGTCCTTTAGAAGCTTCTCCTGGTTGCCACTGCCTCCCTGATCTGTATACTGCCTTCGGGCCCATCACATGGAGGCGATGGGACAGGAAATGCGTAGCTCTTTAGTCCTAAATGTAAGCCAAGTATGTTGAATGCAAACACCCTTATCTGACAGACATCTAGTTGCAGATTTCTTACCTTAGAATTTCCCCTAGGCGTCAGTCTGGATCTGGAGATTTTTCTCGAGCAGTACCCCTGCGTGCTGTTATGTGTCATCAGTTGGCTCTGTGTCCTTCATTTGCATCGTCTGCGCCAGATATGATGTTGGGGGTCCTGTAAAGGGGCCACCCCGGAGCGCTAACGTCCGTTCTGTTCTTTCCACACCAGCCAGGGCTGACCCAAAGAAAGGGCTACCCCTCAGTCATTCTTTTGACTTGTCTGTTTTAACTTTTTGTCAAAGTTTTTCGAGTTGTTTAACTCCTGGTGCATCGAGGGATGTCTTCGAGGAAGAGCGGTTTCAGGCCCTGCGTGTCATGTCATTGGACGATGTCCACGACGGATCCGCTCCTCATGTGCTTTTTGTTCCTGGAGCGAGACCTTGACCCGCAGTTGTGCTCGGAGTGCCAGGCCATGCATCTGAAGGTTTTGAGGGAGCGGTCCCTGAAACTGATGGTAGCCGGGCACTTGACCCCGCAAGTCTCGGTCGAGAGGAAGGTCTCTGGATTGGTGAAAGAGCCCCCCCACTCATTGTCATCCCACTCCAAGTCCTCGGTACGATTGGGTAAGTCCAGGCATAAGAAGTAGTCGAAGATGGCAAAACATTATTCAACTTCACCTCGTCCGTTGGTTGACAAAATGAGGGAGTCGGAGTGTCGTTGATCCAGGCCTCCCTCAGCAGAGCTTGCGTGTGGGCTGACTCCATGCTTCCCCGAGTTTCCTGGAGCCAGAGCGACCCCTGCCCAACTTAGAGTTCTTTGATGCCATGTGCCTCATTTTTGGGCAGTCCAACAGCACTGGCGTGCCTTTGGGCCCTGCAGAGTCGGAAGGGGCCCCTTCCGGTTCTGCACTGGCAGCTTTGCCCTTGGCTCCGAGGGGCACCCAGGGATCCATGCTTGGATCCAGAACGGTATTGGTCATACCGCCTTGACCTTCCCGGATGCTCCCTGCAGCGTCCATGCCCCTGGGCGGTGCCGATCCTATCTTCATTGCCAACTCTGACACAGAGCCGGATGGGCGACGTGCGACACTGACACCGACAGGAGCCTTGCCCCCTATATCAGATCCTGAGCCTTGTTTCTATGAGCTAGGTTACGGTGAGGAATGGAAGGGGGTGCTGGACCATTTGGAATACCAGTTCCAAGAATCTATGGACTGCGTACAGACTTACATGAAGCCAGTTGTCTGGATACCTCCCCAGATACTGGCATGCTTTCTCCTCATACGGCTATGGAAGAGGGAGTATCATATTCTATGGTGGTGAGAAGAATGGCAGAGATCGTGGACCTTGAGTTGCCTTTGCTGACAGTTAGGACTTACCTCCTGCTTCAACCTGGAGCTTCATCCTGCGAACCTTGTTCTCCTTCAATGCAGCTCTTACGGATGTCCTACTGGGTACCTGGTCCAAAACCAGCACAGGGGCTCCTGTGGACAGGACAATTGTGTGCTATCACCCTGCTCCGGGTGACCCACATTTCCTTATGCAGCACCCCATCCCTGAGAGCTTGGTCATCCAAGCCTCTTAACTTCCATGGTGCATTCCCTTCCGCATCCCCCAATAGGGAATCCAAGAGGCTGGACCCACTTGGGAAGAAGATGTTTTCGTCCACCAGCCTGGCATTGCGGTCAGCGAACACTGCATGCCTTTTTGTCCGTTATTCCCATACGCTGTGGGATACAGTTGCACAAACACTGCCACAGGTCCTGGAGGAGGCCTGGGCTGTACTTTCCCAAGCAGTTACTGACTGGAGAGACTGGACACAACTGACTCACTGGGCAGAGTGGCTGCATCGACAGTGGCCCTGAGGTGCCACGCCTGTCCGATAGTCTGGCTTTTCGTGGGATGTCCAGGCCAACGTTATGGATATGCCCTTTGATGGCAACTGTCTCTTTGGAGAAAAAGCAGACTCTGCGCTCTAGTGCTTTAAGGATTCTGGTGCTACGGCCAGGTCATTGGGCCTCGCAGAGGCCCCTTGTCCCCCTTAGTATGTTTTCGCCCCTTTCGTGGCTACAGAAGGGGCACCCAGCCACATCTGTTCCGATCCAGCTACTGTGCTGCACATGCTGCATAGTCTCTGTGTGACCAGGGACGTGGCTCAAACTGCCCTTGTGGATCAAGCAACCAGCCGCCCGTCCATTCCACCCCTTCCCCCGCAGCTACCTCCAAACCTACCAGTCGGAGGCAGGATCCGCCATCATCTGCTCCTCTGGCAATCGATCATCTCAGACAGGTGGGTTTTGTGTATAGTCCAAAGGGGCTACTCTCTCCCCTTCAAGACTTCCCCTCTAGCCATGCCACAATCCTACGATTGAATAACAGAGGATCACCTGGCACTTCTCTGTGAGGAAGTTATGGCTCTATTGGCCAAGGGGGCCATTGAGAAGGTTCCTGTACCAGAAGTAGGTCGTGGTTGCTATTCCCGCTACTTTCTTGTGCCCAAAAAGGACAAGGGCCTCCGCCCTCTTAGATCTTAGGTTCCTCAATTTCTTCCTCGGGAAGGAGAAGTTCAAAATGCTCACTCTGGCTCAGGTTCTAACCGTCCTGGACCCAGGAGACTGGATGGCAGCGTTGCATTTGCAGGATGTTTATTTCCGTATTCCCGTCCAGCCTTCCCACAGACCTTACTTGTGGTTCCCGGTGGGCCATGAGCACTTTCAGTTCACTTTGCTCCCCTTTGTCCTTACCTGGGCCCCTCAGGTGTTCACAAAGGTGATGGCGGTGGTAGCAGCTCATCTACACAGGTAAGGGATTTCCGTCTTCCCCCTACCTTGATGACTGGCTGTTAAAGGCTGGCTCTCCTCAGGCTCTCATCTCCCACCTCCAGATTACGGCAGACCACCTGCATTTTCTGGGGTCCACTAATAAAAAGTGCCGAAGCCAAACCTGACTCCCTATCAGATGTTCCCTTTCAGCGGAGCTGTTCTGGACACAGTACAGTTTTGGGCTTATCCTCCTGAGCGGATAGTTCTGGATATTCAGGCTATGATAACGATGTTTCAGGCTCTATTCTGGATTTCACTGAGAATGACACTGAGGCTGCTAGGCCTCATGATCTCCTGCATTCGGCTAGTGACCCATGCCAGCTGGCATTTGCGGGCTCTGTAGTTCCAGTGGGCTCAGCATCAGAGGAATCTCTCAGACATGGTTCAGATCTTGGACGGAACTGCACTAGATCTGCATAGGTAGTTATCGAACCACAATTAGGTCAGAGGCAGATCCCTCTCCCTTACCCTACAAGATCTGACAGTAGTGACAGGTGCATCACTCCTTGGCTGAGGCAGCCATCTGGGAAAGGTGGAAATCGGAGGCATCTGGTCTCTGGCAGATTCAGGACTCTACATCAACTTTTTGGCGCTCTGTGCAATCTGACTAACATTTAAAGCATTTCTTCCCATCTTTCAAGAAAAAGGTAGTGCAAGTGTTCATGGACAACACCACTGCCACGTGGTACTGCAACAAGCAAGGCGGGGTAGGGTCGTGGACCCATTGTCAGGAGCCTCTGCACGTGGATGGTACAACAAGACATTTCCCTGGTGGTTCAACACCTGGTGGGCTCTCTAAATGCCAGAGCAGATGAACTCGGCCAACAATGCTGAGTCGATCAAGAATGACGTCTCCATTCGGAGGTGAGACATGGTCTCTTTCACCAGTGTGGAGAGTCTTGGTTAGATCTGTTCACCTTCACGGTGAACATGCAATGACAGCAGTATTGCGTGTTGGAGTTTCCAAGGTGGCAATTGCTCGGCGATGTCTTTAATCTTGAGTAGAACTCGGGCCTTCTGTACGCCTTTCCACCCACACCACTTCTGCCCACATTTCTCGAGAAGAGCAAGAACAACCAGGCCCAAGTAATCCTTGTGACTCTGGGCTGGGCACAAAGAGTCTGGTATCCTGAGCATGGCCCTCGATCCTCTGATCAGACTGCCCCTTCGGAGGATCTTCTGTTGCAGCAGCAGGGGCGGGTCCTCAACCCGAACCTGCCCAGTCTCTGCCTTCTTGTGTGGAGATTGCGCTGTGACAATTGACAGCTTTTGACCTTCTTTCTGAAGGCTGTAATGTTATCTTGGCAACCAGGCATCCCTCTACCAAAATGATATACGCCTGTTGTTGGAAATAAATTGTGGCATGATGCACAGACAAGTATGTTGACCCCTTTTCTGTTCCTCTCTCTGAGGTCCTATTGTTTATTCTCTCTCGGGACCATTGTGTATCCTCTCTCTGCCCCCCCAGGGCTCTGCTATGGACACACTCAAAGGTTATCTGTTTGCCTTATCTGCTTTTTTGCGGTTGCCTGATAAACCTCCTCCTTTAAATCTTCTGTTGTAAATAGGTTCCTTAAAGGCCTTAATCGTATGTTTCCTCATCTCCGTTCATTATGTCCCAATGGAATTTGAATTTAGTTTTGACATTTCTGTTGTGCACTCCTTTCGAGCCTCTCTGTAATTGTCCTCTCCGGCTTCTCACCTTGAAAATAGCCTTCCTTGTGGCCATGCAGGATGAGTGAGCAGCAAGCATTGTCATCTAAGCTACCCTGCCTTTCCAGGTTTCATGACAAAGTAGTGCTTTGCACCCAGGCCTCTTTTCTGCCAAAAGTGATTACGCCCTTCCACCCTGACTACTTTTTATGCACCCCCGTATCTTTCTAAGGGAGAGGAGAGACTCCACCGCCTGGACCCAAAAAGAGTGTTTGCGTTCTACCTTGATCGTACTAAAGAGTGGGTGGATGATCAGCTCTGTTGGTTAGGTGGGTGCAAAGAAAGGTTGGGCAGTGCAGAAGTGAACCATCTCCAGATGGGTCATAGTCTGCATTAAAATGTGCTACGCACTGGCTAAGAAGCAACCCCCTGAGGGTTTGCACACTCATTCTACCCGAGCTATAGTGGCAACCACTGTGTTAGCACGCGGAGTTCCAGTCCGTGACAACTGTCAGGCAGCAGCGTGGGCATCACTGCACACGTTTACCAAACACTACTGTCTGGACAGTCAGGTCTGTAGGGACGGGCACTTTGCCAGTTTAGTCCTGGAGGGCTTTCTAATATGATCTTAGATCGCAGACCCATCTCCAGGGATGATGATACTTGGGTATCTATTCTAAGGTGAGGAATCTGCAAATAGATGTTGCTATCAGATGGGCAAGTTACTTACCTTCGGTAACATGTTGTCTGGTAGAGACAATATCTAGTTGCAGATTCCTTACCGACCCAGCCATCCTCCCCACTCTGCAAACTGATTTCTAGGGACAGGGACTCCCTTTCGCGGCCCTAGTTTTGATGCACCAGTGGTCAGTGTTCGTCATGGCTCTGCGCTTCTGCCGTGGAAAGTCATGTAAAGAAACTGACATCAGCACGCAAGGGTGGCACCTATATAGGACCTGCAATGTCATGTCAGGTGCTGCTGCCGACAGATGAGCTGATTGACCGCACATTATAGCGCGCAGGGTAACAGCTTGAGAAAAATCTCCGCATCCAGACTGACGCCTGGGGAAATTCTAAGGTAAGGAATCTGCAACTAGAATTGGTGCCTCAGATAAGGCTTTACCGAAGGTAAGTAACTTGTCCTTTCTTCAATTTATATCCACTGTCAAATGAGAGGAGGTATAAGCTTTTTGTTCTGGTGTCCTAAAGAGTGGCCCACATGATACTGGTGCTAGGCGCACCCATGGATAAGTTTCTGGTCGGAATATGAAGACTCCATGTCAGTGTTCTTAAGCTCTGAGTGTTAATCCTTTCTGCACTCACATAAGGGAATTTTTGATCTTTTCCTCCCTGATGAGAGTACCACTTGTATTACCTGTTTTAGCAGGAGAATGTTAACCCTCACCCCTCTTGGTCCCCCACCCTCCCCACACACAATATCTCTGAAGAAGCAAAAGATTGTGACACGGACACTCTGACATGGCCCATCTTTGACAGTCACATTCTGGGAAAAACTGATGTCCTGGCACTCCCTTTCTACTTTGACGGGGAAGGCTGTCACAAATGGAAAATGAAGCTCTTGTGTGTGAGGGGTGCCACAGATTGTCAGCTTTGCAAAAATGGAGAATGAAAAAAACTATTTTTTAATTCAGGAGGTACATTGATCAAACTGTGACATTCTGGAGTTTTTCCAGATTTCTTCCACACTGGTTGAAAGGAAATTACATACACTTGATGGGAAGAGGGTGCTTATTAATGTCTACAGAGGGGGTTATGAAGTTCATTTACTCTCAGCAGTAAATATTTGGCAGACTGGTTTTTCAACCTGACTGCTGTAAACATGATTTATCAAACCAGTTTCAAATCTTGTTATATTTCTCATTTGTACTTGGTCAGATTTACGTTTGCCGAAATCTATGTTGCAAAGTCACTAGAGCTCACCTACCTGCACTGGTGAGCTACAACAAAAAAGGATTCATGCTAATCTTGTTTGTGAATTTCTTCCATAGTCCTTGTTTCTTCAGAGCGCACACTCGCAAAGCTTCGAGTAACGATTTAACATTCATAATTTTCCATTCACCTTACTTGCCCAGTAACATTTCACACAAACATAGATGTTTTTATACCAGTGCTAGGACCTGCTGGTGAAATAATAGCTATTGGACAATCTTAGTCTACTAAAAAATAACTTTTTGATCAACAGCTAGATTCTTAGTGTAAATACTGTGGTAGAAATTGCAAATAGTGGCAGTACCATTCGCAAGTACTACTCGCATACGTCCTAACTTTCATCATCTTGTATTACTTGCTCGGTCTTCTCCGTCCACAAGTATCACCCCGCAGCCCTCCCATTTAACTGTGAGCTTCGTTTTCAAACTTGTGTGCTTCTGCTGTTAAATTTGTACACCTCACGCCTGCCTTCGTTTTCCTGAGTAGGGAACTATTTGCACTTGACATATTTTCCTTTTGTGACCTTAAGCCACAAAGTGTCAGAATTTCTCACATGTCACTGTATAACCATAGTCCTGGGGCGGCCAAGGGAGTTGTCTGTGACTCTGCTCGAAAGTGCCCTTGAGGCAAGGTTGTGTCTTCTATTAGAGGAAATATAAAGGGTTCAGCTCAGTTGGTCTGCTTCATCCACCAGTCTGGTTGTCCTCTCATGCCTTATTAATGTCTTCCTTACCTATTGTTTCTGCTGTAGGAATGTGGATCTGCGAGAGTACCTGTCAGAGGAGGCACAGACTTTGCACAAGCACACCACATACGATCTGATCGCCAACATAGTGCACGATGGAAAACCAAATGAGGGAGCCTACCGCATACATGTGCTGCATCACGTATGTATTTGCCTTGAGCTTGGGAAGCTGCCGGTTCATGTCTTAGTTATGTCTTCAGAGTCAGAATGGCCTTTTTCAATACATCTGTCTTTGCATTAAGACACTGCAAGATAAGTTCTCTACTGCATGTTCTGCGCCTGTGATTTGGCTCCGAGAAGTGGCTATTTGTGCAGAACATTGAAAATTGAGGGGTAAATTATTGGTTCAAGTGTGAAAGATACTGCCATTGCTGCCAAAGAAGATAAATGTGTAGCCCAGCTGACTTAATGGCCATGATGCTTGTACTTTGTCATTGCCTGGTGTCTTAATGGTAATAGTGTTGGCTCATGATACTTGACTGCACAATGATACTTGCCTACACAATACCTTCTGAACAGACATGTTTTGAGACGCCATTGTTGAGGAGTTTTGCAAACCAAACACCTACACCCAAAAAGGTTACCCCTGCTGAGAGTTCAGTGACCGAGTTATCAAACAAGTAGAGCTCCCCCAGCACTATAGGTGATTTTCCCAGAAAGGCACCATTGATTAGTATGGAATACTCTCCTCTCATCCATTGCTGTAATCTCTGCAGATCAGTATTGGCTAAAATGCTTGCATTGTCATAAGTGTTCCTTTGCCACATCCTGTACATTTGTATTTATTATTTTAACAACTTTGCCTTGGCCTTCAGTGCTGCTCATTGCCCTGTAATCCAGATGGGAAACACTTGCCCTGAATTTGTTTACTGCTACCTCTTACCACAACTCCACTCCCTTGCAGCTTATTCGGTGGTACGCTAATGATTTCAGCCTCTCCTGTCTGTGCTCTCTTTTTAGGGGACAGGCAAGTGGTACGAACTTCAGGACCTGCAGGTGACTGACATCCTACCGCAGATGATCACACTGTCAGAAGCATACATACAGGTAACGCCGGAGACAGATGGATGTTCTACTACTTGTATACTTGTTTCTCTCCCCCATCCTTCTCCCAAATACTTGAGCTGGTTTTTCATGACAAGTTAAAAAAAAAAAAAATGTTTTATGCACTCCCTTGCAGCCCACTTCAAATTTATAAAAAAAAATTGTAAATTTTATTTTTACTTTCCAGATCTGGAAGAGACGAGAAGATAATGAAACCAACCAGCAAGGGGCATGATCACAACCATTGATTTGATGAGACAATCCTCTCAAAGGCCCTCTGCTGGGTTCGAGTCTCGTTTGGTTAGCTTTTGCTACAACCCAAACGGTATATTCTTCTCCTACCTAAAGCCTTCGATGGTCAACAGTGTGGAATATGGTTGATGGAGAATAAAGCCACACAGGACATGCCACAAATGGTGTGTTCCTCATCCTCTCCGAAGTCCAGGAACAGAGCTCTTTCTCTCTACAGTGACCACCTTGTTCCTAGCAATGTTTCAAGATTCTGTTTAATCTCAGGCTTAGATTTTTCCTCATCACGAAATTGCACTCTGGCACACCAGGAACATTGGCCTACATAAAATTCCAGGCCGTACTATCGAGTTGAGATTTCACAGCCCCACCTGGTTGAATATTTTTGAAAAGTGCAATCTACAACACTTGGAAATACTACTTCTGTCATCAAGATGAGATTTCTGCGTACGAACAGTAAGGCCTCACTTAAAAACCAAGGTGATCCTTTCTTCTAATACAGTTCTGCAGCAAGTGTGAGCCTACATTTCTGCCAACAGACTGCTTTGCCGCCTCACACACTCGTTTTGTCAAATTGTATTTGACGTCCCACCATGTTGAGCTCTCCCTAGTCATTCAGTTGTCTTTTAGTCAGACTTGGCATTTATCAGGTTTCAAAGGAAGCCTGAAAGAAGCATTCTTTGCTGCACAGACAGGGAGAGTAAGAGGAACTCTCCACTTCCCTTAACCAATTTATCATTTGTGTCTGAATGTTCCCACTTTTTCCTGGCACTAACCGCAGTGTGAGATTCACAAGTAACAGCTGACTTTGAATATTAACAGGAGATGCTTGTTGGGAAAATAGTAAATATTTTTTACTGTTACGTACATTTTAAAAATGTATTATCTGTGGTGTTTTAACTTTTTGTAAAATCTTTATTTGAATATGACAGGGTGTTGTGTGTTTGAGTTGAAGAGATCCTTGAGTGGGTGATTTTGGGATTGGTGCCTGATACTTGTCACCTGTCTCCAGGTGTGTGTGTACCCCTCTGACTACTTTAAAATGCCCATGATAACCTAACGTTAAAAAATGCTAGTTGGTATTCCTGTTACTGTGTGAAGTTCATGTCTGCAGCACGTATGATTTCCGTAAAACTGTTACCAACTTATAAAATCTAAGTGAGGGCACAGATGAGTGTTGGTTATAAGCAAATGTATTTTTATTTTTGTATTTTTAAAAGGCTAGATGACAGATGAAATTGTCTGATAAGCTTTCCTACGCTTTTGCTTCTCGAGGATGGTTGAAAAAAGAATGTTTCCAAGCGTGTTTATCACATAATGCAAAGTGGGCCGCTTATGGCAGAAGGATCTATATGAGAATAACAGAATCATTTGAAGGTGGAGAGGAGAGTTCGTGAATATTGTATAATGAAAGACAAAAAAAGCATTTTCAGTTCGCTCAGTTTTTCCAATTTTAAAGCAGAATATTCCAATTCCCTAATAATCTGGGTTTACTGGTGTACTGTTAATTTAAAATTTGATTATTTATAGTGTTAAAAAACATATTTAGGAACTATTCAGATTTTTTGTTGTTGTTTGTTCACTGGCACCTGCAGCAGGTCTGCGTTTATTTTTAAACAGTTTCTCAAAGCCCTGACCAGGCAAAAACGCTTACGAATTTCATGACAAGTGATTAGGTTGCAATTCTGTTGCAGATAGAAGTGGATCATTCCAGCAGTGTAGATTTTCAGTCTTCTGATCTAGGTGCTTGAAGGGGCTCTCTCGTTCTTCTTCATCCACCAAGGAAGTGAGCGCTGTTACCCCCACACCTTAAACTTGCAGTAGTTCACAGCCTGAAATGCGACAAAAATGGTTGAGGGACTTCTAAAGAGATGGATCGAGCAAGTTGAGCAATCGGGAAGAGTTGAGCATTTTCCAGAAGGTCCCCCCACCCAGAGACACCGCCCATCCTGGCTAGGCCCACAGACTATGCCTCCCTGGTACCTCTCTGCCCCCATGGCGGACAAGCTCTAAAGGCCCACAGACATCCTTTCATGTGTACACGTACACCAACTGCACCAAGTGCATATTTTCACGGGAAGTCTCTGCCTGTCTTCCAGGCACACAGTCTCCTCCAGAAGTACTGTTTCTCCTAGACTGCAGGCTCCACCTCGCCTGCAGATCTTCAGCCACTCCTATTCCCCTACGGGTAGCAGTTCTGTAGAAGCTTCCTTTTCTTGCCATGCTGGTTCTTACCTTACACTCGATGGCATTGGCCATGCTCAGGCACCAATATGCTGGTCCAAGGTCACAGCCTAATGGTCCTGCCTGGACTTGTTCCACTGCGGCACAGTCACCGATCTCCTGTAGAGGGAAGCCCAGAAAGGATCAGCAATTTGCCCACTCGCAACCAGACTATTTACTATGATTGTTCCATAGTGGAATGATAACCCATGACTTTTAATATCTGCTAGGCTTACAACCATCAGTCTGTGCTCAGCTGGTCTTTCAGAGGCATCGGCCGGACTGTCCTGTCCTCGCTAAATCTCATGATCACTTTGTATCGGCCGGTCTGCTGCTAACATAAATTGAAAGAACTGTCAGTGAACCTAAAGGTGACACACTACTTATAATGGGTAATAATTACTACTCAGTGAAGAGTAAAAGGTTAATTACATATACTGTGGCTGGTGAGCTAGCTAAGACGCTATATACAGTCAATACCAGCCGTAGTTCACAGGGTACCCAGATGCACGGTATAAACAAATATTTGGTGAAGTACACATGGTACCCTGGTTCATGGGGGATGAAGGAGGCCCAGGTGCAAGTCACAGAGACCAAATCAGTATGGTATGCAAGAGGTAACCAGGCGTGGGTTAGACAGTTAGCAGGACAACACAAAGCAAGGCAAACTGACCACAAATGGTATCAAAGTGATACCCATGTTTCTGGAAGGATAATTCAAAAGTGGACTCATCCATGAGCACATCAGTAATCTTATACAAGCAGGACCGACATGCTAAGTGAGGCAACTGACGTGACGCCCAGATGCAATAATCAGAATCACTAACAGAAATGGTATGTAGAATGATGCCCAGGTGTTGGTGGGATATATGGGTTAAAGTACCCCCTGCCAATGCAACACAGTCCAAATCAGAAAACCCGTTCCCTCCCACACCCTTTAAGTTCCCCGAAGTTGGTAGACTACACCACCCACCAAGTCAGCTGACCCAGTGAGAGAAAGAATCCCCTCTATCATCCTTCCAGAGCACGAAGTAGGGTAGATCTCTAGTGTTAAGTGACTACACAGACCAACAATAGATTTTTAAATGCTTCAAAAATGGCGAACCCAACAAAGACCCTTTAGTTGTAAAGGAAATGTTTATTCATAGGCAGGGACACGTGGCAGTCATCATGACAGAACATTTCAGAATAAATTGTCTTCAGCACCGTTTAGGACCCCAGAGGTCATGTGACGATACCAACTACAGAAAATCCTAGCAAGGATCCCAGAATGACGACACAATGGTAAAGCATGGTAGGTAACTCGGCCTCAGGCTGTATGCAGCAGCCAAGACGCGTTTAGCTGTGCCAGTCTTTGACATGCCTCTTTTTACTGCTGACATAGCTGGGTGGGACATGGGCAAACTATCTAACATGGTGGATGTAGAACAATAACACTTTGTCTTCGGCCTGCACTAGATCCCAAAACATCAGCAGATGGCGACATCGACCCGCACCCACCACCCTACTATGCCCTGAGGACGACGGGGGCCACT
Organism: Pleurodeles waltl; assembly: GCF_031143425.1. Lineage (NCBI taxonomy): Eukaryota > Metazoa > Chordata > Amphibia > Caudata > Salamandridae > Pleurodeles > Pleurodeles waltl. Next base: position 710,998,591 of record NC_090450.1, on the reverse strand, counting down.
TTGGCCAGAGGAGCAGCTCCACAACTTATCCAACGCTCCCGGATTGTTGGGGCTTGCCCTGTCCAGGCTGGTGTGGCTGCCTTCGTGGGGACCAGGTTGGCCCTGACTGGAGGCCTCCTTTTTGCCCCACAACAGATGAGACAGGAAGCGGGAGGGAGCTGAGTACCAGCCCCACCAACAGACAATGTCACGGAGCAACGCCACAGCTGAGAAGGAGACGCTATCACTGGCCGAACACGTGGCGCAGGCCCATACAGCAGACTGCAGCCACGACTCCCAAGGTGCCCCGCTGAATGAGGGTGGACTGCCTCCTGGCCTCTGGTTGGGCTGCGGCAACCAGTGGGTGCTTTCACACCACAGCTTCTAAACTGGGCATCGCCTGTTGGGGCTAAGGGGACCCCTCCCCACCCTTCCTACCTGGGGGCTGCTTCAGCCTGGACCTGCTCGAGTCTGTGTGGTTGCCTGGGGGCCGCACCTCAGATTGGGACAACCGCGCACAACATCAGGGGGAATTGAAGAGTACCAGGACCACACCAAAGGACTACAACAGACTGCAGCACCCTTGACCACCATAAACACAAGGCCCCCGCCTTGGTCTGTGCGTCCCCGGACCACTGGGCACCGGGAGCGCACAGAGGCCTGGGAATGGCTGGATAAAGAGGATGTGCCACCAGCCTGCACAACCCCTGACTGCCTCAACACTGGACCCTCCCTCAACGGTGTCAAATAGCCCAACCAAAGAGGAGTTCGACCCCCTCAGAAGGCTGAAAGCACCTCCCCGGACCTTGAACAAGTCATCAAGGAAGGAAAAGCGGCATTGGATGCGGCGGCCACCTTGGGCGCGGAGGCCACCTTGGACGCTGCGACCACCTCTACGGACAGAGGTGCAAGACCACTTCTCTTCCCGTCAGATGAGGACTTATTGGACTCGATCGTTACCCCTCAAGGTTTACAAACAATTTCCGCTGTCACACCACAAACCGCAGTTGGCCTAATTTAACGAGCCTCACCCATTATAAGTGACCTCTATCACTTCCCCACGATGACGCAAAAGAACTGTCATGAAGTAGATGGAGGGAGTGACACTTAACCGCTGTTTATTATATGACAAGTAAAATGCATAATGTGTCTGATAGAGACTTTTAGTTACAGATTCCTTACCTTTGAATTTCCCCAAGCGTCAGACTGGATCTGGAGACTTTTCTTCGAGCAGTATCTCTGTGTGCCATCAGGTGGCGTTGGTCGACTCCTTTGGCGCTGTGATGTCGCTGTCGTATATAGGCGCCCCCCCGGCGCGCTGACATCGGTTCTTTTCTTTCTGCGCCTACGCACAGATCCGGAGAGAGCTACCTCAGTCCTTTTTGACTATGTCAACACTTTTGTCGAAGTTTTTGACGAGTTCGTGGATGTGTCAAGTGATGTCCTGCAAGACCGGATTCAAGCCCTGCGACTCCTGTCACCGAATTATGTTGGTGACTGATCCGCACCTCGTGTGTCTTTGGTGCCTGGAACGCGATCACGACCCGAAGTCTTGCTCAGAGTGTCGGGCCATGAACCTGAAAGCTTTGAGGGAGGGGTCCCTAAAGCTCATGGCGGCCCGACCCTCGACGGTGCTCACGGTCCCGTTCGAGACGAAGATCTTGAGACCGGCCGCGGAGGCACCACCACTCTTCATCCTCCAAGTCATCGGGACATTCGGGTCACAAAAAGAAGCCAAAGAAGGGCAAGCGTTCTTCGACTTCACCCTGTCGATCGGATGCTACGACGCGGGAAGAGTGTCAACGCTCTAGGCCTCAGTCAACGGAGCCTTCATCTGGGTTGGCTACGCGATTCCCCGCCTTCCCGGAAGCCGAAGCCACCCCTGCCCAACTTAAGGAACTTTACGAGGCAATGCGCCTCATTTTTGGGCAGTCCGACCCACCTTCGGCGTACAGGTGAGTCTGTTGGGGTTCCCTTGGTTTCAAAGCCATTGGCTTCGGCCACTGCTTCGGAGGGCCCCTCCGAATCCAATCGGGGATCTGTTCCGACACAGGTCGTGCCGCGGTGACCTTCCCCAGCATTTGGTCAGACCGACCCTCCCGATGTCGGTTGGGCCCACAATCAACGTCGATCCCATACTCGTACCCGACTACCCAGAACATCGTCGATCGATGCTTTTTCTGATCTCTGTGGGCTCTCCTGGGCCCAGGGTTGATCCAGACCCTTATTCTTGTGGGTATGGATACGGGAAGAGTATGGAGGGGACGCTGGACCCTTTAGAATACCAGCTTGACTCCTAAATGGACTGAGTGCAAGATTTGGGTGATGCCAGTGGTCTAGACACCTGCCCTGACACCAGTATGCTCTCCTCCTAGTGTGGCTACGGAGGAGGGTACTGCTTATTCCATGGTGGTGAGAAGGGTGGCTGAGGTCCTGGACCTCGAGCTACCTTCTGTGGAGGTTAGGCCCAACATCCTAACCGACATGCTTCAACCGGGGTCTTCCTCTTCCGAGCCCCTTCTACCATTTAATTAAGCACTGACAGATGTCCTTTTAGGTACTTGGTCCAGACCCAGCACAGGGGCTCCTGTGAATAGGACGATTGCCTGCCGCCATCGGCCTGCTCTGTCAGACCCGAAATTCCTCACCTAACACCTAACACCCCACGTCTGAGAGCCTTGTGATCCAGGCTTCTTCTTCTTCATCTGGCACTTTCCCTGCCGCACCCCCGGATAGGGAATCAAAAAGACTGGATCATTTGGGGAAGAAGTTTTCTTCCATCAGTCTAGTGCTGCGGTCTGTGAACACTGCATGCCTTTTGGGCCGCCATTCCCATACTCTCTGGGATATGGTCTCGCAAGTGATGCCTGCAGTCCTGGAGGAGGCCCGGTCTGTCCTTTCCCAAGCTGTAACAGATGGGAGGGCTGCAGCGAAGTTCATGGTTCGTTGTGGACTGGATACAACTGACCCTTTAGGCGGATAGGTTGCATCGACGGTGGCATTGAAACGCCACACTTGTCAGAACATCTGGCTTTTCAGGGGATGTCCAGCAATCCTTGATGGACAATGCCCTTTGATGGCACACGTCTCTTCAGAGACAAGGCGGACTCAGTGCTCGAGCGCTTTAAGGATTCCCGAGCCATGGCCCAGTCCCTTGGCCTGGCGCCGGCACCTAGACCCCAGCAGTCCACCTTTCGTGGCTATGGAAAGGGCACCCACCACGTCCTTTCCCTCTTGGCCACCAACCCGCGCATGCTCTACAGCCCCTGCGCGGCCGCGGGATCTCACGACCCCCGGGGATCAGGGAGCCAGTGGGTCGCCCAGTCCACCACTGCCCCCTCTTGAGCCTCCAAGCCTTTCTAGTTTGTGGGTACATCAGGACCAGTGGGTGGCAGGATACGCTATCACCTGCCCCAATGGCAAGCCATTACCTCGGACAGGTGGGTCCTACAAATTGTCCGAAGGGGCTACTCCCTCCCCTTCAAGACATCTCCTCCAGCCATGCCACCTTTCTACAATAGGATATCGGAGGATCATATGGCGCTTCTTCGCGAGGAAGTCCAAGCCTTTTTGGCCAAAGGAGCTATAGAGAGGGTTCTGTTGCCAGAAGTAGGTCGTGGTTGCTATTCCCGCTACTTTGTGGTTCAGAGAAAGGACAAAGATCTTCTGCCTATATTAGATCTTTGGTCCCTCAATCTCTTCCTCAAAAAGGAGAAGTTCAAAATGTTGACATTGGCTCAGGTCCTATCTGCCCTGGATCCCGGAGACTGGATGGTAGCATTGGACTTGCAAGACTCATACTTCCACATTCCCTTCTTGCTGGCCCACAGATGTTACCTACAATTCATGGTAGGTCACGAGCACTTTCAGTTTACTGTGCTCCCTCAGGTGTTAATGAAAGTGATGGTAGTGGTGGCAGCTCATCTGCGCAGGTTAGGGGTCCCAGTCTTCCCCTACCTCTACGATTGGCTGTTAGAGGCGAACTTGCCCCAGACAGGCGTCTCCCACCTCCAGACTACAGCGAACCTTTTGCATTCGCTGGGGTTCACTATCAATGTGCCGAAGTCACAGCTGACTCCTTCTCAGACGCTCCCTTTCATCAGAGCTGTTCTCGATACAGTGCAGTTTTGGGCATATCCTCCCGAAAAGAGAGTCCAGGATATTCGGGCTATGATACTGACGTTTAAGTCTCTGTCCTGAATTTCGGTGAGAATGACTCTGAGGCTCCTGGGCCTCATAGCCTCCTGCATGCTGCTGGTTCAAAAGGCCAGATGGCATATGCGGGCTCTACAGTGGGACCTGAAGTTCCAGTGGGCGCAGCATCATGGGAATCTCTCCAACAAGGTCCAGATCTTGGAAGGAACTGCGAGAGACCTGCAGTGGTGGTTAACAAATCAGGATTGGGTCAAGGGCAGATCCCTCTCATTTCCACAACCAGATCTTAATGTTTTGACAGATGTGTCACTCCTGGGATGGGGTGGCCACATGGGAGAGGCAGAGATCAGAGGCATCTGGTCACCAGCGGAAGGCGGGCTCCATATCAATCATCTGGAGCTCCAAGCTATTCGACTAGCATTGAAAGCATTTCTTCCCTCCTCCAAGGGGAAAGCAGTGCAGGTGTTCACAGACAACACCACCGCCATGTGGTATTGCAACAAACAAGGCGGAGTGGGGTTGTGGACCCTTTGTTGAGGCCTTTTGCCTCTGGACTTGGCTGGAACATCAGGGCGTTTCCCTGGTGGTTCAACACCTGGCAGGCTCCTTGAATGCCAGAGCAGACGAACTCAGCCAATGAGGCGTGGTCGACCACGAATGGCGTCTCCATCCGGTTGTGGCACAAGGTCTCTTCCTGCGGTGGGGAGAACTTTGGTTAGACTTGTTCACCTCTGTAGAGAACGTTCAATGTCAGCTGTTTTGCGCGTTGGAGTTTCCAAGGCTGCACTTGCTCGGCGACACTTTTCGTCGCAAGTGGAGTTCAGACCTCTTGTACGCCTTTCCGCCTATACCACTTCTGCCCAGAGTTCTGAAGAAGATCAGGCAAGACCGGCCCAAGTAATACTGGTGGCTCCGGACTGGGCACGAAGAGTCTGGTATCCTGAGCTTTTGAACATGGCCATAGTTCCTCTGATCAGACTGCCCTTTCGGGAGGATCTTCTGTCGCAGCAACATGGGAGGGTCCTACACCCGAACTTGTCAACTCTACGGCTTCATACGTGGAGATTGACGGCAACAGTTGACGTCTTTTGACCTGACACCCGAAGTCTGTGACGTTATCTTGACAGCCAAGCGTCCCTCATCCAAAACTGTATTCACCTGTCGTCGGAAGAAATTTGTGGCTTGGTGCATTGACAATTCTGTCGATCCTCTATCTGCTCCTCTTTCTCAAGTTCTTCTCTTTGTTCTTTCCCTTGCCCGGCAGGTTCCACCTTGGGCACTCATAAGGGTTAACTCTCTGCTTTCTTAAGGTTACCAGATCAGCCTTCCTCATTTAAATCTCCCATAGTTGGGAGGTTTCTTAAAGGCCTCACACATCTCTTTCCTCCTATCCCATTCATCATGCCCCAATGGGATCTCAACCTGGTCTTAACATACCTTATATGTACCCCGTTTTAACCGCTTCACAACTGTCCTACGGCTCTTAACTATAAATACTGTCTTTTTAGTTGCCATTACTTCTGCCCGCAGAGTTAGTGAACTCCAGGCTCTGTCTTCTTGTAGGAAAGTACCATCTTGCCTGGCATGTTACCCCCATTTTTCACTGTATATATGTTGTTTTAGTTGTATGTGTCACTGGGACCCTGGTAACCCAGGGCCCCAGTGCTCATAAGTGTGCCTGAATGTGTTACCTGTGTAGTGACTAACTGTCTCACTGAGGCTCTGCTAATCAGAACCTCAGTGGTTATGCTCTCTCATTTCTTTCCAAATTGTCACTGACAGGCTAGTGACCATTTTTACCAATTTACATTGGCTTACTGGAACACCCTTATAATTCCCTAGTATATGGTACTGAGGTACCCAGGGTATTGGGGTTCCAGGAGATCCCTATGGGCTGCAGCATTTCTTTTGCCACCCATAGGGAGCTCTGACAATTCTTACACAGGCCTGCCACTGCAGCCTGAGTGAAATAACGTCCACGTTATTTCACAGCCATTTTACACTGCACTTAAGTAACTTATAAGTCACCTATATGTCTAACCTTTACCTGGTAAAGGTTAGGTGCAAAGTTACTTAGTGTGAGGGCACCCTGGCACTAGCCAAGGTGCCCCCACATTGTTCAGAGCCAATTCACTGAACTTTGTGAGTGCGGGGACACCATTACACGCGTGCACTACATATAGGTCACTACCTATATGTAGCTTCACCATGGTAACTCCGAATATGGCCATGTAACATGTCTATGATCATGGAATTGCCCCCTCTATGCCATCCTGGCATTGTTGGTACAATTCCATGATCCCAGTGGTCTGTAGCACAGACCCTGGTACTGCCAGACTGCCCTTCCTGGGGTTTCTCTGCAGCTGCTGCTGCTGCCAACCCCTCAGACAGGCAGCTGCCCTCCTGGGGTCCAGCCAGGCCTGGCCCAGGATGGCAGAACAAAGAACTTCCTCTGAGAGAGGGTGTGACACCCTCTCCCTTTGGAAAATGGTGTGAAGGCAGGGGAGGAGTAGCCTCCCCCAGCCTCTGGAAATGCTTTGTTGGGCACAGATGTGCCCAATTCTGCATAAGCCAGTCTACACCGGTTCAGGGACCCCTTAGCCCCTGCTCTGGCGCGAAACTGGACAAAGGAAAGGGGAGTGACCACTCCCCTGACCTGCACCTCCCCTGGGAGGTGTCCAGAGCTCCTCCAGTGTGCTCCAGACCTCTGCCATCTTGGAAACAGAGGTGCTGCTGGCACACTGGACTGCTCTGAGTGGCCAGTGCCACCAGGTGACGTCAGAGACTCCTTGTGATAGGCTCCTTCAGGTGTTAGTAGCCTTTCCTCTCTCCTAGGTAGCCAAACCCTCTTTTCTGGCTATTTAGGGTCTCTGTCTCTGGGGAAACTTTAGATAACGAATGCATGAGCTCAGCCGAGTTCCTCTGCATCTCCCTCTTCACCTTCTGATAAGGAATCGACCGCTGACCGCGCTGGAAGCCTGCAAACCTGCAACATAGTAGCAAAGACGACTACTGCAACTCTGTAACGCTGATCCTGCCGCCTTCTCGACTATTTTCCTGCTTGTGCATGCTGTGGGGGTAGTCTGCCTCCTCTCTGCACCAGAAGCTCCGAAGAAATCTCCCGTGGGTCGACGGAATCTTCCCCCTGCAACCGCAGGCACCAAAAAGCTGCATTACCGGTCCCTTGGGTCTCCTCTCAGCACGACGAGCGAGGTCCCTCGAATCCAGCGACACCGTCCAAGTGACCCCCACAGTCCAGTGACTCTTCAGCCCAAGTTTGGTGGAGGTAAGTCCTTGCCTCACCTCGCTGGGCTGCATTGCTGGGAACCGCGACTTTGCAAGCTACTCCGGCCCCTGTGCACTTCCGGCGGAAATCCTTCGTGCACAGCCAAGCCTGGGTCCACGGCACTCTAACCTGCATTGCACGACTTTCTAAGTTGGTCTCCGGCGACGTGGGACTCCTTTGTGCAACTTCGGCGAGCACCGTTTCACGCATCCTCGTAGTGCCTGTTTCTGGCACTTCTCCGGGTGCTACCTGCTTCAGTGAGGGCTCTTTGTCTTGCTCGACGTCCCCTCTCTCTGCAGGTCCAATTTGCGACCTCCTGGTCCCTCCTGGGCCCCAGCAGCGTCCAAAAACGCCAAACGCACGATTTGCGTGTAGCAAGGCTTGTTGGCGTCCATCCGGCGGGAAAACACTTCTGCACGACTCTCCAAGGCGTGGGGGATCCATCCTCCAAAGGGGAAGTCTCTAGCCCTTGTCGTTCCTGCAGTATTCACAGTTCTTCAGCCTAGTAAGAGCTTCTTTGCACCAACCGCTGGCATTTCTTGGGCATCTGCCCATCTCCGAGTTGCTTGTGACTTTTGGACTTGGTCCCCTTGTTCCACAGGTACCCTCAGTCAGGAATCCATCGTTGTTGCATTGCTGATTTGTGTTTTCCTTGCATTTTCCCTCTAACACGACTATTTTGTCCTTAGGGGAACTTTAGTGCACTTTGCACTCACTTTTCAGGGTCTTGGGGAGGGTTATTTTGCTAACTCTCATTATTTTCTAATAGTCCCAGCGACCCTCTACAAGGTCACATAGGTTTGGGGTCCATTCGTGGTTCGCATTCCACTTCTGGAGTATATGGTTTGTGTTGCCCCTATCCCTATGTTTCCCCATTGCATCCTATTGTAACTATACATTGTTTGCACTGTTTTCTAAGACTATACTGCATATTTTTGCTATTGTGTATATATATCTTGTTTATATTTCCTATCCTCTCACTGAGGGTACACTCTAAGATACTTTGGCATATTGTCATAAAAATAAAGTACCTTTATTTTTAGTATAACTGTGTATTGTGTTTTCTTATGATATTGTGCATATGACACTAGGTGGTACTGTAGTAGCTTCACACGTCTCCTAGTTCAGCCTAAGCTGCTCTGCTAAGCTACCATTATCTATCAGCCTAAGCTGCTAGACACCCTATACACTAATAAGGGATAACTGGGCCTGGTGCAAGGTGCAAGTACCCCTTGGTACTCACTACAAGCCAGTCCAGCCTCCTACATTGGTTGTGCAGTGGTGGGATAAGTGCTTGAGACTACTTACCACTCTTGTCATTGTACTTTTCATAAGAGAAAAATATACAAAACAAGGTCAGTGTATATACACATAGCCAAAAAGTTTTGCATTTCCTCTTTTCACTCTTTTCTAAGTGCTGAAAAGTACTTCTAAAACTTTCAAAAAGTTCTTAAAAGTTTAAAAAGTTTTTTCTGTCTTTCCAAAAAGTTCTGAAAACTTTTTTCTCTTTTTCTATCACTTTAACTCTCTCTAAAAAATGTCTGGCACAGGAAAAAATGTTGAACTGTCCAAACTTGCATATGATCACCTTAGCTGGAAAGGAGCAAGGAGTCTCTGCATAGAGAGAGGTTTGAGTGTAGGGAAGAATCCTTCCTTAGAACTGTTAATTAATATGCTTAGAGTACAGGATAAGGCCATAAGTGCCCAATCTGTAGAAAAAGTAGCTAATGGTTCTCAATCTGATCCAGGGACTCCCCCAGGAAAAGGTTCAGGAAAGAAAATTCTCAGCCTGCCCATTACTAGACAGTCTAGCATAGTTGGTACAGAGGTTGAATCACACCATACTAATGGTGTGCTCTCACATTATACTGGTAGCCAAGCTGTTAGGGTGCCCTCTGTAAGGGACAGGTCTCCTTCTGTTCATTCCCATCATACCTCTGTATCTAGAAATGTCCCTCCCACCCACCCTGATGACAGATTGTTAGAAAGGGAGCTCAATAGATTGAGAGTGGAACAAACCAGACTGAAGCTCAAGAAGCAACAGCTGGATTTGGATAGACAGTCTTTAGAAATAGAGAGGGAAAGACAGAAGTTGGGTTTAGATACCCATGGTGGCAGCAGCAGTATTCCCCATAGTCATCCTGCAAAAGAGCATGATTCCAGGAATCTGCACAAGATAGTTCCCCCTTATAAGGAGGGGGATGACATTAACAAGTGGTTTGCTGCACTTGAGAGGGCCTGTGCTGTACAGGATGTCCCTCAAAAGCAGTGGGCTGCTATCCTATGGCTATCATTTACTGGAAAAGGTAGGGATAGGCTCCTTACTGTAAAAGAAAATGATGCTAATAATTTCCAAGTTCTTAAGAATGCACTCCTGGATGGTTATGGCTTAACCACTGAACAGTACAGGATAAAGTTCAGAGAAACCAAAAAGGAGTCTTCACAAGACTGGGTTGATTTCATTGACCAGGCAGTGAAGGCCTTGGAGGGGTGGTTACATGGCAGTAAAGTTACTGATTATGACAGCCTGTATAACTTAATCCTGAGAGAGCATATTCTTAATAATTGTGTGTCTGATTTGTTGCACCAGTACTTGGTGGACTCTGATCTGACCTCTCCCCAAGAATTGGGAAAGAAGGCAGACAAATGGGTCAGAACAAGAGTGAACAGAAAAGTTCATACAGGGGGTGACAAAGATGGCAACAAAAAGAAGGATGGTAAGTCTTCTGACAAGGGTGGGGACAAATCTAAAAATGAGTCTTCATCAGTCCCACAAAAACACTCTGGTGGGGGTGGTGGGTCCAAATCCTCCTTTAATCAGAACAAGGAAAAGAAACCATGGTGCTATTTATGTAAAATAAAAGGCCATTGGACAACAGATCCCAGTTGTCCAAAGAAAGGCACCACAGCTCCTACCACTACAACCCCTACTGCTACACCTAGTGTCCCTACTAATAGCAGTGGTGGTGGGAGCAAACCTACTAATAGCCAATCCAAGGGAGTAGCTGGGCTCACTTTTGGTAATTTAGTTGGGGTTGGTCTGATTAGGGAGACCACAGAGGCTACTTTAGTCTCTGAAGGGGCTATTGATTTAGCCACTTTGGTTGCTTGCCCCCATAACTTGGAGAAGTACAAGCAACTAACCCTAATAAATGGTGTTGAGGTCCATGCCTACAGGGACACAGGTGCCAGTGTCACAATGGTGATTGAGAAACTGGTGCACCCTGAACAACACATACTTGGACACCAGTACCAAGTAACCGATGCTCACAACATAACACAAAGCCACCCCATGGCTGTTGTAAATCTCAACTGGGGGGGGGTAACTGGTCCAAAGAAAGTTGTGGTAGCTTCAGATTTACCTGTAGACTGTCTATTAGGGAATGATTTGGAGACATCAGCTTGGTCAGATGTGGAGTTGGAGGCCCATGCAGCAATGCTGGGCATTCCAGGGCATATTTTTGCTTTGACAAGGGCTCAGGCCAAAAAGCAAAAAGGACAGGGAAGCTTGGATCCTGGAACAATGGACCAAGTGCTCCCTAAAACTAGGGCTAGTAGAAGCAAACCACTTCCTACTATCCCTCCCTCTACAGTGGATTCTACTTCTGAGGAAGAAGAATTCCCTCCCTGTGCAGAACCTACACCAGAGGAGCTGGAAGCAGACACTGCTGAGCTTTTGGGTGAAGGGGGGCCTGCCAGGGAGGAGCTGAGTGTGGCACAGCAAACCTGTCCCACATTAGAGGGTCTCAGACAGCAAGCTGTCAAACAAGCTAATGGGGATGTCAGTGACTCTCACAGAGTTTACTGGGAGGACAACCTCTTGTACACTGAGCATAGGGATCCTAAACCTGGAGCTGCCAGGAGATTAGTGATTCCTCAGGAGTACAGAAAGTTCCTCCTAACACTGGCACATGACATTCCCTTAGCTGGGCACCTGGGTCAAATGAAAACTTGGGACAGATTGGTACCATTGTTTCATTGGCCTAGGATGTCTGAGGACACAAGGAATTTTGTAAGTCCTGTGAAACCTGTCAAGCCAGTGGCAAGACAGGTGGCACTCCAAAGGCACCCCTTATCCCACTGCCTGTGGTTGGGGTTCCCTTTGAAAGGGTAGGGGTTGACATAGTTGGCCCCCTTGACCCTCCTACTGCTTCAGGCAATAGGTTTATCTTAGTGGTAGTGGACCATGCCACAAGATATCCTGAAGCTATTCCTTTAAGGACCACTACAGCTCCTGCAGTGGCAAAGGCCCTCCTGGGAATATTTTCCAGGGTGGGCTTCCCAAAGGAAGTAGTATCAGACAGAGGAAGCAATTTCATGTCTGCATACTTAAAGGCCATGTGGAAGGAGTGTGGTGTAACTTACAAGTTCACAACACCCTATCATCCACAAACAAATGGACTGGTGGAGAGATTTAATAAAACTCTCAAAGGCATGATTATGGGACTCCCTGAAAAACTCCGCAGGAGATGGGATATCCTTCTACCATGCCTCCTTTTTGCCTACAGGGAGGTACCCCAGAAAGGAGTGGGCTTCAGCCCCTTTGAACTTCTTTTTGGACACCCTGTTAGGGGTCCACTCACACTTGTAAAGGAGGGTTGGGAACAACCTTTAAAAGCTCCTAAGCAGGATATTGTGGATTATGTACTTGGCCTAAGATCAAGGATGGCTGAGTACATGAAAAAGGCCAGTAAAAACCTTCAGGCCAGCCAAGAGCTCCAGAAGCAATGGCATGATCAGAAGGCTGTTTTGGTTCAGTACCAACCAGGGCAGAAAGTATGGGTCTTGGAGCCTGTGGCCCCAAGAGCACTCCAAGATAAATGGAGTGGTCCCCACACAATTGTTGAAAAGAAGGGTGAAGTCACCTACTTGGTTGACTTAGGCACTGCCAGGAGTCCCCTTAGGGTGCTCCATGTCAACCGCCTGAAACCCTACTATGACAGGGCTGATCTCACCCTGCTCATGGCAACAGATGAGGGACAGGAAGAAGACAGTGATCCTCTACCTGATCTCTTCTCTTCCACAGAACAAGATGCTCTTGTGGAAGGTGTAGTTTTGGCTGATTGTCTTACTGCTGAGCAGAAAGATAATTGCATAAATCTCCTAGGACAATTTTCAGAACTCTTCTCCATTGTGCCAGGCACCACTTCTTGGTGTGAGCACACTATAGATACTGGAGACAGTTTACCTGTCAAAAGTAAGATCTATAGGCAGCCTGACCATGTCAGGGACTGCATAAAGCAAGAAGTTATGAAAATGTTGGAACTAGGAGTGGTTGAGCACTCTGACAGTCCATGGGCTTCTCCTGTGGTACTGGTACCAAAACCCAATTCTAAAGATGGAAAGAAGGAAATGAGGTTTTGTGTAGACTATAGAGGTCTCAACTTGGTAACCAAAACTGATGCTCACCCTATACCCAGGGCAGATGAGCTTATAGATACACTGGCATCTGCCAAGTATCTAAGCACTTTTGATTTGACTGCAGGGTATTGGCAGATCAAATTGTCAGAAGATGCTAAACCTAAGACTGCATTTTCTACCATTGGAGGACATTACCAGTTTACTGTAATGCCTTTTGGTTTGAAAAATGCACCTGCCACTTTTCAGAGGTTGGTGAACACAGTCCTGCAAGGGCTGGAAGCTTTCAGTGCAGCATATTTGGATGATATAGCTGTCTTTAGCTCCAGCTGGGATGATCACCTGGTCCACCTATGGAAAGTTTTGGAGGCTCTGCAAAAGGCAGGCCTCACTATCAAGGCTTCAAAGTGCCAGATAGGGCAGGGTAAGGTGGTTTATCTGGGACACCTTGTTGGTGGGGAACAGATTGCACCACTTCAGGGGAAAATCCAAACTATTATTGATTGGGTTCCCCTTACCACTCAGACTCAGGTGAGAGCCTTCCTAGGCCTCACTGGGTATTACAGGAGGTTCATTAAGAACTATGGCTCCATTGCAGCCCCTCTTAATGACCTCACATCCAAGAAAATGCCTAAAAAGGTATTATGGACAGCAAACTGTCAGAAAGCTTTTGAGGAGCTGAAGCAGGCCATGTGCTCTGCACCTGTCCTGAAAAGCCCTTGTTACTCTAAAACATTCTATGTCCAAACTGATGCATCTGAATTAGGAGTAGGGGCAGTCCTATCACAACTTAATTCTGAGGGCCAGGATCAACCTGTTGCTTTTATTAGTAGAAGGTTGACCCCTAGAGAAAAGCGTTGGTCTGCCATTGAGAGGGAGGCCTTTGCTGTGGTCTGGGCTCTGAAGAAGTTGAGGCCATACCTGTTTGGCACTCACTTCATTGTTCAGACAGACCACAAACCTCTACTTTGGCTAAAACAAATGAAAGGTGAAAATCCTAAATTGTTGAGGTGGTCCATATCCCTACAGGGAATGGATTATACAGTGGAACATAGACCTGGGAGTAGCCACTCCAATGCAGATGGACTCTCCAGATATTTCCACTTAGACAATGAAGACTCATCAGGTAATGGCTAGTCTTATTGTCCTTCGTTTGGGGGGGGGTTGTGTAGGAAAGTACCATCTTGCCTGGCATATTACCCCCATTTTTCACTGTATATATGTTGTTTTAGTTGTATGTGTCACTGGGACCCTGGTAACCCAGGGCCCCAGTGCTCATAAGTGTGCCTGAATGTGTTACCTGTGTAGTGACTAACTGTCTCACTGAGGCTCTGCTAATCAGAACCTCAGTGGTTATGCTCTCTCATTTCTTTCCAAATTGTCACTGACAGGCTAGTGACCATTTTTACCAATTTACATTGGCTTACTGGAACACCCTTATAATTCCCTAGTATATGGTACTGAGGTACCCAGGGTATTGGGGTTCCAGGAGATCCCTATGGGCTGCAGCATTTCTTTTGCCACCCATAGGGAGCTCTGACAATTCTTACACAGGCCTGCCACTGCAGCCTGAGTGAAATAACGTCCACATTATTTCACAGCCATTTTACACTGCACTTAAGTAACTTATAAGTCACCTATATGTCTAACCTTTACCTGGTAAAGGTTAGGTGCAAAGTTACTTAGTGTGAGGGCACCCTGGCACTAGCCAAGGTGCCCCCACATTGTTCAGAGCCAATTCACTGAACTTTGTGAGTGCGGGGACACCATTACACGCGTGCACTACATATAGGTCACTACCTATATGTAGCTTCACCATGGTAACTCCGAATATGGCCATGTAACATGTCTATGATCATGGAATTGCCCCCTCTATGCCATCCTGGCATTGTTGGTACAATTCCATGATCCCAGTGGTCTGTAGCACAGACCCTGGTACTGCCAGACTGCCCTTCCTGGGGTTTCTCTGCAGCTGCTGCTGCTGCCAACCCCTCAGACAGGCAGCTGCCCTCCTGGGGTCCAGCCAGGCCTGGCCCAGGATGGCAGAACAAAGAACTTCCTCTGAGAGAGGGTGTGACACCCTCTCCCTTTGGAAAATGGTGTGAAGGCAGGGGAGGAGTAGCCTCCCCCAGCCTCTGGAAATGCTTTGTTGGGCACAGATGTGCCCAATTCTGCATAAGCCAGTCTACACCGGTTCAGGGACCCCTTAGCCCCTGCTCTGGCGCGAAACTGGACAAAGGAAAGGGGAGTGACCACTCCCCTGACCTGCACCTCCCCTGGGAGGTGTCCAGAGCTCCTCCAGTGTGCTCCAGACCTCTGCCATCTTGGAAACAGAGGTGCTGCTGGCACACTGGACTGCTCTGAGTGGCCAGTGCCACCAGGTGACGTCAGAGACTCCTTGTGATAGGCTCCTTCAGGTGTTAGTAGCCTTTCCTCTCTCCTAGGTAGCCAAACCCTCTTTTCTGGCTATTTAGGGTCTCTGTCTCTGGGGAAACTTTAGATAACGAATGCATGAGCTCAGCCGAGTTCCTCTGCATCTCCCTCTTCACCTTCTGATAAGGAATCGACCGCTGACCGCGCTGGAAGCCTGCAAACCTGCAACATAGTAGCAAAGACGACTACTGCAACTCTGTAACGCTGATCCTGCCGCCTTCTCGACTGTTTTCCTGCTTGTGCATGCTGTGGGGGTAGTCTGCCTCCTCTCTGCACCAGAAGCTCCGAAGAAATCTCCCGTGGGTCGACGAATCTTCCCCCTGCAACCGCAGGCACCAAAAAGCTGCATTACCGGTCCCTTGGGTCTCCTCTCAGCACGACGAGCGAGGTCCCTCGAATCCAGCGACACCGTCCAAGTGACCCCCACAGTCCAGTGACTCTTCAGCCCAAGTTTGGTGGAGGTAAGTCCTTGCCTCACCTCGCTGGGCTGCATTGCTGGGAACCGCGACTTTGCAAGCTACTCCGGCCCCTGTGCACTTCCGGCGGAAATCCTTCGTGCACAGCCAAGCCTGGGTCCACGGCACTCTAACCTGCATTGCACGACTTTCTAAGTTGGTCTCCGGCGACGTGGGACTCCTTTGTGCAACTTCGGCGAGCACCGTTTCACGCATCCTCGTAGTGCCTGTTTCTGGCACTTCTCCGGGTGCTACCTGCTTCAGTGAGGGCTCTTTGTCTTGCTCGACGTCCCCTCTCTCTGCAGGTCCAATTTGTGACCTCCTGGTCCCTCCTGGGCCCCAGCAGCGTCCAAAAACGCCAAACGCACGATTTGCGTGTAGCAAGGCTTGTTGGCGTCCATCCGGCGGGAAAACACTTCTGCACGACTCTCCAAGGCGTGGGGGATCCATCCTCCAAAGGGGAAGTCTCTAGCCCTTGTCGTTCCTGCAGTATTCACAGTTCTTCAGCCTAGTAAGAGCTTCTTTGCACCAACCGCTGGCATTTCTTGGGCATCTGCCCATCTCCGAGTTGCTTGTGACTTTTGGACTTGGTCCCCTTGTTCCACAGGTACCCTCAGTCAGGAATCCATCGTTGTTGCATTGCTGATTTGTGTTTTCCTTGCATTTTCCCTCTAACACGACTATTTTGTCCTTAGGGGAACTTTAGTGCACTTTGCACTCACTTTTCAGGGTCTTGGGGAGGGTTATTTTGCTAACTCTCATTATTTTCTAATAGTCCCAGCGACCCTCTACAAGGTCACATAGGTTTGGGGTCCATTCGTGGTTCGCATTCCACTTCTGGAGTATATGGTTTGTGTTGCCCCTATCCCTATGTTTCCCCATTGCATCCTATTGTAATTATACATTGTTTGCACTGTTTTCTAAGACTATACTGCATATTTTTGCTATTGTGTATATATATCTTGTTTATATTTCCTATCCTCTCACTGAGGGTACACTCTAAGATACTTTGGCATATTGTCATAAAAATAAAGTACCTTTATTTTTAGTATAACTGTGTATTGTGTTTTCTTATGATATTGTGCATATGACACTAGGTGGTACTGTAGTAGCTTCACACGTCTCCTAGTTCAGCCTAAGCTGCTCTGCTAAGCTACCATTATCTATCAGCCTAAGCTGCTAGACACCCTATACACTAATAAGGGATAACTGGGCCTGGTGCAAGGTGCAAGTACCCCTTGGTACTCACTACAAACCAGTCCAGCCTCCTACACTTCTAAGCCACCTTTTCTTGCCATACATCCTGGCAAAGTGGTGCTTCACCGAGGGCTTCTTTTCTACCTAAGGTAGTGACACTCTTCCATGTCGGACAGTCCATCACCTTGCTCACCTTTTATGCACCCCCACATCCCTCTCATGAAGAGAAGAGACTCCATCGTCTGGACCCAAAAAGAGCGTTGGTGTTCTATCTTGATCGTACCAAAGACTTCCGGGTGGTCAATCAAGTCTTTGTGGGATATATGGGTGCAAAGAAGGGGAAGGCGGTGCAGAAGAGGACCATTTCATAATGGGTACTCTTATGTATCAAACCGTGCTACGCTCTGGCTAAAAAGCAACCTCCTGAAGGTTTGTGAGCTCACTCCACCAGAGGTACTGCTGCTACCATAGCGCTAGCACGGGCCGTTCCAGTCCTGGAGAGTTGTCAGGCAGCAACGTGGGCATCTGCACACTTTTGCCAAACACTACTGCGTAGACAGTCGGGTCCAAAGAGATGGCTATTTTGGTCGTTCGGTCCCGCAGGACCTTTTGGCGTGATCTTGGTTCGCAGCCCACCACTAGGCATGGTTTTGCTTCGGTATCTATTCAAAGGTAAGGAATCTGCAACTAGAAGTCTCTATCAGATGTACAAGTTACTTACCTTTGGTAACGAAATATCTGGCAGAGACTTATTCTAGTTGCAGATTCCTTACCGAACCGCCCATCCTCCCCACACTGCATACTGATTTCTAGGGACATGAACGTTCCCTTAAGGGCCCTAGTATTGGCGCACCACTCTGTGTTCTTCATGGCTCCACTCTACTGGCGTCGAAAGTAGTGAAAAGAGACTGACGTCAGTGCACCGGAGTGGCGCCTATATACGACCGCGACGTCATCACTGCGAGCACGATGCCAACGATACCCACGGAGCCAACCGATGCCACCTGACAGCTCAAAGAGGTACTGCTCGAAGAAAAATCTCCGGATCCAGTCTGACTCCTAGGGAAATTCAAAGGTAAGGAATCTACAACTAGAATATGTCTCTACCAGGTATTTTGTTACCGAAGGTAAGTAACTTGTACATTATGTTCTCTAGTACCGGACAGGCTGGTGGCTGCCCACCTAATGGCTTACACTACACCTGCGAGCTGTCTAGACTCCCGTGTGGGCAGACTCCCAGCTCCTCCAGCGCACCTGCTATCATTGCGCCATCTGTGCAAATACAAGCAGACACATATTAGGCCTATGAGCTGACCCGTCCTTCCACCTAAGCCACTCTATCCCCTTCAAAGGCAGATGACAGTACACCTACAGTTTGGGCACTCAGCCAGATGCAAAGTGCTCTCCACATTCTTTGTAACCTATACACTGCTCCACTCCCTCAACAAATGAGCCCCCCCCCCCCCCCCCTTCCCAACCCTCCTTCCAGTAGCTGCAAGTGGAGCATCCCTCAAACTGGCACTGGTACCACTAACGGAATCGAGCATGAGTTCTAAGCCAGATGGGCTCTCACACTTCGTTCCACCACCTCCCCCCCCACATGCGAACAACCTCGAGCATCCGATTCCGTATACTTAACGCAAGGGGTATGCATACAGCGAGGAAAAGCTATATAGTCTATTCAAATGTGCGCCGCTAGAATGCTAACATAATACTATTGCGAGAGACACATGCCTCCGCAGATGAACTGCATAGACTGATGAGGGACTGTACATGCCACCACCTACTCAACATATGCATGCAGGGCACTGATTCCGGGTAAGACCAGCCTTCCCTTTCAGGAAACTGGGGTCACCGTAGATAGAAATGGTTGATATGTGCTACTAGAGGGAAGACTAGATGGCAAACCATTACTGATCCGTAGCATGTATGCCCCAACAGTCCCTTTGGGAGAAGCTGTCCGAACTCCTGGCCCACAAGACCCATTGCTCCTCGCTCCAGGGGGCTGATTATAATAGTGTTTTAGATGTGACTTTGGACAGGTTCCACCGCACCCTACACGCTCCTGTGCTGTCAAGCAGTGCATCATCGCGCATGGGCAGAACACTGGTCCCCACAGACAATGTTAACTCCTTTTACTCTGCACCCCACCAATTCTGTCCATCTGGACCGCTTTTTATGCTCAAGCTTTCTACTCCACAATATGAGGCACTCTATCTAGGGAGAATTGTGGCAGATCAGGCAGCACATATAGTAGACATGAGCTGGTTACCTCCATGGCCCCCAGTTTCTCTCTGGCACCTCCAACGCAACACCCTGGATGACCCAGCGTTTTGGGATGCGCAAGACACCTACATTCAGCAGTATTTTGCAGACAATCATAACTACTGGGAGCTGAGCCATAGAGTGGGATTCATTCAAGGTCATCATGTGGGGCGTTTGTATAAAAGACATAGTGGGTGTCTGAAGGACACTTGAGCGTAAGACAGATTAAGCAGAGTTGCGCTTGGCCATCCTGGGCAGACACCCCAAGGTTCATGCAGCCATAACTGCCCAACGCATCCAAGCAAAAGAGGCCCTCGCATCTTGGCTGGAACACCACAGGTGTTTTAATTTCACAGCATATGTGGCCAGGTCCCTCCAGGGGGTGACAAGGGAGGGCGAGTGCTGGCTTGGCTGGTGTGGCAGGAATTGACTACTCCCCTGATCAGAGATTTACTCCTGGACTGGGGAGCTACTCTGCATTCAGGAGAATTCACTATGCATGCATGCACCGCAGTTCCACCAACAGGCCTTATTGACTATCTGTCAAAAATCGACCTCCTGCCTATCCCTGCGGCCGCCAGGGCAGAATTAGATACCCCAATTACGGTCCAGGAGGCTCATCAGGCCATCAAAGACTTGACGCATAACAAATTCCCAGGCCTGTATGGCCTCCCGCTTGAGTACTATTCCATTTTCGCATCCAAGCCTGCCCTATGTCTAGCAGCAGTGTACAAGGAAGCTCTCCAGCTGGAAACTCTGCCCAGATCCCTCCGGGAGCCACTGCTGATTTTGATCCCTAAACCCAATCAAGACCTAGCCTTATTGAGCTCCTATCAACCCATAACCATATTAAGAGTGGATTATAAAATACTAGGCGAAATCTTGGTGGGTCACTTCGCCCACGTCTTTCTATGCTAGTCCATGGTGACCAAAATAGTATTGTTCCCAGCTGGAATGCCTCATAAAATATCTGCTGCTTGTTCCATATCAAGGACCAGGTGCGCGACTCCTTTCCCCGTGCCTTTGACACACTTTCCTGTGACCATCTGTTCCAGGTACTGGTCTGCGTGGGAGCTGGGAAGATCCTCTTAGCATACACCCGTCTTTTGTACAGAGACCCTTCCTCCTGAGTATGCTCATGTTCCTTGGTTTCCAACTTGTTCCAAATTCAACGAGATACACTGCAGGGCTGTCCATAGTCTCCCCTGCTGTTCGCCCTGGCAATGGAACTGGTGGCAATTTGTCTCTGAGAGGAGGAACAGCACTGGGGCATCCCATTGTCAGACAGAGTACATGCGGTCTTCCTCTACGTGGACGATATGCTAGTGCACCTTGAAGACATATGAGCAACCCTCACCCCACTACACAACACCCTAGTGGAATTTGTCGCAGTGTCTGGCCTCTAGATCAACTGGGCCAAATCTGCGCTCTACCCTTTATACCCAGGAACACCACATCATGACATTGTGTTAGGCCAAATGCATCTTCAATGGAGCCCAGAGGCCCTCTGTTACCTGGGAATCTGACTCTACCACTCGACAACGGACCTGTAAGAGAGTAATATCCGTATGGCACTAGCTGGCATCAGGGCACAGATGACATTCTGGCAATCAATCACCCTTACCCCCATTGGTAGGATAGCACTTATTAAGATGCTTATCCTCCCCCAGGCTATTATATCTCTACGAATCTCCCACTTGTCCCCTCCTCTCGCGCACCCTCTTCAGAGAGCTAGACACACTGCCTGGTTTCTTGATCTGGGGCATGCAATGGCATCAAGTAGCACTTTTGAAAATGCAATTCCCTGGGACCGGGGTGGACTGGGAGCTCCCTCCTTTGAGGCCTACTTTTTAGCGGTACAAATACAATGGCTGTCGCTTTTGACAGCCGGACGCTACGTGGGATGTGGCACCCTTGACATAATCACATTGCGCAGTCTACTCTTCACCAGGCTAACGCCCCCTTGACCCCTCCATGCTTGCATGCTCTGTGTACACTGACTCTCGAGAGACAGACCATGCTGTGCTCTCAGCACTCTACTGCTGGGTCTCCCCTGCTTCCTGGGACATTACACCATGTGCACACTGATGGCATGGACAGCGAAAGCCCTCCACACTGCAGGGGACCTTATATTGACTGACTATTCCTCACATTTGACCAGTTAACCACAGATAACCTGCTGCCCGGGCAATTCATCACCTACCAGCAACCGCACAATTCCATGTGGAAACTTTGGGGACCTGTTGCCATCACACCCTGTTATACACTCTGTATAGACTATATACGCTGGACAACATCTAATAACCTGCCTCTATAGAGCAATAAGAGGACACCCCACTGTCTCCACTCTGACACTGATGGGAGGTGAAAATAGGCAGAGAATTGAGAGACAAGGAATGGGAAATAGCTCTGTCTGACCACAAAAGAGTTTCCCATCACTCACTCTTTAGGCTGTTCAGTTTCACCTTCTTCACAGGTTGTACCTCACTCCGGCCTGATTGAATAGTTACTATCCCACGGTGCAACTCACATGCCCGCATTGTTTCCAATTTGGTGCGGATCTCCACCACATGTTATGGGCCTGTCCAGCGCTACATCAGTATTGGGCCACGATCCACACCACATTAAGGGAAATGACAGAATTATTGGACCTCCAAACATTGTAAGCCTGCGCCCTGGGTATCTTCAAGCGCAAAAACAAAACACAAGGTGCGTTCCTGCTTTGCAGACTAGCACTTCTGTTAGGAGTCCGCATGCTTAGCCTCCTGTGGAGGCCTGGATAGGAGCCCTGAGGGGGGGAGGAAGAAGTGCTGCGCAGTAAAGAAATGCGTGGCCGCCGTTGCCATCCCATCTCCACTGGGCAGTGATGCTCACACATTTTCAGCAGCACACAAGACAACACCTTGCCAACCGGATCTGCTGCACCTAGTAGATCTAAATAGCTGCGACGCCCTCCCACACCTTCCAGCACAACTGCCTTCTGCCGTAACTAGGAACCTGCCCTTATAGGTGACCCACTTAAAACCCCCTCCACGGGCCCACTGCCCTGATTGTGCGGTACCCGCCAACTAGATACCCCACTTTCTCACATTTGTTACCCAATATACAACACAACACAACACAACACACCACACCACACTATTCACTTCAGTACAGCAAGTCAAGAGTATAACCCAAGCCACTGAACCCTACCCAGTTT
Organism: Pleurodeles waltl; assembly: GCF_031143425.1. Taxonomy (NCBI): domain Eukaryota; kingdom Metazoa; phylum Chordata; class Amphibia; order Caudata; family Salamandridae; genus Pleurodeles; species Pleurodeles waltl. The sequence goes on along the minus strand of NC_090450.1, from coordinate 710,976,264 downwards.
AAACCCCTATAAGGTATACAGCATACCGTCACAATATTATCATCAATACTATAACCATTATAGTCTTGCAGAGAGTCCACCTTGTAGCAAAACCGACCCAAGACTGACTCCAGCAGTCACAGTTGTATGACAGATGATGTAAATGCAATGCTTACATTGTATGCCTGTTACCTCGCTCTTCTGTTTAAATAAAACAAAAATACTAAAAATATAAAATATAAAATAAAAATACTGCTGACATAGTCCTAAAATAAATGCATAGATTGTGTTCCTGTTCTGGTGCGTGGAACTAGCTATGTTCTAAGAAATAGCAAAACTAGGTAAAATAGCCATTATTTTTTTGGGTGATTTACATTATTCATGCTTTGGTGGCAGCCCTGGGTTTCTGTCTGTAAGTTATTCCTGTGTTTCCAGTTTTAGTGGTGGGGAAAAAAAATGTTTTGTACCTGACAAGTGGAATTGTGGTCCCACTGTTTACTTAGAACAGCAAAGAGTTCCTGCTGGCGGTGCTGTATGAACTCCTGACACTGAAAATAAATTAAAACAAGCATTTGTAATGTAATAGGTCTCACATTTTCTTGAGTTAGAGCTATTGGCATTGTAATTTCATAACTGGACCTTTCTTGCCACATAAATTGGTCAACCCTGCTTCATAATTTCGTCTTTTCCTGCCATATAATTCCAGTTGCCCAGCATTTAACTAAAGCACTTCCATTTACCTTCTTTCTCTGTCTTAAAACATATACAATTATCATTTATCACAAATAAAGTTTTGGCATTAGAGTGGAATGCTCAAAACCCCATAACTGAAATATAATTTGAGACAGATGGGAGGGTGAAAGGAAAGAGGGAGTCGGAGTAAAGATGGAGAGGACAAGTGGTGTAGTAACGGTGTCATGGGCCCTGGAGTAAGAAAGAAAAATGATTGACTGCAATTTCGGTTGGAGAATACAGCAGTAATTAGAGTTGAGTGAGGGCCATAGGTCTCTGGGCCCCGGTGCCACTGCACCTGTTGCTCTATTGATAATTATGCCTCAGGAGAGAAAGCGGATTGGGCAGAAAAACAGAAGCAAAAGGAATTCAACAGATAAAAGGAAACACAAGAAGGGGTTTGCAAAGAAATAAAAGAAGGGAAAGAAAGAACGAGAAAATGAAAACACAACTAAGAGAAGAAATAGAGCAAAGGTGTCAGATTAAAAAAAAAAAAGGGAAGGAAGCTAGCGAACAAAAGATAAAGAGGAAAAAATAATGAAAGAAGTGTGAAAAGAAAGAGAAAAATGAACATTAGAGTAAAAAAGAGATGGTGAGAGAAACAAGCAGCGAAAGAACCAGGGCGTGTATATACTGACAGATTTCCCACAGACACAAAATGGGAAAACCACTTTGACACTACAGGTCCTGACAAGTAACTTGTGGCTTCCACATACCGACAGGAAAAAGAGGGATTTATAGTAAAATGTGAATTGACAGATAACTGTAATAAAAACACCAGAGGAAGGAAGAAAGATCTTAAATTTAAAAAAATAAATAAATAAAAGTGAAAGGACGCATACCTAACCAAAGGAAAGAGTAAATAAAAAAATTTAAAAAAATTAAAAAAAAAAGAATGAAGGGAAGAGCAGAAAATAATGAAAGAATAAATGCCTGGTGAAGAAAAAAGAAGATGAAGAAAAAAAGGAACGGAAACAAGGAAAGAAATAACCATGTTTTTGCGAGTTTGAAGGAGGAGGAGGTAGCAAGAGGAAGAGGGAATTTTTTTAAAATGGAGAGTAGTAGAAATACACAGTTAAAAGACAGAGCGAAACTGTTAATGTGTGGATTTTAAGACCTGGAAAGAAAAGGGGGGGGGGGAGAAAACATTGAGAGTAAAGAGAGTAAAGGAAAGAACAGTGAGATAGGTGAAACAGACTCTCCCAAATAAAGATGGCAGATAAGAATAGATTTAATTGGCTACCCCATGTCCTCAAACAAAAGTCAGTGGGCAAGATGTATCAAAGGGTTTTACCCATTCTGTGTCTATGGGAAATAGTGTTCATACATATGGCCCAGAGTGTGGGACAGCAGGGGCACTGCAGAACAGCAGGAGGTGCATTAGCAGAGTTGTATGTGAACCCCACTACAGCAATATTGGGGTGCTTCAGATCAGGATTGATGGTATAGACAGCCCAGTGTTGGAATAATAGAAAGGCAGCGGGTGAGGAATGAGAAAAGGAGTGCAGTGTTATTCCTGGTATTGGAATAATGGGGCGCTGCAGGTTAAGGTTGAGGTGCAATGACAAGAGTTGTATGTGGGCTTCAGTACTGGAATGGCAATGGAAACACAAGGTCAGAAGTGAGGTTTAGCCATGGAGCTATATGTGGAACCTAGTATAGGTGTGCCATTGTTGCCGAGTGTTAGCCTGGAGGTGCCTTGGTGAAGCTGCAAGTGGGGCCCAGTATGGGAGTGCCATTGCCTCTGAACCACAGAAGTGAGAAATCCAACAGGGCGTGTGTGTGTGCCTTAGTACTGAGTAGAAATGTGCACTGAATGTTTGAATTGATGGATTCTGGTAGAGCTGTGGTGGTTCCCATCAACAGTGGCGTTGGATGTTAGATTTTAAGTGCACTGGCTGAGCTCTGTTTCGCTTTTTTGGGTCCAGTATTGGCTTGGCAGTGGGACTTTAATATTAGAGTTGAGCTGCTGTAATGGAACTGTATTTGACTGGGGTCCCAGTATAGAAAAGGAAGTGACCTTGTGGGGGTAGAACTGAAGTGCACTGATGGAGCTGTGCCTGAGGTCCTAGTACTGGAACAGCAGAGTGTACAGACTGTAAGAACTGAGATGCTCTGCCAGAAGCATGTGTGTGGTTCTGGCACGGCTGAGGCCTTGGAGTGTGTGAACTGAGGTGCACTGATGGAGCTGCGCCTGAGGTCCCAGTCTGCCAGAGCACCTCAGTTCTTGAAGTCGGTACACTCTAGAGCAGCAGAGTGTACTGACTGCAAGAGCTGAGGTGCTGTGGTGGACAGTGTGTGTGGGGTTCCTGGCACCGGCATGGCTGAGGGCTTGGAGTATGTGAACTGAGGTGCACTGATGGAGCTGCGCCTGAGGTCCCTGTCTGCCAGAGGACCTCAGTTCTTGCAGTTGGTACACTCTGGAGCAGCAGAGTGTACTGACTGCAAGAGCTGAGGTGCTCTGGTGGACAGTGTGTGTGGGGTTCCTGGCACCGGCATGGCTGAGGGCTTGGAGTATGTGAACTGAGGTGCACTGATGGAGCTGTGCCCGAGTTCCAAAGTACTGGAGCAGCAGAGTGTACTGACTGCAAGAGCTGAGGTGCTGTGGCAGACAGCGTGTGTGTGGTTCCTGGCATGGCTGAGGGCTTGGAGTACGTGATCTGAGGTGCACTGATGGAGCTGCGCCCGAGGTCCCAGTATTGGAGCAGCAGAGTGTACTTGCCTGCAAGAACTGAGGTGCTCTGGCAGACAACGTGTGTGGGGTTTCTGGCACGGGCAGGGCTGAGGGCTTGGAGTGGGTGAACTGAGGTGCACTGATGGAGCTGCGCCTGAGAACTCAGTACTGGAGCAGCAGAGTGTAGTAACTTCAAGAACGGAGGTGCTCTGGCAGACAGCGTGTATGGGGTTACTGGCAAGGCTGAGGGCTTGGAGTGTGTGAACTGAGGTGCACCTAAGGAGCTGCAAGTGGGATCCCAGTATGGAGCAGAAGTGGGCACTATCTCTAAGGGTTGCAGAGCCCTGGTAGAGCTGGGTGCCTAGGCTATAAGCAATTACAAGCGATCCTCCATCCTTGCTCTCAGCACACAGGCAGGCACACTTAGTAAAGAAAATTCAAGCCAAGGAAGGACAGGAGCCAGGCAGCTGAGAGAGGGTGCAGAGAGCCCACAAAGACCAAATGTAACCAAGATAACCGCCTTGTTTAAAGCTAAACTCGGAGGAAGAATGCTCTGCAAATGAAAAGGGAAGCTTCCATAGACAGGAGCAGGAAACAAAGTAAAAACATGTCCCCTACAGACCAGATAAACAGGACAAAGCCTAATTATGCAGTAGTTGGTCCCTGCTCCCACACAGAAGGAGGGACAAAGAGGCATGACTGAGAAGTCATGCAAGGATTTTTAAATAACACTGAAACTAACAAATTAAATAGCTGGAAGCCCACAGAAGAAGTATACAAGAGGTCCTACGCTTACGCTCGACCTAAAAAAGGTGGTAGTAATGGGAGCATAAGAAAAACATGTCTTATTTCGGTTGATGCCTATATGACACCTGCTGGGAGGGAAACTAACCCAGACACTGCATCTGGAACTCAATTTCTGTTTTCACACTGACACAAGCTGCCCAGGGATGGAAACAAAGCTAAATAAAACACTGCATCTGTGGAGAATTAATGAATGAGTACTTTATCAGAGACACCTTCTGTCCAATGCTGGGATTGACTCCGTGTCCCGCATAAAGTGAAAAGGGTTGGCCAGGACTAAGGCTGCAGGTTGTCACGCCACAGCTGCTCATATCTGGTGGTAGTGCTGAAGTAGTAACCTGCTATTCAGTGCCAAGATGCCACAAGGTGTGAACGTGCCCTTTATAAATACATGTGATATGTCAAGAAAGGGAATGTGCAAGGCCATCTATTAGAGAGGCACTTCCTGACCAAGGCTGTTTGTGGGGCTTCTGGCAGGGGAGACATAATTATTAAGTTTACAGTGACACCTGCTGGTCAGGCTTCATGGCAGATGACAAGTGCCACACAGGTCTTGGTTTAAGGGTGGACACGCACCTCGTGCCAGTCCAAATCGTGGCTGATGCAGGCTTCGATCAGAGCTTGTTCCATTTGCAGCCTTGTGATATTTTGTTTAAAAGACGATTTCAGAAGAGCAGTGACTACCAGGCAGGTTTCACATCTGAGATCCTTTCCGGGGTCTGGAAACAAAAGAACGTCTGTGAAAAACAAAAGACACCAGTGTGAGCCAAGGACAGGTCCTGCACTTAAAAACAGTTACCTGGAAACACACTTTTTCCTCCGTCGGCCTATCTGCTAGAGCTGGGAAAAATTATTTTGACATCGGCTCAGTTTTGCAGCTTACTTATTCTTTCAGTGGGAGTGAAATCACGTTTGAGAGGCACCATTATGACAGTTCACTCATTACTGTTGAATGAAATTTGAGATTGCTTTACTCTACGTACAGTATTAGAGCGAACCTTCTGTAGGTTAATTCAAGTGTTGCGCCTGCCAGGAAGCATCACTTAGATTTACCAATGTTTGTCTGTATAGTATTGTTTAAAAAAAAGTTTTTGTTTTTTTAAGTTTCAAAATACTGGAGGAAAAGCAAACACATATTGTATTGCAACCTGTGCACCGAATTCAATGTTATCAATCTTTATAAAGGGCATAGTTTGGTTTTCAAATACTTTTCACTCAGGAAACTGAACACAATTTTAAAAGAATACGGAAGGTAGAAGAATGTAAAGGGGAATGCTTTCAAAAGTCTAATGTACTGTCCACAGAATTTAGCCATTTGGTCCTCTGTATTTGTATAGCGAGCAGATTTATGGGCCTCCAAGAGGAGAGGCTAAGAGCACCCTAACATCCTTTATGTCCTTATGTGTTTTCGTGCATTATGCAGAGTACATGAAATAAAACAGAAACAGTGCTTAATGTCCTTACTCACTGGTTTCAGCCATACACTAGCAAATATATCCCTGTTTTTTTCCTTTTTTCAGACAAGCTAGCAGGAGTAGGGAGCAGCATGGCAAAGTGGTGGGTATTTGAGGGAGGAAGCAGCGCGAGGACGAGAGCTAGAAAATGCATGCACTCACGTGGTATGCTGAGTGAAAAAGAAAAAGTAGTTCTCAAACTGAGTGGCAGACGGATAAAAGTCAGCCAATCAAACAGATCCAAATGAGTTTATGCTCCACTGGAGGGCCAAACGCAAGAAAAAGTAAGTAAGGCTAGTCATTGAATAAGACGTAAGCAAATAGGAGACCAGTAAAGCCAACCATTCGTAGGCAGTTGGTGGCGAGCGAGCCCCACTGCAAGTTCACATTAGGGTGGTCATTCTGACCTCGGCGGTAAAAGGCGCCCACCGCCGGTCAGAAATCCTCCATAATTCCGCTGCGGTCGCGGTAACCCGCCACGGTCATTCTGACCCGCAGCAGCCAAACCTCCGAAAGTCCGACAGCCACAACAGACCGCCAGACCAGCGGTCGGCGGAAAAGTGGAGGTGACCAAACCTCCACCGTCACGCCAACAGAAATACGCCCATGCCATTACGACCCACGAATCCACGCGGCGGTCATTCAAACGCGGTTTTCCATTGGCAGTACACACCGCCGCGGTCAGAATACACACAAACGAACAAAACTCAGCCACATTGGCCGATTTGAATTCCACACACCTGATACACATACACACACCACTCCCACACACACAATACAATATAAAACACACACCCACATCACCCACAAACCCCTACGACAAAAAATTCAGAAAGAAGCACCGAGAGACACATCATTGAACACAGAATACCATCACACAGAGGCACACTACACCATCACCCACACAATATCCACACACAAAACAACACACACCACCACACTCAACACACTTAACTACACATACTCCACCCCACACATCATACACACCACTCCATGGCACCCCAAAGACAGCCCCGCTTCTCAGACGAAGAACTCAGGGTCATGGTGGAGGAAATCGTTCGGGTAGAGCCCCAGCTCTTCGGCACACAGGTCCAATACACCAGCATTGCCCGGAGGACGGAGCTATGGCAGAGGATTGTCGACAGGGTCAACGCTGTGGGACAGCACCCCAGAAATCGGGAAGACATCAGGAAGCGATGGAACGACCTACGGGGGAAGGTGCGTTCCATGGTATCCCGGCACAACATCGCCGTGCAGAAGACTGGCGGAGAACCCCCACAATTTACAACATGGGAGGAGGAAGTCTTGAACATCCTGCATCCTGACGGCCTCGCAGGAGTCGGCGGAGGAATGGACACTGGTAAGTTGAAGCTTCACTACTGCTTCCCCCCCACCTGCATGCCAAATCATACCCCAACCCTCACCCCCATCCTCGAACCCCACCCTCACCCCCACCCTCACCCTCACCCCCACCACCATCCTCACCCCCACCACCATCCTCACCCCCACCCCCAGCACACCTATTCCCTGCCAATGTCTCACCATCACAACCCACACATCCCAAAACCTAGGCCTGCATGCGTCCACTAAGCATGGACACCCATCAACAAAGCATGCCCAATGCATATACACATCCCCCCCACAAGCCACCCTCACCAAAGCCCCCACACACGAATGCCAGCACTTGGGGACACGGGAACCCACAGATACACCCATATGCCACACATTGAAACTATAACCATACCTCTATACCCCTGCAGGACCCGACCGCCAACACACCGCCACGGAGGGCCCAGAATTCTCCACACCCCCCACCCAAGAGGCCGTCAGCGATGACAGCAGCTCTGTCGACCTGGACACCGATGACCAGCCCGGACCATCGGGGACCTCTGGACAGTCGGTTCCCCTCAGACAGCCAGAGGCCACCACAGACCCAAACCCCTCTGGGAACACCAGCACAGCTCCCACCCAGCGGGCCCATGCCTCTGTCTCCAGGGCGCGTCAATCTGCGGTGTGTCTACCACTACAGGGCACCCAGGATAACCCACCACCCCAACAACAACAGGGACCTGGGGGCAGTGGTAGTGGGCACACCGGCCAGGGGGCAGAGGCCCAGGGAAACAGGGCAACTCGGAGGGCAGCTGTGCGACAGGGGGGGGGACGGGCCCAGGGAACCCACTCTCCACGAGGCCCTCACCACCATCATGGGAGCATACAACCGCTCCCAGGAGACGATGGCGACGGTACTGGCCCGGTTCCAGGAGATCCAGGTACTGCAGGAGGAACACTATCGGGGGTACAGGGAGGACATCAGAGCCCTCACCTCCACCCTGGTTACCATGGTCGGGCTGCTGCAGGACCTCATCAACACCAGGACGGACACTCAACACCAACAAAGGGCCCCTGCCACTAGCCTGGACCAAGAACAGCCAACCACCTCCGCCGGCGCTAGTGGTCAGGAGGCCCCCGCACAACAGCAGCCCACCAGACCCCCACCTCCTGCAGGAGAAGAACCACCCCGCAAGAGGGCCCTGAGATCTCGCAAGAAGACAGAGTAGGATGTCAAGACCCCCGCCAGCAAAGGATACCACCTGATGTCATCCCACTGTCCCACATTGTCACCCTGTCCATCCTTGAACTGTCCATGCTCCATCTCTCCACAGGCCTCTGGACAATGCACCTGTGTGACTGTTACTCTGGACTCTGCCATGGACATTCCTTCACCATAGCCCCCACCCACTTGAAACCACCCATCCCATTTTGAGCACTTAAATAAACACCCATTTAGCACAAAACTATCTGGAGTCTGGCCGTGATTTCAAAATATTGTAATTGACATGACATTGCAAATATGTCCTTGTACATAGTGAAGTCAACAAACAGCTGCCACAAAGCTGTAGTCCATGGGGAAACGAAGCACAGGACTCGTAGTGGGGACCCCAGATCTGAAATAGGGAGGGAAAAGCCACAACTCAGTCATCATACACTGGGGCAAATAGACAGGCAGCAGAGATGCAGGAGAGTAGTTCACATTCACTAAATTATGTTTGAATTGTTACCTGTGTCCTATTGGAAGTACTGTTCAATGATTCTGTCCCTGTTGTCTGTTTCAGCCCCGTCGTCTTCCTCCTCGTCACTCTCCACAGGTTCCACAGCTGCCACTACACCACCGTCTCGACCATCCTCCTGCAGGAAAGGCACCTGGCGGCGCAAAGCCAGGTTGTGAAGCATGCAGCAGGCCACGGTGATGTGACACACCTTCTTAGGTGAGTACATTAGGGATCCACCTGTCATATGCAGGCACCTAAACCTGGCCTTTAGGAGGCCAAAGGTGCGTTCGATCACCCTCCTAGTACGCCCATGGGCCTCATTGTACCGTTCCTCTGCCCTGGTCCGGGGATTCCTTACTGGGGTCAGTAGCCACGACAGGTTGGGGTACCCAGAGTCCCCCAATAGCCATACACGGTGTCTCTCTAGCTGTTCCATCACGTAAGGGATGCTGCTATTCCTCAGGATGAAGGCGTCATGCACTGACCCAGGGAACTTGGCATTTACATGCGAGATGTACTGGTCAGCCAAACACACCACCTGGATGTTCATGGAATGGTAACTTTTTCTGTTCCTGTACACCTGCTCCCTGTCTCTTGGGGGAACCAAAGCCACATGGGTCCCATCAATGGCACCAATGACGTTGGGAATATGTCCAAGGGCGTAGAAATCACCCTTCACTGTAGCCAATTCGCCCACCTCAGGGAAAATGATGTAGCTCCTCACGTATTTCATCAGGGCAGACAACACTCTGGATAACACCTTCGAAAACATGGGCTGAGACATCCCAGAAGCAATTCCCACTGTTGTCTGAAATGACCCACTTGCCAGGAAATGGAGTACTGACAGGACCTGCACCAGAGGGGGAATCCCTGTGGGTTGGCGGATGGGGGACATCAGGTCGGGCTCCAGCTGGGCACACAGTTCATGTATAGTGGCACGGTCAAGCCGGTAGGTCAGGATAATGTGGCGTTCTTCCATTGTCGACAGGTCCACCAGCGGTCGGTACACGGGAGGATTCATCCGTCTCCTCGCCAAACCCAGCGGACGGTGCCTAGGAAGGACAACATGGAGCACAGAGTCAAGCAACCCACAGGTACGTACTCACAGCTTGCACAGTAAACGATTCTCTATGCAGTGAATGGCGTGTCTGAGTGGCTATGCAAGGCCTAGGCCTCTGTGACGCAGCTGAAATTGAGCCATGTGGACCCTCGAAATGGCGGCTGCCTGACCTGTGAAGTGTGACAATGGGATGTGAGGTCAATGCGCTGGCGTGGCACACCGCGGCGGTCGGCGGGCGAAGACTGCGGCGCGAAGCCGCATTGGTTAACATTGAAGCCTATGGGTTTCAGGAGCCAATGGCGAAGGGCGCCGGCGGTGGCGGGACGCACCGCCGCGGTACGCACCGCCGCGGACGTGACCGCCATTTCCTATCTACTTATCCACTTGCGACTTGAACTTTCACATGAGAGGACCTATACTGCAAGTGTTGCTGTGACCTCAGTCTGGAAGGGACAATGGCTGCTGCGACTGGGGAAAGGGCCCCTGCCTTCACTGGAGAGGAGTTGGAGAAACCTGTGGATGGGGTCCTCCCCCAGTATGCGCTACTCTACGGTCCTCCAGACCAACAAGTGAGTTTAATTCAATATGGATTTGGGGCCACTGGCTGGCTTGGGGGCCTGGCGGGGGGCCTGGCGGGGATGGGGGGCATGTTGGGCCTGGCGGAGGGCCTGGCGGGGGGCCTGGCGGGGATGGGGGGCATGTTGGGCCTGGCGGGGGGCCTGGCGGGGATGGGGGGCATGTTGGGCCTGGCGGGGATGGGGGGCATGTTGGGCCTGGCGGGGGGCCTGGCGGGGATGGGGGGCGTTGGGCCACTGGCAACGATAATGCAGACAAACTTGAACGTGGTATTTCTCCCTCCCTGTACGTGTCACATAGGTCCGCGCCCATGAGAAGATCGGGATTTGGCGTGCCATCGCCAAGGAAGTCCGGACCCTGGGGGTCCACCATCGACGGGGCACCCACTGCCGCAAGAGGTGGGAGGACATCCGCCGCGGGACCAAGAAGACCGCCGAGTCTCTGCTGGGGATGGCCTCCCAACGTAGGCGGGGTGCCTGCCGTCAACTGACCCCCCTGATGTTCCGGATCCTGGCGGTGGCCTACCCTGATTTGGATGGGCGCGTGAGGGCAGCACAGCAGACACAAGGGGGTTAGTACAAGCATCATCTACTCTGTTGTCGCGCAGTGGAGGTGTCTGGGTGGGGGAGGAGGGCTGTGGGTCCCCCTAGGCCAGGGCGATATCTGTAGGCTGGGCACCCCCGTAAGCCCCTGTGTCCCCAGCCACCACCCTCAGTAGTGTGTCAGTACAGCCATCCCTGGGCCGTGTCATCCATGGGTGCAGTTGTCAACTCTAGGCGTGTAGGGCATGTTCCACGGAATGCGTAGCGCACCCCAAGTGCGCAACTTAGTGCAGGGGGCATCTGTGTCTGTCATGTCCGCTAACTGTACCGGTGATCCATGTACTCAAAATCTCTTTATTTCTCTCTCCCCCCCCCTTTTTGTTTGTCCTTCTGTGCTTGTGTGCATCAGCATCATCAGGCGGAGGAGAAGTGGCATCGGGGCAGGAGGGAGCTGCATCTCACATGGCCCAGGAGGGCCATGCCACAGAGTCTGACTGGACCAGTGAGACGGAGGGCGAGGGGAGCTCCACGACGGGGACGACTGGACCCTGCAGCGACACGGACACGTCCTCGGAAGGGAGCTCCCTTGCGGGGGTGGCACCATCCGTGCCCCCCGTCATTACAGGTACAGCCGCCACCCAGCGCACCATCTCCGCCCTCCCAGCAGCCCCTCAGCGTTCGCCCCGTGCCCGCTCTGCCAGGAAGCCGGGCATCTCCTTCGCCCCAGGCACCTCGGGCCCTGCCCCTGTTACCCCCGCTGCCCTCAGTGAGGAGGTCATTGACCTCCTCCGAACGCTCATTGTTGGGCAGACTACCCTTTTGAATGCCATCCAGGGGGTGGAGAGGGAGGTTCATCGCAGCAATGCGTACCTGGAGGGCATTCATTCGGGTCAGGCTGCCCATCAGCGATCGTTCCATGCTCTGGCCTCAGCACTGACGGCAGCCATTGTCCCTGTCTCCTGCCTCCCTCTACTAACTCCCTCCTCCCAGTCTCCTGTTCCTCTGCCTGTCCCACCCACACCATCAGACCAGCCTGCACACACCTCAACACCCAAGAGCAGCTCATCCAAACATAAGCACCACAGATCACGCAGACATTCACACAAGCAACATTCCGATGCAGACATGCCAACAGTCACTACCACCTCTGTGACCCCCACCTCCTCGTCTCCCTCCTCCCTCCCTGTGACGTCTACACTCACACCTTCATTCACCTCACCATCAGCCAGTGTTTCCATCACCAGCATACCCTCCACTCCAGTCCGCACACGTGCAGTCACCACCCCCACTGCCATTTACACGTCCCCTGTGTCCTCTCCCACTGTGTCTGTCACCCCCTCTTCCACACCACACAAACGCAGCCACCCACCCACCCAACAGCCATCCACCTCACGACAGCCTCCCGCTCCTGCACCTGCACCCAAAGACAGCAAACTTGTCTCGCCTACAACCACATCCTCTCCCTCCACTCCCATACCCACTGTACCTTCCACTCTCCATTGTCCCAAGAAAATCTATCTCTCTACTGCTACCTTCTTTCCTGACCCTGAGCCCCCCCCTCCTTCTCGTCGGGGTAAAAAGAGCACCTCAGCCACCACCAGCCCTGCAGCCCCCTTGACAAGGGTGCAGGGGTATTGGAGCCCACCAGCCCGCAGGTCTGGATCTTCGCCCAGCAGCAAGGGGACAGCCAGCCCACCCCCTGGGAAGAGGAGCAGAAGGCGGAAGGGCCGCCGCCGGAGCCCGGATTCGATATCCCCCCAGGACACTAGCCAGCCACCGTCAACAGCCACAACTCCAAAGGGAGGAAAGGGCCACAGACTCCCGACTAAGGAGGGCAAGGGCAGCAAGGCGGAGAAGTCAGGCAGCAGGCCTGCTGCCCATGGAGGACCCGTCGCAGCTGCCCAGGAGGAGCCCGCAACCCCCATAGCCGCTGCCCCGGGAGGAACCGGCACAGCTGCCCCGGGAGAGCCCACCACCCCCATAGCCGCTGCCCAGGGAGGACCCAGCCCAGCTGGCCAGGAGGGCCCCACCACCCACAGCCCAGGTGGGCATTGAAGGAGCACCATCCCCGCTGCCCAGGAGGGCACCACCAGGCAATGAGCAGTTGGCCATAGAATGGCCGCCGTCTCCAGCACCGCTCCGCTGGGGCCCGCCGTCTCAAGAACCGCTGAACTGGGCCCTTCAAGGCAAGAACCGCTGAACAGGGCCCCGCCGTCTCCAGCACCGCTCCGCTGGGGCCCGCCGTCTCAAGAACCGCTGAACTGGGCCCTTCACGGCAAGAACCGCTGAACTGGGCCCTTCAAGGCAAGAACCGCTGAACTGGGCCCCGCCGTCTCCAGCACCGCTCCGCTGGGGCCCGCCGTCTCAAGAACCGCTGAACTGGCCCTTCACGGCAAGAACCGCTGAACTGGGCCCCGCCGTCTCCAGCACCGCTCCGCTGGGGCCCGCCGTCTCAAGAACCGCTGAACTGGGCCCTTCACGGCAAGAACCGCTGAACTGGGCCCTTCAAGGCAAGAACCGCTGAACTGGGCCCTTCACGGCAATAACCGCTGAACTGGGCCCTTCAAGGCAAGAACCGCTGAACTGGGCCCTTCAAGGCAAGAACCGCTGAACTGTGCCCCGCCGTCTCCAGCACCGCTCCGCTGGGGCCCGCCGTCTCAAGAACCGCTGAACTGGGCCCTTCAAGGCAAGAACCGCTGAACAGGGCCCCGCCGTCTCCAGCACCGCTCCGCTGGGGCCCGCCGTCTCAAGAACCGCTGAACTGGGCCCTTCACGGCAAGAACCGCTGAACTGGGCCCTTCAAGGCAAGAACCGCTAAACTGGGCCCCGCCGTCTCCAGCACCGCTCCGCTGGGGCCCGCCGTCTCAAGAACCGCTGAACTGGGCCCTTCACGGCAAGAACCGCTGAACTGGGCCCTTCAAGGCAAGAACCGCTGAACAGGGCCCCGCCGTCTCCAGCACCGCTCCGCTGGGGCCCGCCGTCTCAAGAACCGCTGAACTGGGCCCTTCACGGCAAGAACCGCTGAACTGGGCCCTTCAAGGCAAGAACCGCTGAACTGGGCCCCGCCGTTTCCAGCACCGCTCCGCTGGGGCCCACCGTCTCAAGAACCGCTGAAATGGGCCCTTCAAGGCAAGAACCGCTGAACTGGGCCCTTCAAGGCAGGAACCGCTGGCCCTTTGGCAGACGTGGCAGGGCAGGATCTGTCTCGGGCAGGGCTGCAGGATGTCCTCTGGCCAACATGCCTCCTCCAGTGGCAGTGGAGTCTGTTATGGACTGCTTGGACTGTGGCTTTGCTCTCCCCAGGATGGCCCAGTGGGCAGGCCACCCACTGTATGGACTGTATGGACTGTGGCTTTGCTCTCCCCAGGATGGCCCAGTGGGCAGGCCACCCACTGTATGGACTGTTTGGACTGTGGCTTTGCTCTCCCCAGGATGGCCCAGTGGGCAGGCCACCCACTGTATGGACTGTATGGACTGTGGCTTTGCTCTCCCCAGGATGGCCCAGTGGGCAGGCCACCCACTATATGGACTGTTTGGACTGTGGCTTTGCTCTCCCCAGGATGGCCCAGTGGGCAGGCCACCCGCTGTATGGACTGTATGGACTGTGGCTTTGCTCTCCCCAGGATGGCCCAGTGGGCAGGCCACCCGCTGTATGGACTGTTTGGACTGTGGCTTTGCTCTCCCCAGGATGGCCCAGTGGGCAGGCCACCCGCTGTATGGACTGTATGGACTGTGGCTTTGCTCTCCCCAGGATGGCCCAGTGGGCAGGCCACCCACTGTATGGACTGTTTGGACTGTGGCTTTGCTCTCCCCAGGAAGGGCCAGTGGTCATGGAGTCCCCTCGTGGATCTGGCGTCGTGTACTCAAGTGGCTGAGGTGCCCCCCCTTCCCTTCCCCCTGAGGTGCCTGTCCTTTTTTCTTTCTGATGCCCCTGCAGTGTTCTCTCCGTGGAGTTCTTGTCGTGGGACTGGGCCTTGCCCCTTTGCTCAGGACCCCTGTGGTCCACGGACAGTGGTTGGACTACATTTAGTAGATGTATATATTTTGTACATAGTTTATTTATTTATTTGGATTACTGCTGTCCATTTTTCAATATATCTGCCCGTTTGAGATCTCTTCTTTTGGTCTTTGCATAATTTCGGAAGGGGGGGGTTTGTGGGTTGTGACAGTGATCTGTGGGAATGCATTGATGTGTGTGTTGTAGTGGGTGTGGGTGGGTGGGTGTGTGCCGGTAATCTTTGCCCTCCCCTGTGTCGTAGGTGCAGTACTCACCGATGTCTTCCGCGCCGCCGGGCGTGCTCCTGGTACAGGAGCAGGTATAGGAGTGCGGGGATGACCTGCAACTCGGGTTCCATACTGCCGGAATCTCGCGTGGTGTATGTGGAGGTGAGCGTTTTCCCGTTCGTAGTCTGTTTCCGCCGTGTTTTTATCGGCGGTGCTCCCGCCCCGGAAAAGGTGGCGGATTGGTGGGTCGTGATAGGGTGGGCGGTACATTGTCTGCCGCCTGGCTGTTGGCGGGGACCGCCGCGCTGTTTGTTTGTTCCGCCGTGGCGGGCGGAGTGTTAATGCGGCGGGCTGTGTTGGCGGTTCCCGCCAGGGTCAGAATTGCATATTTTGGACCGCCGGCCTGTTGGCGGGTTGGCCGCCGCTTTATCACCGACCGCCAGGGTCAGAATGAGGGCCTAGGTCTTTTGCAACCAGAACTGTCTGGTGGAAGAGTCCTAAAAATGAGTTCCAGTATATACAAGACTGCTGCAGATGTTTGTCCTCCCTTTATTTCCATACTAGTGAAGATGAGGGTGTAAAAGGGATTAGAAGAGCTTAAAAATGTACGAGAACTAGCACGGTTGTCTGAATGGTTTTGGTGTCTCCGAAGACTGCTATTGTAACCTAAACCCTAAATTAATACGGAAATCTATCTTTTCACTCGTTTGGGAAAATTAATCTTATTTCTTGGATGTGCAGACGTCGTTTTGAGGGATGCAGTGAATGAGTAGCAGGGTTGTATTGAACATTGGCGTCCATCACTTCCTCCTAATTACACGTGCACACAGACATAATAGTACCCTGCTCACAAACATTTTTTGAGAGTAGGAGGATTTGCTCCTGAGCTACTCCTGATTTTTCCTCAGTACATGAAGCTTTTACCTTTAAAGGAAAGCTTGCTGAATTAGAACTGAGTATCTCAGACTTTGTTCCTCATCTTCAGTTTAAATGATCTTTTAAGCATGTGGAATCAACAGGATGGCTGTTCGTGAAAAGACGCTAGTAAGTTCACAATGAAAGGGCAATGGATCAGTGGATGCAGAGTTGGGACACACCACTATCCCTATCTTGTATGAGGGGCCAATGCACCTCCATTTTTACTTTTACTTCCTATCCAGGGAACGCAATACCTATTTTCTTTGCTTTCATTAGGGTACCTGGCACTGTTGCAACACCTGTTTTCTCGAGGTTGGTTGCATTACTGGGCCTACCTGTATTTTATTTGTGTACATGACTTCAACACTGGGGAAAAACCAACCTGTTATTGCAATTAAAGCAGTAGTAGGTGCCCACTTATTAAGTGATGCTGCAGGCTTTTGTGTGCCAGGTCCTGAGTGATACCTAAATAAAAGTATTTTCTCCTAAAATAGAAGCTTCAGAGTACCATCATAATAAAAAAACCTACCGATTTGTATTTAGCTCTTTCTGAAGTAAGATGTTCCCAATGAGTAATGCTTTCAAAATTCAGACAAGGTAGGCCTAAAAAATGTGGGTAAATGGGTACATTCCTCTGAAAATACACCAGTTCTACCTTTGCTCTAGTGGGAAGACTGGGAAATATTTGAGGTTGCATCCCTGTTGTGTTGCAGACAGTTAACATGCACAAGAAAATACACCAGCCTTTAATAGAGCCCACCACCTTGTAGCCTAGGTGAGGACAAATGAAAACATGACCAAACTTCTGAGGCAGCTATTTGATCCCAACAGAATCAGAGGGCCATTGACACATTTAGGTTGTGAAGTCGAAGAAACACGACCAGAAGATTAATTTCTTGATGAAGAGACTGAGGATTCAGGTCCCTGCCACATCCAGTAATGTTCCCTAGGACTGAACATATTTTGTGCCAGCGCCTGGCAACAACAGGTCAGGACCATATCATGTGGAAAAAGTATTCCTTTGAGTAAGTTACATCTTGTGCAGTTGGGGTCTCGTGCTCTACCCGTAGGCCATAGTCTTCCTGATGGATAGTAATACCTGTGGATGTATTTGAATTGTATCAAAGGCTGGTTAGAGGGTAAAACCTGGTTCCAGTGTGCCATCTTAGCCTCGGTCCAGTCATCGTCTTCAAGCTCACTCAAGCCCGACTCCCACCGCTGACCTAATTTCACCAAAGGTTCGGGGAGAGGTTAATCACCAGCGACCTATAACGTATGGAGATGCCTTATCCCGCCCAATCTGTCTGTGACCAGTTTTGCTTCAAGTAGATTGAACGTCTTTACCCCCGCTAGCATATTTGTGTGATATGAAAGGCCATGTCTCAAGTGAAGGTAACAGAAGAACGGAATCTTATGCAGTGCAAATTGCCCCATGAGGTTTCCATACAACCAGAAGTGATCCTGGGACTGCATGCCTGGCAACACTTTGCAAACGAGACTTGAGGGGTTTGACCCTACCTCAAACCGTTTGAGATCATGGATTGCAGCTCTTTGAAGAAACTGTGGGAGCATTTATGGGAAGTTGCTAGTCGAAGGACTAGATTGTGGCTTCTGTAATTGAGGAAGTAGGCGATTAAGATGTATGGCGTTGTCTCTGGTGGCGGCTTTGTGGCCAGTGACCTGTGAGACCTCTTCATTAGAAAGCAGGGAAAAACTGGACCCATGGGAGTTTGGCTTTCAGAAAGTGCGCAAAGAACTGAACCGGGTCTTTCCCCTTCACTCTCTGGAAAACCGACAAACCTAAGGTCAACATCGTTCCACACATGCTGTCAGAGGAAGGTAGCATCATTGCCACCCGCACATATTTGTTTTTCCGGGGCTTGTCTGGCGGTGCCTTTCGCCCTCAGGATAACCTCTGTGGAATCTTTGATCAGGGCTGATATCCGGCACAGTGGCTGTCGCTGCTGGAATTAAGTGGAAGTGGTTTGGCAAATTTGTCGAGTTTTGCTTGCCATAGTGACCGTGTGACCTTATTCCTGGTCATGATGGCGAGAAGGTCCCGGTCACAGGCAGGCAGACCACAGCCCAGGGTGCAAGCACAGCCATCCTCCAGGCGAAAGCGGAGACAGGATGGCTCGCCAGTCAGCATGATCAGTCTCACCACGCTGTGGGGGTAAACTTAAAATGACATAATGGCTATGGTGAAGCTACGTTAGAGAAGTTATTATCTCTCTTATATGAAATGTCAAACATTTAAAACCGAGTGGCCGTCGATCCACGAGAAAGCAGTGCGCAGTGGCGTCCATCTCCCCTCCCTACCAATCTGGGTCAGACCAGGCGAGTCTCCTCCATCAAGAGCCCGAAGGCTGTACAGGCGATCCTAGTGGGCCAGCAACCGAGGTATCTTGCCTCAATCACGGGCCACCCACCAGTAGCAATGCTGAGCCCAGCAGCCCTTGTCCGCCTTCGCTAGCCAGGCCGCATCCGCCACACACAGAACAGGCCGAAGCGGAGAGACATCCCTACTGGTTCATCCACTTCCTGGTGCCAGCGGGACCCAGGCGTGTCTCCCGTCGGGCAGTTGCCTCTACCACGAAGGTCCGCCAGCACAGGATGGAAAATGCCATGTCCGGACTCTACGCGGCCCTCGCGATATCTGCCTTTCCGGAAACAAATCAGGCAGGATGGGTGGTCAGGACAAAAGGAGCAGCTTTCTGCGCCACAACTGCACTTCCATGGAGCTTAAGTAGGGTGACCAGACATCCCGGATTTCCCCGGATAGCACAGGTTTTCATGGGACTGTCCTGGCGTCCTGACGCTTTTCTTAATTTTAAATACATGTACCTGTTTTTGGGACAAAGATCATGCCATTCTGAAAAGCACAATAGAAACATATACTCTCTTTCCGCCGGGTTCCTCTAATGTCTGAAATAATTTATCTGTTTCTTTCCTGCAGTGCAGGTTGACCGAGTGTTCTCAGCAGGGAGGAGACCGAGTGGGGAGGAGAGCAGGGGTTCTCTGGTTGGAAGTCCTAACCTAGCTAATATAAGCAAATGTAGCCTTGTAATTGTGTGTACATACGTATATATAAACATATATACACATACATGTACGTATATACCCACGTGTGTATATATATATATGTGTGTGTATATATATATATGTTCGATGGCATGTGTAGCTGCAGATACACATGCTGTGCACATCCCGCCATCTGGTGTTGGGCTCGGAGTGTTACAAGTTGTTTTTCTTCGAAGAAGTCTTTTCGAACCACGAGACCGAGGAACTCCTCCCATTTCGACTCCATTGCGCATGGGCGTCGACTCCATCTTAGATTGTTTTTTTTCCGCCATCGGGTTCGGACGTGTTCCTTTTCACTCCGTGTTTCGGGTCGGAAAGTTAGTTAGAATCTCGGAAAAAACGTCGGTATTGTTTGCGTTCGGTATCGGGTTAGTTACAACAGATCAACACCGAATTTAGAAGAGCTCCGGTGGCCCTTTGGGGTTTTCTTCGATCCCCGTCGGGGCCTGGTCGGCCAGGCCACGTGTCTCTTCAAGGCTGATGGAATGGACCCCATTCCACTTCTGACCAAAATGCCATAACAAGTATCCATATACAGATCAACATCTGGTCTGTAACTTGTGTTTGTCACCAGAACACAAGGAGGATACTTGTGAGGCCTGTCGAGCGTTTCGGTCCAGGAAGACACTCGGGGACCGAAGAGCAAGAAGACTGCAAATGGCGTCGGCGTCAACAGGACAAGAGCGTTTCGAGGAGGAGGAAGAAACATTCTCCACACCGGAGTCGGACTCTGAAGAGATCGATCCCGAGGAAACGCCGAAAACCGTGAGTAAGACGTCGAAACCAAAGAACTCACGAGAAAAGCGCTAAAGCCGAGGGGACGCCACCGCCAACAGCCCATGGCTTAACCCGAAAAGGAGGTGACCGTTCATCGGCACTGAAAAAGGGCGAGCTGGTGTCGAAGTCATCCGACTCCGGTCGAGATAACGGCACACAGCAATCTCGGGGCCGAGATAGTGGCTCCGAGAAGATTCGGCACCGAGACAGCGGCACCGAAACGGGTCGGCACCGAGAGAGCACGATGCCGAAAGTAAAAAAGGTTTCCTCGGAGCCGAAAAAAGCAGCTGAAAAGGTTTTGGTACCGAAATATGCAGCCTTAGAACCGAAAACAAGTTCCTTCACTGAGGAACAAGGACTGTCCACACAAATGAAGACACATAGATTTGGACAGGAATTACAGGCAATAGAGCCAGATCACACACAAAGACGGCTCTTTATTCAAAAAGATACAGGGAAGATCAGCACTCTTCCTCCAGTCAAAATGAAACGCAAGCTTGCCTTCCAAGACAAGGACAAACAGCCACACGCAAAGGTGGCTAAACAAGTAACACCGCCACCATCCCCACATCACTCTCCGCAACCATCACCGGTAGCCGCTCCACCAATGATGCAATCACCAACTCATACAGGAATGAGTCAAGATGACCCTGACGCATGGGACCTTTATGACGCACCAGTGTCAGACAATAGTCCAGACTGCTATCCAGCTAAACCATCGCCACCAGAGGATAGTACAGGCTACGCACAGGTGGTTTCAACAGCAGCTGCATTTCATAATGTCAGCCTTCATTCAGAGCCCATTGAAGACGACTTTCTTTTTAATACACTGTCGTCCACACACAGCTAATATCAAAGTCTTCCTATGCTACCCGGAATGCTAAAACACTCCAAACAAGTGTTTGAGGAGCCTGTTAAAGGGAGAGCCATTACTCCAAGAGTAGATAAAAAATATAAACCGCCACCAACAGACCCAGTATACATTACACAACAGCTAACACCAGACTCTGTTGTAGTGGGAGCAGCGCGCAAAAGAGCCAACTCTCATACTTCAGGAGATGCACCACCTCCAGATAAAGAAAGTCGCAAATTTGATGCTGCAGGCAAAAGGGTGGCGGCACAGGCGGCAAACCAGTGGCATATTGCAAATTCCCAAGCTTTGCTAGCCAGATATGATAGGGCCCATTGGGATGAGATGCAACACCTTATTGAACATTTACCCAAGGAGTTCCAAAAAAGAGCGCAGCAAGTAGTAGAAGAAGGACAGGGTATCTCTAATAATCAGATACGGTCAGCAATGGATGCTGCAGACACAGCTGCTAGAACTGTCAACACAGCTGTAACAATAAGGAGACATGCATGGCTGCGTACATCAGGATTTAAACCAGAGATACAGCAAGCTGTGCTGAATATGCCATTCAACGGACAGCAGTTGTTTGGGCCGGAGGTGGACACTGCAATCGAAAAACTTAAGAAAGACACTAACACGGCCAAAGCCATGGGTGCACTCTACTCCCCACAGAGCAGAGGCACATTTCGAAAGACACAATTTCGAGGGGGGTTTCGAGGGCAAACCACAGAAGCCACAAACTCACAAACAAAGCCCACTTACCAGAGCCAGTATCAGCGGGGAGGTTTTCGGGGACAATATAGAGGGGGACAATTTCAAAGGAGTAGAGGAAAGTTCCAAAGTCCCAAAACTCCTCCAAACAAGCAGTGACTTCAAGGTCACAAATCCCCAACACATAACACCTGTGGGGGGGAGACTAACCAAGTTTTACAAACATTGGGAAGAAATAACAACAGACACTTGGGTCTTAGCAATTATCCAGCATGGTTATTGCATAGAATTTCTCAAATTCCCTCCAAACATCCCACTGAAAACACACAATATGTCAAAACAACATATAGATCTTCTAGGACTAGAAGTTCAGGCATTGTTACAAAAAGAAGCAATAGAGTTAGTACCAAAACAACAAAAAAACACAGGAGTTTACTCCCTGTACTTTCTAATACCCAAAAAAGACAAAAGTCTGAGACCTATACTAGATCTCAGAATATTAAATACCTACATCAAATCAGATCACTTTCACATGGTTACATTACAAGACGTAATCCCACTGCTCAAACAACAAGACTACATGACAACACTAGACCTAAAGGATGCATATTTCCATATACCAATACATCCTTCACACAGAAAGTACCTAAGGTTTGTATTCCAAGGGATACATTACCAATTCAAAGTGTTGCCATTCGGAATAACAACTGCACCAAGAGTTTTTACAAAATGCCTAGCAGTAGTTGCTGCACATATCAGAAGGCAGCAAATACATGTGTTCCTGTACCTAGACGATTGGTTAATCAAAACCAACACGCTAAGACAGTGTTTACAACACACAAAATATGTCATAGAAATCCTCCACAAACTAGGTTTCTCAATCAATTACACAAAGTCACACCTTCTGCCGTGTCAAACACAGCAATACTTAGGAGCAACAATCAACACAGCAAAAGGGATTGCCACTCCAAGTCCACAAAGAGTTCACACATTTCACAATGTTATACAGACCATGTATCCAAATCAAAAGATACAAGTCAAACTGGTGATGAAACTACTAGGCATGATTGTCCCAAACGCAAGGTTACACATGCGGCCCTTACAACAGTGCCTAGCATCACAATGGTCACAAGCACAGGGTCAGCTTCTAGATCTGGTGTTGATAGACCGCCAAACATACATCTCGCTTCAATGGTGGAACAGTATACATTTAAACCAAGGGCGGCCTTTCCAAGACCCAGTGCCACAATACGTAATAACAACAGATGCATCCATGATAGGGTGGGGAGCACACCTCAATCAACACAGCATCCAAGGACAATGGGACGTACAGCAAAAACAGTTTCACATAAATCACCTAGAACTGTTAGCGGTATTTCTAGCGCTCAAAGCATTTCAACCCATAAGACACAAACACATTCTTGTCAAAACAGACAAAATGACAACAATGTATTACCTAAACAAACAGGGAAGCACACACTCGACACAGTTGTGTCTCCTAACACAGAAAATATGGCATTGGGCGATTCACAACCACATTCACCTAATAGCACAATTTATTCCAGGAATTCAGAACCAGTTAGCAGAGAATCTCTCTCGGGATCACCAACACGAATGGGAGATTCACCCCCAAATACTAAACAATGACTTCCAAATGTGGGGAACACCACAAATAGATCTATTTGCAACAAAAGAAAACGCAAAATGCCAAAACTTCGCATCGAGGTACCCACAAGATCAGTCTCAGGGCAATGCGTTATGGATGAGCTGGTCAGGGATATTTGCTTACGCTTTTCCCCCTCTCCCACTCCTTCCATATCTGGTAAACAAATTGAGTCAAAACAAACTCAAACTCATACTAATAGCACCAACATGGGCAAGACAACCTTGGTACACAACACTACTAGACCTTTCAGTAGTACCTCATGTCAAACTACCAAACAGACCAGATCTGTTAACACAACACAAACAACAGATCAGACATCCAAACCCAGCATCGCTGAATCTAGCAATTTGGCTCCTGAAATCCTAGAATTCGGACTCTTAAACCTCACACAAGAATGTATGGAGGTCATAAGACAAGCTAGGAAACCTACCACTAGACACTGCTATGCAAATAAGTGGAAAAGATTTGTTTATTACTGCCATAATAATCAAATTCAACCTTTACACTCATCTGCAAAAGATATAGTAGGATACTTACTACATTTGCAAAAATCAAAACTAGCTTTCTCTTCCATTAAAATACATCTTACTGCAATTTCAGCTTCCCTGCAAATTACGCACTCAACTTCATTATTTAGGATACCAGTCATAAAAGCGTTTATGGAAGGCCTAAAGCGAATTATACCACCAAGGACACCACCAGTTCCTTCATGGAACCTCAACATTGTCTTAACACGACTCATGGGTCCACCTTTTGAGCCCATGCACTCTTGTGAAATGCAATACTTAACATGGAAAGTTGCATTTTTAATTGCCATCACATTACTAAGAAGAGTGAGTGAAATTCAAGCATTTACCATTCAAGAACCATTTATTCAAATACACAAAAATAAAGTGGTTTTATGAACAAATCCTAAATTTTTACCAAAAGTAATCTCACCGTTCCACTTGAATCAAACGGTAGAATTACCAGTGTTCTTCCCACAGCCAGATTCTGTAGCTGAAAGAGCACTACATACATTATACATCAAAAGAGCACTAATGTACTACATTGACAGAACAAAACTAATTCGAAAGACAAAACAACTATTTATTGCCTTTCAAAAACCTCATACAGGAAATCCAATTTCAAAACAAGGCATTGCTAGATGGATAGTTAAGTGCATTCAAACCTGCTATCTTAAAGCTAAAAGACAACTGCCTATTACACCAAAGGCACACTCAACCAGAAAGAAAGGTGCAACCATGGCCTTTCTAGGAAATATTCCAATGAACGAAATATGTAAGGCAGCAACATGGTCTACGCCTCATACATTTACCAAGCACTACTGTGTAGATGTGTTAACTGCACAACAAGCAACAGTAGGTCAAGCTGTACTAAGAACATTATTTCAAACTACTTCAACTCCTACAGGAGGAACCACCGCTTTTGGGGAGATAACTGCTTACTAGTCTATGCAAAGAGCATGTGTATCTGCAGCTACACATGCCATCGAACGGAAAATGTCACTTACCCAGTGTACATCTGTTCGTGGCATTAGTCGCTGCAGATTCACATGCGCCCACCCGCCTCCCCGGGAGCCTGTAGCTGTTTAGAAGTAGATCTTAAACATTTGTACATTTGTAAATATATTACTTTAAACTTAATTATGTATATACATATTCACTCCATTGCATGGGCACTATTACTAGCATACACAACTCCTACCTCACCCTCTGCGGGGAAAACAATCTAAGATGGAGTCGACGCCCATGCGCAATGGAGTTGAAATGGGAGGAGTCCCTCGGTCTTGTGACTCGAAAAGACTTCTTCGAAGAAAAACAACTTGTAACACTCCGAGCCCAACACCAGATGGCGGGATGTGCACAGCATGTGAATCTGAAGCGACTAATGCCACGAACAGATGTACTGGGTAAGTGACATTTTCCATATATATATATATATATATACACACAAACATTTAAAAAGGCTATGCATAAACCAGGCCAGGCAAAGAAGTAAGGCAAAAGGCTTGAGCCCTACTTTTACTTTTGGTTTCAACATCTGGTCACCTTAAGCTGAAGTTGAGGATGTTTCAGGATATATGGGGCCATCAGTGCAGGAGCGCTAAGAGGCATCCGTCATCTTGTGCACTCTAGCCTCGCCCCGAAGGACCATTTCCAAATCAAAAAGTCACTTTAACAAGATGCAATGGGCTATAAATGAAAAAAGCCGGTTGAAGTGCCTGCTAATTGCTTCACTTTTCCAGGGAAAAATGCCTCCAGACCAGTCCCCAGTGCTTACCAGATTCCATTTAAGGAGGCCATTATAAGTTATGCACAAGAGCCTCACTCTAGTCCTTTGAAGAATTTCCTTTGCTGCACCCTAACACAAGTGCTCATCTTTGGCAAGCGTATGGAAGTTTATGCTTTTTTTCAGGAACCAGTGTCCCGGGGGGTTCAAGAATCATTCTCTAGTGTTTTCAGAAGAACCAGAAGCCGAGGAAGTACCAGGAATCTCTTCCTGGAGGACAGAATCGGGCCCAGAAAACACATTACTTGGGTAGAATGGGGCTATGATTATCTTCTCCAAGTTGTTGGCTATCTTTCCTATTTGAAGAGTTTGTGAATTTGGACAGGTGGCGGGAAGGCAGAGGAATTTGTCTTAACCAGTGCGTGTGAACAGCACCCCTAGGAAATGCTCATTTCCCAGATGAGCCACAAACGGAGGGCATTAGTGGTCTTTCCATCGTTGCAAACGGATCAACCAGAGAAATCTCCAGCAGCTGAAGATGTACTGCAGAACTGAGTGATTTTGTTCAGGACCGCCCTTCCAGCAGGAATTGCGCTGGAAAGCTGCTGTTCAAAATCACCTTTTCTCTGGGCAGAACAGGCATTTGACGCAGACAGTGGGTGTTAATATAACACGACTGCTGTCTTATCTGAGAGGTAAGACAAGATTTACTACAAAGGCAAGAGAAGTCACTTCTACCCACGAAAGATAGCTTTTAGCCCTTTCCTAAAGCTACCATAAGAGAGTTCAGAACTTAATTTAATGTAGAATTGTTGCAGCCCTTCTAGTGGGTTTCAGGGAATGCCCCGATGGAGTTGCATGGTTAAAATTTTTAGGCAGACAAGAGGAATGGCATTTATGCGGGAGGTTATGAAAGGCAGAAACCTTCTGACCTCTTGACGTGAAGTGGGCAACTGTTTGTGTCAGTCTTTTTGCTCTATGTGCTATGCAACTTTTACCAAGTACAGCATTTTTTGTCAAAATAAATATTCTATATAAATAAATAAATGCTCACTGTCTCTATGAAGGATGATGTCCTAGGTCGTGTTTTGTTTCACTATCAATTTTTAATCCAAAAATAGTATTTGATTATTTTTCACTGAAAAAGTTAGTTTAATTTTCAAAATGTTTCCTGTAAATTAGTCTCAATGAAAAAGAGGCAGAGGAGATTCCTGGATTTATCTCCATGTCCATACACTTAATGAGTTGATGCTCTCCAACATTCCAGAGCCTCTTCCAGTGAGATTTGTTTCACTGATGCTCTTGCCGCTGCCAGTCGATGTGCAAGTACAGCTGATGTCTTTTTTTGAGAGCCTGACACTCGAAGGTGAGGATTTGGGACTTTAAGGTTATAATTTGGGCAAGATTCTCTTTCTTTCTGCTAAGGATATACCCCTTTGCTAGACCTCTAACTGGGCTTTCTGGCCACACAGAGGGTGCCTGCTGACTTTACAGTACCATGATTAACCTCAGAGTAGGAATGA
Source organism: Pleurodeles waltl (assembly GCF_031143425.1). Classification (NCBI taxonomy): domain Eukaryota; kingdom Metazoa; phylum Chordata; class Amphibia; order Caudata; family Salamandridae; genus Pleurodeles; species Pleurodeles waltl. The sequence goes on along the minus strand of NC_090450.1, from coordinate 710,949,411 downwards.
AGCTCCGACTCATGTAGTCAGAGCAGTGCTGATCAGTTAGATACCATGCGTTGAGACACCACATGGGTCTTTTGGTAGATTCTGGGAACCCAGGGATTTGTACGGAGTTTCCCATGATCGGATAGCCCCAGAGGTAAGATGTTAACTTTGGACATTTGAAGGACATCAGGGGACGGGAGTAGAAGGAGGTCAATCCATGATGCTATCTTGTGGGCAGCTGAGGTAGGGGCGTATGCAAGGCCATGGGGATGCTGTGTCCTACAAGCATTGCAGACCTCCATTGAGTCAATCCAGGCAGTGAGCTGGTGGAATCGCCACCCGATCCCAGGGAGTCTGTTGAGTCTACTGCTGGACTGGGGACAGTGTTAGAATCCCCCTCTCTGATGGTGGTATCCCGTGGGAGTTTCAGTAGGATAAATGGAAGGTGTTCAATGCCGGGGAAATATCTGGTTTGGTGCATAAACCGACAAAAAGTTGTGTTGTTTACCCTTGAGCAGGCCCTCTACCCCAATGTATCTGCCATAGGGTTCTGCGTATGTATTGGTCACTGACAGGGGAAGGCCTCTAAGTGGTAAAAAAGCTACACCTCTGGAGTGGGTAAACTTGAAGTGATAAACTCTGTCATATCCGTATATATGAAAGAAAGGGCAGTGCTCCCCCCACAGGTGGGTTTCTTGCAGCATGAAAACAGCAGGCTGGAACTGTTAAGCGTAGTGGAGAATGGAGGCTTTTTTTTATACGGTCCAGCAGGCCGTTCATATTCCAGGGCATAATCTTAAAGTCTGTCACTGGGGTGCGAGTCTGATGGCATGAAATTAGGGCCACGAACATGTGTCAAGGGTCGTGTGTTGTAGTGGCGGTTTGGTCAGTGTGGGACTGCATCATCGATGAAGCAGTGCATATGGCACGGTTTCTGTGACCTGTGGACAGTGCAATTGAAGACATGCAAACTAACAGAAATCCCTAAGCCCCCTACTTCCACCCACCCCATACTTCTACTCTTGAAACATCTGCCTCCCAAAAACTAATCAAAACATAAACTATAAAATAAGCATTAAATGAAGACATAAGATGGGGACCTCCTCCATAGCAGGATAGCATGCCAAGTTCCTAAACAGATTTCGCATGTATGTAGGCTAGCACAATTCCCCTGGGGGTGATTTACCACCAACATGAAGTAGCAGGGCTCAAGTGGATCATCATCAAGTATCTTAAACCTATTTTATGTGTTGACATCAAAGTATTGCACTGTAGAGTACTGGTTACGGGATCATGGATCCACCTGAAAGGGGTGTGCTTGTAGTCACACTTTTGCCAAAGCGACACTCCCGCTCTTGATTCGGACCCCGGTGGGGAGACTAATAGGTTTAAGAGTGGGTGTGTTGCTTTGGCGGAATCGTGACTACAAGCACACACCCCTCCCAGTGGATCCATGATACTTGAACTAGTAATCTACAATGCAATACTTTGATTTCACCACATAAGATAGGTGAAGTATACTTTATCTTTAGCATGCAAAGGATGTGCTTGGGCACAATGTTTCTCTAAGGAGTGGCACCAGGGAGTCATCCTTGGTCCTGATGATAAACCTTGGGGTAGGCTTTGAAATATGTATACAAGGAAGGCAGGTACATAATATACCCATTTCCACTTACCCCACTTTTTGATCATACCACCACTAGGACAAATATTAAAGTTTTGATGTCCCTGGTAGGCAGGTATGTTTAACCTTTTCAAGAACCCACCCCCCACCCCCCTGTTCCTATTTCCTTCCACCTTAGTGAAGTAGGCTATACATTTCAAAATAGTGCTCCCACATAATCCATAAGTCGCAGCACAGCTTGTTCCACAACTGAACGGGATGGACCCAATGATGAAGCATGCCACCAAGGTGGGTGAGGGGTTCTTTTAAGTAAATTAACATTTACCTGTTTTCTTCCTCGGTAGAGGTGGAGAATCTAAGAGATTTCCTTGCGCCATTTTTTATAATGGGCCTCTATGTACTCTGCAGGAGAAGAGCCAAACTTTTGGTGCTACTCCTGCACTATTGCCCCCTACCCTGTGCCATGTTGGGCCGTATTTTAAATACAGCGCACACATGGTGGCAGTAGGGGGTGCAAGGAAAGTTGTACTGCACTGGGTGCAGCGCCACTTTCCTTAAATCTGCCACTCGGTGTTTTATCAGTATTAACTTGACAACCAGAAACCCGGCATACAAAACAAGAAAAAAAAAACTTTAAGCCAAGCGAGCTGACAAGCATCTTTGTGATATATCAGTGCACTAACACACCAGGGCCACTCTACTGCAGGGAACGCCCGTGGAAGACAATCACCTGGCTTTTTCACTGCAAGAAGATACATTAGAAACTCTGCAGGGAGGTGTTCTGCTGCACAATAAACTAGTGAAAAGCCAAGCGGACGGTTGTAGGACGGAAACCTGCGTACAGACATGTGTGGGTCATTCCATTGCAGGGCTATTAGATATTTTAAGATGGCTCCGTCTGACCTGGGCTGCAGTTCTCTTCCGTGGCGCAGGCGAACACAAGTCCACAGATGAGCTGAGGTCCCAGCTTCCCCAGAATGAAGTTGATAATTATAACGGTGTATTTTTCCACCACACATTGGCACACTCCGGCAACCTTTACTGGCAGCAGTAGGCAGAGCTGTGAGGCCGTCTTGGCAATGGCAGCCTGTGGGACAAAATCAAAGACTTACTTCGGATACACAGGGCTGGCAGAGGTTTTCTGTGAGAGGTGTTTGTACCAGTAGCAGTGTGCTTATTATTGAAGTGTCTCAGAGAACAGACGAGAAACAAAGGAGAAACTATATTCTTTTTGTGACTGCACGTGATCTGCATCGGCTCAGTAGTATCACACACCTTTGGAATAGCGGACTCCAGGCGTCCAATGAAAGCGCGGCACATCCAGCAGAGGGGCATTGGGATGGAAAATTCTGCCTCCGGGCCTTCCTAATGGAAAGACAAAAACATGTTTTACAAACCACCTCACCTTTACTCCTGCCTTGTCTTCCCTGGAGTCCTCCCGCTCTACTAGAGTCATCCTCCTGTATGGAAACCCTTTGAACCCTGGCAAGCAAGGTATTTTCTAAACTTGAATAAAGGGCGTTCTTGACAAATGGGGAGTTTCTTGAGGGCTATCGAACCGTCCAATTCTGGTACTTAAAAAAACATCAACAACTTATGGTACTTAAAAAGAAATCTCTACATCACTTTGCTTCTTCACTAGCCTTCTATAATGGATTGAACTTTCCCTGACATTTAAGGCACATAGAAAGGGTGTCCATCAAAAAAATAGGTCTAATTCACTTTAATGTATCTAAATGCTTATAGTAGGGGTGTGATTCCAAATCCTTTGGTAGGGAAAGCACGCTGTATTCTGGGAAAGGGGTAGCAGTAGAGTATTTCAGCGCCTCAACAGCAGCCCTCAGTTTTATCTATTTCTTCTTTTAGCCTCAGAACACAAACAAAGCAAAATGTACTAAGCAATCACAGCGATGATGTGAGTAAGGGTTGAGGGAGAGGGCCATCATAAGGAGATTACAGGAGGACTATTTGCACCTTTGTGATACATAGACCAGATCCACCTGAGAGAGTTTAGATGCGGGAAACCATTGTTTTCAATTTAGGAAGCATCTTACTACACACAATTCCGATCATACTTTTTGCACTTGGATTAATGTCTGGAGAAGCCACGCTCCAGAACTGGATTGCTAATATTCTGATCGATTGATCTCTAGATGCAGTAAGAGTAAGCCTGTATGGGAAATGGTTTGCCTAAGCTATAGCATGGGGTATTTTTTCTATGTCCAGAAGAAACTGCTGAACTGTGCTCAATGCCCAGTTAGCTGAAGTACTGTAATTATGAGGATGGCTATAACCAGGGCCACTAGAGTGATGTTAGTCCCCCCAAAGATTTTGATGCGCCTCAACTGGCCCTGGTCTACTAATATTTCAGAGCAAACTGTAAATCACATTAGTCTTCAGAATTAAAATTAATTTGAAGTAAAACCATGAAGGTTTATTAAAGGAATGAGAACGTTACAGAAAGCAAATGTATCTGGTTAAGAGCCATCCGTTAATAGCATGATGCTCTGAATCAAATGCAAATAATAGATTAGCAGGACCAAATATTGTTCAGCTCTAAAGAATTAAATCAGAGTTATAAATCAGTGAGCAGATAAACGTTGCATCAACATAGGGTTCATCATAAAAATCAAGGGAGTGAGCCCACCACCCACAGGAATGGGCTTCTTTTACATTACAAAATATAATGACACCTACACATGAAGACCATTACTTTTAAATCACACAATCAAACACACAAATTGGGCCAATCGCTTTAAAGGAAAAGCAATGCAGTTTCTGAAATCACATTGTTGAGCACTATACAACAGAATCACACAATGCAGTTCCCATCCCTGGTGCTCTTTAGACCCTTCAATAGTTAGTACATATATTGTTACATAATACAGAAAGACAAGTTCTCATGAGAATCACACTGTGGTCCCAATAGATAAGGCCTTGGGAAGAATCTATTCTCAAAAGTGTCCTAAAGAGTCCTCAAGAAAGTAACATTATATCCCCAAACAATGTTTACAAGATTGTCGGTGTATGATTTATCTGTGTGCAGAGTGAGACTGAAATGAAGAGATGACTGTGTTCTGAAAGATGGCTGCAAGCATTTTGAATTCGAGGCCAACATTATGTTAGCATAAGCACATTTCCTTCAATAGCATATCTTCATTTCAACTACGTTATATTTTTATCATGTTAAAGCTATTACGCATATGATTATAAAAGCCTACATCCCATCTCCCACCTTCTGCTTCATAATTTGAAGATTTAAATAAAAAAATGTTTGTTTCTAGTGCAATTTGGTAATCAACACTAACAAAAATATTCCAGAAGTGGTTTAGAGCTTTGACAGAGACTTTTTCAAAGCATAACAGGGCACCTTTTAGATGCTGATTACCATATTTAAGTTTTACAGTTTTACAGTTTTACTAATTACATGAACATGCTGACCAGACAATATTAATAGCTCCAACTGATGGGCTGACCAATGGATATTGTCTTCCCATGACAAATATTCTGACATATTTAAATGGAATTCAAACATTGTGGAAATAACAATACCTTTGATGTCATGAAAATATGTTGCTTCTTTATTGGTGCGGATCCATGTTACACTACAGAAAGTGTTCTTAAATATACAGTTATTTAAAGATGACACTCAAAGTACAGAATAATCACAAACATTTGCTTTCTTTTTAAGGTCTGATGCTTGAATCGTACGAAGCCTCCTAACGAGATGTTCATGTTATACATATGAAATGTAAAATACTATTCTGTGAGGCTGCACCTTAATAAAAATGAGGTTCTGGATCCATTATATGGACCAAGGGTACAAACAAAACTGAAGACTAGGTTTGAAACTTAACTGGGTTATTCGAAATAAAAGAGGCAAATATTTTATTACGTGCATTGTGCTCTAGTAGGGTTGTTTTCTGCTGAGTGTAATACTGTATGTTTTACAAAAATTATTCTACTCTGGGAGTTAGAAGGGACAGCATTAATACGGGGGTTTCCCGTGGTTTCATGCACGACAAATCACTATTTGTTTGAAGCATTTTCAGTAGGATTTGTTGAAGGGATACCCTTTTTCGTAAGAACCCTTTGTATTTTTCCGAATCGCTATCCGTTTTGTATCAATGTGTATGTCACATAATTTGACCGTTGTTTTTAACACTTTACTGGCATTCCGTAAATGTGAATGGCATTGAAATTACATCAGTTACACTAGAGTGCAACATTAGTAAAACACGGTAATATTCAATACAGCAGTATTGGTATCTGCAATTTCAAGCACACAACTTTTGTGTCTCAGCCTTTTTCACTAATCATTTTACATATACTGTCTACAGTCTGCCCCTATCAATTGCTACCTTAATTATCCAATTTTGCATTCAATCTTCTCATATTTTGGAGTGTTTTTGGGGTAGCCTCTTCATTTGTATGTGGGGATCAACAAGGTTTTGCAGTGTTCCCAGCCTCGCTGCCACACCTCAATATCTGGAGGTTCATAGTTGCATGAGTTCTGGCTATTTCTCTTTTGGGATGTAACAAGGCGAATCCATAGAAAGGGCATTTATATGTCGTGGTGTTTCGCTGAGATGATATGTGTAATAGGGTGCACTTGGGGTCGCCTTCTGTCTCTCATTCTTATCCCTCCCAGGGTATGTAACAGTCATTTCCAAAAGGGCCCACACTTGCAGTATAGCACTATACCATGGAGGAAGCCTCCATGTTAGTCAGAATATCTCAGCACTTGGAGGACTGTGTCTGCCAAACTGCCATAGTTTTTGTCTGGTCTGTGAGGTGTAGGTTCTTGAGTTGGATCACTAGGAATTCAGTCGATATGACCGCTTCTCTGGGAGTCGTCTTAGCCTCTTGCCCTCCTTATCCAAGAACGACCTTTCACATGTCTGCTTAAGTTTGTCAACACGTCAGGGGTATGACACGCTAGTGAGTGATCACGTAACAATAATTTACGGTTCCTCATGTCTCTGTCAGGAGTTTAGCTTTGAGTGGAATGAAGTCGGGAAACTGTATCAAATCCTTAATGTAAAGGAAGATGGTATGTCAGAGATATCGAAAGAACAGATGTTTATGCATCTCATATTTGGCTTGTGAGCCTGTGAAGGAGCACAGGATATTGCCAGACATCACGTCTCCCAGTTTAGCGTTGGCTATGACGTTCCACCCATGGAAGTCCTATAAAGCATGTACTTGGCTCATCCGTAGATGTGCTGCTTTCATTAGCCAGTTTTGCCACCACAATGACTGTAAAGACTTGAGCTATAATTTTATTATAGTACATATTGCAGGCGAGAAGCATATACTACTTTTTCCTTTGTTTTTCAAATGTATTGGCTGTGTATCCCCCATCATGCACTTCTGAGTCGCAAAGGCCAGCTCTGCCTGTGGGTCATTGAGCCATTCACTTACAACTATCAAGTGTGATGCTCGGTAGTATGAGTGATATCTTCTATCCCAATCCCACCATCAAACTGTGGCTTGAAACATCTTGAGAGGGCTATCGCTTCCCCCACTCCACAGAAATCCACTAATCAGGGAGTTAATGCAAGTGGAAAAATTGTGCAGGACCTTGTCTGGGTAATTTTGAAGTTGGTATTGGGAACACTGCAATGTGGCCATCTTGATGATTTCAGCTCTACCCATCAACGACAGGTGAAGGAAAGACCAGAAGGAGAGAGATCATATTTATGTGCCAGGCGTGGTATTTCTCATTTGTTCTAAATATACCCAATTGAGGAATCCAGAATGACCTAGTTTGAGCTCTCTGGATCACTAGAGGTCTAAGTCCATGGTGCCAATAAGTTATATGACAGATTTCGGTAGGTTAACCTTACGTCTAGAAAATGCTGTAAAAATCCTGAGAACCTGTACTACTATAAGTCCTGGTCACCTAGGATCTTGACAGTAGATGAGGTCATCTGCATATAGAGATATAGGGGCTTAATACTTATGGCGAAAAGTAGCAGGACATCCCTGCCCTGTGCTACTGCCACTATATATTGTGAATGTATCAGATAATGCATCCTCTCTTCTGACCTAAGCTTTTTACTGTGTGTCAAGAAAGTTTGTATAACTCTGTAACTTGGGTCCTATGTTCATCTTGTCTAAGAATGCAAATAGGTATTCCTACCCCTAAATAAAATCCTTCTCAAAGTTGACTATCAGGCGGTCCAATGGGCCATCCAGCTAGTAGGTAAGGGTTAAGGCATTATGAAGGCGTCTTAAATTCAAATTGGTAAAGTACTGAGGCATAAAGCTGCACTGGCCGGGGTGGCCAGTGATCTGATAATTTCCAGCAGGTGAGGGGCCAGAGCTTTCGCTATTATCTTTGTGAACTCCTAATGAAGATTAGAAGTTAAGAGAAGCATGCCCATGGTGGTCTATCAGGATTATGTATTAATGTGATTTTCGCAGTGTGCAAGTCGAGCAGCAGGTCTCTTGTATCTAGTGATGCTTCAAGCATGGCATTCAGTAATGGAAGAGCTTTGAGGAAATGCTTTTAAAGAATCAGTAGGGAATCTATTCCTGCCTGGTTTCTTCCAGCTCTAGAGCTGGGTCAAGGCCATTTAAAATTCTTCATTTGTAATCTCTTCCTATAAGAGATATTGTTCATTGGTTGTAAAGCTTTGTTTCTGGAGGTCACAGATGAACACCTCCAGATCCAGCGGGTGTAGGAGTCTCTGCTTGTAGTGTTTGGTAGTAATTTGGAAAGATTTGCACAATGCTGCGATCGCCCCTAGCAGTTCATCCAGTGGTGTCCTGTATATGGCTAAACTGTCTTGTGCTGTTGCATTGGCACAGACGTTTAATTGGTTGTTGCCCCACTGACATACACAATTTCGTGAAGGCCTCACCCAACAGGTTTTGCTTCAAGATTGTCTTATTGTGTTCAATGTTTCAGAGGTTGTCTGGATCTGGACCCTCAGAGACTGGGACTCCACTTCTATCTGGACTCTCTCCTGATTGGAGGCCCCCTCCTCCCAGCATCTGATAAATCCCGCTGTGTAGCTAAAACTTGTTTACAGAACCCTGGTTTTGAGGGAAATAGAGTTCTGCTTCAGGTGAAATGTAAGCTCTATGCTGTATCTGTCAGCCGCTGTGCGCTGAGTCGTCAACCCTACCTCCGTGTTCTGTATCCCTGTCCCACAGCTAATTCACAGGTGAGTGGTCGGACAGCTCATGGGCCACTATCGGCACCTGCTGGACTGTGTCAAGATCTGCATTTGGAACGAGGAAGTAGTCTATTCTGGAAAATGTTTGATGTGCCCTTGAATAGTACATGCATTTGCATTGTACTGGGTGCGAATGTAGTCAGACGTCACTTGCCCAAGGAGTCCAAGAATCTAGCAAAACAGGTACCACCTTGCTGGGCATGTGTGCACTAAAGCTCGTTCTGTTCAGTGTCCATTATAGTACCCTCATTGAAGTCACCTCTCTAAAAAAGACATCCCCCACAGGAGTTGAAAGAGTGTTGAGCTCACGCAGGTGGTGTATGCATACTTATCAAAGAAATCGGTCTCCTGTGTAGAGCCCAGTAGGTAGTGACATAATGCTCCTGTAGGTTACTCCATGTGTGTAGTGGTTTACAAGGCAGGCAGTTGTTGATCAGAATCGCAAACCCTCGTGATTCTCTGTTAAACCCTGTATGGACTGTTGTAGAGAAGCACCTGTGTGCTAGAAAGTGTGTTCCCATAAGGTGTGTCTCTTGTAATAGACAGACATGTGAATTGTAGGGTTTGACAGTCTTGAGGATTGCTTCTTGATTAATCTTTGAGCTGGCAGTTTATGTTCCATATAAGGTTAAGGACTGCCCCTGGCTGGGAAGCTTCAGATCTATTTTCTTGATGTATAATTTAGTCACTCTTCCACATAATTTGTCCACATAATTCAAATGGCACAGACCATCACCAGGAACAGATTGCTGACTGGACTTTTGTGACTTGAGGCCAGGTATACTAACATTAGGAATACTGATTTCCTAATTGCGATTGTCTCCAGATCGCAATTAAGAAATCGGTATTCCTATTGTATGAAACTCTTTTGTGTATCATTAGCGATTCCTAGTGGGTAGCAAGTAGACTGACCTTATTAATTATATTGAGGTAGGGTGCAATTTGCGACCCATTAGGCTTGTTACCCATCACAGGGATAGTGGCCTGCTGGGCTCAGCAGATCACCATGTCTGTGATTGCTTTTTAATAAAGCAATATTTTTTTTAAAACAAATGCAGCACATTTTCCTTAAAGAAAAACAGGATGTGTTTAAAAAAAGAAAATTAAACTGAATTTTCATTTTTTAAGAGTAGGCAGTGGTCCATGGGACCACTGCCTGCTCCTTAAAATTATTTGTTTTCCATTCTCAAAGGGGAAGGAGGTCACTTGGGGACCTCTCCTTCCCATTTGCCAATAGGTTATTACCTCCTTCAAGGAGTTGGCAAAATATGAATGTTTTGCAACCGTAATTCGGTCACAGAACATTCACACATCCTGTTCAGATTCAATATTTGGAAGGGATGACCTAAACACGCCTTATTCCAAATACTGAATAGCAAACACACATTGCAATTCGGTAACGTTTAACCTAATTATAATTTGTGTTTTGTATATATGTGAAACCATTTTTGCCGTCGGAAATGGCCCGATCGTCCCTATCCAACCGCAAAAATGATTCGTACATATGGCTTTAAGTTCCTGTGGGGAACATTCTTGAACCTATGACTGGAAGTGTACAACTGTCTTTGAGATCTGGGACAAATTGTTAATTGTAGACTAAGATATTTTAAAATCTGATCCTGAACCCTCAAACTGCTGAAACTCTCAGTCTCCCTTTTGACTGGGGACCACTTAGAAGTTTCTATAACAGTTGTCTCCTGTTGACCTGGCACTTCTGCAAAAGACGTCTGTGTTTCTGTTGTCTAAACCCCGAAATATTGCACTGCAGCTATATTGTCTGGTGGCACTGAAATCAGCTGGCACCTTCAGTGGGACAGGCCATCATTTTTAGCTTGGTGTCCATCATGTTTTTGGTAAAAATCTTCAGCAGGACAAACTCCTACCTTGTATCCCTCTGAGACACATTGAAGTTGAATACAGTGCGTATACATGTGCCACTCAACTTTTTTGTAAGTCTTATTTTTAGGTCTATCATTACTTTTTCTATTTTTACTTTTTCCATTAGAGTTTCGGTGTAATGTTTTTACTTTTATTCTTCGAGATGTATTATAGTTTTGCATTTACCACCGATTTGTGAGTTAGTAGTTATCATTGTATTTATTTTTAGTGACAATTTTGATTATTTTTCTAAAATATATTAACTCAGGGATGTTTATGGTAATGTTGTTATTACCTTTTGATTTTGATTAGTTTACATTCAATGCTACATCTTACTATTAAGTTACCTTAATGCCTTTTTGTTGGTCATGTAATGTTTTTTAATATTAATTTTTTGGTAATGCGTTTTGTTATTCTATTTATTTTGAATGTGACGTCTTTTAACCATTGAATGTTTACTGGTGTTATCCTTCTTTTTTCACTAACTCTTGAATCCTTTAACTGGGTTGAATCATCAGTTTTGTTTAATATTTTCACTATTTTTTTTTTATTTATTTCAATAGGGTGTAGACATTATACCTTTTTTTTTATTTCTTATTCCAAGAATTGTCTTGTTGCTCAGGCCAGCTAGTAGATGTATGCATTGTTATCCCCTTCAAAATCGAATTGTGGCTCATTGGTCAACAGACTAGTTTCTCACATCCTCTGTTCCCACACCCGAGCACTATTTTTGAAGCACACAAAACACCCACATGCAGAAAAAAATGTTGCTTCCTGTAACCGGTAAGACTGACTGCATTTTGGGAGTTTTTTTTTTTCTGATCTTTGTTCACTAACCTGTAAATTGTGAGTGCTTCTGGGTTGATTTACTGAGGCCTCTACCATTTATAGACAATCAAGATACAACTCCCAGCAGGTTTCTTACCATGGTTCCAGTTTGTCCACTGGGCCGATTAAAATCTTCCTGCTTCCAAAGGGGCAACAGCTTCTCCCACACTTGATTAATCAGCAGCTCGTCTCCTGGTTCGGTGGTTTTGCATAGACCCACAGCACCGCAGATAGTATTTGGGTTCTTTATGTTTGGAAAAGGGATAAAGATGAGCAGAGAGAGAAATTCTATCACCCCCTCCCAACGTGCCATTGGCTGTCAAGGGATATATATGTTAAGTGCATACGTAGTGAGCCACATAGATTTTGAATTTATGTGTGCGTGTACAAGTATATGTATGTATACCTGAATTAGTGTCAATGATGTTTGTACATATAGAGCCATGTTTGGGTTAACTATGGATGTTTACATATATTAGTAAAAGTCTATTTATGCATGTAAGAGTGAATGTGTGTGTAGGAAGAGACATGGGTGTATTTATGACTGAGAATATATAGATTTGTGTGTGTATGAACATGTATATATGAATGAATAAAACGGTGTCTTATGTGTATACCTTGATGCATATGTCAGTGTATGTTTTTCATAGACGTGTGTATGTGAGTATAGATATAGGCATCTCGGTGTATCTGTAGGAAAAGGGTATATGGATATGTATCGGTATGACTTGGGATAGTTGTATGATGTGCATGAGAATATGTGCATATAGTAGTATATGGGTTTGTACAAATTAACTTTTATGTAAGAAGAGGCATGTAGGTGTGTGTGTGTAAAGGGAGAGGTATCTGGCTCTGAATTTGTGGGTGAAGCTATTTTCCACACTGGCATTATCCATATTATATTTGTTAAGGAATTTAATAATGAGAGGGTCCAACCTGCTTTAGAATCGACCACCAAGGGATTTTTTTCAAGACAAATTTTGGGCAGAGTCACCCGGTACAAAAACATACTGTTGAGTAATATGGCTGCTTGGCTTCTCAAAATTTGAAAATCACAAAAAAAATAAAACTTGCAAAACACTCTGTACAAAAGCTGAACCTGTAACAAATTACATTAAGAAAATAAACTAAGATATAGTGAAAATGTTAATCTCTTATAAAAAAAGTAAAACCTAGCCTATTTAGAAAACAACTGTAAACAAATCATCAGAATTGGCCCAGCATACCTCAAAAAATCACAACTGATTTCACAAACCTTCCATACACCTCTGCTCGTCTGGCCTCCTACTTCCACACATACCACAGATCTGGCAGTTGAACCTTCTCCTACCTTGCTTCTAAAGCTTGGAACGACCTGCGACTACACATAAGGGCCTCCTCCTCACTTCTCAAATTCTCCATGGAGCTGAAGACATAGCTTTTCAAGTAGATCTACTGGTTTGGTTAGACTCACACCTGCTCAGCACCAGGATAACACTCCCGCATGATATTGTACTCTACACATCTGCCAGTTAGCTGATGATTACTACCTTCACGGAATTATGCGCTCACAAGCACAACAAGCAGGATTTTACATGTGAACTATCCTTTAGTGAATAAATGGGTGTCCAGTGCTGCCCTCGAAAGCCGGAGATAGGTCCGATTTTCAGGACGGCCTCATGCCATAAATTCACATACTATATCTAAAAGGGAATCATTGACATAGCCGGAAATTAACTTGAAACTATTGCCTGGCATGGTAGTTCTTCCCCTTGCATCACTCTTGCACCATGTAATGTGGTGTAAGTGCAATGCAAATGAAAAATGATATTTATGAGGCCACGCAAGGCCACCTTGCGTGGCCCTATGCGGCTTCATAAATCTCGAGTAATGTGACGGGGGTAACATCTTGACCTCCCTATGTTTTAAATAGGATCATTGAATGTTAGAAAAGGACGCCTGTTGGAAGAACGAAGCCATATCGCTGGAGAAACCAATGAGGTAAGTAATCTAACGAGTATGAATTAACTGTAGCAACAGATCCCAAACAGTTCCTGGATTTTGTTGTGAATGGCTTACCCCAGCAGGGTGAAGAACAATATATCCCTTAAGTTTATACTTATGAGAGATCTTGAGATTGGAGAGTTCAGGTTGGAGAACATTTTAAAAATCCTATAACATTGTATTATTACAATTTACAGATTTGAAGACATTTTTCGCTACAAGCCAGACCTTGAGGATTCATGCATAACAAGGATTTAGCTGGTGAGGGCCGGTGCATAAGTCTTCCGTAGCTATATATATATGTTGGTGAATTATATGTGACATAGAGATTATAGCAGCCATTAGTAATTAATTTATCTATAGTTTATTATTATTTTTTAGACTATCCATTCTACTTTAGTCCTCAGCGGTCCTAGGCGACCACTTGACCACTGAGAAAAAAAGTCCTATACTGCAGTACCATATGTGCATATGGAGGTGGGAAATAACAGGAGAGGACTTTAAGAAATTGAGTTATATGGTAATTTAGCTTCACCATTGAATATAAGATACCCTAAGTAGCTACACATAGTTTGGGTGATCAGGTGGCAACTATTGAAAGAATGTTCCACTTTGGCACATCAACAGTATGGAACACATATGGTGATGGATTCTGACTTGACATTGGCCTCACTCTCGGGTGTTCATTAATTTTTTTTGTACTAATGATTCTTGGAGACTTGTCTCACAAACCTTATGGATATTTCCATTTGTTTCTTGAAAAATCTGCAGATGTTGTCCTATTTATAAGGAGTGGCGTTTGCCACAGTTCCCCTATAAGAGCAGGAAAATTGGAACTGCCCTGATGAAGGTGGCCCCTAAACAGGAGTAACACCGAAACGCACGTAGGCACATCATTTCAAAGCTTCGTCTAGCCAATTTCGTTTGTTGCTTTGAGCACATGTTGTTTTTGATATTGTGAATGAAATTGAAGGATTAATCAATAATTGTTTGGAATATTTGATTCTTTGTACTCTATGTATTGATCTGATTGTAGCCCTTGGAGGAAGGTTCAGAAGTGTTCTGTATTAGTCTTTTGGTTTTTTGGGGGATGGGAAATATTGTTTATATATAGCACTGAATATTTGTGTATTGTGTTTTTTTCCCTAAAATGTTAATTACTAGAAATTACAATCATGGATGAGAAAATGAATAAAAAAGATTGAGAATAAAAAAATTAATGTTAACAATAAGAAATTGCAGTCATGTATGAGAAAATGAATAAATAAAAATTGAACATATAGACTGCAATTATGTGTATCAGAAATACAATGAAGAAGAATGCTGTTTATACATAAGGAAAGAAACTAATGGACTTGCGAGACAATTATTTGAAATATTAAGAAAGAAAATAGTCATCAGTATATGTTCTAAAAAAAAATTAGTTGTAGCTTGATGTATATTTTCAAATGCCTTTTTCCCTGGAGGAGCTACTATTTATTGCGGGGACCCTCTGGTTTCCATGAGAAATAGTACCTCAATCATGTTGGGAGCAGAGGATGGGCACAGAATTATCTTGAATTAATTTGTGCTTGGTTCCTGCTCCATAGAAGGGATCTGAAATTATGTTAGGTCTACCATGGCCTATTAATCTTGGCCGGAACAGACAGAAACAAGTATTTGCAATGCAATGTGTCTTGCGTTTGCTCAAGTTAGAGCTATTAGCGTTGTAAATTCCCAATTGGACTTTTCTTGCTACATAAATTGAAAATGAAAAGTAAAACAGTTGACATTAGCGAGCTGATTCAAAGCGCGTTGGCAGCCATAAGCATGAGCACAAAGGAGAGACACAAAAGGAAAAAGAAGTTCGCTCACAGTCAAACATATCGGCAAAAGTGTAATTATTCATGTAACAGGGTCGATGGCCAAGGTGGTAACAAACCTGCTCCAAGGAGGGACAAACGTAAAGCATTTACCAACTATGTCTTTGTCGATTCTAAGACATAGTAAGTGTACAGGGAAGCCATTTTAAAAACATGTGCTGGACACTGGTCCCTATGAGTTCCCCAACTACATGATGGCTTCCCGAACCTACAGATGTTTGGTATCAAACATCTCATACTAATAAACCCTCACTGATTCCAGTGATGGATTTATTAATACATGCAACTAGAGGGAACTTTCGAGGTGCCCACTGAAAAACCTACCAACTGCGGGGACTGACCGGTTCTGGCCAGCCAACCACCAACAGAATCTGACCTCCCAGGGGAAGAGCCTCTGCTTTCGAGAGATCAAAAACAAAAGCCTGTCTGGGCTGCGGTGTTACCTCCTGCTCTCCACAGGATGACCTGCATTCCAAGGCTGGAGCTTTAAAGAAGCCCACTGCCTTTGGTATACAGCTCTGGCCTTCCTCAGAGCAAGATGATAACCCCGTGCCCCAGGGCCCCTCTGGCACCTGGACAGGCAGGAAAATTAGCTATGCAGGATGCGTGACACACTTCCAGAATGGGAACACCCCTACGGTGGCCAGCTTGCAGTGGACACAACTTAGGAAATTCCACTATCTTGCATGTAGTGTAATTTAGGAACTCTAGACAGGGTGAGGCCCACTCCCCACAGGAAGTGGTCCTTTTTGGGGTGTAGTGATCCCCAACGTAAGTAGCCTATTGGCTACTACCCTTCACTCCCCTTAATGCCCTCTAAATTGAGTATTTAGGGGACACCCTGATACCAGATCTTTGCTAAACACAAAGGAACGAGTGGACAAGAAGCCTACTGAACCCGAGAACCTGGTGCCAACCCTGCCAGCCTGCCTGCTGCAGTGGACCCTTGAGGAGCAACTGACCTGTACTGCAGCCTCCAGGAAATGGGAAGAGCTGCCATGGCTTCGCCAATCGCCAGAAGGAACTCCTTTGGAGTAGAAGAGCCGCTCCACTGTTTACGCAGGCACCTAAGAAACATCTGAGAGGACCAGGACCGCCAGGAACCTGACACTGGACATCACCACTGCACCCGGGCCGCCCAGCCCTTGTTTAGGTGGGCCAACAGTGTCAGCGTGGTTGCCAAGCCCTCCATAAATGAAGCCCACCCTGTGTTCGCCCACTGTGGACTTCAATGCGGCATCTGCAGACCCTTCTGGAACCGCAAGCGACCAGGAGGCAAAGACCCAACACCCTAAGACATCTGTCACCTGTTCGCCCCGGACCCAAGAGAAGAGAACCAAGGCTGTCCCCACGTCTCTCCACCTCTTGAGCCCTGAGAACACTTGTTGGCTTGGTCGGACTGGACCCTCAGTCCACTCCTGCAACCGCGAGGAACTCCTGTTCTGGACCTGATGGCAGAAGACACCCCTGAACCTGCACCTTCCAGCCTGAGAAGGAGTGGACTAACTGTGTCCCCACATGCCCCTAGGACTTCAAGGGTCGAGCCCCTCTGTGGGTTCACCTGGACTGTCCATCCAGTCCATCCCTGCAGCGACTTTGTAACCGGACCGATCCCCATAGACTTGAATGGGACACTTGATGCCATAACATACCTCTGTACCCGGTCACACCAGAGCTCCCCGAAGTGACCTATTGGTGTAGCCTTGGACCTTTCCCCAAACTCCCCTTTAGTCCAGGAGATTGGTTCCATGAGTCATCTTACTGTACCCGGGTTGCGGTCTGTGTTATTCTACTCAGGATTGCATTGCAGCTTTCTGAAAACTGTCTACCTTTAAAAACTCTAAAAATTCATAACTCGAAAAGTGCTCACCGGTGATCTTGGTATCAAAGTTTATATAAAAGAATGTGCTATTTTTATAAATTGGTGTTGGATTACTTTGAGTTTGTGTCTCACTTACTGAATGAGTGTGTGCCTTACATGCTTAGCACTACCCTCTGATATGCCTAACTGCTCTGTGATATCTCTGGGGATTGATTGGACTCTTTGCACAGTGTACCTCATTTTGATCCACTAAACAAAGACAGCTTCCTATGATGATTCCTGGAACTTTGACTAAAGTACGCCTCGAGCCTGCGATATTAGTAGGAATTTTGTCCCTCCTCTGAGTGCCGGCGTGGAGATCCTACACTGTCCTTATCTATTCATAGCCCATCAGCATATTTCTTAGGCACCAGAAAATGAAGAGCTAACACTGTACCTGAGGTGAAGCAAACACGGTCTCCAGCCTCTTGATGTTTGCAAACATGCAGTGTTCCTTTGTATTGCGATCTATAGCAAATCTAGTTCCCTTCTCATTTTTAGCCTTTACCTTACCTTACAATGAAAGACTATAATGGTCATGCATATCTCCACTGATTCCATTGCACTGCTGTTTACAGTAGGACATAAAAACAATTAAGCTGTTTTTGCCATAAGAATGCAAAAACAACAAGGTGATGAATAGAATGCTTGAATTAATCATAACCACTAGCAAAGGCTCGGGCTGCATAAGAAGGCTCAGTGACTTGTTCCATCTCTTCTCTTATTGAAGGTCTCTACATATCAATAGCTATTTATGGAATCCCCGTTTGAGAAACAATTGTATCGACAGGGGTATACACAGGGACTTTGAAATATAGAAGACTGGGTGAGTCTCTCCCCTTCTTCCTTAACTGGAAGTTTTGTATTTGCACCCAGGAGAGTTTACAATTGTGTATTCATTATACTGGGTGTTCCTATCAATTGTCCTGATGTAGACCCTATTGTGATGTACAATTTACACTCCTGCATGGTGAGTTGAAACATAAATGGAATCCTAAAACATGCCTATATCTAACCACTGCGATTCAAGCTAGCTTGGCTGATGAAGGATGATACCCTGAAACCGGTCCTAGGATGCTTGTTTCCGGTCCAGGGAGGACCTGGCTGGCAGTTCGGACTGGACTGGTCCCATGAGGAACAGGGTCAAGACTGATTTGCATATGGCTGGGCCCAAACTGGGGTGGCATGGTGAGCAAAAGAACGATGGACTAAACACAGATCTGTGACTGGGGTGAGTGTTTGAAAAGTTTCAACATTTCGTCCATTATCCTTTTGTGTTGCTAAAGTTCCTATCAATTGTCCTGATGAAGACCCTATTGTGATGTACAATTTACACTCCTGCATGATGACACGAAACATAAATAGAATCCTTAAACATACCTATATCTAACCACTGTGTTGGGCAGAGAACATTGTGGACCAGTGGGCAGTCCCAACAAAAGAGACTTTTCTGAACTTTGTCGTGACTGGGCAGTCTTGTGAAACTTTTGAGAGTTTTTTTATTATATTAGTTCAGCACTTTTTCAGGCACTGCACAAGCACTTTTGCACTAAACACGCAGCTCCTTCTTGAATAATACTGTGGATTGGATCAGTATTTCATATATTTGTGTCTTTTGTGAAGAAAACGGATATGGTTTCTTCATGTTATATTTAAAAATGAAACTGACAGAACCAACCTCTCAATTCTGACATTAAATTGGATGGTGCTCATAAAGAAACAGCTGTGCACCCTAAATATCGCACCAGAATATTGATGGAATGCAATATTGGTTACATAACATAAAATATGGACATTTAAGTGAGTCGAATTTTTCTATACCTAACTCTGCATTTATGTCCCTAGGTGATAGATATCTTCAAGTTATGTAAATGTTGAATTATGAGTAGTTAATCTATACTTCTTTATATGCACTTACCATTCAATATTTTGCCCTTTGATGTTCTGTCCTCAGTATTCTTGTAACTCAATATTCTGGGGGTCAATATTTAGTAGTGCAACCAAAAAAACAGCATTATACCAACATCTCACCTGTAACTGCACAGCCTCAAATAGACTTGCCCTTAACTACCTCAGTGAAATGTTCAAGAGATACATGCCACCAGACAACTTAGTGTATTTCCACTAAGTTAAAATGTATCATTACCACCAAATGGGCAAGTGCCTCTTAATGGTTCCACTCATTTAATCTACTTAGATCTCAACATTTAAACTAATTCTCATTTGGGTTACACTCAATGTCCTCTCTATCTGCTTTTGAAATCACATTCAAGACTCTCAACCAACCCTACTTTTCAACTTCCATTTAACGTAAATCTCTATAGGTTTTATTGATAGATAATTTATTGTCTTACAATTTTCATACACATAATTCATATCCACCTCTCTCTGTGGAACACCTATTTCCCAAAGTAAATTCTTTGTGGAAAAGGAAGTATTTGCCAGTACAACTGAGACAGGAAATCAGTTTATCATTTTGGGAGACCCTACTGGGAGCAATAGTGAGGAACGGAAATTGTGTTTATACCTGTCCAAACTGTGGCACGAGGCATAACAAAGAATGGACTTTACAACTCCTTGAAAGTAAAAAAAAAAGAGACTAAATCCCTCATGTACAGAATGGCTTATGCAGGACTTCTGAAAAAATGATAAATGCCCCACTCTTTAAACGTGCGGATCCCTGCCACATTTAGAGCTTGGAGGAAACCCAGGGTTTCTCATGGCAGAGCCTCAGCTGTCGTAAACCCTTGCACATATTTTACTAATCTCTCACTGGAGATGGTGATCCCTGGCGCTGTGAGAGAGGCTGTTTGGCCTCCCCCACACAAGCAATAGAATTTGACCTGAGAAGGTGGTGGTCCTCGGGGAGCGGAGGGTGGTACGCGGCCCCCTCTGCATTCTAATTACTCATCACCCCAGGGAGGTGGTGGCCTCCGGTGCTAATGGAGGTCATAGGATGGGGGCCCCACGTGCCCCCCCTCCTTATTAAAGTCCCCAATGCCCCCGGAACCTGGCCCAGCCAGGGGCTAATAGAAAGAAAAGGGCTGGAGACCACCCTTTAAAAAAAAAAAAAATCCGAAAAAAATCTGCAGATCTGGATCCGCAGATTTGTCCAAGAATTTTTCTTAAAATAAAGCTTTTTTTCCCTGGCGGTGTCCCTCAGGGACCCCAGCACTAAAGCTAAGGGGCCAGGGAGACTCTACCCTGGACCCTTTTCTTATTTTTTTAACTTTGTTTCTGTCCCCAGGTGGCTGCCAACACTTCCTTGTTGAAGTGTTGGAAGCCATTCAGATATCAGCACGGGACAGTTGGATCTGTGGAGGAGCTGCGTCCCTAGAAATCTATATTGTTCAACCTTTAGTATCTCCAAAACGTCTGAATGGATTTATAACAAACTCCAAAAAGCGTAATCTAGGGACAGGATCTTGCTTCCTGTCAAATTTGGTGTAATTCCGTTCAGTGGCTTGGGCTGCAGGCGGGTCTAAAGACCCTATGGAAAAATGAATGGGGAAAATGCGTTTTGAGACTCCCCCCTATTTTCTCGCCCCCAGCTTGATGGATCACCCCAAAACTTTCGAGACAGTAGCTGAACTGACCAAAATATACGTTTTGAAAATGTTGGGAGAATTTGTCAAGCAGCGCCAGAGTAATTGGCAAAACAAAAAAAGCTCTGTCTATGGAAACTAAGATCCTGATTACAACCTTGGCGGATGGGACACTCCGTCACAAACGTGACGGATATCCCTCCCGCCGTATTACAAGTTCTATTATATCCTATGGAACTTGTAAAATGGGGGGGGGATATCCGTCATGTTTGTGATGGAGTATCCCATCCGCCAAGGTCGTAATCAGGCCCTAGGGTCCTAACCATAACTACCCAGTGGTGACAGCTACTAGGTTAAATATATATATATATATCAACATATGTATGCTGTGTGTGTGTGTGTGTGTGTGTGTGCGCGTGTATATATATATGTGTGTGTGTGTTTGTGTTGTGTGTGTGTATGTAGATGTACTGGGCATATGTATGCGTATTTGTTTGTATGTGATTTTGCACTTACCATGAAGGATTCGAGCAGGTTCATGAGGCTGGCAACATATTTATCCACCAGAAGCTGGCAGGAGATGACCAGGCTCTTCACAGGGATCAGAGTGCACTCATTGTGCAAAACCTTCTTAATAAAATCCTGAAGGGTGAGGGCCGGGTGCGTGGATAACAGGATTAGGAGAGAGAAAGAAAAAGATGATGTAAAGACCGGGGAAAAGAAAGAAAGTAGTTGACAATAGACAGATAAAAGAGAAGAAAAGGGGGATGGGAGGCGACAGAGTGAGGGACAGCGGAAAATAGAGAGATATGTGAAGGAGGTAAAGCC
Source organism: Pleurodeles waltl (assembly GCF_031143425.1). Lineage (NCBI taxonomy): Eukaryota > Metazoa > Chordata > Amphibia > Caudata > Salamandridae > Pleurodeles > Pleurodeles waltl. The sequence goes on along the minus strand of NC_090450.1, from coordinate 710,927,836 downwards.
AGATGATGGTGGGACAAAGTCGACATAGTGAAACTTAGGCACTTTTCCATACAAAAGATGGCATTTGTCACTCCCACACACACACACACGGACCCACTGCAACACTCTTTCAGCAAATACTGTAAGCAAAATATGTCCTAGGCTGACATATAGACTTTCTGTACTGTAACAAGCCATGCATGGCTACCCTCTGGTACAGATCTTGGACACACGCCCCTCTCATAGACACAAGTCCATCAACATACACAGCAGCAGGGCTGGATTTAATGCTGATGGCGTGCAGTCGACAATCTATTCCAGTGCTCCCCCATGACCTTCTCCACAGATTCCCTTACTATCGCTTTCCAATAGTGCCCCTCGTCTCTCCAAAGTCCCTCCCTCACATGCATCTTATTAGTGCTACTGATATCATTGTAGGGTGTCAGAGCACTTTACATCACACACACATTATGGAGAGACAATGAATCATACGTGTCTAAATCAGTCTGTAGGAAATGTTACATAATAGACACTGAAGATCATCAGGTATAGGAATCAGATGTTATCCATACTAGTAGGCAGTATATTTTAAGAGTGTTTGGTCTGGAGAATCATGAACTCAGAATTTAAAACATACCACAGTAGTTGGGGGTTGACTACTAATAGGAATGTATTTCTACTCAAACGAACATTAGGTCAATGAAAGACTTGGTTAAAATCATAACTTTGTATCCTATACCATGCAGTTTGCATGTAGCTTTTTGATGACAGTTTATAGGTCACTGTGCTATATTAGGATAGAAACTTATGAACTGTAAGTAATAAAAGGATCTCTGTGACAAAAGCTATAACCCACTGAGCTAACCATATAAAATACAGTTCTGTGATCTGCATGGTACACATTCTTTGCAGCAGGCATATTAACACTGCGCTACTTTATGATGAGTCAAAACTGCCACTAGGAACATTAATTAACAGAGTTATGTTGATACCTTTATTGTTGACTGAAAACTACTGGACACAAAAGGAACTCTGCAGCAGGTAGTTTTAAACCCATAAGTTATTTATAAACACAGTGTACCCCCAACCTCCAGGCTCAGCACCAGGTGCTGTTGCACCAGTCACACCGCTCTAAGCTTCTCCTGCGCAGCACACTCATACTCTTTAAGTTCTCTGTTGTGGAACCTACTTAAATGTTAGTTTTTTTCCTTCTCTCACTCAAAGCAATCTTAGAATCCTGTAGGGTATATAGTCTTCTTCTACAAAACGATGCTTTCTCTACGTGTGCTGTGGTGCAGGCCCCCAGCCACAAGACCTGCCACCAGGGTTGGAATCGGACAGAAAATAGGCCCGGCAACCAAATTTAAAGGGTCCCCGATTAGTCAACTAGACGGCTTAAAAATTGGCCCACATATGCAAACACATATGGAAAGCAGGGAAGTTTTAAATTTGCAGGGACAAGGTGCCAACAATAAAACCAACCCATCAGACCGGGCACTACCAGATTGCCCTGTGGGGGATTCTGACCCTGCCTGCCGCTCCCACAGGATCTGCACAGACAAATACAAACTCTGAGAACCTTACCCTTCTCTGCCCATGCTCATACAAGAAGAGGCCTTACCTGCAGGGTCCTATCCTTCACCATAGCACCAGCAGTTGTCACGATCAGTTTACACTCATCGCACAAGTTACCCTAGAATAAAGAGGCACAGAATCGTTAGAGCCACCGCCCCGCTTAAGAACACACCTTGTTCTGTGGCTCTTTATAAATAAATGAAAAATCTTATAACAAATTCTAGATTTTAAGAAAACAATACTTTAATGAAGCAAGAATTCTTCTTTTTTTTGTTTTGGTATAGTAGTTTATTAGAGCCCAAATGGATGTAATATTATTGGGATTACAAGAAAGGGCACAATAAGCTTCACGTGTACTATATTTGTGTACCCGTTGCTCCCCTCTGTAGTGCACTGTATCACAATGCATACTGGTGTATGCTATGGATGGGGAAAATTGCAATTTCTACTTTGTTGGAAATTTGTATATACTTCCTTTGAATTTCAAACAATTTGTAACCTTCAAAGCCTGCAGAGGTTAAACTTGCTGAGGATGTTGTGGGCTCTTGCTAAGATATTAAAACAAACAATGGCTACGCCAATATGTCTGGCACCATATACCAGACATTTGGCTTTGCAAATGCTTGGTTTGAGATTTCAAGGCTTTTCTAAAATTGTATTTTTGGGAGAGCTGCAGGGTGCTTGCAAGGATAAGAAGGTTGCCTATAAGCAAAACCATTTTCTGGTCTCAAAAAGCACATATTGCTGTAATATAACCTTGCACTAAGCGAAAGCTCTTTGTGTGCTCCTTGTGAAATTGTGGAATCCCGTCACTTAAAGTGAAATTAGCCAGTTGTTAAAGTGGGAAAAATGTAAATGACACAACAACAGACTAATCGATCAAGAGGGTTTGCTGAAAGCGATTAGAATTAATTATATAATCTAATTTTGTTCATCTTAAAACTTGGCTAATGCCACACATACAAGACACTGGTTAAAAGGAACAATATTTTTTGCCTCAAAGATCAAGCAGTGTGAAAGTAGTTCCTGACAATGAAGGGAACTACTCTGTGTGATTATATGCTTCTGGTGAAAGAGGGGATTGCTGTCACTCACAGTGAAGATATCTAATAGTTAAAGTGGGCTGACCCATTACTCTACCCTGTATGCTCTAATAGATGGAATTAAAATGTGAATGGCACAGCTAAAGACTAGTAGATTATAAGGGCGCTTGAGAGCACCTTTAAGTAAGTATATTATATATAATTTTAGTAAAATCAAAATCTCTTAGCTAACGCCAGACATAAAAAGGAAGTAACAGCTTCAGCAAACCTGCAAAGCAACCTGAAATGATCAGGGCTGCGATCAACAACAAGTGGCGCACCATTGTTTGGCACACACAGCATGTGATTTCCTACCTCCAGAAGGCTCAACCTCTGAGAGGCAGGCCTTCTGGTTGTACTGTCAAAGGCTGACAAGCGATGGCTGTCTATAAAGTGCTATTCCCAGCCGAGCGGTGCTAAGTAATTTGCAATTCAGTTTCCTTGATGTGTGACTACAGCCATGCATCTAACGCTTCCTTGCAACTGGATGTCCTACATTTACTGCATGAGATACCCAGCTGCTGGAAAATGCAGCCCACAGGGGTATAACACCCTGAACTTTACCACCAGCACAGCCAGGCGAATGCCAGGGAACTTCTTCCATCTTCCAGAATGATGAAGGGCCTGATTTAAGAAAAGTGGCTTTGCACCAGGAGCAGCGCCACTTTTCTTGCACCCCCTTAGTGCCCCCCTAATGCCACCATGTGTGCACCGTATCTAAGATACGGTGCACCATGATGGTAGTTAGGGGAACTAGCACCAACATTTTTGACACTAGTTTGGAGCTTTGCAGGATTAGCGTCAAACATTTTGATGCTAATCCTGCAAAGCCCATTGAGGCCCATTTAAATCAATGGTGTGCCTCCTTTTAACGCTGTAGTGAAATATGTGTTTATGACCACTGACTTTGTGTTGCACCACTTTGCACCTGGATTAGCTGTCTAGTGTTCACAAGTTGCAGACTCCATTTTATATTCAGTTTAGCTGCCTATTGACTTTATTGTAGCATAAGACACCGCCATGTTAAATCTGCTCGTACTTTTCCATTGTAAACTGTGCATTCTGTCTTGTTTTCGTGCTTTTTCTCACCAAGGGCTTTGGTTGATAAGGATGTACTCGGAAGGCAGGGAACGGCCTTGTTTTGATTTGACACCTTGGGATTGTGGCTAAACCCCAACTTTTTATTTTCAAAGCATACCTAAACTAGCCGGCATGTTTGAATTACGAAATGAGTTTTTTTTTTCCTGAAAGCTCCTTATGTTTTTTTAAGATATAAAAAGACCCAGTGCGACAGTGAGAGAATGAGTGGCCTCAATCAAGATTCTCGATGTTGGATGCCTGATATCTTTCCCGTGAGGGTGGTGCTCTCTTTCTCTTTTTCATGTTTAGAAAAGGTGCTTTTTGAATGGAATAATATCCCTTTTGTTCTTGACAGGATGGTTTGGATACTTTTGTCTGCTTATAGAAAAATGCATGAGAGATGTAAACAGTTAGAATATGCATATCAAAAACTGAGAGAACAGCTTGATCAGAACAAGTTTTTACAGGATAGAGCTGAAAGCTACCAAGCTTTTACAGGGGAATCTGACTTTTCACATTCCAGTAATTAGGAGGTTAAAAAAGGTGGGGACGAGTGTGAGCTGCATGAGCAGAACATAGTTCATACGCAGAGTAGCCCACCATTTTTGCAGGAGTTGAAATGCATTCTTTAAAAGATCACACCAAGCAAGAAGTTGACAATGTTACCGGTATATTCAGACAACCTTTGCAGAGTACAATGTGTACAATTAATTCGGACAAGACTTAGGGACTGCTGCAGAATGTGCAGTTTCTAGGAATTCGGTGGAATCCAGAACATAGAGAGATGTTGTTATAGGTTAAACAAAAGCTTTTGGACTTTGCTACACCTGGCACTAAGCAGAAGACACAAAGTTTCATGAGATTGTTTGATTTTTGGAAACAGCATGACCCTCATCTGAGTAAAATCTTAACTTTTGGTACAAAGTAACCAGAAAAAAACATGAGTTTGAATGGCGTGAGGAGCAGCTGTGTGCTTTTGATCTGGCAAATTAAATAATTCAACAGACTTTAGACTTGTGGTCAGTGCAAGAGGGAGACATTGAGTTACATGTAACTGTTCAGGGACATTATGCAAACTGGAGTATGTGGCAGAAACGGGAGAACGAGGGTGCCCTTGGGAATTTGGGCTAGAAAACTACCTGGCCTTGGGAAGCGCTATACTCATTTTAAAAAACAACTTTTCCCCTATTATTGGGTTCTAGTGAACACTGAGCAAATAACACTAGGTCATAATGTAATTCTGAGACCTGAAATACCAATAATGTAGTGGGTGATGAGTTCACCTAAATCTCACCGTATAGGACATGCACAAGAGGCTAGTATCATACACTGGATCTGGTACAAACAAGACAGGGTTCGAGTAGGACCGGCAGGCACTGCAATCCTACATGAAAATGTGTCACAAGCCCCTGTACAGGATGAGGAGAGGGTGCAGGAGGTACCACAGGTAAGAGAGTCACCAGTGAAATGGGGTGTGCCATTGGAATTCTTGTCCCTTGAGGATAAGAAGCGTGTTTGGTTTACTAATGGTTCATTCAAATACGTGGGTACTAAAAGACATTGGACAGCACTGTCATACATTCCAGTTACTGAAAAGTTGTTGACCACCACAGGAGCAGGAAAAAGTAGCCAATATGCAGAGTTGTACGCTGTGTATCAGGCTCTAAAGCAAGAACTGCTTTGGACTTGTCATATTTACACTGATTCTTGGTTCACTACCAAGGGGTTAGCCATTTAGCTTCCCACATGACATGCACATAACTGGTCCATTCACACAAAGGATGTGTGTGGCAAAACATTGTGGCAGGAAATTTGGGAAATGTTACAACAGAGTAAAGTCATAGATGCTCATTGTCCCATTGACTCACTAGAATGCTAGTTCAATTCCCTTGCAGATGACAAAGACAAACTTTCAGAGGCAGAAGTGGCAACCCAGAATTCTGGCTTGGTGGGATGGCTATGTAGGCTCACCAGAAAGGTGGACACCTGGGAGAAAAAGCCACTTACAGGTGGGAAGAGATTAGAGGGATGCACATTCCCCTAGATTTGATTAAAAAAAATGTGATTTTGCAATGTCCTATTTGTCAGCACACACAACCGAGATCTGTCCCAAAACAGTCAAATATCAGTTGGGGAGAGGAAAGTTACCAGGACAGATAGAAATCAAAGCTATTCTGTTAGATAGTGGAAAAGCTGATTTATTCATACAGATTGGAGACAGAATTGTCCAACTTGTCATAAGTGCAGTGTATGGAGGATTGGCGAGGAAGGGGACTGCCCCAGCCCTTCTAACAGTGCAAGGAAAGGAAAGCTCAGCAGATGAAAACCTAAATGCAATGGTCTGGGTTGAATCCCCAAATGGACCTCCAGAACCTGCAGAAATTATAGTAAAGGGCCCCAAGAACGTCCTGTTGATTATAAAAAAAGGAAAGGAAAAATGAGAATACATTTCAGATGACAAATGTTATTTGCAAGAAAAATCATACGTGTTTCTTTTACAGATCTTACTACAACTTGCCACTGACCATGAGTGTGCGGTGTGGTCTCCCTTTGGGCGTTTGCGTGTGGGGTCCGGGGAGGGAAACTTGAACCTGATTGATCACCATTATGCAACACTCCTGCTGCTTTTAAAGTACAAAAGCTATGGATCCATTTAGCGCTAATTGTGCTTCACAGATCAAAGTTCTACATGGAAACAATGCAGAGTACCATGGATGTTCTGTAAACCAGTTTGATTACATTTTTCCTCAAACTAACCCATGGCTTGATATCATCTGATGACTGCTGCCAGTCTCATTAAGCAAAGTTGCCAGTTGGCTGACTATTCTTGTATGGGAACACTTATATTCCAGCAAATCTTACAGGTGGACTGTGTACTTTTACATGATTAAAACTCATGATGTTTCCATCTAATTCTACACCAACTTGTTATCCTAGAGACACTATTCAATCAGTTATTATCCCAATCAGAATATATAAGCTTCAGTCTTTTCATTGTAGGTGTGTCTGGTATAACTGTTTATAAGATCAATACGTTAATCCACTTCCATTGCTTTATAGTGATTGCTTTTATCATTTCATTACGTTGCTGTGTTCAATGGCTTGTAATGTTTTTTTTAGAGAAAAGAAATAAGAGAGAAGTACACAAAGTCATTGATCAAAGGGTGGAATGTAGTGAAATATGTGTTTTTGACCGCTGACTTTGTGTTGCACCACTTTGCACCTGGATTAGCTGTCTAGTGTTCACCAGTTGCAGACTACATTTTGTATTCAGTTTAGCTGCCTATTGACTTTATCGTAGCATTAGACACTGCCATGTTAAATCTCCTCATACTTTTCCACATTGTAAACTGTGCATTCTGTCTTGTTGTCGTGCTTTTTCTCACCAAGGGCTTTAGTTGATAAGGATGTATTCAGACGGCAGGGAACGGCCTTGTTTTGATTTGACACCTTGGGATTGTGGCCAAACCCCAACGTGTTATTTTCAAAGCATACCTAAAATATCCAGCATGTTTGAATTATGAAATGAGGGTTATTTTCCAGAAAGATCCTTTTGTTTTTTTAAGATATAAAAAGACCCATTGCGACAGTGAGAGAGTGAGTGGCCTCAATCAGGATTCACGACGTCGGATGCCTGATATCTTTCCCGTGAGGGTGGTGATCTCTTTCTCTTTTGCAGTTGAACGGGGTCATCATCTTGCTGGCAAGAGAAAGATGAAGAGCTTGGCAGGACCTACGGTGATGAATTTTTACTTCATTGTTTGCTTTGCATTATCATGTAAAATAAATGCATATATTTGCTGTGTACATTGCAGTGGAGAATCATTTTGGTATATTTTCCTTTCATTGCTGTGACTATTTTTAAACGTATGCTTTCACCATGCTAATCTCCTTTTAGGAATCTCTTGGCAAAATAATAATAATTGTCTTCTTTGAACTGAGAAGTGCATTCCAGAGATTTTTATCAGCTCGGTCATTAGTGAAAGCATAACAAACGCCTGCTCTGAGTGCCATTTTTTCATCCCTCCTAATTGGGGAACGCCCCCTTTGCATAAATTATGCCTGGCGGAGGCATAATCTAGCACAAAGGGTTACAAAGTGGCACAATGCATGCATCGCACCACTTTGTAAATTTGGTGCTGTGATTTTGGTCTCATTGGATCCCATTAGCGTAAAAAAACAAATATTCTAATGTGGTGCAGGGAGGCGCTAGGAGCTCTTATATCAGCCCTGAAGTTTCACCAGTTCATCCAAGTTTGTTTGATATTTAAAGCTTTATCACCAACCCCTACGGTTAGCATGAAGCGCTAATACTATTTTATGAAAAGCAAAGCTTTTCTAGGAATGATAGGCTTTCTCCTGATTTTATTTTAGCATAAATAACCCTTTAGAAAGAAGACCGACTACATATGCCCATATTTTTAATTAAACATAACAACAATAACAAACAAGACACATCTGTGATTGTACAATTAGAAAACCAGCAAACAAAAGCAGTAAATTGGCCTTCACCCTGGGCCTTCCCCACTCTGTATGGGAATCAAGCTTTTGCAAATGTGGGTACAGAAGATTGCCCCTCGACCCACATTGCTTCATATTACCATCTGTAAATGTACAGAATAGCAGTGCTAAGCTGTGAAGTGGGAGGGCTTTAAAACAAATCTCTGGTTATTGATTATACATAATAACACCAGTAGGCACATTCCAATGCATGTTATGGCCTGTGTAGCTGCACAGTTGGTACTACCTATTCAATCGAACGACAAGTTCCCGGTTTAAAGTTCACTCCCATTACACTTATACCGCACAGTTGCTATTAGAATTATTAACCCTATAGTGGCCGGGATTTTAAAAATCTTCTTGCGCAATGCACTTTTTTTTAAACCATGGAAGAACTTCCACGTCCCTAACCCCCCTTCCCCATCCTGTCCATCTGTGACGTCAGCGTGCAGCGAGGAAATATTTTAAAAAAAAATGAAAATGCCCTTTGGGGGCATATTATTTTTATACATGTGTGGTTTGCCTTGGGGTCGCGATCGGACCAAGAGAAAGCAAACATATATCAAAAAGGGATGTAGGGAGAAACTCTCTCTAAATATATATATATATATATATAGAGAGAGAGATTTCTCTTTCTCTTGCTATATATAGCGTGCCTGTACCTAGTGCCTGCGTCAGGAATGGATCACTCCAGGGTCAACAGTAGCCCTCATGCAAAGACTGCCATTGACTCTTGTGTGATCTCTTCCTGTCACAGGCACTAGGCCTACCACAAGTGAGGTACCATTTTTAATGGGAGACATGGGGGGATGCTGGGTGGAAGGAAGTTTGTGGTTCCCCTCAGATCCCTGAACTTTGCAGCACCAATGTGAGGTAAAAGTGTTTTTTAGACAAACTTTCAGGTTTGCAAAATATTCTGGGAGACAGAACCCAGAGAGAGCCCCACAAGTCACCCCATCTTGGATTTCCCTAGGTATCTAGATTTTTAAAAACTGTACGTTTGGTAGGTTTCCATAGGTGCTGGCTGAGCTAGAGGCCAAAATCCGTAGCTAGTCACTTGGATCCACACAAGTGGTCCACACAAGTCACGTTTTTCAGTGTGCCTAAGCAGACACAGACAGGTCTTACTCATGTCTACGAATTTTCCTATTCAGGTTAAATTCTAAATAAATTTAGGCCTGCACAGTTGCCAAAAAACCTAAACGGAATTCTATAAGTCTAGTGTGGTAATTTACCCTGAAAGGTCCCTGAACCATAATTTAAGACTGACGTAGGTTTAGCTGACATTACGAGAAGAACTGAGCAGAGATGAGGGTCAGACAACTTCTTGATCCCTTGTATAAAGGAGGAGTTTAACTGTATATGAAAGGCCTGGGTAGGTGGATGCAGTGGCACGCTCTAGCATGTCCGGGGGACCACTTCTTCATTTTTTATATTTTTGATTCCAAGCATAATTATTTTCTTCCTGTCTTTATTAGTTAAGTGCTCTATTAATGTCAGTTTCTGAATAAAATCACAGATTTTTTAAACAAAGGTTTATAATTAATGGCAAGATTTTTGTCTAAATTACCCGAACTCTAACATCCAAACATTGCACCGGATTTATCCTTATTGAGATCTGTGCTTATAAAAATTTAAGTTTTGCGTGAGTTCATTTTAAAGCTCAAAACCCTAAGACATTTCTTCAATAGATCCTTGACAATGGAGGCAGCCCATATATGGTGATTTCGCATGCATGATCCCTCATGGATTCACCCACGTCTAGTAGTATCCTTCCAGGAACAACGGGTGTTTATAATGCTTGAACACAACCAGGGTCTTGTGTCTGAGGAGGAGGGAGCCAGACTAAGGGCCTGATTGAGATCTTGGCGAACAAATTATTCCTTCCCAACAGTGACGGATATCCCGTCCGTCGAAATATAAATCCCATAGGATATATTTGGGAGTTATATTTCAGCGGAAGGGATATCTGTCACCGTTGTGACGGAGTAACTCATTTGCCTAGATCTCAATCAGGCCCTAAATATTGAAAAAGTGTCAGGAGGTGCAGATGTTTTGTGGGACTAACGTATAGACACGTGTAAAACTTGCATGCTAGAATCTCTCTCATGTAAGAAATCTCTTTGTTATGCATTTGCATCATGAGAATGTTGGAATAGATGTTAATAAAATAATCACTTCCCTTGTGAACTCTGTTAATGAAGATTTGCGGTTTAGTCAATGACCCATTCAATAATTTTAAGCTATTACTAATTAGCATGAATTTACAATCATATGTTTCCATTTTTTGCATGTTTTTTAATAGATGCTCTTAAATATATTTCATAAACGAAAAATAAGCATTAATTATACATATTTTATTAAACCAGGCCTCTGCACAGTACTACACAGACGTTACTCACTGCATCTACCTAATTTAGTACATAATGGGGGCTAGTTTTATCACAGTATTATGCTGCCCTTTTGTCACACATGGTTTTGCCAAGGGAACGCAATACTAAAGTCAGATTTACCAAACAGCGAGAGGCCACCAATAGATATTGTTCATTCCTGCCCTTTCATGCAACGCAGAACAGCAAGTTGTCCAGCTGTGTTGTGTTGCGTGAAAGAATGATTAATCGTCCCCTGGGTACCTTACCAATAGCATGCAGACTGTGCACATAGCTCTCAATGAGATACTCACTGCCTCATATGAACCAATACATCTATACACAGAAGTTTACCCAAGATGCTCACTAACCCCACTATATTAAATGCAGGTTGTGCACACAGTTGGTAATGCTGTTCATTCTGATCTCACCTGTGATACACAGTGTGCACAGTTACAGAGGATGTACTCAGTTTCCATCAAACTAAATGCACACTTGGGCAAACCTAACTCCCAGGAGCTAGTACTTTATAAGGGTTACAGCAGGTCTGATGTCCTGTTATTATTGTTTCCTTTCCTGCGTAGCTGAGATGGTGCTTGCAGTGTGAATATGATCATGTGACCCTGCCTCACTAGAATGTTTATACCGATTTTATCTGGTTCACTGACAGGAAGTCAAAGGGAAGTTTCCCTGAGGAGCTGAGGAAGGGCAACAGGGCAGTCTGTCCACTAAGTCGTCTTTGAAGAAGCCTAATACAGGAGAGTCCCATGATAGAACTGTTTCAAAGTACTCCCCAGGACTGCTCTAATTCTTGACCCAGGTGAGCCACGTCCTACAGACAGTGCATTACTAATATTGGGAGGAGGGAGACCCCCAGATGACTAGGACTCTAGGTGGGCCCACAGGACCAAATAGATCTCATGGCTTAGACTGGCTACAGGTATGGCAGATGAATAATGAGGGAAAGAGGGGTGACTCAGTCACTTTTATTCAGAGTTTGTCAGATGCAATACATCATCAAACTTGTATGGATATTCCGTCCACAGCATTACAAGTGCCATAGGCAATAATGCACAAGTAATACAGAGGTTGGAGCATTCACCATGTTTGTGATGGCATAGTTTATGCGCCAAACTCTGAATAAGACCCTCAGTGTCTCCAAGGAGAGTGCTGGGTACACCATGCTGATTGGTGTTTTTTTCAAAGTAAGCAAGTAAGGCCTTCTCATACAGAGCTCCTAAAAAAGGATTGACATTTACCATCCTCAGGCAGCTGTATGACTTGGGAGGTGGTGGGAGCAATCAAGGATCCATGGAGGAGCTCACAATTCCACTGATAGGTATGTGTTCTGGAGGATTCTTGCCCATGACCACAGTGGGTTCTGACAGGTTGGAGGTGAAAGGATTCACTCGGTCCCAGTAATCTGATAACGTATATAGAGGGATTCATGTGTAAAAACTTTGAAAGCATCCACAGTGTATGAAGAATTAATGCAACTGATTCCTCAATCCAGTGGAAAGGTGAGAAATAGCACCAAAATCTATCCTAAACGATAGTACACATGCAAGTGCCATGCAAGAAATTGGACTATTATCTTGGGCGGGGACTACTAACCTCAAGCAATAATCGCAACCCTTGTCTTGGTGAACCCTCAAAGTCACAAAATAAATCTAAGCTCAACCCCCTGGTAATTGTGGCACACGGCAAACCGGCTTAACTTAGGGCTATGTGTAAATTATTAATGCAGTACTAAAACACTAAAAAGGGCAAAATGCAAAACAATAAAATCCCAAATCAATTTAGAGAAAAAGAGTACAAATGAGCAAACAAAATAACACCAAAACGACACTGATGACAGTAGGAAGACCCTGAGATATGATTTTTAAAACGTTTAAGTAGAAATAGCAGCAAGAAGCACAAATCCCCAATAATAGCCCATTATCATGGTAGACATGGGCCAAGACACAATTTGAGGCTGATTGCAATGGAGCAATGGTCTGATACAACAATTAGGTTAATCCTGTTCAACATCTTTACCTTCTGTCTTAGTGCTATAAGTCCCAATCAACAACTACACTACTAAAGCCTCAAAGACCTCAGGGTAGGTACTCAGAGACTCCCCGAGTGTCAGGCAGAGGCCAACAGCAAGCTCCAGTCCAGGACCAGTTGTCACTGGTTAGCTGGTTACTCAAGGATAACGTCTCATCTAGCTTGTTGCACCCTTGTAGCTTGAACAGAAAGTCAGTCTTATGATGTTTGGCGTCCACATCCTTGTCCTGGGCACAAAAGGGAGCACGGCTCTGCACTCTTTCAGGGTTCCTCTTAGGTCACAGATAGCAGGTTTATTTCTTCTTCTGTTCTTCCTACGGTCCATCAGTATTCTGAAATGGGTACTTGGAGGTACATATTTACGCCTGGCACCAGCTAGTATTGGCAATTATTCCTCAGCACACCTTAACCAATGGAGAAACATTTCTGGGGCCAACTCTACCCACGTTGGGCATTTTTAAGATAGTGAAAGTCTTCAGCCATACTTAACTTGGCCTCTTAGGCCTTGGGATGTATGTGGTGAATGCACTATGGTTATCCTAGTGTTGCCCACATCTAACACTAGAATTCAGTTTGAGGCGACCACTATACCCCCAATAAACACAGAGACAGAAGTCTGGTAGGACAAAAATATAGCTGTTCATCAACTAGAGAGTGGATCCATAAGAATTGTCTCAGCATCCTGTTGTCTTCCCGTTCAAGTGTGCCCCAAGTGTTATATGTGAATGCAGCAGACCTAACAAGCTAAGTAGTGTTTGACACTGTAGTGCCAGAATACCCACAACCTCAACGTGCATTTTCAAAGGAGGCTTCAATAGAAGACCTGAAGCCACTTTGTGCCATTTATTAAAAACCCATAGGCAAGCTAAATATACTAATGAGGAGTCTGCCAATTTGACCATCTTGAAAGAGGGGGCACTGGCACATTACTTCTCGTTAGCAGGAGTAAAGTGCAGAGAGTTCAAAGGCCAGCAAAAATAGAGGATCCAGCAAAAGGCGAAAAACCTGGGGTGACGACGCAGGAAAAAGAGATTTCTTACATTGCTGCACAATAGGCACATTGTAATCCCAGGGCATTAGTATGGGGTTACACATAGACCTATAAATGGAGTTCAAAGCTGTAGAGGAAATACCCACAGCTCTGCCATATTAAATATTAACTGTGCTCAGAGCAGATGAGGAGGCACTCACTGCACCTACCACAATCAGTAAATTATTAACAGACCTATTGATGGGACATTCACTGCAAGAACCTCTTCAATATAAATGTCATAAGAGCTATAAAGTTGCACTCTCTCCTGCACCCACCTGTTCTCTGTAGGCTGAAGGAGAGTCACTTGCCACTCTCCCCTCTTCCACACAGATAGCGCAAAGACCTACAATGGAGGTACCCGCTCCCCAACATCTGATTAAATACAAAGACCCACCCTTATAGGCTTTGGCGCAGGGCAGCACAGCAAGTCACTTTGCTGTACTGCCCTGCATCAAAACAAAAGAGCAGGAATGTGCTGTAGCAATAGCATATGACTCATTCCTATCCCTTCTCACTGCACTGGCGCAAAATGGGCTGCCTAGGGCCAACACAGGTACCCCTACATCATGGTGAAAGGGTGTCAGCATTGTAGACACTATTGTTTTTGTGCAATAAGGGGCACCTTCATACACAAAAAAAACAATCCAGGGAGGCTTTTTCCTCTTTCTATGTGTGGTACGGAATGCAGCACATATAGAAAGAGGAAAAAGCAAGGAGAAATGAAGATATTTCTCCTTGTTGGACCTCCCCTGGGGAGGCGTAAGGTTTTGGGCCATCTCCAGGTTTCAATGTCCTTGTAAATCTGGGGATGCGTCAAAATCCTTGGGTGTTATGTGGGAACACCCACCGCAATGCCCATGGAATGCCTCCCTTGCGGAGAGTAAGGCAATGCAGCAATTTGCACTGCTTTGCCTTACTCCATGTCTATGAGGCCATCCAAAGTCACGCAAAGTGGCTTTGCATGGCCTCATAGATATGGTTTGAAGGTTCGCGTCACTGTTGCATCCAAAAATTGATGCAACAGTGGCGCAAGAGGCTCATAAATATGCCCTAACGTATATAGAGACCCATAGGGGATATATTCGCTGCTCCTACCTCTTCCACACAGGCTGAATAAAGACCTTTAAGAGAGGTACTCACTCCTCACCATCTGATTAAATACAGACTGTGCAGAGAGAGATGTGTAGGAAGTACTCACTGCTCCCATTTGCACATAGCAAGCAGATAGTGCTTGATAGATACTCACCTCTCCCATTTGCTTTGGGTTCCACCCGGACTGCAGACAGTGCTCCACCGCACCACATTTCATGGCGGTCACCAGGTTCCGGCACCAGTACTCCGCTCCCTGTTCACAGTCTTCCCGGAGAAGGACATTCCCGGTCACAACTAATAGGGAGAGGTATGAATTAGTGAAAGAATGGATGAGCAGACAAATGAATGTATTTTGCACATTTAAGGGATCCTCCTCATGGTGGTAGTGTCTTTGATCTGGTGCACCTCAAAGAGTCCCTGCATTAGTGTGCTCTGTCCCAACATTGCAGTGTATGAACTGAAAGAGAGGTGTATAAGAAAGAGTTGTGTTATTCAAGTTTTGTGCTATTAAACCTTTTTGGTAATATATAGCTCTGGTAAAAAGACCGGTGCAAATGTATGCATTTTGAACTGTTCTTAGTGAAGAAATGTGAAAACAAGCAATGGCAAATCCATACAATTTGGCTATTCTATAGTGAGAACATTTCCTCTAGGTACACAAAGACATAGAGAACAGGTACTGCAGTGCCCTCCTCGGTGTAAACTTACCTCAGCAGACAGAGCAGTAAAAGAGCAAGCTTCAGTCAGACACACAGACCAGGTGTATAACATGGCAGCAGCAGGGAGAGCCTCCATCACACACAACACAAACAGAACAGCATCAAGTTACCCACTCTCGCTGTGCCTCATGCCTGTCTCTGACACACAAACCGCATGCAAATGTAATGCAAGTCAGACACAAACCAGCCACAGTGTGGGCAATCACAGTGCAAATGTATCCGAACTCAGGCGACTGCACCATGTGTGAGATAAAAGGCGTTTACTCTTATTACACCTTGTATTAGCTTATAGATCAATGTATATTTACACGGCACCAGATTGAAGAGGGGTGGGATTTATATTAATTTACCCTGTATTGCACTACAACATGAGATCGCGCTCATTGGATTACCTTGTAGTTCTTTGCTGAAACAGTCTGTCATGGTTATTTTACCCTTAATGAGTTTCAAAAGGAGATTATTTTTATTTTTTTACCTTGCGTCAAATTCCAAGAGACTATTCAGAGCTTTGACACTGCATTTGATCAAACGGGTTACTATAGAATGCACTGGATTCGAGGGTATATTACTGCTATCAATGATTACTTTACTCCGAATGTGATCTTTCGTCTCTCAAATAACACCCTGTGTTATAATGAAAGAGGTGGTATTTCCTCACTCAGGGTAAAGGAGGCAAATCCAATGAGTTCCCTGCATTTGAAAAGAGGATTAATTTATTCTCATATTCTGCAATAGATATTATAAACAGAATACTTTACTCTACTTTAGATTAGAGAAGCATACTGCTCTAATAACTACATCTTACATTAAATTAGAGATGATCATTATTTCAAGTTGCCTGCCTTTTGCTGGGTCACAGAAAGAAATTCCTTCAGTTGCTTTGCTCTGCAATAAATAACAGGTGATTGATCCCATTACTTCAAGCTCCATTAGGTTACAGGAGATTACTGTGATTACTTTCTCCTGCCACCCTCAGCCACTGTTAGAAAGGGGCACGAATCTTGTGCGAAATATAAAGAGAATTGTAAATGCAATTATGGGCTCTCACAAAATTTGTGAACAGGGATTACAAACAAGCAAATTCACTGTTCAAAAGAATAGACAACTTTGTACAATTTAAAAACAAAAATATCACCTTTTGATTTTGTTGGTGAGTGTTGTTTCTTTGTAAGTAATCCCAGATGGGTGAAATGTTCTTTGAAATGCAGGCGTTAGTATCCCAGTGCTAGTGACACAGCATTTAACATTGTAGCATGAGGCTCTCCTCATGGCCACTGCTTCATAAATAGCTGTACATGAAGTAGCATTGTATAAATAACCATGCATTTCATTTGCTTTTTTTGTCGCCATTATCATTAACAAGCTTTGACAAAGACAACTGGTCTCACCTTTTGGCCTAAAAAATGCCGAGCTGTAGCCCTCCGCCTCCTGGTCGTGTTCGCCGCTCCCCTGTTGCAGGTTTCCTGTTAGCACTGAGGTATGGTCTTGGTCCTCCTGCTAACCCTGAACCCCAGTTTGCATCGCGGTGCTTCCTTCTGCAGATACTTTGTTTTTGGCTGGTAATTTTACTGGGCTTATACGAGTTGCCTTTGCTTTATTGAGCGATAGCCTGATAGTATTTAGCACTTGATAGTACTTAGACTGCCTGACTGAGTTTTTCTCTTTTTCTTTTCTTGTTTTGCAGAGCATGTCTCCCCCGTGCTGTTTTCCTGCCGCCCAAGTCCCTGCCCTCCCACCTCCCAGACAGCCCTGCCCACCTCTCAGGGCTACTTAATGGAGGCCCCAGCACGGCCCCAGTGAGTAGTCCTTGACCTCCTAGCCGTGTTCACCGCTCCCCGCTACAGGTTTCCTGCTAGCGCAGAGGCACCATCTCAGTCCTCCTGCTACCCCTGAACCCCCGTTTGCACCCTAGTGCTCCCTCCTGCAGATACATTGTTTTTGGCTGGTAATTTTCCTGGGCTTGTACGAGTTGCCTTTGAGGCGTGACAGCTTTTATTGAGTAAATGCCTGATGGTACTTAGTACTTGATTGTACTTAGATTGCTTGAGTGTGTCTTTCTGTTTATTCCTGTCAGCCTGTCTTGCCGAGCGTGTCTCCCCTGCGCCGTTTTCCAGCCGCCCAAGCCCCTGCCCTCCAGCCTCCCAGACAGACCCACCCACCTCCCGGGCTACTTAATGGAGGCTGCAGTGCGGCTGCGGCACCGGCACACCAGAGACGCGCCAAAGGCAAGCCTGTCTGCGCCCATCCACGCCCGGACTGCTCCCAGCCCCTGTAACCCTGGCCCCCCAGCACTCCCACAGGTACTCCGCTGACTAACTACGTGCCCTGGACCCCGCACACAAGAACAACTGCTGCCTCACATCACCGCACTCCACAGAAGTAACTTTCACCTGCATCCACTGCAGATTCACTGCCAGACCAACTTTGTTCAACACCACATCAAATAACGCCACTCCAATGCCAGACATAGACACCACACAGGTCCAGCTCAACTGCCTCATGATCAACACCAGATCACTCAGCAAACATGCCACAGAAATCTGGGACACCCTCTTTACCATCGCCCCGGACGTGACCTTCATCACCTGACCTGGCTCACCCTGCATCTGCCCCAGACATTGCCACAGCACCCTGAACGGCTACAACCTGTAGCACTGCGACGCTGCCACAGACACAGAGGGGGCATTGCCATAATTGATAAGGAATCAATCAAGTGCAGCATTACCAATGATGACCCTACTCCAGTTGTGGAACACATGAATGTCCAGCTCCACGTCAATGCCAACATCACCATCAAAAGCACTCTCGCGTACAGACAACCAGGACCAAGGACTGACCTCAGCGATGCCATCACCAAATTCATCACCCCACTTGCTGTTAAACCAGAACACTACATCTTCCTGGGTGACCTGAACTTCCACCTGGAAGACTCCTCAGACCCCTCAAGCAGATAGTCACCTACCCCACATAAAAAGCAGGATACACGCTAGACCCAATATTCATGTCCAGCAACAGAATCAGATACAGCCACACATTGGACAGACCACTCCATCATCCACTTCTCCCTCACCGGCCCGCCGCACACCACCCCCGACCAACTCAGCACCCCAATCTGCAGCTGGACCAAGGTAAGTCAGCAGCAATGGACCAGTGCCCTCAGCACTGCCCTGCCCAGCACAACCACCAACCTGGACCAAACAATAGAGAATTCCAACATCTGGATCACCAACGCAGCCGATCATGTTGCCCCGCCAAGCCACAAAAGACACAGAGATCACCCAGGTGAGCCAGCTGGTAGACACCAGAACTCAGCGCAGCAAAACCCAAATGCAAAAAACTAGAAAGAAGCTTGCGAACCAGCAAAACAATGCTGACTGGGTCATCTGCAAGGCAGCCCTCAACGACTAGCACCACGGGCTCAAAGCTGCAAAAAAGGAGGCCCTGACACTCCGGATCGAGAACAGCTCCATCCAAGGCAAGGAACTCTTCTCCATCGTCAGAGAAATCACTTGTCCATCAGCCACACAAAACTCAATCCCACTTTCACAAGAACTCTCTGACGCCCTCACTGACCACTTTCACAACAAAATAACAACCATGTACAGAAACTTTGATCCCCAACCCTCCGACCTCCTTAGCAACCATCAACCGGCACCACCAACCACCCACTCACTGTATGGGAACCACTAAGCACACCAGAAAAGACGTTCCTGATGTACTCCATCCACTCAGGAGCACCTACTGACCCATTCCTCCATTGACTCTTCAACCTCGGAAGCACTGAGATCAGCCACCAGCTCACCATCATTCTCAACGCTTCCATACCTGCAACCACATTTCCCAATGCATGGAAACACACAGAGGTGACACCCCTCATCAAGAAACCGACGGCCAACCCTGCCGAACTTAAGCCCCATTTTCCTCCTCCCGTTCCCCGCCAAAGTTCTAAAAAAAAAGTCATCAACCGCCAACTCTACAAACTTCTGGAAAGAAACAAATTTCTGAACCACTCCCAGTCAGGCTTCAGGGCCAATCACAGCACAGAGGCAGCCCTTATTGCTGCAACTGATGACATCTGAGCTGTTCTTGACAGAGGAGAATTTGCTGCCCTCATTCTCTTGTACCTCTCTGCAACTTTCAACACTGTCTCCCACCACCCATTCTTCAACCAACTATGACAGATTGGAATCACCGACAATGTGCTCAGATGGATGGCATCATTCCTCACGGGGCGCAGCCTGAGTTCACCTCCCTTCCTTTGCCTCTAAACCCAAACACACTGTCTTCAGAGTACCCCATAGCTCATCGCTCAGCCCCACCCTCTTCAATATCTTTATGGCACCGCTCGCAGACATTGTCAGATCCCACCACATCAACATTATCTCCTACGCCGATGACACACAGCTCATCTTCTCCCTCTCATAGGACCTCACAACGGCAAAGACCAACTTCCACAACTGCAGGACGAACGTTGCAACATGGATAAAAGACAACTGCCTGAAATTCAACACAGACCAAACAGAAGTACTGACCTTCGGCAGACATACCACCCTTTGGAACTACTCCTGGTGGCCAGCACAGCTTGGACCAACCTCCACACCGTAGGAACCCGCCCACAACCTCAGTATCCTCTTGGACAGTGAGCTCTCCATGAAACGACAGGTCAACACCGTCTGCACAGCCTGCTTCCACACGATCTCCATGCTCTGGAAATTTTTCAGATGGCTCCCCACCAACACCAGGACGACTGTAACACAAGCCCTCATCAATAGCAGACTTGACTATGGCAACAGAATCTACACCGGCACCAGCACCAAACTCATGCAGAGACTCCAGACTACCCAGCCAGACTGGTCCTCAACCTGCCCAAGAGAATTCACATCACTCAGCACCTAAGAGATCTGCACTGGAGAAAGTTCCAGAGGGCCGCACCTTGACAGTGCAGAGTTTTTCTCCAAAACTGTTACAGTTTAAGCAAGAACAGTGCAAGACTTTGAGTGAGAAACATTTAAAATTTCTGCTCAGTGGCTATGGCATGGTATTTACATTTTGTGGCCTAAATATCTTCTAGTAAAAATATTGGATTCTAAATATTGTTTAAAAATATTGCCCTGTTTGAGTTAATAATAGAAAATCTACACCGAATGCAGCAATAATAGTTTTGTAAATTATATTTAAGCCACAATATTTATGTCAGATATTTGTTATTGATATTCTGTCATACAGTTTTTGGTATTGAGCACATAGTTGGGAAAGGTTGTCTGGGTCCCTGCTACCCAATGATTTGTGTAGCACACATTAAGGGCCTGATTTAGAGTTTGGCAGAGAAGGTACTGCATCCCAATGGTGACAGAGCACCCTTTCTGCCAAACATCGCCCGCCCGATTTAGAAGTGAGTAGAGCCTAAGCTTTTCACATGAAGCCAGTGGAGTGTTTTTTAAGTGGGGGTGATGTAATTTCAGCTTTTAAACTCAGGATGATATGAGCAGTCCCATTCTCAGGAGGTTGCTATACCTATTGTGTATTTAAACTACAATTTTTGTTTTTGTGGTTTTATATAGTGCGAGCTCGACCCAAGGTATTGGAGCGCTTTACATGAGCACCAGTTAAGTTACATTCGTATTTTGTAGGCACAGGGCGATTACGTGATTTGTCCAGAATCATAGGATGCTGAGCCCATACCAGACTTGAACCCGGTTTCCCAGGTTCAAAGAAGGCAGCTCTGGCCCCTATACTACTCCTCTTCACTTCTAAGCCGCATACGTTATACTTTTAATAGGGCAGTGATAGCACTTCTCAATAGGGATGGTATGTTTAAGGGGTCAATAGCAACACTTCTCAGAAACTCTAACATTTATGGATAAATAGGCAATGCATCGGGGATGGGATCCCTGTCTGAAGCACCTCTTCTCGATAAAGAGAGACTGCATAGTGGGCTTCCTATGTTAGCTACTCTTATACAGATGGCCTCTCCCTGATAAAGAGGGGTCCCAGAAAACAAAGTCAACTATCACAAAAATATTAAAACAGCCCGCGCCTCAGGAGCCAAATGTGGGCACGGCAGGGTCATGATGGCTGCCCATTCTGCTCCAAAATCAGCCACCTATGCTATGCCACTAGTAAGATGCCCGAGTGTCTGAATGGCCAATTCATCCTTGGAGGGGTCCTATAGTTCAAACTATCTTTAAATTGAGAACCTGTTCCGAATCAAGAGGTGGTGCAAAATTAATTCTCTTTATTTACCGGGTACTCCATCGTCGCGTTCACTTCTAAATCTGTTCTAATCAGTGTGTGCCTCTACCTGCCCCTCCTCCACTGGGCACCTTTCCTAGATACAAAGGGGCTGCATGGTTGGATGTGCCCAGCACAGCCACCACTGTGATAGCATCTTTCCTGGATAAAAGCAGGCTACATAGTTGGGTGTGCCCCCTACCACTCCTTACGACTGAGTGCATTTTCAGGGTCAGAGAGGACTGTGTGTGGTTGTTTGTGTCATTCCCATCTGCTGCTGCACTGAGTACCTCTCCTGGATAAAAAGGACTGTGGGGTTCTCTCTCAGCTGTACTGGGCACCTATCTTGTTTGGAAGGTGGCTGCGGGTTGGGTATTTCCTTGCCACTGAATAGCTTTCCTGGTTAAAAGAGGGCTGCGTGGTTGGTTGTCCCCATCCTTGCTGCTGCTGCACTGAGCACCTCTCTTGTGTAAAAGGGGCTGTGTGCTTGGGTGTACCCCTCTAAGCCATTGTTGCACTGAGCACCTCTCTTGTGTAAAAGGGGCTGTGTGGTTGGTGTGTCCCTCTCAGCCAATGTTGCTCTGAGTACCTCTCTTGTGTAAAAGAGGGCTGTGTGGTTGGTGTGTCCCTCTCAGCCATTGCTCCTCTGAGCACCTCTCTTGTGTAAAAGGTGTGTGTGTGCTTGGGTGTACCCCTCTCAGCCAATGCTGCTCTGAGTACCTCTCTTGTGTAAAAGGGGGCTGTGTGGTTGGTGTGTCCCTCTCAGTCAATGTTGCTCTGAGCACTTCTCTTGTGTAAAAGAGGGCTGTGTGGTTGGTGTGTCCCTCTCAGCCATTGCTCCTCTGAGCACCTCTCTTGTGTAAAAGGGGTGTGTGTGCTTGGGTGTACCCCTCTCAGCCAATGCTGCTCTGAGTACCTCTCTTGTGTAAAAGGGGGCTGTGTGGTTGGTGTGTCCCTCTCAGTCAATGTTGCTCTGAGCACTTCTCTTGTGAAAAAGGGGGCTGTGTGGTTGGTGTGCCCCTCTCAGCCATTATTGCACTGGGCACCTCTCTTGTGTAAAAGGGGGCTGTGTGCTTGGGTGTACCCCTCTCAGCCAATGTTGCTCTGAGCATCTCTCTTGTGTAACAGGGGGCTGTGTGCTTGGGTATGCCCCTCTCCGCCATTGTTGCACTGAGCACCTCTCTTGTGTAAAAGGGGCTGCGTGGTTGGTGTGTCCCTCTCAGCCATTGCTGCTCTGAGCACCTCTCTTGTCTAAAAGGGTCTGTGTGGTTGGTGTGTCCCTCTCAGCCATTGCTGCTCTGAGCACCTCTCTTGTGTAAAAGGGGGCTGTGTGGTTGGTGTGTCCCTCTCAGCCATTGCTGCTCTGAGCACCTCTCTTGTGTAAAAGGGAGCTGTGTGCTGGGGTGTGTCCCTCTCAGCCAATGTTGCTCTGAGTACCTCTCTTGTGTAAAAAGGGGTGTGTGTGCTTGGGTGTGCCCCTCTCAGCCATTGTTGCACTGAGTACCTCTCTTGTGTAAAGGGGGCTGTGTGCTTGGGTGTGCCCCTCTAAGCCATTGTTGCACTGAGCACCTCTCTTGTGTAAAAGGGGCTGCGTGGTTGGTGTGTTCCTCTCAGGCATTGTTGCTCTGAGTACCTCTCTTGTGTAAAAGGGGCTGTGTGGTTGGTGTGACCCTCCCAGCCATTGCTGCTCTGAGCACCTCTCTTGTGTAAAAGGGGCTGTGTGGTTGGTGTGTCCCTCTCAGCCAATGTTGCTCTGAGTACCTCTCTTCTGTAAAAGGGGGCTGTGTGGTTGGTGTGTCCCTCTCAGCCATTGCTGCTCTGAGCACCTCTCTTGTGTAAAAGGGGTGTGTGTGCTTGGGTGTACCCCTCTCAGCCAATGCTGCTCTGAGTACCTCTCTTGTGTAAAAGGGGGCTGTGTGGTTGGGTGTGTCCCTCTCAGCCATTGCTGCTCTGAGCACCTCTCTTGTGTAAAAGGGGTCTGTGTGGTTGGTGTGCCCCTCTCAGCCATTATTGCACTGGGCACCTCTCTTGTGTAAAAGGGGGCTGTGTAGTTGGTGTGTCTCTCTCAGCCATTGTTGCTCTGAGCACCTCTCTTGTGTACCAGGGGGCTGTGTGCTTGGGTGTGCCCCTCTCAGCATTGTTGCTCTGAGTACCTCTCTTGTGTAAAAGGGGGCTGTGTGCTTGGGTGCGCCTCTCTCAGCCAATGCTGCTCTGAGCACCTCTCTTGTGTAAAAGGAGGCTGTGTGGTTGGTGTGTCCCTCTCAGACATCGTTGCTCTAAGTACCTCTCTTGTGTAAAAGGGAGCTGTGTGCTGGGGTGTGTCCCTCTCAGCCAATGTTGCTCTGAGTACCTCTCTTGTGTAAAAAGGGGTGTGTGTGCTTGGGTGTGCCCCTCTAAGCCATTGTTGCACTGAGCACCTCTCTTGTGTAAAAGGGGCTGTGTGGTTGGTGTGTCCCTCTCAGCCAATGTTGCTCTGATTACCTCTCTTGTGTAAAAGAGGGCTGTGTGGTTGGTGTGTCCCTCTCAGCCATTGCTCCTCTGAGCACCTCTCTTGTGTAAAAGGGGTGTGTGTGCTTGGGTGTACCCCTCTCAGCCAATGCTGCTCTGAGTACCTCTCTTGTGTAAAAGGGGGCTGTGTGGTTGGTGTGTCCCTCTCAGTCAATGTTGCTCTGAGCACTTCTCTTGTGTAAAAGAGGGCTGTGTGGTTGGTGTGTCCCTCTCAGCCATTGCTCCTCTGAGCACCTCTCTTGTGTAAAAGGGGTGTGTGTGCTTGGGTGTACCCCTCTCAGCCAATGCTGCTCTGAGTACCTCTCTTGTGTAAAAGGGGGCTGTGTGGTTGGTGTGTCCCTCTCAGTCAATGTTGCTCTGAGCACTTCTCTTGTGTAAAAGGGGGCTGTGTGGTTGGTGTGCCCCTCTCAGCCATTATTGCACTGGGCACCTCTCTTGTGTAAAAGGGGGCTGTGTGCTTGGGTGTACCCCTCTCAGCCAATGTTGCTCTGAGCACCTCTCTTGTGTAACAGGGGGCTGTGTGCTTGGGTGTGCCCCTCTCCGCCATTGTTGCACTGAGCACCTCTCTTGTGTAAAAGGGGTTGCATGGTTGGTGTGTCCCTCTCAGCCATTGCTGCTCTGAGCACCTCTCTTGTGTAAAAGGGGCTGTGTGGTTGGTGTGTCCCTTTCAGCCAATGTTGCTCTGAGTACCTCTCTTGTGTAAAAGGGGGCTGTGTGGTTGGTGTGTCCCTCTAAGCCATTGCTGCTCTGAGCACCTCTCTTGTGTAAAAGGGAGCTGTGTGCTGGGGTGTGTCCCTCTCAGCCAATGTTGCCCTCAGTACCTCTCTTGTGTAAAAAGGGGTGTGTGTGCTTGGGTGTGCCCCTCTCAGCCATTGTTCCACTGAGTACCTCTCTTGTGTAAAGGGGGCTGTGTGCTTGGGTGTGCCCCTCTAAGCCATTGTTGCACTGAGCACCTCTCTTGTGTAAAAGGGGCTGCGTGGTTGGTGTGTTCCTCTCAGGCATTGTTGCTCTGAGTACCTCTCTTGTGTAAAAGGGGCTGTGTGGTTGGTGTGACCCTCCCAGCCATTGCTGCTCTGAGCACCTCTCTTGTGTAAAAGGGGCTGTGTGGTTGGTGTGTCCCTCTCAGCCATCGTTGCTCTAAGTACCTCTCTTCTGTAAAAGGGAGCTGTGTGCTGGGGTGTGTCCCTCTCAGCCAATGTTGCTCTGAGTACCTCTCTTGTGTAAAAAGGGGTGTGTGTGCTTGGGTGTGCCCCTCTAAGCCATTGTTGCACTGAGCACCTCTCTTGTGTAAAAGGGGCTGTGTGGTTGGTGTGTCCCTCTCAGCCAATGTTGCTCTGATTACCTCTCTTGTGTAAAAGAGGGCTGTGTGGTTGGTGTGTCCCTCTCAGCCATTGCTCCTCTGAGCACCTCTCTTGTGTAAAAGGGGTGTGTGTGCTTGGGTGTACCCCTCTCAGCCAATGCTGCTCTGAGTACCTCTCTTGTGTAAAAGGGGGCTGTGTGGTTGGTGTGTCCCTCTCAGTCAATGTTGCTCTGAGCACTTCTCTTGTGTAAAAGAGGGCTGTGTGGTTGGTGTGTCCCTCTCAGCCATTGCTCCTCTGAGCACCTCTCTTGTGTAAAAGGGGTGTGTGTGCTTGGGTGTACCCCTCTCAGCCAATGCTGCTCTGAGTACCTCTCTTGTGTAAAAGGGGGCTGTGTGGTTGGTGTGTCCCTCTCAGTCAATGTTGCTCTGAGCACTTCTCTTGTGTAAAAGGGGGCTGTGTGGTTGGTGTGCCCCTCTCAGCCATTATTGCACTGGGCACCTCTCTTGTGTAAAAGGGGGCTGTGTGCTTGGGTGTACCCCTCTCAGCCAATGTTGCTCTGAGCACCTCTCTTGTGTAACAGGGGGCTGTGTGCTTGGGTGTGCCCCTCTCCGCCATTGTTGCACTGAGCACCTCTCTTGTGTAAAAGGGGTTGCGTGGTTGGTGTGTCCCTCTCAGCCATTGCTGCTCTGAGCACCTCTCTTGTGTAAAAGGGGCTGTGTGGTTGGTGTGTCCCTTTCAGCCAATGTTGCTCTGAGTACCTCTCTTGTGTAAAAGGGGGCTGTGTGGTTGGTGTGTCCCTCTAAGCCATTGCTGCTCTGAGCACCTCTCTTGTGTAAAAGGGAGCTGTGTGCTGGGGTGTGTCCCTCTCAGCCAATGTTGCCCTCAGTACCTCTCTTGTGTAAAAAGGGGTGTGTGTGCTTGGGTGTGCCCCTCTCAGCCATTGTTCCACTGAGTACCTCTCTTGTGTAAAGGGGGCTGTGTGCTTGGGTGTGCCCCTCTAAGCCATTGTTGCACTGAGCACCTCTCTTGTGTAAAAGGGGCTGCGTGGTTGGTGTGTTCCTCTCAGGCATTGTTGCTCTGAGTACCTCTCTTGTGTAAAAGGGGCTGTGTGGTTGGTGTGACCCTCCCAGCCATTGCTGCTCTGAGCACCTCTCTTGTGTAAAAGGGGCTGTGTGGTTGGTGTGTCCCTCTCAGCCAATGTTGCTCTGAGTACCTCTCTTCTGTAAAAGGGGGCTGTGTGGTTGGCGTGTCCCTCTCAGCCATTGCTGCTCTGAGCACCTCTCTTGTGTAAAAGGGGTGTATGTGCTTGGGTGTACCCCTCTCAGCCAATGCTGCTCTGAGTACCTCTCTTGTGTAAAAGGGGGCTGTGTGGTTGGGTGTGTCCCTCTCAGCCATTGCTGTTCTGAGCACCTCTCTTGTGTAAAAGGGGGCTGTGTGGTTGGTGTGCCCCTCTCAGCCATTATTGCACTGGGCACCTCTCTTGTGTAAAAGGGGGCTGTGTAGTTGGTGTGTCCCTCTCAGCCATTGTTGCTCTGAGCACCTCTCTTGTGTAACAGGGGGCTGTGTGCTTGGGTGTGCCCCTCTCAGCATTGTTGCTCTGAGTACCTCTCTTGTGTAAAAGGGGGCTGTGTGCTTGGGTGCGCCTCTCTCAGCCAATGCTGCTCTGAGCACCTCTCTTGTGTAAAAGGAGGCTGTGTGGTTGGTGTGTCCCTCTCAGACATTGTTGCTCTAAGTACCTCTCTTGTGTAAAAGGGAGCTGTGTGCTGGGGTGTGTCCCTCTCAGCCAATGTTGCTCTGAGTACCTCTCTTGTGTAAAAAGGGGTGTGTGTGCTTGGGTGTGCCCCTCTAAGCCATTGTTGCACTGAGCACCTCTCTTGTGTAAAAGGGGGCTGTGTAGTTGGTGTGTCCCTTTCAGACATTGTTGCTCTGAGTACCTATCTTGTGTAAAAGGGAGCTGTGTGGTTGGGTGTGTCCCTGCCACTGAGTACTCTCCTAGGTAAACGGAAGCTGCATGGTTTGGGCTGTGCCCCTCCCAGCTGCTCCCCTGAGCACCTGCGTTGTATAAAAGGGGACTGCATGGTTGGGCGTGTCCCTTGCAGCTGCTGTCATGGTCCCCTATCTTTTATAAAAGGATGCTGCTTGGTTGGGTGTCTCTCTGCCACTAGGAGCCTGTCCTGTAGAACAGGAGGCTGCTTGGTTGGGTGTCTCTCTGCCACTAGGAGCCAGTCCTGGAAAACAGGAGGCTGCTTGGTTGGGTGTCTCTCTGCCACTAGGAGCCAGTCCTGGAAAACAGGAGGCTGCTTGGTTGAGTGTCTCTCTGCCACTGAGAGCCTGTCGTGGAAAACAGGAGGCTGCTTGGTTGAGTGTCTCTGCCCCTGAGCACGTCTGAATAAAAGGGGGCTGCTTAGTTAGGTGTGCCTCTCATAGATCCTGCTGCACTGAACACCTGTCCTGTAGAAAAAGGGGCTGAGCGGTTGGGTGTGCCACCCCAGCTGCTGCCCTGAGCTCCTACCTTGTATAAAGGTGGGCTGCACGACTGGGCATGCCCCTTCCAAGTGCTACTGCGCTGGACACGTGTCTTCTATTAAAGGGGTTTGTGTAGTTGGGTGTGTCTGTGCCACTGAATACCTCTCCTGAATAAAAGGGGGATGCACGGTTGGGTGTGTCCCTACCAGCTGCTGCTGCACTGGGCACCTCTCCTGGATAAAAGGGGTATTTGTGTTTGGGTGTGTCCCTCCCAGCCACTGTTGCTCTAAGTACCTCGCTCGTATGAAAGGGGACTGCGTTTTTGGGTGTGTCCCTCCCAGCCATTGTTGCACTGGGCACCTCTCTTGTGTAAAAGGGGACTGCGTCTTTGGGTGTGTCCCACTTAGCTGCACTAAGCACTTGCCCTGTACAAAACTTATACCAAAGTGGCTACGTGGTTGGGTGTGTCCCTGCCACTGAGTACTTTTCCTGGATAAAAGAGGGCTGTGTGGCTGGGTGTGTCACCCCCAGCTTCTGCCCTGAACTGGCCACTGAGTGCCCATCCTGGAAAAAAGGAAGCAGCAATAGTTGTGTCCCATGCAGCTGCTGGGCACTGGGTACCTGTCTTGTATAAAATAGCTGCATGGTCTCACCCAGCTGCACTGAGCAGCTGACTGTATAAAGTAGTCTGTGTGGGTGGGTGTGTCCCTGCCACTGAGTACTTTTCCTGGATTAAGAGGGCTGTATGGTTGGGTGTGTCAGTCCCAGCCGTTGCCCCGGCCAACTGTATTGTATAAAAGGTGGCTGCTTGGTTGGGTGTCTCCTTCCCATTGACCACTTCTCCTGAATAAAAGGGGCCTGCATGGTTGGGTGAGTCCCTCTTAGCTTCTGCTGCACTGAATACCTGCCTTGTATAAAAGGGAGCTGTGTGGCTGGGTGTGCCTATGCCACTGAGCGCCTGTCCAGGAAACAAGGGGGCTGCAAGGTTTGCTGTGACACACCGAACTGCTGCCATAAGAACCTGTCTTGTAATAAAGAGGGTTGTGTGGTCGGTGTGTCCATCCCAGCTGCTACTGGAGTGAGCACCTGCCTTTATCAAAAGTGGTTGCTTGGTTAGGTATGTCACTGCCACTGAACACCTCTACTGCATAAAAGGGGGCTACATGGCTGGCCATGTTCCTTCCAGCTTCTGACCTGTCACAGGGAGAGCCTGCATGGGTGTGTCCCTCCTGGCTGCTACTGGGAACACCTGCCTTGTATTAAAGGGGGCAGCATGGCTACAGGTGCCCGTGCCACAGAGCACTTCCCTGGAGAAAAGGGGGCTTCATGGTTGGATGGTTGGATATGTCCTATCATTGAGCTCCGTCTCTCCATAAAAAAATGCTGTGATGTGGTGGTGCCCATGAGATTTATCCAGTTGTCCCACTGCACTGGATAATAGCTACAGAACCTTTCTCTCGCTCCATATATATATATATATATATATATATATATATATATATATATATACACACACACATACATATACACATATATCAATAAATAATAAAACACATACTGGTGAGAGCAAGTAGGGAGTTATAGTTAGGACCTAGTTTCCTCAGGAAAAGCATTTTTTGTTTTGCCTATAACTTTGTTGCTGTTTGACAAATCTTCACAAAATGTTCAAAATTAGTTCACCAGTCACTTTAGCTGATATGTGGAACGTTTTGGAGTGATACATCAAGCAGGGGCAGAGAAAAAGAAGGGGTTCCAAACTGTGTATTCCCCATACAATTTTCATAGGGATTTTAGACACTACAGCCTAAATTGCTGGATGGAATTACACCAAATTTGGCAGCAAGCTAGCTCTTGGTCAAGAAGAGCCCTTTTTGTTATTTGGTGTAAATCTGTTCAGTAGTTTTGGAGTTATTAAAGGAAAAAGAAGTTTATATATCTAGGGATGCAGACCCTTTGAGGATCCGCTCACAGAGGATCCATGATCCAGGGGTAAAGCAAGGCCCCGATTGGCTGGCCACACAACCTGAGAGGAAAATTGCGGTAGCCATTTTCTTTCTCGCGTTGGGCTTGGGGGGGCGGTTTGGGGGGACACTAAAAAACTGACATAAAGGGTCAGGATGCAGGTATCCTGACCCAATAGGAGAGATGGAGGGATCCCTGAGAGACCCCTCCTGGGCAAAAAATGCTTGCTTTTTTTTGGGTCGATCTGTGGATCCACCTCAGGGCTCAACGTGGCCCCCTGCGTAAACTCATAACGGATCTATGGATCCCCAAAAAATGTAAACCTACTCACATGCCAAAACCTGCTGGGCACGGTCAAAGGCCGTGCGCAGCATGGGGTTGGGTGCTTGCAGGGGGTAGGCCAAAACCTGCTGCGCATGGCTTTGCTGCACACAGCCAAAGGCCTTGCACGGCAGTGGTTGTATTTACGTACTGTAATTATATATTATTTTACGTTAAAAAGAAACATAGAAATTCACTGAGAAAACAAAAGGTTACAGGGACAATATGGTTAGGTCGAAGTTATACCCATAAAAACCATAGAAATTCAGCAGTTATAGTTATACTTATCTGAAGGAACTATAACTTCTACTGTTAAATAATTTTAGGCCACGAGCAATTGTTTCTTAACATAACTATAAATATAATTATAACTGCTGAATTTCTGTGGTTTTGTATGGGTAAAATGTCAACCTAACTATAATGTCCCTGTAACCTTTGTTTTTCTCAGTGAATATGTATATTATATATCATATAGGCTTACTGATGTGTCACATAAATTATGCAAAAAAGAAGCAGAGAACTATGGGTATTTCTCATGTTTATGTGGAGAGCATCTCCTCTATAGAGCCCCATACAACACTAGCAGCACGCTAAATTTGCTCACCTCAAATGTCAGTTTTTGTAGCAAAGTTTTTAAGCATAGGATTAGACAAGTGCCATCCATGCCAAGTTAGAAAGGGACAAAGTATTTTGCCATTTATACAACAAAGTCTTTCAGCATAGAATTAGCAAAGTGTCATCCATGCCAAGCTGTAAAATGACAAAAACCTTTTACCACTCCAGGCACAGTATTACAGTTTTGGATTGGTAAAATACCATCTAAATTAACCTGGAATTAATAAAAGCAACACCTGACACAAGTTGTGCTATCATTATAGCTCTTTAGACAGGTTTAGCTTTGTCCAGACAAAGGAGTGCCACATATGTCAGAACAATACCCTTTCAGGCTTATATAGGACTTTTTAGGATAAGAACACAGTTTATACTTTTTTGGGCTGTGGTGAGTGGGTGGGCCCAAGAGACAGAAGGAGGGATGCTGTTAAGTATGTTTTAGTCCCCTTCCAAATAGCCCAGTTCATTTATTGTGGCCAGTCAGGATTGAAGCTCTCCTTAGTTAGACTTAATAAGAAGAAAGGTGGAGTTAACAGGAAGAGAGTAGTGGGGACAAAGGGAAAAATAGGTAGAAACTGTTTCCACATATCTAAGCAAATGAAACAGGGTAGGGATAAAAAGAAACAGATTGAACTGAGGGAATAAAGCAAAAGCAAAAAAGGGACAGTACGGAGGTTAGAAACAGAAAATAAATAGCAAATGAAGATGAGGGAGAGAACAAACAGGAAATGAGAGATGGGGAGAAAACAATGAGTTAGACAGTGGACAGGAAAATGAAAGGGAGCCAGAGAAAGAAACAGTAGCACAGAAGAAAGTAGACAATAGAAGAGGACATGTAGAGAGGGAGAAAGAGGAAAAGGTGAGCGAATAGGTGTGAGTGTGAGGAAAGTGACAAAGAAGAGACGAAGAAAAACATGGAGAAGAAAGGGAAGAGAGGGAGAATCAGTGCGGGTGTGTGAGATGAATGAGAAAGGCAGAAGAAGGACAGAGGGATACAAATAAAGAAGTGGAGAAAGCGCTGAAGAATGGAACCAGAGAGGCAAATTTAGAGGGGAAGTGGTTGATGTCGGCAGAGAGCAGCTGAAGGAAAGTGTGTGTCAGACAAAGCGAGAGAGTAGAGAGGGTAGTTGTGTACAAAGTACCTGAATAAGAGGGGAGGGATACTCAACGGGAGGGAAGAGAGTGATCGAGGGGTGTTTAAAGCACATCAAGTTTTTGATCACAGTTACTGACTGTAGGTGCTACGAAATGTACACATTATCTACGGAGGTGCTTATGGATAAGCTGTAAAACCCCTAGTAAAGGGTTTTGAAACTCCAGCTAAAGCGTGAACGCGCACAAGTAGAAACAAATACTTGCAGGGATGGAGACGATCTTATTAACGGATCTCCTTATGCAGTAACGGACATAGGGCCAGATGTAGCAAGTCATTAGCGCCTCGCAAACGGCGAAAAACGCCATTTGCGAGGCGCTAATGCCCACACGCGATGCAGAAACACATTTTGCGAGTCGGAACCGACTCGCAAAATGTGTTTCCGACTTGCAAGTAGGAAGGGGTGTTCCCTTCCTATTTACGACTCGCACCGCGACGTAAGTTGATTCGCGGTCGCAAATCAACTCGCAGTTACCATCCACTTGAAGTGGATGGTAACTCATTCGCAAACGGGAAGGGGTCCCCATGGGACCCCTTCCCCTTTGTGAATGATCACAAAATTATTTTTTCAGAGCAGGCAGTGGTCCTATGGACCACTGCCTACTCTGAAAAAAACCGAAACAAAAGGTTTCGGTAATTTTTTCTATTTGCAGCTCGTTTTCCTTTAAGGAAAACGGGCTGCAGATAGAAAAAAAAAACTGCTTTATTGAAAAGCAGTCACGGACATGGTGGTCTGCTGTCTCCAGCAGGCCACCATCCCCGTGAGTGCCTAGACTCGCTATGGGGTCGCAAACTGCGACCCACCTCATGAATATTAATGAGGTGGGTCTTTGCCCCATAGCGAGTCGTAGAAAGTGTCTGAGACACCTTTCTGCATCGCGAATTGCGAGTTGCAAATTGCGAGTCGGAAGGACTTGCAATTTCCAACTCACAATTTGCTTTCTACCTACATCTGGCCCTTAGTCCCATACAGTAAAATACATGTAAAGTATGAGACACAAGCATCCCAGGCAGCTCCCAAACAATGGTACCAACTGAACTCTTTCGCTCAGGCTACAATCAATGCCAGTGGAAATATGCGGCAGGGGAGGTTCGAATTACCAGTTACTAAATTATGTGGCAAGAAATGGCAAAGGCACCGTTTCTGATAGTATTTCTTAATTATTTTTTTCATTTTGTACTTGTTATCAATATCTGCCCAACGGTATCCACACTTGCTTGCTGATCTCCTACCCACACGTACATGTGTAATATGATCTGTGACTTGCTTTTGCCTCTGATCAAACTGTTGAGATGCACTACTCCAAAGAGGCATTTTTGGCCTAATGGGATAATGTTCTGTACTTCCGTAAGAAGGTATAAAGGTGCCTCAGATAGGTGGTGCCATATTACAAACTTACAAATTGTCCTTGTATTAGGGACCCCTCCAATGTCAAAATTATATTTTGCCCAGAGTTCCAAAAACTTCTTTCACTGGTCCAAAGTGCATGCCTTGTACCTCAACGTACTTCTTGGAGTGTTTGTCAAGATGCAGAGTTGTGTTTGGAACACAGTTGTGCATGATGAAAAATGTCATATACCGCCACCCCCCCCCCCTCTCCCCCCCCCCCCCGGGGTGACACTCACGACAAGAAAGTTATGTGGTGGCACAAGAGGGCAGCGGCCTGCGACTCTCTCAGTGGAGTGGGCTATGGTACCCAGGGGTGGGTCTGGCGCTAGTCCTAAGGTGTGAAGAGGGAGACGCCAGTGGTGTGTGCAACTAGTTACTCCAGGGTGAGGAAAGGAGGTGTCCAAGGTGGGAAAGGGGTAACTCAGTGGTGAGCTCTGTCCTTACCTGGAGCCAGGGACACCAGGACCAGCAGCAGCCCCATGTACGCTAGCATCGTGCTCTGCCCGCCTCTTGAGTCGAGTGTGTGCCCAGCACGGTATCATATATACATCATGTGCGAGGAGGGGGTGCGGGGACCCACGGAGTAAAAAGTGAAGTGACGGCAGGATCAGCCCAGCTACCTCCCACGAGCACAAACCACAAGGTATGGAGTGCGCGCGAGTGCCGGGGATTGGACCTGAATCTAAAGGCGCGTCCATCAAGCAGCTAGAAGGCGGGCATCGCAGATGCTGCCCTGATCTTCCAATGTACCTCAGGTCTGGCTTGACGCTGCCCCTGGTGTTCACCTGGCAGAGCCACACACAGCTCTCACAAAGCACCTCTTGCCTCAACAGCAATATCGCCCGCTGTTCCATTAGCGGAAAAAAACACAACTCTGCCGGTGTACCTCGTCTGACCCACAACATCCCTTCTGTTCCTTTATTGGGAACACACACAGCCCTGTCAAAGCAACTCAAGCACGACCAGGGCCCTTGGAATTATGCGATTGTGCGGCCTCATCGTTTTTCGCCTAGAAATAGATTTGCCGCATATGCCACATAATTCATCATCTGCTGCATAATCTACAGATTTTAACAAAAGAAGTAGTTTCTAGCTCGAACACTTCAAAACTTACTAAAACAAAGTGACACGTGTTGCCTTGCAGTGGAAGGCCATTTGTAAAGCTTTACTGCTCACCTTTCTGTAGCTTATTGCAATATGTGTGTTTAAAACTGGTACTAATGAAGAGCAACCAATGCCCTGGCAGTGTTAACAAGTGTAAAGAAAATGACAAAATAATAAAGCAATACTATCACAAAATGTGCCGCTTTACGTCGCATAATTTGCTTTTTTTTTTGCCGCATGATTTACTCAACCCTTCCGCATAATTTGGACCTGCCTTGCAGCATAATTCACCAAAAACACCGCCTTTCAAGATGATGTAGAACGCTAACATACATTATCATGAGTTTTCCCCACAGTATACAAGGACGCAATCCTTTCCACAAGGCAAATAGAAACTCATGCAACACACCCTGAACATGCCATTTCAATAGGGTTTACAACTATTAATGAAGCATACTTGTTTTGAGCAAATATTCGTTAAAGCATAGTGTTTCGTACCTTTATTTTAGGGGAGCAGCAGGAACATGAGGTGCTACACTTAGAAGGATTCGGTGCATGGGGCTGGGCTTAGACCTGATGACAGACACCAGTGTCAAATAAGGGGTTAGGTAGGACCATTGGAGTTACAAGATTCTGCAGCCTTGGCATTTTCTTCATAGTTCTGGGGTTGCTGCATTTAGCACGTAATCTATCATCTGCTGCAGAATTTGCAGATTTCAACAAAAAAATGCTTATAGCTAAAACGGATTAAAGGTTACAAAAACAGGCGTGATATGCAATGCTGCGCAGTGGAAGGCCCATTGTAAGGGTTGACCGATCACCGTACCATTGTTTATTGCTGTATTTCGGTGCTAAAATAGTACTAAAGAGGTGAAACCTTTGTACAAAACGCGTTAATATGTAAAAAATAACTAATACTATCACAAAACGCGCAGCGTTTCGCCTTTTCTTGCTGTAGAACTTATTCAACCCTGCAGTATAGTTTCCTCTTCCCTGCTACGTGATTCCACAGGCCCAGGGTACAGGGACGTCTAATCGAGAAGGTGCTAGACAACACGCTGCACAGTACAAGGTATGTTAGTGTAATACACACTGAATTCACCGTTTAACACTACAAAGGATACAAAAACTCAGGGGCATATTTATAATGCCCCTAGTGCCACCTTGCGCCACATTTGCATCATTTTGTTTTACGCAAATGTGGCATTAAGATGGCATTTCCCTCGCGCCACATTTACAAAATGACCCAATGCAAGCATAGCGCCACTTTGTAAGCCCTTGCGCCACATTATGCCTGCGCCAGGCATAATGCATCTGGGGGGCGTTCCCACTTATAAAGGCCCAGAAAAATGGTGCAGTGATATGTACTAGATTTTACTGCACCATTTTTAGAGTCATTATTCACGTCTGCATAAGGCAAGCGTTAAGATGTCGCTCCCATTAAAAACAATGGGCCTCCCTGTGCTTTGCCACTGTAGCGCCATAATTGATGGCACTAATCCAGCAAAGCGCCACATTAGCGCCATAAAGTATGACGCTAATGTGGACACTACCACCATGGTGCGCATCATTGTAAATACGGCGCGCACGTGGCGTCGTTAGGGGGACGCAATGGGGCGCTCGAAAGGTGTTTTTTATAATGAATGGAGTGTTCCATAACTATGCCCCTCAATATCTTAGAGGTTCCCCAAGACTGTATCCTGCTTCAGTTCGCATTGTACGGTCGCCCAGATGGAGAGTGAGAGGTAGGAGGTGAGTGCCATCCACAGTAGGAGGACCAGTAGGTAAGGAGTTACCTACTCTGAGAGCACCCCAACATTGACCCTAGAGGGAATATACTGGTGTTGACACATAAGTAATGAGCGTAAGGGCACGAAGATCTATGAAAAAAAATGTTCAACAAGCAGTGACTTTTTTAAAATCCAAAGCACACTAGTTAATGTACAGTCTTGCAGCTGACTCTCCCGTCACCTGTGCTCTTCAGAGCACCTTATGTTTGCACTTATGGAGCACTCACTTTGTAGCTGTAACGTGAGAACATTCCTGTGTGTGAAGGACCCCTCAAGATGAATGTGAGGCGGTAATCCTCTGGAGAGGCTGAGAGTTAGGCGCACTAGGCTCTCTGGGCCAGTGGGACATGCAGCCAGCCCCAGCCTTTGATAGCTTCCAAACTATAGAGGGCATCCTGGTGCAGGGACAAAAGAGCCCACCGTGAGAAGCACTATGCGATGGATGCTGAGGACGGCACTAGCGTCATTGGCTTTGCACACACGGGGAGACCTTCTGTCACAATTTTCTTTTGACGTTTTTCTCCGCTACAGTCTTTCAGGCATCGAGGTCGACTTACTAAAATGTCTGGTGTAGCTAAGGCGACATTATGCCTTCTTTGATCCCCGGTGACATCACAGGCTTCACCCCTTGTCCCACTCTTCCCCCTCGGACAGCTTCCTAGCTGTTGCTGGGGTATTGGCTACAGTGAAGACTAACAAGGTAAACAGAGCATTCACAGCAGTGGGGCCCTGTTCCTGCCTCTGTTTCATAAAGAGGGGTAGCAAGGGCAGTAACCGTAGCCGACGTCCACGCCATCCGGTATCCTCACCTTCACAGCCCGAATTCAATAGGTTTTATAGCAGCTTTCAAACTCCTCCTACTAAGGCATAAACACAATCAACTCATCCTGGACTTCAGGCATTATAACATTTTGGCAATTTGGTGACATTGCTGGACTTGTGTCTGTTTCCTCGACCCGTGCAGTGCTCCAACTCCCTATTAGGCGCCAATGTATAGCAGTATCTGTGTACTCAATACATGGCCCCAGCCAGTGCCATCGAGTGAGTTTGGCGGATATGGGATATCCGCCCAAAAGTATAGGATGCTCTGTCTGCCCTGTGGAGAATGCAGAGAATCCCTCTACATGTGTGGGACACCTACTTTATGTCTGATCCGCAAAACTCTGAAGAAGTCCCTGACTAGCTAACTGGTGTCACTCTTGTACAACAGGTGTTTGTATTTCCCACTGAAATTCTTCGGCCATTCGGCCAGGGTTGTACTCTGGCTATTAATTTCCACAACAAAACTGGAGTCTGTCCTCTCTTTCCACAGGCTAGGCCAATGCTATTTGGTGCCTTACGCTAGATTTAGCTGGTTTCTTTGTGCGCCCTTAAAGACAAGAAGGTGCTGATTTCGGTTCGAAAACAAGGGGGTATGTGCTGAAAGGGTTCCTTAATATGGTGTAATGTTAAAATTCCTTTGGTGTGCCAAACAGGTAATATCATCATGTCTTACGATATTATTAAATTCCCAAGGCTTCACACAATTGAAATGGCAAAATCCTGGTGTTATAGAGACATTGATAAGGTAAGTGATAAGGCAGTTCAACTGTGATTACATTGTCATTCATTTGCTGTATTGAATTAATAAATTATTCATGCTTTATTTTGCTGTTAATAATTTTGGCTTTCACTCAACGATGAGTCTCATTGAGCTGTAGAGATTCTTCCTGTCAGAAATTGGATTATGAATTGCCGTGGGTGACTACCTACGTCAAGGAACAATAACAGCCCTTGTCAGGTGAACCCCTAAAGTCACTAAATGAAACCTAGCTCAATCCACTAGTAGCTATGGAACAGAGCTGACAAGGACATGGGGCTATCTGTAACTCATTTAAGCAGTACCTAACCATTAATAAAATCAAAATGCAAATGAATACTCATCTAAAACTGAAATAGCAACATCGAGTAAAATTGAATAGACAATATGACAAACATCCAGTAAGGGGAACAGAAGATATGATTTTTTTTTAAAGTTCCAAGTAGCAATAGTGCCACAAAGCACAAAGTGACAATGATAATCAATGGATGCTGTAGACCAGGACCGAGGGGTAATTTGATGCTCTCCATCCAAGCTTTTACCTTCTGACTAGGGGCCATATTTACAAGCCACTTTGTGCTGCCCTAGTGTCATTTATTTTATGCTAAGGCGGCATTAAGGAGGCCTTTCTTCCACGCCATATTTACAAAGTGACGCAATGCTTGCATTGCGCCACTTTGTAAACCCTTGTGCCACATTATGCCTGTGCCAGGCATAATGTATGCAAGGGGGGGCTTTCTGATGCTGGGAGGCCAGAAAAAATGGCACAGTGAAATTTACATTTTACTGCGCCATTTTATCTGTCATTTTTAATGCCTGCTCAGAGCAGGCGTTAAAATGATGCACCCATTTTAGTCAATGGGCCTCCCTGTGCTTTGCTGCACTAGTGTCAAAATTCTTGATGCTAGTACAGGAAAGCCCCACAAGAGCATAAGACATTTTGATGCTATTGTCCTAACGACTGCCATGGTGCACCGTATTTTTCAATACGGCGCAACCATGATGTCGTTAGGTGGGGCAGGGTTGACGGAGGAAAAGTGGCACGTAGAGACCGATGCTCCACTTTCTCGTAAATATGCCCCTTAGTCTTTTAAGACCCAACCAACCACAGGGATACACTTCATAGGAACCCAAGGATCTCAAGGGACTCACAGGAGGTCAGACAGAGGCCAACAGCAGGATCCATCTCAATACCAGTTACAAATGGCCAGCTTTTTATTACCAGAAAAAGGCTCTTGCAGGTTGTTATGACCCTATAGCATACACAGAAGGCCAGCCACCCTTGGAGTCCTCAACTTTGTCCTGGGTATAAGAGGGAGAAGTTCCAGTCTTTCTATGCCCTTCTCAGGTCACACACTGCAGGTCTAGTCCTCTTTTGTTCTTCCTGAGGTCCAGCAATGTCCTGAAGGGGGTGCCTGCAGGGGGCACTTTTTTGCCTGGCACGATCTAGTGAGTGGAAATGACTCCTGGTCATGCCCTAACCAATTGGGTAAAGGTTCCTGGGACTAACCCTACCAACTTTGGATATTTGCAAGATGGTGACAGTCTGCAGCCACACTAAACTTGGGCTCTGAGGGTTCTTTGTGTGTCTACGGAGTGTACTATAGTAATCCTAGTGTCTTCCTACATCTAATACTAAGATCCAATTTGAGGCATCCACTGTACCCTCAATAAACCTAAAGAAAGACGTATGGTAGAACAAAAAGCAAAGTTTTCCAGCAACCAGACAGTGAATACACTAGAATTGTCTTGGCATCCTGACTCATTTCCTTTCAAGTGTGCCCGAAGTGTTATACGTACACCTAGCAGACCTATCAAGCAGGATTAGGCACTGTAAAGTCAAAAGAATGCTCACAGCCCCCACTCATCTGCAGAGCTCAAAGAAGTCATTTTTGGCCATCAGGTTGACCTATAGATCACAATGACCCATTTTGCATCTCCTGGGAGGACTTTTAAATCTCATTCAAACCTATGCAAATGTTATTCACTGGCCAGAAGAAGTTGGAGAGCAAATTCAAATGAGACTTTAGGCACTTTATTCATGGAAAAGGTGTCAGACTATAAGTTGGTACTTCTTAATATTATTAACAAATCGGGCTTCACCAATGAATTGGACTTTTAATAACTAATACAAAAAGTTGTTTCATTATGTTTCTAGCTAGTTCCTTTCCCAAGATACAGTATTAACATTTTCTACAAAAGCTGCCAATTCTTCTAGAGAGTTATTTAGAGTTATTAATGCCCTTACCACCCCCCTCTGCACGACTAAGCTGGAGAACTCTCAAGATCTCTGCAACAAAATAGCAAAGTTCTTTGAAAGTAAAATTTTAAACATTTACTCTAGTTTTATTTTAGATGAGACTCAGGGGCACTCTCTCCCCACCGACACTCCGGCATTGCTCTCCTCCACCTCACCTAGAGCCACGTCTAATAATGGTAGTTTACTCTCAAAGTTCAACATGCCATCCCAAGACATAATCTGCAGGCTGCTTCAGGAATGTAAATCTGGTTCTCCGTTAGATCCCTGCCCTCTGGCTATTTTGCAACTGGTCCCGGAGTTGGTGGCAACTGCGCTGGTCCCCATGTTTCAGGAGGTCCTCACTTCCAGCATTTACCCCTCTGCTTGGAAAGAAACCATCATTATTCCCCTAAAGAAGAAGGAAACAGGGAAACATGACGATTTAACCAGTCTTCGCCCCATAGCCTTGCTCCCTTTTCTGAATAAAATGTTGAAAGATACATCAATAGAGAATTGGTCAGTTTTTTGTCAGACCAGAGGGGCTCGATCTTTCTCAACATGGATTCCGGAAGTCTCACAGTACGGAATCTGCCCTCATCTCCTCTTCAGACACTATTCGTAGGCTGGTTGATGAGGGACAGGGTGTCTTCTTGGTCCTGCTGGACCTATCAGCAGCATTTGACACCATTGCTCCCCACATTATGCTCGAACGCCTACATCAGGTAGGCATTAGGGCTCTAGCCCTGAAGCTTATTGAATCCTTTCTTTCTAACAGGTGGTCTACGGTAAGCTGTGGAGATTTTAGATCCCCCGCTTACCTTTTGCCCTGTGGGGTTCCTCAGGGTTCGTCGCTCAGCCCCACTTTATTTAATGTCTATGTGGCTCCTCTGGCAGAACTAATATGCTCTTTTGGCTTCATCCCTACCTCATACGCTGATGACACGCAACTTATCTCTATTAACAAAGACGTGGAGGTAGTTGCGGCCCATTTTAATGCCTGTATGCTGGCGGTAAGCAGCTGGATGAAGGCTAACTGGCTAAAATTGAATTGCGATAAGACCGAGGTTCTTTGCTTTGGGATAAGTAGGGCACAGTGGTCCCCTAACTAGTGGCCTAAAGAGTGTGGCACCCTGCCTCTACCTGGTTCCACATCAAGGAATCTAGGATTTCTTTTTGATCATCATCTATCCTTTCAACCTCAGGTCAACCAGACCTTTAAATCCTGTATGTGGTTTTTGAGGAAATTGAAGAAAACCTTCCCCTATATTTTAAAAGAATGGAGAATTACTGCTACCCTGGCCCTGGTCCTGTCCAGACTGGATTATGGCAATTCTCTCTTGCTCAATATGGACAAAGGATCAATAAAAAAACTGCAGCTGATGCAGAACACAGCTGCCAGACTAATATTGAACTTGCCACAATCAGCCTCCGCTACGGAGAGCCTTAGGAATCTACATTGGCTTCCTATAGCCCAATGGATCTCTTTTAAGGCTCTCTGCATCGCACACAAAGCCACTCACGGGATTGGTCCCAAGTATTTGACTACCAATTTACAGTGGCACCGACCTACACGCCTGCTGTGCTCTGCCAGCACCTTTCAAATTCTAGTCTCCCGCA
The DNA here is from genome assembly GCF_031143425.1 of Pleurodeles waltl. Taxonomy (NCBI): domain Eukaryota; kingdom Metazoa; phylum Chordata; class Amphibia; order Caudata; family Salamandridae; genus Pleurodeles; species Pleurodeles waltl. Next base: position 710,886,085 of record NC_090450.1, on the reverse strand, counting down.
CCAAGAAGGTGAAGTGGGGGGACAAAGCTTTTACTATTGCCACCACCAGGATCTGGAATTCTCTCCCGTTGAATCTCAGGAAAGAGCACAATTACCTTATTTTCAGGAAACAGGTTAAGACCTGGCTGTTTCCTCGATAGCCGGTACCTTTCTCTTTACAGACAGTGCACTACTTCACCTTAGTTAGCGCTTCAATGCCCCCGGGCCGGAATGCGCTTTATAAATACACCATACATACATACATACATGAGACAGCTAGGCCTGCCACAATGAAAAATAGCTTTTGGGTGCTAATCCCCTTAAGGATATGTTAGTATTAATACATGTCCTCCTTTTAAATATCACACACCTTACCCTGTGGACTATAAGGATTATACAGGGTTGTCATAAATATTTATAAGGAAGGTTTTGACCCATCAAAAGGTTCATTTTGACAGGTCGAATTTCAGTTTTTACAGTGCTGTAGTCAGGCTACACAGGTAGGCCTGAAGTCATTTTTGCACTACCACTGAAGTGGATAGGACAATAGGGGTGTTGGTCCACTAGTCGCATTTAACTTCCAGGCCCTGAGAATATCTTGCACCATATACCATAGACATATATGTACTTTAAATACACCAATTAGGATTATGCAAATGTAACCATGTTTAAAGGGGAGGGAAAACAGGCAGTTTTTTACTGCTTAGCAGGGGTAAAGGGCACAGAGCTCTAAAGTCAGCAAAAATAAAGGGTTCAATAAAATGTGAAAAATCAGGTGTGACCACACATGTGACCACACAGACAAAGCAGATTCCCTACACAGGTCGGCCCAAGCCAAGAGTAAGTGAAAGCCAATAAATCGCTTGATGTACTTTCCTGCTCAGGTGATCGAATGTGGACAATTTGTTGCTAATGCGGTAGTACTTGTCTGTTCTATGCCCCCTGAACCTACCAGTACCCCTCTGTCAACATGTTCCATAACCACTCACCCTGTCCATGGGGAACCCTTCTTATCACCTGCAGATACCACCTGTGAGGCGACTAAACCGAGCTTGCTCACAGGTGCACCCCTGTAAGAGGACAGTAACTTCATGGCCAACAAAGTTATGTGGTCTATTCTACCTCCTATGTCAGACTTCTGCCTCCAACCCAGGACAACCACTACCCAAAAGGCTACAACTCAACAGAGGCCACTGCCAGTGTCAAAAACCAGTCCCTAGGCCATCCACGGCTAGGTGGAGGCTCCAATCTGAAGCCTTTTGTAGGCTTGGCAAGTAGACCCCTACTTGCTCTTCAAGTCTCTGTGGCCTCTTAGGTTTCTCAGAGTAGTGGGCCGCACCCAAGGTTGCTCTACACCTTCCTTCCACTCTATTTTCCACCATTTCAGGGGGATGACCATGCAGTTTAGGGCCTATTTCCTAAGGCTGAACTGGTGCTTGGTAGTCTAGGAGAGTTGACAGTCCCTTTCAAGGGTGATATACTTTGGCTGTGTCAAGTAGGGGATCTGCCAGGAGCAGGTATCCTGCCCTTAGTTTCAGTGACAGCACTGGCAGATGCTCTTCGTCAGATGTGGCCTCACTAGGGTCAGTTTTGGGGTGCTCTCCTCTCATAGCAGGTAACTCCTTACCAACTAGTTCTCCCAGTACGGATGGAACTCACCGCCTACCTCTTACTGTTCATCTGGGCCACCGTACAATACAAACTGGAAAAAGTGGGGTCGACAGGATAAAGCCTTGTGGAACCTCTCATACTTTGGCTTTTAGCATCATTTGTTGTGTTAAACTGGTAAATTCAGTGTGCATAATATTAACATTCCTTGTACTGTGCAGCGTGTTGTCTAGCACCTTCTCGATTAAATGTCCATACACTGTTTCATGTAGTGCAAACCTGACCTTACGGTATTGGTATTGGAGCACTTTCTATGTGCACTAGTTACATTACACAAGGTTTATTTTGTTTAGGTATGGGGAGATTAAATAATTTGCCCACAATAATAGAATGTTGAGTGAACTCAGAGACTCAAACCTGGTTCCCCACTTGCAAAGTCAGCAACACTAGTCGTAACACAACATGCTCTCCCCAGATTCACAATAAATATTTGGTAGGTTGTCATAGTGTGATTTTGTATTTTTCCTTTCAGAAGGGCCAGAAACAGACATAGTTGCTTTAATGATGGCTGCACTCTTCTGCTCAAGTTATAGTTAGTTGAGTAAAATATAACTGTCGAATTTCAGTGTTTTTTTGCATTTAAATCGTGACATCACGTCTGACATTTTCACCAAACTGAAAAACCACTTTAACCTTTGTTTATTCATTGAATTTCTATTATTTTCACATAAAGTTAGATATTATTACCATGACAAACTATAGCGTAATTTTAACCCTCGCTTTTTCAGTGATTTATGTGTATTTTTTAAGATCAATAAAGAACTTACGACCATACCTAGCCTCCATGACCTGATAACAACCCACGGGTGGCCAACCAGCATAATTGGTCAGCCAACCCATGCAAAGTGTGAGGATGGCCACAAGGGCAGGTCATGTAGCCCACCTCTGCTTCTGCCAACCCTTGAGTTACCACTCAGCTCAAATGCACTTGTAGTTGGAGGTTTCTGGGGGTAGAACTCCTCTGGTCTTTTTTAGGGAGTGGAGAGGTCTTCAAGGCACTGTATTTATGTCACTGGACTCCTTGGGATGTTTGTTGCTATCATACAGGCTAGCTCAGAATCATCGGGGAGGCCAGCAGAGCTTCTGCAGGGCCTCTGCTTGATCACATCCAAGAGAAAATGGATTGCACTCAGCACCAACTGTAGGGGGGCCTACGCAGGTCAAGGTCAAAAAGGTGATCAATAAGGTCGAGGGATACCTGAGCTTACGTTTTAATGTTCTGGCAATTTGTTCTACTAACCATAATCAGTGTATCCTCCCAATTCAGTGCTTCAAGCCAATCAGGATGGACCATAGTTTCTATCCTCAGAGGATGGGAAGGTCCGCTCCCCGAAATGCAATACAATTACAAAAGCTCACTGGCAGCTGACTGTGTGCAACTTCCGAGAAGCTGCTCTCATAGAACACCTGAGAAAACAAAGAACACCAGAAAAATAAGTTGGATTGGGAAGGGTGATAATTGTCCTCTGAGGGCAACTTTAAGCCTTCTTTCAGTTGACTTTTTTACAAAAATAAATGTTTACAATTAGCTATAGGTAACTATAGCGCAGGTGCACCAGTGATGCTTGCGAAGAATTTCTTGTGTGCATCCCTTCTGATGGATGTGAACAGTTAACAAACGTTATGCTCACAATGTTAACGAAGATCTCAAGATAAGGAATAAACAAATGCGAAAGAGGCTCTCTTAGGCAATTAGGCAGCTCCTCTGGGTGTAGCCATTCTCTCCAAAAACTATAAAGATGCTGTCACTGGCCACTGGTTGTAAAAGCGAGTCCAGGGGAGATACCCCTTCAGACTAGAATTGAGGCTTTTCCCTCTCATAACATACCTTACTTTCTTGCGTCTTTTGTTCCTTCTTTTTGTCCGTTTTCTCATTTTCCTACGTCTTTTCATCTTAACTTCTCTACTTCTTAAATGTTTTATTTTTTTTATCTTTCTTTAAGGTTCTTTCATCCGTCCCTACTGTTCATTCATTTTTTATTATTTCTTTCTTCTTTTCATCCTTTCTTTATCACTCCTTCCTCATTTTTTTCAGCTGTCCGTCTTTTCTTCCTTTTATCCTTTCATCCACAACTTTCTTTTGCACTTTCCTCCTTTCTTTCAACTCCCCCTCTTTATTTCTTTCTTTTTATCCTTCTCTTTGCTTCTTTCATCTGTTTCATTTACTTTTCTTTAATCTTTTCTGCTTAGTCAACTTTAATTTCCTAATCTTTTTTCACTCTTCTTTTCCTTCATATTTTATTTTTTCTATTTGTTCATCCATTGTTCCCCATTTTTACCATTTTATTCTATCTTTTCATCATATCTATCTATCTATCTCTCATACTCACTCAAGTTGTTCATCGCTCCCACGTTTTCTTTTTTCATTTCCATTCTCTCTCTCTCTCTTTTAGTTTTTGGCTCTTTCGGTGTCCCATCGTCTCTACAGTTAGTTATCCTATTCGCTTTCAGTGTTATTTATGATTTTCTGTTTGCAAACCTCCGTCTCCAATCAAATGCTTAATGAGACTTAAAGCTACAATATCCGACCCAAAGGCCAGTGTTAACCCTCAGTGCAGCTTCATGGGGGCTCCATGATGGCCTGGTAATTTTGCATTGTGCCTTTGGTGTGTCTGAAGGAAGATTGCGCTGCTGTTGCTTTTTCTGTGCCTATTCGGCGTGTGCTCAAAGCTAGGACTGCTGCATTTTTGGGGATAATCTATAGGTTACCAGTAACCAGTGAAGGCTGGAGGAACCTCTCTGGTTAAATTGGTATTGGGTGTATAGTTAGAGGGAAAAGAGTGAAGTGTCCCATCTTTTAATTACACGTGCAATCAGAGGAATTTGATGTGAGTTTGATGAGCGGACGTTTCCAAGGTGGCTGAGATATCAAGCAGGACCAGCGGATAAATTATCAGGTGCTGTTGTATGATGAGGCAAGTGACATCCATAATTTGCGTACTTGTTACTTCAGCACTGCATTATGGTCTGAAACCAGATTAGGGCACTTCTAGGATGAAATTGGAGTAAACACGGTCCTTTGTTTGGTTAGCAACTGCTTACTTATGTTATGGAAGAATGGAACGTTTGTAATAAGTTGGTATCTGACAGGGTTTTGTGCACTGAGGTTTGCTTGTTTTAGAAGCGAGAGATTTCTTTCCAGATATTTGCTTTAGGAAGGATGCCTGGTACATGTGATGCATTAACTAATTGGAGGGATGCAGGTCTTTCTCTGGAGAGAGAGGTTTAATGATGGTGGACCGGAGAATGTTCTTATGTGCGGTGAATGTGGGGGTAGTAGTGTTATCAGCAAGGTCTGCATGTGGAGGCAGGTTTAAGGAGGTCTACCTCACAATGACGCGAGCCAAAGCAGTAGCTTGTTTGTGCTGTTTAGGTGGTGATAAAACTAGTCTTGTTTGACTAACTGATTGTTGATACTTCAACTGCCAGCTCAGTGCAGTAACACTGGTGTGGGTCAAATTTCAGCCAAATGTTTAATTGCTTTTATGATGGCATTGATGGCTTTGAAAATGCAGCTTAAAATAACTTCTTATAGGTGGGATTCTTAAGAGAGAAGTGGTTTCTTTGTCAGGAGCAAAGGGATTTCAGTGCCTGTTTGTGATTTATGCTGTTTCTCTGTTTGCATGATAGATCAAATGCCATCAGTGAGTTTTTTGGTTGCATCATGATGAGGAGAATCTTGATTTTGGAGAGCACAATTTCAGGCGGGTGTGTGCATTGATACTGGCTTTCCGGATGAGGGTTAGTAAGTACAAGATGGTATTCCCTTCTGCTTGGGAGTCAGATGTGATTGCCAGAGTGATGCGTTCCTGCTTGAAATTTCAACAGGAAGTCCATGAAGGGGACGTACTCTTGTTTTGTGGGTTTTGTTTTGCAGTGGTGGGTGGTTGGTGCCAGGGGAATGATGATCGGTATGGCAGCATGTTCTGAACAATAAGTATCAGTTACCATATGGTTGTGAAAACCAGATTTTCAATGTTGACTTTATACAATGTTGGTTCAATTGACTGTCAGATTTACATGTTATGGAGAGAGTTGAATAGTGTTTCTTTCAACTTTTGTTCTTGAGGAAGTGCTCGGAAATTCGAATTAAAAAAAATATATATTTTGAATTGGATTATGAATGAGGTGTGCTAATGAGGTCTGTGATTTCTTTGATGAAAATTTTGCTATGATGACACCTGCAGATCAGATGGAAGGTAGCAGACTGAAAGGCTTAGAGCGGGAAGTGGGTGGTAGGGAGTTCTATAGCATTAATGGTAGTGGGTTTCTAGACAGCACGTGGTAAAGCCAGGTGCGGCTCGTGGGAGGGAAAAGGAGCAGGGCGGCGCGTGGTGGGGGGACAAAAAAATAAAATAAATTAAATGTAAATTTTTCCCGCGCTGTGCCACTCCATCCGCTCTGCTCTGTCTTGCATTGCAGGCACAGGCTCCCAGCCTGCCTATGTCTAGTCCTAGGATTGGACGAAGTACCCAGCCAGGGTTCTCCGAGGCAGACTGGGAGCCTCTGCCTGCCCTCTCCAACCCGGCAACGCAGTGCTGTGCATAGTGGAGGAGCGGCCCCTGTGTAAAGGTGAAATATGTAGGACTTGAGATCATAGAGATACATTTTTTATCAAATTATTGTAGGAACGTAGCCTCTTTTTAGCATGGTTACCCCCACTTTTTGCCTGTTTGTCAGTGTGCTTGACTGTGTTCACTGGGATCCTGCTACCCAGGACCCCACTGATTATGCTCTCTCCCTTGTAACTTAATAACTTGTACCATTTTCACCCCACATTTGGCATACTTGTGCCCTGATGTAAGTCCCTAGCATATGGTACCCAGGGCATTGGGGTATCAGGGAATCCCCATGGGCTGCAGAATGTATTATGCCACCCATGGAGAGCCAATGCAAAGTGTTCTGCAGGCCTGCCATTGCAGCCTGTGTGAAAGGGTGCATGCACTGCACCAGGTCACTGTAAGTCACCCCCATGGCAGGCCCTCCTAGCCCAGAGTGCAAGGTGCAAGTACCTGTGTGTTAGAGCACCCCTACACTAGCAGAGATACCCCCACAAACTCCAGTGCCATTTTCATGGACTTTGTGAGTGTGGGGATGCCATTTTATGCATGTACTGGACATAGGGTACTACCTATGTCCAGGTACATAATGGTAACCCTGAATCTAGGCATGTGTGGCATCAAACATGTCAGAATTATAACTTAATTCTGTTGCCCGTATTGGAAGTATGATTCCATGCACTCAGGGGGCTCCTTAGAGGACCCCCAGCATTGCTCCTACCAGTCTCCCAGGGTTTTTCAGGCAGACCAAGCTGCTGCCACCCCTCAGACAGGTTTCTGCCCTCCTGCTGCTTGAACAGCTCAAGCCCAGGAAGTTAGAACAAAGGATTTCCTTTGGGAGAAGGGGTTAACACCCTCTTCCTTTGGCAATAGGTGATACATGGCTTGGGAAGGGTAACCTCCCCAAGCCACTGGTATGCTTTGAATGGTACATTTGGTGCTGTCTGTGCATAAACCAGTCTACACTGGTTCAGGGACCTCCAATCTCTGCTCTGGCATGATAATAGACAATGGAAAAGAGAGTGACCCCTCCCTGTCCATCACCACCCTAGGAGTGGTGCCCAGAGCTCCTCCAGAGTATCCTTGGGTTCTACCATCTTGAATCCAAGGTTGGCAGGGACATCTGTGAGCATCTGAGTGGCCAGGCCAGGTAGGTGACATCAGAGCCCCCTCCTGATAGGTGCTTACCTGGCTAGGTGACCAATCCCCCTTTCAGGGCTATTTAGGGTCTCTCTCTTGGGTGGGTCCTTAGATTTGGCTTGCAAGATTCCAGCAGGATGCCTCTGCAACCTTACTTTGATTTCTAGCCACTGGAACCGCGTCTGGAACTTCCAGGAACCGGCAATCTGCATCCACAAAGAAGACCCTTCTTGCAACATAGTTTCCACGGCTCCTTCCAGCTTCTGCAATATTTCCCCGGCTGTGCATCCTCTGAGGGTGGCAAGTCTTCAGTCTGCACAAGAAGGAATCTCCGTTAGAGTGAAGGAGTCACGCCCCTGCATCTGCAAACACCTACTGCAACAACTACTGGCTGCGTGGATCTCCTTTCATCCTGAGTTGCGTGGATCCTACATCACGAGTGGTGGTCCAGAGTAGTCCTCTTGGTCCTCTCTGCCAGCTGTCCAGCTTTGGTGGAGGTAAGCCCTTGCCTTCCCACGCAGGACAGTACCCCCGTGCACGGCATCTCTTGCAGCTGCCAAGACTTGTTTGCATCTCCTCCAAGGGATCTTCAGGCTAGGTGTTGCTCTAGCCCCCAGCACTCCTTCCTGCAACACACAGCGCTCTGCGTGGTTCTCCTGTGGCGTGGGACCTTCTCCAGTCATGCTGTGTGGGCTCTTCTACAACTCCTGTGTCCCCATCCTGAGGGACTCCTGTGGGTGCTGCCTCTACTCCTGTGGGCTCTCTGTGTCACTGAAGGTCCCCTGTGACTCCCCCTCCTGGGTTCAGTCCTCCTGGGCCTTGCTGGTTTCCGGCAGCTCCACTTTCTGCTAATGTGACATTTGCCTTTGCCAAGGCTTGTTGGTGGAATCCTTGCAAGAGAACCTGACTGCAATTTTTCTTCCAGCGTGGCACGTCATCAGCATCCTTCAGGAACTCTTCACCGATTCCAGGGCTGCAGTGCTGACCTTCTTCTCATCACTGTCTACCAACTCCTGCATCCACAGCTGGGTGGGTATTAGCTCCTAGTCCTCCTGGACTCCTCTGTGACTTCGGGACTAGGTCCCCTTCTTCCACAGGTTTTCCTCCTCAGGAGTCCACTGCTGATTTCTTGCAGTCTTGTCTGGGTGTTGCATTTTCTTCTTTTCCTTCCTGTTGGGTGGTTTAGGGACAATCCACTAAATGACTCCTTTCGCTACGAGACACTATGGTACTTACCTTTGGGGTGACCTAGTACCCCCAGCTCCTCTCTACACATTCCACTTACCTAGGTGGGGGTCCTGTGTTCGCATTCCATTTTTTTAGAATATGGTTTGGGCTCCCCCTAGGGTCACTATTATCTAATTGCATTTTCACTGTTTTCCATTACTTTCTATGCCTATTGCTGATAACTAGTGTATATTTAGTGTGTTACTTATCTCCAATTGAAGGGTTCCCTCTGTAGTACATTTTGGTATTGTGTCACTTAAATAAAGTACCTTTATTTTTGTATCACTGAGGCTCTCATTACAACCTCGATGGTCTTCACAGAAGACCGCCGAGGCTGCGGGCGCCAGAATACCGCCATTGCTGGCGGTATGTCTGGCTCCCTATTTTGACTTTTCCGCTGGGCCAGCAGACAGTAACAGTGCTACCGTCTGTTGGCCAAGCGGAAAAGTCACATCAACATTGCTGCCAGCTCGTAATGGAGCCGGCGGCAATGCTGATGTGCAGTGGGTGCAGTAGCACCCATAGCGCATTTCGCTGCATGAAATTCGGGCAGTGAAATGCGTGATGTGGCTATACCTGGGGCCCCTGCATGGGCAGTGCAGGGCCCCCCAGGGGCACCCCGAGTCCCTTTACTGCCAGCCATTCCATGGCGGTGTTTAAAGGCTGGCGGTAAGGGGAGTCGAAATCCCCAGCGCTGCCCTGGCAGATTATGACCGCCAGGACCGCCACGTCGAAATGTGGTGTCCAGTACCACCATCCTGTTGGCGGTACGAACGCCACTATAGCCCTGGCGGTCACCGACCAACATGGTTATAATGAGGGCCTGAGTGTTTTTTTTCATGTGTGTAAGTGCTGTGTGATGACAGTGGTATTGCATGAGCTTTGCCTGTCTCCTAGATAAGCCTTGGCTGCTCATCCGCAGCTACCTCTAGAGTGCCTGGCTTCTAGACACTGCCTACACCACACTAATAGTGGATACCTGGACCTCATGTAAGGTGTACACACCTTAGGTACCCACCACACACCAGGCCAGCCTCCTACAATTGTTTACAACAAAATGCCCCTAAAGGGGCTGCAAAGTATGTCCCTGCACAATTCTTAAGATGGTTCTGAAAGATAGAGAGAAAGGTGAGTGAGAGAGAGAGAACAATGAGAGAGACAGAGAGCTACAGGAGAGAGAAAGTGAGAAAGAAGAAAAGGAGAGAAAGAAAGGGAGGATGTGAGAGAGACAGGAAAAACTTTCAGAGGAGGGGAACAGAAAGACAGAATAAGAATGAGATGTGAAGAGGGAGGCAAAGATGTGAGTGGAAGTGGGAGAAGGAGAGAGAGAAAGAAAAAGACGGGGAGAGGAAGAAAGGCAGAGAGAAAGACTGCAATGAAATGGGTGTTGGGTGAGAGATTCTGCACTTACCAGTTTAACAGATTTTAATAACAGACGTCTGACTTTATGGAAGACAAGCAAGTGGCCTCAGGAAAGAAAACAAAAAAGATTAAAGGCAGGGGAGGGAAATGGGAGTAATAAAGATAAGACAGGTCACATCCTCAGTTACATTCCAAATACCAACATATACTTATTCTTCAGAAATTCCAAGTACGTGGAATTCCGAGTTTCTACCATCACTGGAATTTCGCAAAAGAAACACGAGCATGAGCTGAACGTTGCCTGGGAAACCTTTAACTCCTAATCGCACTCTTTCTTCAGCCGGTGGTGTTATGTATTCATGACTCACCTTAAAGGAACACTACAGCCTCTCACAGGGGGTATGTGAGGGCTGCCAACAGTCACGGGCTTCGTGAGGTCGTGGGTAGATTAAGAGAAACCTCCAGACCAAGGACTGTTGTTACTCCAGGTGAAGTGGCATGTTGCTGCATCGCTTGCAATGGCAGCCGGCCACATATTCTACTTGGATGGACCAACGAGGACCTGCCTTGCTGGGGCCACTGGAGGTGGCTAACTAGCATTTCTTTGTCCTAACACTAACCAAGAAACCACAAACAAATCTTCACACAGGTATTTCTCCATCACTCGAAGGAAGGACTTACAGGCGCTCCTCCAGAGCATTCCACGGTCCCTTGAGAATATTAGGATGTAGATCCACTGGGCTCCAGATCAGGCCTGCTGGCTCAGTGGATTACTGCATCCACCAGAGGATCTGTGTTTGATCTCATCGTCCTAGGTTCGGTGGGTGCACTCAGCCTTTCATCTGTCTGTACCATTACCTTGGGCAACAATAAACATGGTTTATTTCAGCACCAAGAGACCCAAAGCTGAACCTGTGCTTTACAAATGCATCACGTTGTGCAGGTCTAATCCTAAAGAATTTCATAACAAAGATAATTAAATTGTCTATCAAATATATAGTTCCAACAACCCACTTAAATGTCAAAAGAACCATCCATATTTGCGTTTGGTGAGAGTGTGTTTCCACATGTGGTGTTTATGATTCTGGAAGCTCCTCAATAAACCACAGCAATGGAGGCCTCCATCTAACCTCGTCAGTATACACTAGTCATGGTAGCCTTCGGTAGACGCCGAGGCAACGGTGTTCTGTGAGGGTATCCAGCACTTGAGAAATCAGAGCAACCGTACATAGTTAAATAAGTGCCTCGAGGCATCCATATTAGAACAGCTTCACTAGAACCTTCCTGAGGAAGTAAAGGCTTAGAAATTTCGGGGGGGAGCTTAGATCCACACGTTTCAGATGGTGCTTGAATGTCACTTTCCACGCCCAGGCATTCAAACAAATACCAGAAACACAGAATAAGACTACGCAAACACTGCTCCAAAACTTTCAATTCAAGTTTTTGAGAAAGCCTCTTCCAAATAAATCCTGTATTTGCAATAACTCTTCAGCTGTAGTGAGGTATTCAAAGGTTAAACACAAGGGGCGGGGAGAGCAACCACATCATTAAGAGAGTGTAAGTGGATTAAGGTTTTTTCTGTGCAGCGTATTATGTCTTGCAATAGGAGAAATATTTTTAATACAATCTCTTTTTTAAGATACCGTTTCCCATTTCACCCTAATTCTGGGTTACCCCGGTTATTCGCAGGGTTCAACCCGCAATCCCTGTTAAAAATCACACCAAGGAGTTCATGAGGCCTCTGGTATTGTTAACTCAGCAGATGCAGAATGAATTCTCCCAACATGGGGCACCTATAATGAGCCCTGTGTAAACTGTACCATTGTCTATGATTAGCATAGGACATTTACTCTATTTTCCTTTAGCTATCCGTGGTCAGAAGTGTTTGTGTTCTTCATGTTCAGCATTACAAATTAGTTATGAAGGTTTGTATGCGATCTGGCTAAATCTCCAGGTCAAGATCTTCAGAGCCCCAAAAACAATTATATTTTGATATTTGGAAGCTCGACCTCCGCTGGTAGCAAGATAAATCTGCTAGCAGCAAGGTTGCTCACTAGCAGCAAGGTAAAGGTCTGGCAGTAAAGGATTTATGAGGCCATTTGTAGTAATCATCCCCCTTTTGTGGTGGCACATTAAGGGAGCTGCCTTCAGAGAGTTTAAAGCATGTTGGGCTGACCCCTTTGGTTGACCTTAATGCAACCTTTTGCTGACCCACTGGAGTACCGTCACAGCACTCTAGAAGACCCTATTCTATGCGATCAGCAATAATTGATTTGGTGGTAGATGAGCAAAGAGAAATAGTCCTTTACAATGAATTATGGTCAATTTGTCCATTCTGAGACCATCTTTACTATGTCACAGAAAGCTTTGGCAAACATTTTTCACATGTGAATGCATTGCAATCTTGTGAGTGTTCGCTGTTATGGTAAGTAATGTAAAAGTATTTTATACAGTATTCTGTCACTGATGAGAGTCTGTTGGTGTCGGGTTTTAAGATCAAATAATAATTTAATTAGAACATTTCACTTTACACAGATATTTCAGATGGTGGCTTCCATTTGTGTGCTTCTTGTAGAGTGATCCAGAGTTTTGCACTTCAGACCCTCAGGATGACACTTAATCTGACTGGAAATGAGTACTATGCAAGGACCTGAATGCTGAACAAAGTTACCAACTAGAACAATATTTAGGGAATTGTTTCTTGAAGATTTGGGTTTCTTGATTCATAAAATAATTTCAGTACATGGACACTGGAACTGGTATCTTATTGAATGCAAAATCATTCCATAAAGAGTTTCAGAAATAGAGGCAGTGCTTAATATGTAAAACAAAGAGTGCCAGTGCCCAAAGTTCTCCTCAAAAGCCGATTATCGTGCAATCAAACTTCGGGGCACTGAATACCAAGGCTAATGCTTTTAAATCCACCTCATTCTTCTTTAATCTACTACCAGGCACTCCCTGCCCCTTTATCTCACTCATGAAGGTTCATTCTTTCTCACTTTGTGATGAATATCCGTCTTTTTCTTCCTCTATCTTTCTGATTTGTTACCTTTTCCCATTACTTGCTCTTGGTAAACATATGATGTGGACAAATAAGTGCTGGTCCCCAAAAATAAGTGGCGCTGACCCCCACCAGTAACCATCCCTCAAATGAAACACTGGACAGGGGAGGTGGAAATATATAGGAAAAGTCTATCTCCCACAGTTCTCACAGCCCACTGAGACTGTAAGTATTTTAGTTCACCGTGAGGCGGGGTGTAGCTTGGTCAGTAAAATTGGGGGGGGGGGGGGGGGTGAGCTTCTGATTTTCAGACAAACAGACTGGCAGATCATGTTTAAACACAATATGCGACAAGCGGGTGCAAGAGAGGGGCCTAAGGGCAGTGGAAAGGGAGAGGAATTGGTAGAAATATGAAAAGAAAACACAATGAAAAAATAACCTGTATTTTTTAGGACTTTCAAAACAAAGAGGGGGAGATCGTGTGTTTGTGCGAATGCAAACATTCCTGGTGAAATCCGACAGACATCTCATCATACCCGACTGAAAGCACCTGTACCTAACTATTTATCGGAAAATACATTTATTAGGGGGGGTGTAACACCCCATATACCCCCCTGAATCTATGCCCCTGCGTGGGTCATTCATCAAGATGTTACTTTAGTGTAACAAAATATAATAATGCAAGACCCAGTTCTTCTTTAGCCCTGATAGCCTTTGAGTAGCACCACCTTGGCAGGAACGCCCTGATTTCTCAACACACCCATGTCACTGCTCCCTTTGCACAACAATGACGCTCCTTCTACAGTGTTTGATCGCGAAGTACTTTCTCTACTCAAGTGTCTTGGGCAATAGGCCTATATAGTGTAATCTGAATGAGGGTGAAAGAGGCAGCTCTCTGTCATGGGTGCTCCCAACCCCACCTGCCACTTCTAATAAAGTTCTTGAGTTTTTCTCGATTGGCGCGTACCTTCTCCTCTACTTCCAAGAAAATTGGACGTACAAAAATAAACAGTTATCCGTTCTGTATTTCAAACAACAGAATTATCAAACTTTATTCTGAACAATAGGCTTGACTATTTCCGAACTCAATAATGCACGTTTTATTGACTTTAGAAAAAGGAAAGCTTCAGACAGTCAGTGATCCGTAATGTTACACAATTGTCTCTGCTGTGGATAATCTATCAACCCACAGAGGTGTCTTCTGTTTTACTGGGATTGGTACCTATTACTTTTAGCTTTGAGTTTATATGTAGATTGTTTTCAGTGATAAAGTTCCTGCCGTTTTCTGTCTTCCAATTTAGTGCTCCACACATGCCTTCTTAAGTGAAAATATACATATGTATACAACACCTAAGTGCTGCATTGCTTAATTTGTAGGGGTGTTGGCAGGTGGTGGGCACAGGCACTCATTTTTGTGGACCATAACTTATTTTTCATCAAACTTTGATAAACAGCCAAATAGTGGAAGGTAAAAAAGGGAGAGAGAAGGAAGAAAAGAAAAACAGGAAACCAGTGACAAAGGGAGAAGAAAGCAGTGATGAAAGGAAAACTGAAGCAGTTTTTAATTTTTTTATATGTATATATTTTCCTTTGTAGTTATATATACCACAATTCCGGCTCGAGGGCATTACAGCACTTTACATGAAAACCAGAATATGTTACACCCCGGGCCTGATTTGGAACTCGACGGATAGGTGACTCCTTCACAACTGTGACTGATATTCCGTCCGTCAAATTCTAAATCCCATTGCATAGAATGGGATGTAGATTTAGGCGGATGGGATATGCATCACCGTTGTGATGGAGTAAGCCATCTGCTGAGTTCCAAATCAGGCCTACAGTCTTTTTTAAAAATATAATCAGACAGGTAGTGTAGAGTGTAGAAGGAGGAGCCGCTATGCGAATCAAGACTGTGCAGCTTGGTATATGAAAATAGAAAGCAACAGAGTTGCCCTCCAATGATCCACCCATGACAACTTAACTACTGGTTCTAACCATTACATACTAAATTAGCCCCGTCTGCCACGTATGTACCCATATTCTCTTTTAATTGGCTTAGTGTATCTCCATTGCATCATTACAGCTATACTATATCCCTAGCTTTAAGTGGAATAAAAAAGTCAGAACCTCATAAGGAGTTCTGAGAACAATTTGTGAAATGCACGACCCATATTACCAAAGTTATGGCATAATTCATGTGGTCCAGAGTCCCATGTTTGAGCCTTTCTATACCAAGAGCACAACTGAAATCCTCAAGCTATTTATGCAATGATCAATTATATGGCACTCTCGGCAGTACTAAATTAGACAAGATACAGGCGAAGTCTAAGCAGCAGAAAATACACAACGTATAGGGGGGAGGCATTAGGGAAGGCCTACTGATCATTTCAACAGAGCCAAGCAAAATAGAGCCATTGTCCACAGCTCAACAAAGTTTGGTTTTCCCAAAGCAGCACCAAAATAGTATTGTTCATTTACCCATTACCCCAGATCTACTAAAGCTTAATTCTGCACTTATCCAGTCAGTGCTTCCAAGGAAACCATTGTTCACTTTCCAAAACCCAACACAGGGTAGGTATTGCCAACTTACCAAGAGTTCAACATAGCATTATTAACTATACTGTAAACAAACACAGGTTGGGACAAGGCCTTGCTCCGTCTGCAATCACTTTACACACACATGCGTTGAAAGGGCCCTGCATCCCCAGAAGAGCAAGGCATGGCACACAAAGCTAGGTGTAGTCAACACCAACCTTAGCCGATTGTCTAACAACCAAATGTCTGCAATCTCTTCACAATATTAGAAATTATTCTTGAGACATATTTCTACTTTGTCCTTAATGAAAACTTAATTTTCTGAAACATTTGCTGTCCAACCAGGTAGGTTTATATTCTCAGCAAATACTAGATAACGTTGCAGGCTGGAATATTTAATAGGGAATATCATGATATCATAATATCTCAGCTAAGATATCGAAGACCAAAATGTTGAAAGATAAATGCATATAGGAAAGTATAGATTTGCTATTCCTAACTCCACATCTATGTACCTTGGCAATTTAATTCATCAAGCCATATATGTTTGGAGTTAGGTATAGAAAATCTATATATACTTACCAGTCAATATTTTTATCCTCAACATTTTAGCTATGACATTAATGTATCGATATTTAGGACCCACATCATCAGTAAAGATAAGAGCGCTGGGACCAGTTACCACCCCCCCCCCCCACTCGTTCATCCCGTGATGGCCTTTCTTTTGTTCCAGTGCAGGGGTCTGGGTTTTGCTTCTGTGACACAGTGACAGCTGTAGATGCACATTCCTGTAGACTAAAGACAGCAAGGAAGGCCCGCCTCTTCCTGTGTCAATATCTAGTGCAGGTTTACAGCTATATGGGCAGCTAGTACGGATCCAGTTACCACCTTCTTCCCTATTATTCCATTTCATAAGCCAAGTACTGTTTTTGTTTTTGTGCTGAGCTGCTTGCAAGTAAAGAAAGAGAAGCCAAGTAGGATCTCATCTAACTCTTACTTTGTCAGTACAGAGCACCTGCAGGACCAGGTCCAGTTAAAGCACTGAACAGAGTGGCATATAAGACGCTTAAGAACCATCTATATAGGAATGTAGAGCATCTGATATAGAATGCATCCTGATCCCATGCACACTAAGAACAGATAGTACTATCTGCAAATATATTGATCATCATTTTATCCCTCTCAGAAAGTTGAATACCTGGAGATCAATTTGTAACTGAAGATTAAAAACACATGCACACACACACACACACACACACACACACACACACACATACACACACACACACACACACACACACACACACACACACGCATACACGCATGAACACAAAAACACACACACATATGCATGCATAGATTACTACAAAGATCTCTTCAAAACCCATTGGCTTGGTGGGAACTTATTTCGACTTCTGACTGACTAAAACGAAGAGATCGTCTCTGCATTTGCTGCACAGACTCACTAGGAACATGATGTAGGTCTCTACAGCCGTAGTGGGGCAGGAGTGGACCCAATCCCTTAGCTCCATCCATTTACCTCACTCTCAGCCTAATCAACTTGCCTATCTGTGAGATATCAGAACTGCTCGGGCAGCATTTTGCTAGAGTGTCAGTAATTTTGTGCTACGGTGTTGGGAGTGATCCAAAGCCATATGCATATGTACATTGGACGTAAACACACAAATACCTTGATTTACGAATGCAAAGCTTTAATGTCTGATAAATTACTCCATTAGAGCTAGGAGTAAATCCCTTTTGAGGGTCAGAAATTTATGGGAAACACCCCGAAACTGATGAGTGGTGTAAGGAAAGGGGTAGCTATACAAGGAAAAAATACACCCCCTGTGAAAAAAACCCCAAATATGATGACACTTCCACACGCAGAGTTGCGCACTATGCATAAGTATGCATGCAGAATTGTCTCCGAATAGACTTTGCTGCTAATTAGTAGAGGTTTTCCAGGAGAACACCAGGCCCTAAATCCTTAAATGTTCCTACAGCTGGCTGAAGTGTAAAATTAGGTAGCAGAGCTGTGAACAGTGCGGGGTAGGAGGTGGTGGCTGTCTGAATGCTGAGAACTGGAGTGGTAAACATGTGTTGCTGTGCGTTCAGTAGGAAGCAAGTTGGCAACCAAAGGTAGTGTATACAAGAGTAGAGAGGATGATGCAGGGGGCACAAAAAAAAACTTTTCTAGATTTTTTGTTCATTTTATTCTCCTTGGTCCACAACAGTTATAGTGTAGATGCCTCTCAGCTCGCCACGAGCGGAAATGAAACAATCTGCATGGGGTAAAAGACATTTGTAAAGTAATAAGGAGTGAACTGTAACTGCAAAGAAAAGGTATCAAAATGATGGTGGCTGTAAAACGTAATGGAACTATGCACCAATACAAAGAAATATAAGCAGAACTTAGGGGGTTATTCTAATTTTGGAGGAGGTGTTAATCCGTCCCAAAAGTGACGGAAAAGTGACGGATTTACCACCAGCCGTATTACGAGTCCATTATATCCTATGGAACTCGTAATACGGCTGGTGGTATATCCGTCACTTTACCGTCACTTTTGGGACGGATTAACACTCCTCCAAAGTTAGAATAACCCCCTTAGTTCTTGTTAATTCCTCCACTCTTAAATCTCTGCTCACAGTGATACAAAGAGCCCTGGTATTAAAAAAGTAGGCATTCTACACTTGGACGTTCACATTTGGGTGCAGATTTCTTACTTTTTGGAATTCACAAACGCCTCTAAGCATCCACGTGGAAAGCTACCACTACAGCATCTTTCCATGCAGCTTCCTTGGAAATCATGTGCTTTCCTTGTTGAGACTGTACTACCTCTTTACTAAGGTCTCCCTGGTTCAGCACTCCACACAGATTCCCCCATCCAAGTGTACATTTGCTCCCCTTTAACTCCACACGGAAAACGTTTTCCCCATGGAGAAGCCCCTTCACCTATATTCCCACCAAATTTGTGGGTGATGCATTTCCCTTTCCACCCTGGAAAGCGTACTTACACCAGCACGTGACTGAAATAAAATTGTGACCCTTTCTTGAATGGAAAGGTTGATGGTAGTAGTTTATGAATAACCACGAACGTACTCTTTTTTTGAGCATCTTCAGACTTTGAGAGGCTAAGCATATGGATATCCCCACGAACTCCCTGAATTCCACCCTTTATGTGGGATCTACGGGTGCGCAGATCTATGAACTGTGGTGAAGATCTCCCCACTTAAATGGGGTTATGCCTGCCATGAATTCCTTTGTGCATTTCTGGTAAGAGTTACTAAGGTAAATGTGGTTGTGAACAGAACTTTACTGGCAAATGTTTTACCTTTGCGAATAGGTCTAAAAATGTACCCCAAATAATCAAATTAAGCAAGTTAATTTCGTGGGTGATTACATTGTGTGCCCGTCATGTAGGTATAAATAAGTACAGGCAATTTTTGGGGGGTTCTTATGCGTGAGCTGTTTTCATGGAATATGACCTCCGGAGATGCAACGCCAAGGCTTACATGCCCAGGGTCGCTTACACCTGCACATGCCAGAGACACATGCGCGTGCACACGCTGTGCTAGATAACAAACCATTTCTGCTTTTACTGAATTATAACGTTGATTAGGTTATCTGATCTCACACCAGACCCAGGGGATGACCATGTGTGAGGAGGATGATGAAGGTAAAACAAACAAGAAGTGTGTGGTTACTCTAGAATAGAGAGTGGCAGGCCCTTAGATAAGAGTACACGTTTTGAAGAACATGACCCCACAAACATATTAAGAAAAGACAACAGAAGCAGCACAAAGGGTTGTCTCTTATGACACACCTTGGGAAAATGGTACAAAGCTTTGTCGTTATAGAGCACGCAATACATTTCGTCTTTTTGTTATTAGAAACATTCTATTGCAGGGAATAAGTGTTTCGGTCTTTTTATGACTGGAACCATTCTATTGTAGGGAATAGGTGAGAAACTCATTACATATGATACATTTTAAGCACACTTTTTCATTAACCTGGCAACAATTTTAGGGAGCAGAACGACTTAGGGGTTGATTTAAGAAAAGTGGCGCTGCACTCAGTGCAGCGCCACTTTCCTTGCGCCCTTTAGCACCCTCCTACCGCCACCAAAAGTGCGCCGTATTTCAAATACGGCGCACCATTGTGCAGGGTAGGGGGCAATAGTGTCAGGATTCCTGACTCTTTTGATGTACTCTGCAGGAGTAGTTCCAAAATGTTGCCACTACTCCTGCAGAGTAAATAGGGGTCCATTATAAATAATGGATGGCCCCTTTTAACGCCTGCTTTGAGCAGGTGTTAAAAGTGCTAAGAAAATGCACTTAGATTTCCTTGCGCCATTTTTTCATCCCCCCTAACGGGGGTATGCTCCCTTTGCATACATTATGCCTGCCACAGGCATAATGTAGCACAAAGGGTTAAAAAGTGGCGCAATGCATGCATTGTGCCACTTTGTAAATATGGCGTGGCACTTATGGCTAAGAGATTTCCTTGCACCATTTTGTTCAGCACTTTTAAAGCCTGCTCAAAGCAGGCGTTAGAAGGAGGCACACCATTATTTATAAGGGGGCCTCAATAGGCTTTGCAGGATTAGTGTCAACATTTTTGACGGTGATCCTGCAAAGCTCAGAACTAGCATCCAAAATGTGGATACTAGTTCCCCTAACTACTGCCATGGTGCGCCGTATCTTAGATATGACACACACGTGGTGGTGTTAGAGGGGCACTAAGGGGTGCAAGAAAAGTGGCGCTGCACTGTGTGCTATGCCATTTTTCTTAAGTCAGGCCCATATTTGCTAGTGGTTTCGAGAGCATTCATCTGAGTTTTTCGGAAGAATGTTAGAGACAAACTTTGTTTTAAGCACATTAGTTCTACAACGTTGGCGAACACTGAATATAAATTAAGGCCCTCATTACAACCCTAGTGGTTTTTGTGAAAGTGGCGGTAATTACTGCCAAATTAAGACCATGGCAGAAAGATCTCCGATAGACAGCCAATGTACCACACCGACCGCCAGGGCGGAAACAACAGGCACCATGGCGTTAGCCGCCTACTGCCAGGCGGAAGTCAATGTACCGCCCACCATAATATGACAACACGATCCGCCACCTTTTCCGGTGCGGTACCAACGGCATCAAAAGCCTGGCGGAAACACTGCACAGAAGTGAAAGGACTCATCATTGGAGACACAGGGAACAACCACGCTGCCATGGAGCCCGAGCTGCATGTCTTCCCCATGCTCTTCTATGTGCTGCTCCACCATGAACACCAAAGCCAAAGAAGACAACGTGAGTACAGATGCCTAGAACACAAGGGAGGGAGGGAGGAAAAAGAGAGTGACACACACACGCACAACACACACACCCCCCACCCAACACCATACACACAATCAGCTGCATCACTAAAACTTATTTACCCCATACCTCGGATGAATAATGCAAGGACAAAATGTTTCAGAAAAAGTGAATGTAATGAGAGCAACACATCAAGATAAATAAGTGATGCAAGATAATAGATATATACATATGTACAGAAAAAGGGACACAGCCCAGTCCACAATGTACATTGCACACAAGGCCACAGGCCAAATTCCAAGGCCACACATGGCACCTGCCTCAACACGGAGAGAACACTGCAGGGGCATCAGTTTGGAAATAGGCAGGCGCCTCAGGGGGACGGGAGACGGGGGGGCACCTCAGCCGGCAAATGGAACAAGATCATTTGTTCTTGAGGGGGCAACAAGCCCTGTGCTTTGTCCTGGGGATTGATAGGCCACAGTCTCTCAAGTGGGTGACATGCCCACATGCTCTAAAGGGGGCAACATGCCCTGTGCTTGGTCCTGCGGAGTGCAAAGCCACAGTCTCTCAAGTGGGTGACTTGTCCACATGCTCTGGAGGGGGCAACATGCTCTATGCTTGGTCCTGGCGAGTGATAGGCCACAGTCTCTCAAGTGGGTGACTTGCCCACATGCTATGGCAGGGGGCAACATGCCCTGTGCTTGGTCCTGGGGAGTGATAGGCCACAGTCTCTAAAGTGGGTGTTTTGCCCACTGGTTCTGGAGGGGGCATTGTGCCCTGTGCTCTTGATCTTGGGGAGTCTGGGGGAGGTGGGTGTCTTACCTACTGGTCCTGGAGGGGGCATCGTGCCCTGTGCTCTTGATCCTGGGAAGTGCAAGGTCACAGTCTCTCTGTGGGTGTCATACCCACTGGATTTGCAGCCCTTTCCCTTGAGGCTGCCTGGTGCAGGCTCCTTCACCCTCAGGACATGTGCCCTGGATCCTTTTCCACCATGAGTGGGTATGGTGACGACTGGGCCCGTGGACTGGGTGGCTGAGGTGCTTGGCAGGGTTTTTGCCACCCTGGCCAGACGTGCAGGACGGGGGCTAGGGAATAGGTCAATGGCGTATAGGAAAAGGTTTTAGGGACATTCGGGCGGGAAGAGGGAGAAGGTGTGGGAGTGGAGGAAAAGGGAGTGGTTGTAGGATTTTGGGTGCAGGTGCATGTGCCGGATGCTGTTGTGAGGTGGATGGCTGTTGGGTGTCTGACGGCTTGCGTTTGCGTACCATGGGGGGGGGGGAACAGACACAGTGGGAGAGGACACAGGGGACGTGTGCATGGCTGTTGTGGAGGTGTCTTCCAGTGAGGTGTGTTATCTCTTAGGTGTGGTGGTGATGCTGGTAGTGGATGATGGTGTAGTGCATGCAGGTGTGAGTGTAGATGGAACTGGGGGGGAGGTAGAGTAGGAGGAGGAGGGGGACACAGTGTAAATTGTGGATGTTGGTATGTCTGAATCTGGATGGTGTTTGTGGGAGTGCCTGTGGATGAAGTGTGGTGCTTGTGTTTGCCTGAACCACTCTTGTGTGTTGTCTTGTGTGCATGCTCGTCTGCCTGTGTGCTTGGGATAGGTTGGAGTTGAGGAGAATGGGATTGGGAAGAGGAAGCTGGAGGGGGGAGGGTGGATACAGGGACAATGGCTGCCATCAGAGAGAAGGCTAGAGCCTGGGTTGATCTCTGTTGGGCCGCCAAGCTAGTGTGAATGCCCTCAAGGAATGCATTAGTCTATTGCATCTGGGCTGCCAGCCCCTAGTTGGCATTCACAATGATTGACTGCCCTACAGAGATGGATCTCAGGATGTCAATAGCCTCCCCGCTCAGGGCAGCTGGGCTCACTGGGGCAGGGCTTGAGGTGCCTAGGGCGAAGGAGATGCCCACCCTCCTGGGTGAGCGGACATGGGCAACTCGATGAGGGGCTGTTGGGAGGGCAGTGCTGGTACGGGGGTGGTGGCTGTACCTGTAGCGGTCCCAGAGGTGTCCGCCACCACCAGGGACCTTCCATCGGAGAAGGTATCTGTGTTAGAACTGTCCCCTCCAGTCTCTGCCGTGGTGCTCCCCTCGCCATCTGTCCCACTAGTGCCCTCACCGTTGGGGGACTCTGCCTCCTGGGTCCTGTGGGATGCTGCTCCCTCCATCGCCGGTGCCTCTGCTCCTCTGCCAGATGATGCTAATGTACATAAGGACAGAGTGACAAAACAAAAAGGTAGGGAGACAAAGGGTACACTTGGTCAATGGCTGCACCAAAACCACTGTTGGCGTACACAGCACCCTCACACACAGGGAAAAGGCCTACGCTCTATACACTGCATAGTGATATTGCTAGCCACCAAGGAATGGGGAGGGGCATACACCGGCAAATACAGCACACCTTGGATCCACGCAGCCCTAACCAGTAGTGAATGCCTACAAGCTAGGTATCAGGATTATCCCTTAAGAACCCTAGCCACCAGGGGACCTACGCTGCAATGTCAGGCCTGGCCTAGGTGCACCCACTGTCACACATCCACCATCCCAATACCACCCCACCAGGCGTTAGTAGTGATGATGGGCACTTTACTCACCCCCTTGAGGCTGCTGTGATGCCCTCAGGCGCCCATCCAGCTCAGGATAGGCCACCGCCAGTATGGCGCCATCAGGGGGGTCAGGATTCGAGGGGCACCCCTTCCTCATTGGGAGGCCATCCCCAGCTGGGCCTCCGCCGTCTTCCGTGCCCAGCGGTGCAGGTCTTTCCACCGTTTCCTACATTGGGTGCTCTGCCTGCCATAGACCTCCAGGGTCTGCACCTCTTTGGCGATGGCACGCCATATACCCTTCTTTTGATGGGCACTGACCTGCAGGGGAAATACATACAGGAAAATAGTATTAGTCAGACAGTCCTGCCTTTTACACTTATGGCCCACCATACTCCTTCACATTACCATTTGCACACACATGGCCCAGCACACAACCAATACGCCGCCCAGAGGACATCCACCCACCCCCTTACACGAGGCCTTCACACACATCACTCCATGCATTCATGCCACATGCATCGTGCCCACAGTGTACTCACCTGTTGGTCTGGAGGCCCATGCGACAGGCTGTACTGGGGTAGGACCCCATCCACAAGTCTCTCCAACTCCTCCGAAGTGAAGTCACACGGGCATGGTAGGTTCCAGACACAGGTTACAGCAGCACATGCAGTGTAGGTCCTCTCCTGTCAAAGATCAGTCTGCAAGTGAAGAATCTGATATAAAATGGCAGTCACGTCTGCGGCGGTGTAGATCACCATTGGCCATTGTACCCCATAGGGCCCAATTATAACCAATGAGGAGTTGGACGGCGGTTCCCGACCACTTCCCGCAATGGCGCACAATATCAGCGTGTTTACATTACTTCCACCTGTCCCTCCACACAGGACAGGCAGACACCATTTCGGGGGGGGGGGGAGGGGCAAGCCCTGGATAATTGCTGCATCACTGGTGAAATTTGGACATACTGGACAATCCACACTGACCCAGTACAAGTTAACAGCATGCAATGTTCTGTTGTAGCTCCTCCTGAAGGCCAGGTTCCGGTGCCTCCATCTAATAGGTGGATACCTGTGCTACTTACCCAAGAAGATCTGCCAGATAATAGTGGCATGCTGCATGTTGCACAACCTTGCCCTGAGACGCCATGTGCCTTTTCTGCAGGAGGAGGAGACGCTTGTGTGGCAGCAGTGGACCCTGTGGACAGTAAGGGTGATGTGGCAGAGGATGAGGACAACAGAACACCAGTGATCAGACAATACTTCCAATGACACACTGGTAAGACTATGTTACTGCACATTTCATTGTAATTATTTTGAATTTCTGTGGCACTGGCATGCTATTACTTCCCACTTCTATGCCCACTTACTGGTCCCTTTGGCAATTCATTTTACAGATGTTGGTGCCTCACAATAGTTCCTAGTATGATCACTGCAGCCAGCTACAGGCCATTAACATATGCTCATTTACTGTACAGTTGAATTGCAATGTTTGAACCTGGTTAAATTAATACATGTAATGTAATGTAAAAAATGTAAATTCGTACTTGTAAAGAGCACTCCGACCCTAAGGTATCGATGCGCTGAACGCATACCGCTGTGGAACCCCTCCTGGCTTTTCCCTGTGAGGTGCCCACTCCTGGGCAACCTCCAAGGTGAAGCCAGGCATCCCAGCGCTGTTGGGGCCATTGTGGATATTAAGCAAGCTATTGCCCAGAGTTGCAGAGTGAGACCCATGAATTAGATTAGGAACCGAGGTGAGAAATATCCTGTCCGGGGAAATTGAACCCAAGAACCGCCGAGGCAGGAATTGAACCCTGGTCCCAACTAGATCTCTGCATCAGGGTCTGCCACTCTAACCATTGTGCCACCATTACTTTAAAAATTTGACATACTCCATACGTCTATTTTTTCCAAGGGTGTTTACTGAAGTGCTAAGAAAAAGGTGGCAAGTGCAATGGGATGAGGTGATGATGGAGGAAAGTCCAGGGTATTGTTCCAGTCTGTAGCACAGGTGCAGTGTCCAAGGTGACATAGGAAGGGGAGCAATGGCTGTTCAAGGTGGACTGGGTGACAGGGTGGGACACAAGGGTGACAATCAGGAGAGTCTCATTTCCTGGCGGGGTCTTGGCAAGTGTCTCTGGCTTCTGTCTGGATCGCTGGGAGCATTTGTGGGGTGTTTCTCCTTCTGTGAGGGGGGTGCTGGTGGCCTGTTGGTCCTGTGGTGGGGCCTCCTGTCCACTAGCGGCATCGTAGGTGGAAGGCAGTTCAGATGTCTGGCTAGTGGCAGGGGCTGCTGTTGTGAGACTGCCTGTCTCATAAAATTGGCCATGTCTGCAAGCACCCCGGCTATGGAGACCAGGATGGTGTTGATGGCCTGCAAGTCCTCCCTGATCCTCTGGTACTGTCCCTCCTGCAGCCGCCTGTTCTCCTGCACATTGTCCAGGATCTGGCCCATCGTGTCCTGGGAATGTTGGTAGGCTCCCAGGATCTCTGCAAGTGCCTCCTGGAGAGTCAGTTCCCTGGGCCTGTCCTCCCCCGGCGCACCGTTGTCCTCCCAGTTTCCCTGTTGTCCTGTGCCTCTGTCCCCTGAACCGTGTGCCCACTGCCACTGACCTCAGGTCCCTGATTGTCATGGGGGCGAGGTGTGCCCTAGGGTCCCTGTAGAGGTGGACACACTGCTGATTGACATATCCTGAGGACAGAGGTGTGGGTACGCTGGGTGGGTGCTGTGGTGGTGTTTCCTGATGGGGGAGGCTCTGTGGTGGTGTGTGACTGGGCCTGGGTAACCGGCTGCCCAGAGGTCCCTGATGGGCCAGATTGATCATCCAGATCCTGAAAACCGGAGTTGCTGTCATCACTGTGGGCCTCTTCAGTTGGGGGACTGGATGTTGCTGGCACCTCCTCTCCGAGGACATTGGCTGTCATGGTTTCTGTGTCTGACATATTGTGCATCCATGGCTTGCCCTCTTTGGTTGTATTTGCCCTGGCAGCTTTCACATGTGTAATTTGGTATGTGGTGGGGTAGCTGATTCTCTCTAGTGTGCATGCCTTAGTGATAGGTGTCCATGCAGGGCTGTGAGTGGTGTCCATGCATTGGTATGGCATGCAGGGCTTGGCAATGGGATGAGTGAGATGTGATGGTGGGGTGTGTGGGACATGGTGGTGTGATGAGAGTGAGGGTGAGGGTGTGGGTATGTGATGGCATGCAGGTAGAGGGTTAGTACTTGTAGAGAGTTGACTTACCAGAGTGCAGTCCTCCTCCTACTCCAGCCAGGCCCTCAGGATGCATGATTGCCAAGACTTGCTCCTCACATGCTGTTAGTTGTGGGGGAGGAGGTGGGGGTCCAGCGCCAGTCCTCTGTACAGCGAGTTGGTGTCTTTCTGCAATGGAACATACCTTCCCCCGTAGGTCGCCCCACCTCTTCCTGATGTCAAAACCTAGTTCTTGGATGCTGTCCCACAGTGTTGACCCTATCCACGATTCTCCGCCATAGCTCCATCTTCCTAACTATCGATATCTGCTGCACCTGTGCTCCAAATAACTTAAACTCTACCCTGATAATTTCCTCCACCATGACCCTTAGCTCCTCCTCTGAGAATCAGAGGGGTCTTTGTGGTGCCATGGTTGTTGTGTGAGGTGTGTAGGTGAGGGTGTGTTGGGTAATGTGTCGGGGTGTGTGATGTGGTGTGTGTGGGTGGTGTATAGGTGTAGGTAATGTGTGGCTCTGGTTGTGTCTGTGGTATTGCTTTCTCTCTGGTGGCAATTGTTTAATGGTAAAGGGTCGTGGGTAATGTGGGTGTATGTTTTATAGTGGTATGAGTGGGTGGGTGTGGTGTGTGTGTATGGGTGTCAGGTGTGTGTTATTTGAATTGTACAATGTGTTGTTTTGTTTGTGTGTGTGTATTGTGAGCGCGGCAGTATGTACCGCTAATGGTTTACCGCCATTGAATGTCCGCCATGGTGATTTTTGGGTCATAATGTGATGGGCGTAGTTCTGTTAGCGTAACAGTGTGGGTTTTGATGCCACCACTTTATCACTGACCTTTGGTGTGGTGGAATTGTGTATGTGGCTGAATAGTGATGGATTGGTGTGTGTTTGTCATAATATGGTGGGCAGATATCTGCCGTGGCGGCGGCAAGTTGGCGGCAGTCAGTGCGGCGGTAAGTGGGATTTACCACCAATGTCATAATGAGGACCTAAATGTATGTTTCAGGTGTTTTGGTGTTTTTAACTTTCGGACTGCACGAAGCTTCTCCAGTTTGATTTGCAAAAATAGTATCAAAATGATCAGTTTCCAACTTGAAAGGGAAATGAGAGTGAATTAGAGATGCCCACCAATTAGTGTTTGATCAAAAGCATCTACCAACACTGAATCGATTATGAAGACAGTTCTAAACAAAGAGCAAAGCTGAGAAATGGTAGAGCTGTCTTACATCGAAGGATCTGTACTCTCGCCTTAAAAGTGTTATCCCTGATAAGAAATGTTTGCACTGTTCCAATGAGCAGCAGAGATGTGTTGTGACCTGCTGAAAAATACATGCACAACCCATAAAAAGGAAAAGAAGCCCTGCTGTAAAAAGCTACAGCCTTCCACAAAAGACATGCTACCCTGTAGTTCAAGCATTGGCAAAGCCAATGAGCCTCACCTATAAGACCCTATTGAGTTTGCCAATGCATGCAACATGGCTAAAAAATCAACAAAAAAGACAAGATGATGCAGTGTTTTTAGCCCAAGCATGCATTCAACACACATCGGCACGCCTACGAAAGGACACTTTTTTTTTTTTTACAGAAACGAGATGGATAGAATGTCACAGGTGAGAGAGCAACGGGTAAAGACCATGAGGTTGAGCCTAAGATAGGGAGAGAGAAGCACAAGAGTGGCAAAGAGCAAAACAGAGTGATGGCGGAGAAAAATACATGAGGGAGACAGATGTAAAACACATAGGCCCTCATTATGTCAATGGTGGTAATGACTGCCTACCGCCGCATTGACGGCCGCCAAAACACCGTCGCCGAGGCTACCTACCGCCCACCATATTATGACCGTAGCCGGAAATCCACCAGAAGGCTGGCGGAATTCCGGCTACGGTCATGGCGGTGGACGGCAGTATAGATGCTGCAGCCAGCAGCAGCACCACACCAGTAGACCGCCGCAGACCGTATCATGCGCCAGCGGTGTTCTGCTGGCGGAGGCTGCTGCTGGCAGCAGCGCTACGTCCCATCTCCTGCCGGAGGACCCTCTGCAAGCAGGTAAGTCGGGTGCTCTGATAGGGGAAGGGGGTTTTGTGGGTGTGGGTGTATGTGTCTGTGTGTGGGGGTGTGGGTGTATGTGTCTGTTTGCATGCATGCTGGTGTGTGGTGTGTGGAATGCGTGTGTGCATGAATGGGTGTGAGTGTGCGTGTATGTTGTGTGAATGTGTGTGTGCTCGTATGTATGTCAGTGTGTGTGGATGTGTGTGTGAATGTATGTATGCATGCGTGGGTGAATGTGGGTATGCGTGTGTATGTTGGTGGGTGAATGTGTGTGTATGTTGTGGGGGGGTTGGGAGGGGGAGGGGGGAAGGTGAGGATGACCCTCTGGAGCGGGAGGTTGCAGTGGAGACCCCTATCAGTGTCAGGGAAGGAATTCCCTGGCACTGATAGTGCCAACCGCCGTGGTTTTCATGGTGGTAAGGAAGCCACGTAAACCATGGCAGTAGGCGGCATCAAAATCCTGTGGGTGGGACAGTGATGGCCACGTGGCTGGAGACTAAAGTCTCCAGCCCAGCGGCTGTTACCACCTTGGCGGACAGAGTGGTACATTGGCAGTTTGGCTTGTCATATTTTGGGGAAAGGTACCGCCATCCTGTTGGCAGTACCTTTCTCCAAAATACCGCCATCCGCCAGGTTTGTACTGAGGGCCATAGTCTCCTGGAGTGCTTAACCCTAACGAAAACTGTAGTGTTTGAAAAGCAAGCAGTGGAAAAGTAGACATCAACCAGTCAAACAGATGGTAAAGAGGCTACATTGAATTGAAGAGACAAAAACAAGATTGCAAACTGGGACAAAAATAAGAAAAAGGCAAATGGGAATGACAGGATAGCCATATAATGGTAAGCAGTGGCGGGCTCCAAGCCCATGTATATTCTTGGTAAGCCCACAATATGTCTCGCAACAGACTGAGCATGTGATGTCTAGTAGGCTTGGCCTAAAAAGTAGTTCCCTAAAAGCAAGCAGAGGGAGCCAGGCAGTCAGAGAGATGGCAAAGAGGCTATATTCCATTGCATGGACGGTCAAAGATTGACAAAAAATATTAAATAAAAATGCATTAGCCCTGCTTAGATGTGTCAGTCTTGTCCTTTGAAATTAATGACACATCCAGCCTGCTACTAGGCGCTAGAAATTAGCCTTTAAAAATATAGCAACCTTTCCGAGCAGTGTTGATTATTTCCCTTTGCGCGAATTGTAGCTCTGTTGAGAAGTCCCTGTATTGTCCCAATTGAAAGCCAGCTGTGATTAGAACATTGGAATGCTGGGGGCTCCATTGAAAACAATGGAGTGCTGCAGGCTTTTACTGGCCGGTAAAAGCCCGCAGCGCCAACATTCCAGTGTTCGCTTTGTTCACAGCAACAGCTGTGAACAAAGCCTCACGGAGTCCGAGGGGATTTAAATCCCCTCGGGCTCCGTGATTTTTTTTTTTTTAAATAGAACATTCCGCCTTCGGCTCGGGCATTTAACGCGGGGAGCGGGCCTTTAATAGCCGGTAGAGCCCGCTACGGTGGGTTCTAAGGCTATAATAGTCTACTGAAATTCAGGTTATGTGGAGTTCTCCACTGTTGGCATAGTTACCTACAAAACTATCTCACCAAGTTTGGAACTGAAATAAATAATCATTCAGCGGGCACTTTACCCCATCAGGTTGTGTTTCAAACAAGGTTGATGACTTTAGAAAGGCTGTGGCTTTGAAACTGTGTCATTCAAGTGTGAGGCATGCCCGACCTCTGAATAAATTAAATGTAGCCTAGAGGATAATGAAATGACTAGATATACCAATATATTTCATATAAGGTTATCATAAATGGCCCACACCTGATTCATCTGGTATACGGAGGCTATGCCCAGACAAACCTGCCCCTTAGCTACAAGTCCAGAGAGACAGCCAGCGATGTCTAAGAATTTATAGGCGGAGCTAATGAATGTCTGATCAGTGCAAGCTCACTAGGCGCAGTTACATGATTTAATAGTTGAGGAGGAGTTTGACTTACTATTTCTGAGGAAACATGGTTCCACTGCAAATCAGGTCCATCACTAGGGGCAGCTCTTCCAGCGGGTTATAAATTACTTAGGACAAGGACTAAAAGGAAAAAGTAACTGAAAGGCCAAGTAGGGAGGGTGAGAGAGAGCTGGGCCTGTGGCTTGTAACAATTTCTGTATAAATTGCTTAGTGTAAAGCACACAGGGGAGTTATAGCAGTTGATTTTTAGTAATCCTTCCATTGCCTGATAATAGAATCTGGTCTGGACAATAATTGTGAAGTATTAGTAGCACACTGTAATTTAACAGTTTCTTATACCTTCAATAATTGTGAAGTATTAGTAGCACACTGTAATTTAACAGTTTCTTATACCTTGCACTTTCTATTAGTTTATCGAATGCCTAACAAGGGAGGGAAAAAATTCAGCAACTGATTGATAAAATTGGTGCGCTCTGCCTACAATATAATATACTGGCCTTTTTAGCAGTGGCGGCTGGCAGCTTTAGGAGGGAGGGGGGCGGGCGGGATACACACAAACGCACACACACAGACACACACACTCATTCTTTCACACACGCACGCACGCACATCCATTAACAACACTCATACCATTCAAACATGCACGCACGCACCAAATATTCATTTAAAAAGATCGCACACACTCATTCTTTCACACAGATACACACCTTTGTTCAGCCTGACAGACACTCTTCATGAGGGGCAAAAGGGGGGGGTGTGGCCCCTCTGCCATAAAGGACGGGCCGCCACTGCTTTTTAGGTGATTTTATTGTACACATTGAAGGTCAACAAAATCCCTTAGCTCTCCTTATGAGAGAAGGTATGGAGGTGGTTAGCCTAAAACAAACTATTGCTTTGCCTACTCACAATAAAGCCAGATTCTAGACGACAAATGGACAGATGACACTCATACCACTGTACCAGGATTAGGTTTGTGCCCTGGTGTGACCATGGCCTATTTAAATTCAATATGGGGGTTTGCTTGAGTGAAAGCCTTGAATAGATATTGACAGATGTTGACAAAAAGATCTGTTAAATTTTGAACAAAATTGAGACCAGGACTATTTGTGAAATTATTCTAAGCACATTAGAGGCTCCTTTAGAGACATTCCAATGAATAAACCGATAGAAGGCGCGAAGGCGCACTTTGTGGTTTTAACAAAATGTTAATAAGCATTTTGATGATTTTTTTCCTTTAAAAATAATAAACATTGAGTGAGAAACCTAATGGTTGGTTTACCCCGGCCTTGAAAGATTTTAAATATTCTCTGTGGAAAGTACAAATGAAGTGGCACCAGTTGCAGGATGAAGAAAGCTGCAACAATTATGAACAGCTCCTGAAAACATAAAAACATTAAATCAGACATAGCAAAATAACATTTATTGAGAATAAAATTCACATAGCCTCAAATAAATCTACGGAGCTATTTCAGCACTATAATCCGTAAAGTCACCTAATTATTTACTGCCTACCTAACAAGTAGATTTGAACCTTTGAAACAATTTGGTAGATTTCTTTACTATCATATCCAGAGGATCTATGAGAGTTACTCAAACATGGTAGTGGGAGATAATAACGAACCCCATAGGAGGTTATGGTCAGGACTGATGCCCTACTGATGTTAATAATTATGTGAAATCGTGAAATTTCCCAAAAGTATGGGAAACAGGAGTGATAAAGCCTTTGCTAAAAGAAAAAATATATATTTATCACAATGATCCTGCTAATTAGGTTACTGTATTTTTAGGGAAACTTACTGAGAAAGTGGTGGCAATTCAGTTAACTAAATGTTTGGAAGATAACATAACAATCTGCTCAGTCCATGACAATTGGGCCTTAGAGCTGGTAGTTGTACGGAACCAGTTCTAGCTTTAATAATGGAGAAAATCAAAACCATTATGGATATGGGCGACTCATTGGTGGTGCTGCTCCTCGATTTGTCCATAGCCTTTGATAGTTAATCATAAAACTCTAATTGAAAGACTTGAAGGCTGTGGACTAAAGGGCACAATACTGAGCTGGTTCTTATCCTTTCTGACCAAAGCTTGCAGTTTGTCTTTCTGCCACCTTTCAGGTCCAAGACCCTTGATAATGTATGGATCGAACATGTACCCACATTGTTGAATACCTACATACAGCCACTGATGAAATTACTCAAGGATCATGGATGTACTGTATTCTCTTATGCCATCTTTCAGTTTCAATACCTATGATAATTTGGTATGTGGTGTCCCCTCAGGGATCAAACATGACCTACAGACTGATACTACATGCAGACACTGATGGAACTAATCAAGGAACAAGCATGCACTGTATTGTGTTACGTAGATGGTACAAAAGTCATCTTAAGCCCATAACTTGGTCAAGGTAGGAACATATGTAACATTCAAACATTGAAATTGCATACATTTCTTCAATGAATGTAATGCAGACCTAATAATAGTTGGCATTCATCATCATACTGGAATGACAGCCATGGGCAGGTCTGGCCCGTTCAGTTCATCTTCAGATCACAAACGTGTTGATCTAGTTAAGTGGTCCCATCCTACCTGGGTGGGGACAGGTGGTCAAATGATGAAGCATGACTCTATAATGTGTGTGAGCCCACATACTCCGTAAAGGTAACACCTCCATCCTATACTGAGCACACGGTCACAATTACCAAATCCGATGCCGATAACTAGATCACCACATTTATGACCTGATGATGAACTGAACGGGCCAGACTTGCCTGTTCACAGTTTCCCCATACACGTTGTGTTGTTGTAAATTAGAAAAGAACAGAGGGAGAAAGAGGAGTAGGGATATACATTTATGAGAAAGAAAGAAAGAAAGAAAAAGAAAAAAGAAACAAAAAAGGTAGAAAGAAATGAAGTATAACATGATTAGTAAGAGAATAGAGGAGTGTAGGAAAGAGCAAAGTGAAAAGGTAAGAGTGGAGGAGTTTTAAAAACAGAGTGAGTGACAAAGAGAGGAAAAAGGTGAATTACATAATGAATATGTGTAAGAAAGAAAGACAAAATAAAGAACCAAAGAAAATAAAAAAGAAGGAATGAAAGGAAAATAAATAAGAAATGAAAGACCGAGGGTTCCCGCATTGCCTGGAGAACAGCATTGTCTTAACTTTCTTTAATTTCTGTCTCTCTCTGTCGGTTTTTCCCACTTGGCATTGACATTTTTAAGGCCTTGTACAAGGCTCCACTTTTTTATTGTTGATTGACCTTGATAGCATTAGGCTCTGCCACGTGTGAAGTACACTCAAAGTGTCCCCCTGCAAATCCTGTAAATGGAAAAAAAAATATTCTGCCATAAATTGGGATTCAAGGTGTGGCAGGGGAAAGGGGTGGTATCACAAAGGGCGGAGTCATGACAAGCAGAGTCTAACAGTGAACTAGTGACATAAGGAATAAAATACTTTTCCACCAAGTTTTTCCAAATGACAGCAAATACAGTTAAGGCCTTGGATGTGTGTGCGTAAAGTAAAATGGGTCGAAGATCCAAGATTTGAAGGTATAAAGGTTGTAGATGCCACATGCCATGAAAAAGTGCAATCTTTGAGATCCGATCAGCAAAGGCAGGCCACTGATGCAGTTGAAGAACAGGAAGGGCTCAGCCCTACTACTCTAATGGAAGTTGAAGAAAACAAAGTAGTCAGTGTGTTTATATTTACTTCATGTTCTATGAGCCTTCTACCCTACAAACAAAAGAAACTGGTACAAATAAGGTAATTGCTCTAAAGAGATCTAGAAATCGGGGCGATACATTAATCATAATTAAATTGCAACATCCTATGTATCCTGTTCCATTTCTCGGTATTACAGATTAATGGTTTATAATTCAGTGCTGTAATTCTGTTTACTCCAGTATTGGAACTTTCATAGATTCACATGCTTGAAACATTCCCAGTCATCGAGATGAGAGTCCTCGGTACCTTTAAAAAAGTAATGTCAAAATAGACATAAACATAGAGGCCTTAGGACCATCTATTTAGAAGTCTATCAGAGTCTTTATTAAAAATAAAAAATAAAAACGTACAAATCCAACAATCAGCCACCACCACCCTCCTAAGAGAAGCTCCAGTCCTTCATGTTCCTACCGCACGTCGTGCTAGGGAGTATCCACTGAGCTCTGCTCAGTTTTTTTTCCTGTTTGGATGATTTTCTCTGCTATTCTGACTGGAAAAGTCTTATTATGCCTATCTCAGAGTTTCTCCTCTTAAAAGGTTTTCTGTCCTAACATTTTTTCCCCATGTCATACCAGGAGAAGAAAAGTCTCTTCAAGGTCTGCAGTACCTGTGGAAAAACAGAAGCTTCATTCTATTCAGAAGACCCACATAAGGACTGCATATATTGCCTCTATCCTGATCATTCTGCTAAGGATTGCAAGGTATGTTGTACCTTTTCAAAAAAGACATTAAAGGATAGAGAGGGGAGATTGCTATTCTGGCTGCAAAAACGTAAGTCCAGAAATGAGACAGTGTACAACTCGGACATCAGGGATTACTCGTATTCTTCTAAATGATCAGAGAAGAGAGAAAGATCACCCCATTCAAAGACTGGTTCTGAGTAGCCCAAGAAAGCCTTAAAAAAGACTTCTCATGCGTCTTACAAGGGTCGCAATCCTTTAGCATCACCTCAGGAAGGTAGAATTTCTCTTTAAAAAAGAAGAAAAAAAGAGAAAAAGGAAAGGGCTACCTATTCAGAAAAGGCTTCCAGATCGTCATCTAACCCGCCTACACCTCTACCAAAGGTCAGCCATTTGTTTAAAAAGTCTTCCTAAGCTCCACCGGCTGATAGACTGTCGTCAACGATCTCTCCGTCAACTAAATCATTGTTGTTGATGCCATCGACTACGAGAACTTATAATTGCAGCTTTATCGTTGACAACAACAAAGAAGGTCACTACAGTGTCCACCACCATATCTTTTCTGTCAACGACCTCAGCGTCAACATCGCCAATGACCTGCCCGTCGACAGCGCAGATTTCATCCTCGTCAATGACATGGACAACTCCATCGTCAACGGCCCTCACTCTAACAACAGCACTGCCGACGAAGCCACTACTGACGTCTAACTCATCTGTGGACAACCTGAGTCGTCTGCCTGGTTGACAACACCATCGACAACAGATTTATTACCTAAGGAAAAAAAGGAAACTGTTAGCTCTAGAGCACACCTCTCCCAGCAAGATTACATCTCTTATTACAGTTCATCTTTTAGGTGAAGAGGAGTCTGAGGAAGAGGGACTCTTTGGCATTGCTCGCAGTCCCTTAGAACTGCACGTTAAGTGCCAGGACGATGATGAATATGAGGGGGAAGATGAGCAACAGGAGTACTACTCCTCACAGGAACAATACCCACAACCATACCAAATGGTTTGCCTGCCTGAATCCCTTATTGCAGACCTTCAAATTAAGTTGTCAGATTACAGTAAGGGTTTTCCAATGGAGACACATCCTGCACAGGCAGCTGCTCTTCCCATGGCTCCAAAAACTCCTCCATCTGCACCAGCACAGAGACCTGTATCACTACCAACCTGAGTTAGACCACACCACCCTTCTGCATGACCCAGACACATCGGACAAAGAGAGGGAGGAAGGAGAATTACAGGAAACCAATACAGAATGGGATGAATTTCTCATACCTACACCAGATTCTCCATCACCTACCCCAGTGGACTTGCCACCCGAGGACATTGGTGGTTTTCACAACCTAAGGGAAAGGGCAGCTAAAAGGCTTACCCTCCCTATGCCTACCAAGGAGACAGACTGTTTCTTATATGATTTTAAGGAACCTTTCCAGAAAGGTGTGCGATCTATGTCTATAGTAAATTATATGGGGAGAAGGCCTGAAAGTTATGAGAACTCCAGCCTCCATGACGGCAGTTCTTCCACGCCCAGATAAAAAATACAAGGCACTGAATGATGCCCCGGCTTGTCTAACGGGTCAACCAAAACAAGATTTCGTAATCACACAAGTGAACCAAGGAAGATCTAAAAACCTATTGACACCAATCTGGGCACCTTCAGATAAGGAGGGATGGTGCCTTGATTACATCAGAAAGAGGTTTTCTTTGATGTTGTCTTTAACAGTTAGAGCAGCCAATTCTCTAGCTGTTTTGGGCAGTGTTAGATAAACTCACGTAGAGAGTTGATTTAACATTCTTTATTGAGTG
Organism: Pleurodeles waltl; assembly: GCF_031143425.1. NCBI lineage: Eukaryota > Metazoa > Chordata > Amphibia > Caudata > Salamandridae > Pleurodeles > Pleurodeles waltl. The sequence continues at coordinate 710,849,323 of NC_090450.1, read as the reverse complement.
AGTTATGACTCAAGTAAAGGCAAACACAACTGCTCCTTCCGGCAACAAACCTCCCTTCAACCCATTACATTCTAACCTCCCGGAAGCCTTTCCTGTTACATCATTACATTCTACATGACCTTCTAATTCCAGGTATGTATGCTAGTCAGACATAACACATCTCCTCTCTTAATAGAATAAAATAAAATGAACGTAAGAAGGTACATAAGAATACAATATTTGAATACAATAAAACTCTTCTTTTTTAATCACATGATATCTAATGCGTTAGTCAAGAAAATAATAAAAACAATTTAACAAACTAACTTGTTATAAAATCTTGCAAATACATGGGTTGTTTGATTACTCTACCATATTTACTGTTATGTGAAATATCCATCCTATCTGGAGTTTGACTTCCCTCTGAACTAGATACATTTTCTTGCATTGTAATTTTCTCTTCTTGGCTAGCCCTTGTAGCTTCCCTATTAAACATGTCATTTCCATTATTTTGACTGGAATCCATCCAGAAGTATTTTTTCTTTTCTATATCTTCAGGTATTTTCCCATTACTAACTTTACATTTTACAAAACGGCTCATGTGCCATACACATCCATCACTCAACTTAGCAGAATTATTGTAAACATCAACCACAACCCTTGTATCAGAATATTTACTTTCACCCTTCTTTACCTTAACTGATAAGTTGACATGCAGCACATCACCTCCCGTTAATTTAATCTCTTTAGCTCTTTTCTTTTTGTCCAAATAGTTTTTATATTAATTTTGCGCTTTCTGAATGTTTTTTTATACTTCCGGAGGTGACCAATTCCTCAACCTTGTCTTAACTAACCACCCCTGATTGTCCTTAGTGAAGGGAACCCCTCCACCCATGATGGTAAATGGACTGTATCCAGTGATAGTTGGTGTGGTTCGATACATCCATATAATTTTCTTTACACTAGAGCGCCAATTTTAATTTTCACACTTCGCCAATTGCAATAAGTCCTTAAAGACATGATGAAATCTCTCTACTTCTCCATTCCCACTGGGATGTTCAACTGAAATCAATTTACATTCTCTACCATTCCATTTCAAGAAATGCTCTACTCCTTTACTTTTAAACTGCACTGCATTGTCAGTAATCACTTTTTTTGGTAACCCTTCTCTTTGAAATAATTCATCCAAAAATACCAACACATTTTCAGCACTGGTCTTATTAACAACTTTGATTTCTGTCCACTTAGAGAAATAATTCATAGCCAGAATTATGCACCATGCTTCATTTTCCTTCCATAATATCCCATAATATCAACTCCAATCATTTCCCATGTCATTTCTGGACATGGAATAGAATGTACTGTTGGTTTTAGTGTAATTTGGGATTTGTCAGCATTCATACATAAGTCACATTGCCTAATTATACTTTCAATTTCCACATCTGTTTCCGGTCACCAGTAACTTTACTTAATTCTCTTCTTAGTCTTCACTACCCTAATGACCCTCATGGCATAGTTCAATAATGGATTCGCTCAACCTTATGGGTGGAAGAAACTTATCACCTCTTAAGATATTATTTTCCATTACAGATAACTCATTGTGAACCTCAAAAAGATTTCTCAATTCTGAATCAATTGTTCTTTTATATAGCCATCTATTCTCAATATAATTTCTTAGAGACGTTATAATTTGTTCATTTAAATTAGCCTCTATCCATTCTTCACTACCAATGGCATCACGTCCCTTACTTCTAGCCCATGCTACACTTGTATTTGGGCAAGACCGCCATACGAAATGGCGCCACCTTACCAGCAGCGGTGGCAGAATAGCGACCACTTGATTCCTAGTTACAAAACACAAACCACCAAAATACAGACACAAAAGCAACACCGCTAGGCCAACTCACAGCGAATGAGTAACTGATCAATCGGCGGGCCTGCCACGCCAACACAATTCGAACCGTCATATTATGAATCAACCACCAGCACAGTGGAACAAAAAAGCACCACAGAAAGTAGCTAACATCACATTGGCTAGTTTAAATATCACAAACCTGATAACCATATACACACCACGCACACCTGACCATGCCACCATATAACCCCCACCCCCCAAAAAGCTATTGCGACAAATACGAGCACCCAGAGCCACACCTGAGACCAAGCACACACGAAACACAGCAAACAAAGATCACACAACACACATTGATTAAAGCAACACTGCAGCTCACCAGCACACACAGCCATACACCCTCACACAACCACACACCCCGTACTCCACCTGACACGCACAACACATTACCAGCCTACAGCATGTCACGCCAGAAGCAACCACGATTCACCTACAATGAGTTGCAGGTCATGGTAGACAAGATCATCAGAGTAAAGCCACAGCTCATGGGTGTCCAGGTACAACAAACATCAATAGCCAAAAAAACTGAGTTACTGCAGAGGATCGTCGACAGGGTCAATGCAGTCGGCACATACCCACGCACAAGGGAGGACATCAGAAAGAGGTGGAACGACCTCAGGGAGAAGGTCCAGTCTATACCCTCTAGGCAGAGGATACCCAGAACAAGACCGGCACTGGGCCCCCACCACCTCCCCTCTAGCTGACAACCTGGGAGAAGAAGGTCCTGGACATCATATATCCCGAGGGCTTGACTGGCATCAGCGGAGGGCTCGACACTGGTAAGGCAGCAATTACCCCCAAGCACCAACACCCCACGTTCCTCCTGTGCATGCCACATCACCCCACTCTCACCATCCCTACTCATGCACCCCGAATGCACGGATGCCAACCACAATGTGAAGAACCACACCTCCCACAATCCAATCCAACCAATGTCTGCAGTGCAGCAGATGTTATTGCTAACACTGGGAAACAAGCTGAGCCACTGCATGCTTTCACAACAGGGACACAACAACAACAGTTACACAACTAACATCTACCGTATCCATCCACAGGTACCCCTGCCACCACACCCTGCAGAGGATTCCAGGCTCAGGCAGCCCTCCCCAAGATGAAGGCCCTACAAGATGTCTGGATGAGGACGACTTGCATGGGCCATCTGGGGCCACTGGGCAGTCCATCCAAGGGGTTCATCAATCTGAGTTGTGCCCTGTAGTACAGCGGCCAGAGTCAAGCGCACCCACCCCAAACAATGATGGCCCTACTGCTACTGGGAGTGGGCACACTGTGCCAGGGACACAAACACAGGGGGGCAGAAGTAGTGGGAAGGGAACCGTGACCCAAGGGTTGGGACAGCCAACCAACTGACTGCCCAGAAGGGCCTCAACCAAGTTCTGGGTGTGTACCAGCACACCCAGGATATAGTGGCCCAGATCTTTGCCACTGTGCAGGAGACCCAGCGGCTGCAGGGGCAATACCATCAGGAGGCCATGCAAAAGTGGCAGGCCCACAATGCCACTATGGCCTCCATTGTAGGAGTGCTAAGGGTCCCTGACCACTGTCATGCATGAGTCCACCACCCACCAGCAGGCCCCTACCACTGGCCACATCCACGTCAGCGGCAGCCAGTGGCATTGAGGCCCCAACACAGGTCTCGCATGGCACCAGCATCCTTACCCCTGTAGATGAGGAACCCCCACGCAAGCGAGGACGTCCAAGTAGACTTCCAGCCAAACATGATGCCCAGACTAAGACCACCATCAGGAAGTGACCCTCTCCTTAACATTCTCCCTTGTGTGTGATGCCCTGTCGACTGTCCACTCCCATATCTCCTTCTACCCATGGCCAGCAGACTGGACCTGGACTACCTACAGCTAGCCTTAACATTCTGATGATCACCACCACCATGACCCCAATCATCAACCCTCACACTTGTACATCACAAATAAACTACAACTGAGCACAGTCCATGTCTACATATTTATTTGCCAAGATGTGTATGGAACTGCCAATACATGTACAAGTGTCAACCCATCGCCAAGCACATTCATGGTAAGGTGACAGCAGAGGGAGCAAAATGGCGGGAGGTCGATTGTGGAGCAGGCAGTGGCTGGACATATGTGTCAATGTAGGCAACAGCCCAGGCAGGGAGCACAGAACACCACAATATTGTCCTGAAAGGAGAGCAAGACAGGGACATGAATCACTGTCAGATAAAATGCGTGGAAGCAAAGTGACAGAAACAAGTGATGCTAAAATTTGTGCTTCAAATACTAGGTCTAGCGTGAAATATTGGGTTTATGGTGTGAAATAAAATGTGGAGCCAGGAGAGCATGGTCTAGTGTATTGCCAGGTATCGATCAGTCCATGTGTGTGCATTAGATGTAGGACTGCTGTTTGAGTATGATGCATACATCTACCACTATCTACATTAGTGGAATCAGTCCTCACAAATAAATAACGGATTTTCCCAGTTGGCCAGTTTAAGGAGAAGTTGAACCTTAATTAACCCATTAAGTATGGATTTTGTAAAAGAAACCCCATTTCCAACTAAGCCTGACAATTGCCAAATGCTCATTCCTATCCTGCAGCGATTTCACACAGACCATAAACTACTACACGCCATAATAGCAAACTCCTTTGGTTGGTCCATCATGCTCTAAGGCACAAATCAGCATTTATTAAGTGTCGTTCCTGTAGACACTGTTTTTCTCATATACTCAAATCCTAACTTGATGAACTTTGGTAGAGGCTTGCACTCCACTAACATTCCAGAATATAACATTTACCCCTTTTGTGGTGTGGATACCTGTTTAATTAATAATTTATATGTGTAATGGTTCATTGAGAAATGTGTCTTTTTTGCCCTCGCTGACTCCTTCATCTCAACTCTCCAGCATTTCCTATTCATAGCCCAGCTCTTTACCCCCTCTTCTGTCTTCTACTCCACCCTCCTCCCTTCCTCAGTCCTAACACCTCTTCTACTAGGTCAGTTTGGGTGATATGCCTCTCCGGTCTATCCTTCCCCTGCCCATTCTGTATTAAACTATACTATGAAAAAGTACTTGTCCTATGAGAGAGCTGCCCAGCTGCCATTAGCCTCCTTGCTATTGAAGCATTATACATAATAAGTTTATAGGGATCTCTACCCTGCTGGTCATCACACATTTGTATGCACCCACACCATTCTCCATCTAAAAGAGATAAAAAATAGGGCAAAAGCCAGGCTAGAGATGCACTGATCATCTAATTCGGCCATTGTCAGATAGACTGCTCCTAGACTACTGATTTAATGGAGCTTGAGCCTCAGTGGTGCTAGAGTAAATACAGCCTTTAAACAAGATTTTAAGCTTGGTATGTTCCTTTAGTGAGACTTGTGCCATGATGTCCTGGAGTGAGGGGATCAGCAGGCAAAGTTGCCAATGCTGTATCACTGTGGCTTGGCAAAAATCAAACCGTGCAACAAAATGATAAGTCACCTACTATACCTGGTTTATTAGGATGAGCAGTCAGATAGAGGAGTTGTTGAAAAATAAAGTTGCTCTTGTTGGCCAAAATAGGTTGCAGTTTCCCTTCTCCTTGCCTAACTTAGCAAAGGAGAAGCAATGGGCCTTCTGGACCTAACAATCGATGCCTGATTCCTCAATGCTCAGAAATGCTGTTGAATCAGATCGAAAATGAATTGTCAAGGGTCATCCCCTTCTGTGCCTTCAGGAGCACCCAGGACTCGCAGATTGTTTTTGTGAATTTGATACTCTAAATTCTTCACTTTCCAGGTGAGGTTCTTGGTAAGTTCCTCATACTATTTGGTTTGTTGGTCCATTGTCTGTGCCTTGTCCTCCAGATTTGAGATACACTCATCAGGCTTGTGCATCCTAGAGCCCATTGGAGAGTTGTTTGGACATTTTTACAGATTGATATCTGGGTCTTAAGTTGGGGCATTTCAACTGCAGCAGGGACTTTTTTATATTCTTCCCTGTGCAAGCAAAGAATGTTATATTTTGAAGAGAGAGTGGGATGCCCTGTTGTCGCAGAGTGCCTGGATCATTACTCTGTGCCAAGTCACAGGATGGCTGTGCACGTCGAAGAATAGGGGTTTCAGTTAGCTTGTTTGTGGAGTGGCCCCATTAGAGGTGCTGCGACTGGCCCTCATGATCTGCCTCATTGTCCTTTGTTGTGTCAGGCTGTCATCCTGCTGCACTTGCCATCTTATAAATTATGTCCATTGAACTGCTTCACCCTACCCCGTGTCAGAATCTGAGTCTGCCTTGCCACCAATATTAGAGTCGGCATTGGAACAATCCAACAGTCTTGGGATCTTCAGAATTAACAGCCATTCCCAGGGCAGTAACTGATGTATTTATTTCAGCAGTCCTCCCGTTTCCAGTGGCAAATACATTGACAGGCTTCAATGGAGGATTTTGGAGACTGTACGGTTGCCACAGAAGTGGTGGTCTGTATAATGATAGGGGTATTGATGTTCATAGAAAGAGTGCACCACCTACGCATTCCAGAGATTGCTGAACCAAGAGTACTGTGCCATTTTTTAGGGGGCAGGCTTCCATTGTACCCCCCCCCCCAAGGTAATACAACAGATACTACGACATTGTTCTCTCCAATACACTTGCTTGTGAGGCTCAAGGATGTTTATGTGACATTAGCAGCACTTTGCGCTACATTAGCAGTCTCAACTTCCTGCTGTGTAGATCTTGAATATCCGTCAGGTGTCCATGGTATCGGCCTTGTTTGTTTGTACTTTCAGTACTGGTCTGTCGACAGATGATGGAGTCCTTATCTTGACATACACCTTCAGCAGGGGGCCCAGTACTAGAAGCAGTGTCTGATTCTGAGGGTCTGCTTGTATCCATAAGAGCCACGGAAGCTGGGCATGATGTGGTGCATGTCAACACTAACTATACCCGGGCTGGGGGAGCACCAGGGAAGTTTTGAATCTTCTTGCCAGCAGATGGACCCACGCAAGCTCTCCAGGACACAACGTCTGCCTGCACAGTGCATCCTTGGTCGTGAGAAGTCATTGGAGGACTGCCAGCGGGTTCAGTAACCCCGTCTAAAGAAAGTTACTAACATTCCTACAAAAGAACAAAGCCAGGAGTACTATAGGTATTCTGGGAGAGTCAGGGGCCATTTTAGGTTCCATACAGCACACTCCATTAGCTCCCCAGCTAGAGTCCTAATATACCACAGCAACGACAGTGCGGCCACCCACAAATATAATTAAATGAGGGGCGTGGCCAAGATGGCAGATAAGTTGGGCGCTGCTACGGTCCTCTCCTCCACCGCCAGAAGGCCCAGATGACATTAGTCACTCATCTGCCATCTGCACGCGTCCCCAGCCCAGGTGGTGCCCAATCCACAAAGATGCTGGGGGACCCAAGAGTGCACTCCGCGGGTCAGCTGCGAGCCTGGAGCATTAGACACCCAACGTCAAGATGGGAGCCGCAGCCTAGTGCAAAGATTTTAAGAAGCCACTCAAGATCCTTCTCCTGAGTGTGGACCCACACATGTTAGCAGCCCACGTGATCCCCCACCTGATGTGATGGCTCTGGGACCCCACCAATGAAGGAGAGATCTGCCGTGCGCCTGGTGCATTGGGAGGAGAGCTGCAGCTGAGGACGGGCCACTGGCGTGCAGGCTCGGTGGAGACCTACTGCTCTCTGGAGGGACCGACAGGGCAGGGAGAGACCCGGTCCTGGGACACCTCCCAGGAGATGGCTGAGAACCTGCTGGATGCCAGGCTGGGGGACAGGTGCAGCGCCTCCTACGATCATCACCCTTGCGACCGGTGAGTCTGCAGCATAGGGAAAGCGTAGGTGCCGGTGTCAAAAGTGCACATTTAGCCTATGCCCTACTTCGGCACGGGTGAGGGGAAGACCTGCGAGACCATAACAGGCCACGATCACAGCCCTGGGAGCAACGGGTCAACACTGGCAGGGGTGCACCGGGAGATGCCCTCCCTATTAGAGGCCATGCACAGCTTCATCAGGGCGGAGGCTGTGGCATGTCGGTGGGTACCTGGCATCAACCCGGGGGTGGCCTGGGCCCCATGAAATTAGTCTGCACATCACCCTCCACCATACAGCCCTAACTCCAACCATGGACCAGTGCGCACCTTGCCGGGGTGAGGTGCTGCGCCCTGACGGACCCTGCCTCTGTTGGCACTGCCTGGAAGCTAGAGCCTCTTGATATCTGCACACCTGGCACAAAGAGACTATGGCTCTGTAAACCAGGTCACAGTGCTGTGGGCCGGCACACAATGAGGACAACGCCGGAGAGCGTGGGGCTGTTGGAGACGGGCCCACACTCAAAACTCACTCCACACACTCTGCCAGTGGGCCCCACACTCAATGGGCCCCTTGGCTTGAGTAGGGCCCCAGCTACACTTAGATTGGGGGGAACTACCAGTGAGATGGTGATTAAGGCATCTAAGTGATGCTCCTCTCAGCACTGGTGCCCTGGACTGCCACCTGTAGCCCTGACCTGGGTATACACCCCCAACGCCTGGAGGAGGAGACATGGGAACCCCCAGGGTAAAAAAGGATAGAACTCTAAAAGACATGTTATCTCGCCCATCCCTGAGCAGCAACAATGATTGCCCCCCGCTTGTGCACAACGTACAGCTTGAGGGAGGTGACCCGGATGGGGGATCTGTCTCTCGATCCTTCCTGGAAGCACTGTTTGCCTCCCTTTGAGATGACCTACAGACTGTTAAAAACGACCTTTCAATGGAACTTAAGACAGTACAAAAGAACATCACAGATGTTGGAGACAGAGGCCCTCATTACAACATTGTCGGGCGGCAAAGTTGTAACCACTGTGCGGCCGCCAATGCAGCCGCACTCCCGCGGTGGCCATTACGAGATCCCCGCTGGGCTGGCAGGCAGAAACCGAGTGTCCGTCTGCCGGCCCAGCGGGGATGTCGGCCACAACACGGGAGCCGGCTCCAAATGGAGCCGGCGGTGTTGCGCCGGTGCGCCGGGTGCAGTTGCATGCACAGGGGCCCCGCAACTCCCCTTTCTGCCAGCCTTTTCATGGTGGTTCTTACCGCCATGAAAAGGCTGGCAGGAGGGGGACTCATAATCCCCTGGCCAGCACTGCAAGCAGCGCTGCCGTGGAGGATTACAATCGCTGGGACCAACGTGGTGGTAAACCGCCGGTCCCGGCGGTGCGAACGCGGCGCTTCCGCCGTGGTCGTAATACCAAGGATTGCACCGCTAGCCTGTTGGCGGTGCGACCGATGAAACAGCCCTGGCGGTCTTTGACCGCCAGGGTTGTAATGAGGGCCAGAGTCTCCCACTTGGAAGATCAAGAACTTGGCAGAGGAGAGGAAAACTAGCAACTACAGCAAGAAATCATCCGCCTTTAGGACCAACAAATAGACCAACAGGCCAATGCAGAAGACCAAGAGAATCACTCTAGGAGAAACAACATCCACATTCATGGGGTGCCCAACGGGGCCGAGGAAGACAAGGTGGAGGCCTACATCCAGGCTTGTTCGTCCACATCTTGGAGACTCCTCCTACGCAGCCCATCCAGCTTCATCGAACACACCAGCTTTGCCCCCGCGATCTGGATCTGCTCTTCCAGCAGACATCTTAACCTGTGTGCACGATTTCCCCATTAAAGAACAATTTCTTCGGAAGGCGAGAGACCTCCATCTGCTCCATTTTTCATGCCACATGGTGACACTCTGTCAGGATTTATCAGGCCTCACTTTGCAAAAACGCAAAGACTTTCGTCCTGTCACCTCCTTCCTCCAAGAGCTTGTATCTTACTAGTGGGGGCACCCCTTCCACCTTGTCTTTTGGTGGGACAGAAGGCTCTACCAACTGTGCTCCCCGAAGGCATCGATGGATCTCTTGGGACTTGCACCTCCACAAGATGACTCCACCAAAACCTTGGATACCGGGTCTGCGAAGAGCCGCAGAAGTAGGAGGAGGCCATCAGCGGCGGGGAGCTTTCACCCCGACCTAGAGACTATTGCACAAGAACAGAGGGCGGTCATAGGATCTGTTGCACATGACTCTGACAGGCAAGATCCTGGCTGAGCCTGTCCAAATTTGACAACTGGGGAGGAGAGTGGGAGAGAGGACCTCCCAGTCCAGATAAGACAAGATGAATTATTGAAGTCATCCACCCATGGCCCCAGCTCCAATCTACCCCTTTGGTCTACCCTGGGTCTTTTTACAGGCCCCGGGACCGTCATTATGACCCTTGCGGTCCTGCCCCGCCATGCCGGCTGAGGCAGCCAGACCGCCAACAGCGTGGTGGTGCAGGACCGCCAAATTATGACAAGGGTAGTGAACTTTGCATTGCAGCCAGTTCACCACCTGTACCACCAGGGGGATAGGACCGCCTGGCTGAAGGTTGTCCACCTTCGACCCGGGGGTCCACCTAACACCACCTGTGGTATTTTGAATATCCTTACTGTCAGGAATTCCGTGGCGGCAGTCCTGCCATGAAATCCCTGGGCGGTAAGGATACTGGCAACATGAATACTCATTCCTGTCGCCACTACAGGACTCCACAAAACACCCCTCCATGTCGGAACCCCCCCAACCCCATCAGTAGCCCCCCACAGCCCCAGCTGCCACACCCCCTCCCCATCTCCGTACTGTACCCTCCACCCCCATCCATGCTCGCACACACACACACACACACACCACACATACATAACAGAGACGCACACATCTATGCTCACTCATTCACACACACATGCACACATGGCCACAACACCCCCCACCCCCGCATACACTCAGCCACACAGGCACACAGACACTTGCACACACATGGACACAAACACCCACAACACCCCCCATCCCCTCCATTCAGACACACACACACCCCCATTCATGCATACAGCACTCAACACCCCCCCTCCTCCCCTGTCGGTCGATTACCTTGCCTGGTGGTCGGCCGGGAAGGAACAGGGTCCATGGAGCCTGCTCCTCCACCAGCGCCCTGCCAATACTACACTGCCACGCAATCTACAATGTAGTAATATGGCAGGAGGTGTTGTGGTGATGTGGCGGTGGCGACGGAGCAGGCTCCACTAGACTGCCGACTGCCAGTATAGCGCTGGCAGCTTCCCTGCCAAATAGTGGCAGAGAGCAGCCAGCAGCCATAATATGGGGGTCAACACTGGCGGTCAAGTGGCAGGTGTGACTTCGGCGGTCTGCAAAAAAGACTGCCATCTTCACAGTCATAATGAGGGCCTAAGTGTCTACTACTGTTCTGTTCATTTGTTATTTACGTTCTTCATTATGGGTACTCCTCCCTATAATTGGCTCTCCCACACAATCGTTAGCTGCTCTGCCCCCTGGCCCCCTAATGGACCCGGGAGGGGTCTTGTGTGTCCTCAGCTTGTTGCCACTAACACTCATGATGCCCCGCCTGACTGACAACTCACATATAGTTTTAATTAATGCTAAGGGGCTGAGTAACCCAGTCAAGAGGAGAGCCCTCTTGTCATACCTGGAGCACACTGGGGTGCAGATATGCCTCATACGGGAAACACACCTGATCTCCTCCGACTAACACAGACTCCGCTCTCAATCATTCCCACATCAGCCCTTATCTTCTGGCCCATCCAAGAAAGGGGGTGGGGTGAGATTTTATTTTCTAAGGCCTTAAGGGAGGGGGTCATAGGCAACAAAGTGGCAGCGATTAGGGCGAGGCTCTAGGCCTACCACTTGCACATCAGTGGTTTGACTTTGATTGTAGGCTCCCTGTATGCCCCTAACGGGAACCAAGAGCCCTTTCTTCACAAAGCAATCAAGGAGGTCACGCACTCTAACAGTAGATGGGTACTCCTGGGGGGGATCTTGGCATAGTCTTTAATACTGAGCTACACTGTTCTGCACAGAGAAAGGGAGATTCCAGAGCAAGGTTGGAGGCAGCGACACAGTGGCTAACTGACCTTGGGCTGCAGGATATCTGGAGGATACACAATCCTACTACAAGGGCGTACACATTTTACTCACACGCACACAAGACCTATGCCAGACTGGTGGGGGAACTGGAGCATATACACCAACGCACAGGAGTGCCACGGTTTCGTGTCAACTATGAGCTGCCAGAAAAAAACTGATGGGATTGGATATGGACAGAGCCGAATATGTACTATTATGCCTTAAACATACCGTTTATACAGGGAGCAATAAACGTGGCAGACACCTGGTGTACTGCTTTCGGGTCCAGCATGCTGCCGCAAAGGTGGGGGCTCTGGAGAATGAGGAAGGGGAGACTTTTATTGCAGTGCGATTTCAGTGGTTTTATGCCAATCTCTGTGCAGACCAGACTCTCCTGGAACCCACCATAGACTACTACCTTGACAACGCCGCGGTGACCCGACTGACCCCAGATCAGTCCATAGACATGGATGACCTGATACATATAGAGGAGGTGATCTTGGCCACAGCCTGCCTAAAATCAAACAAATCTCCCGGCCCAGATAGCTTCCCGGCTGAGTTTTATAAAGCATTCTGCACTGACTTGGCCCCACTCTTGACCAAACTCTATAACTCCCTCGGAGACCCCTAGTCACTCTTACAAGAGTTTACATTGGCCTCTATAATCATCATCCCGAAAGCCGGCAAGGTGAGTAACTAGTGTTGCTCATATAAACCCATCTCTCTCCTTAATGTTGATTTCAAGATATTCACGGACTTCCTAGCTGCGTGCTTGAACCCACTTATGCAGGGCCTGATAGAGTCGGACCAAGCTTGCTTCATACCACACAGACAATGCTCGGACAACACTAAGCAACTTCTCCATATTATAGGCATGACACAATGTTCCGACCACCATACTATGCTCCTTTCGATTGATGCCAAGAAGGCATTTGATATGGTCCACTGACCGTACTTGATGGCGGCTCTGACACATATGGGTTTCCACCAACATTTCTGGGCCTGGATATGCAGCTGCTACAGCTGCGCTAAGGCGACGGTACGAGTCAATTGCTGCTCTTCTCTGGCCTTCTCCATTCAACGGGGCACGAGTTAAGGATTCCCGGTCTCTCCTATCGTTGGCATTACATATGGAGCCCTTCGCCCAGGAAATACGCGACAACCCGGAGATTCAATGGGTTCGGTTTTGAGGAGATATTCATACCATTAGCCTTTATGCAGATAACATATTGGTGGCCTTGAACAATCCGATGATCTCTCTGCTGGCATTTCTCCAGGAAGCCAGCAGATTTAGTGAAGTGGCCAGTTTCCGTATTTATATCCACAAATCGCAGCCCTCAAACTCACCGTTCCTCCGCCACCAAGAAGAATAGCTAACCTGCTGTTTTCCTATTCAGTGGACAGATCAATCGATTGCCTACCTAAGGGTCATGCTTGCACCATCTATACCCACCACTGTAACTCTTAATCATGGGCGACTCTGCCAGCAAGTGGTTAAAGATCTCACATTGTGGTGCTCCTGCAACCTCTCCTGGTTGGGTAGGATAGCCACCGTTAAAATGACTATTCTTCTGCATATATTATACTTATTTCAGACCCTCCCGGCGCCCCACCACCCCCAAGGAACAATTTGATTCCTCCAGACAGCAATTCATGATTTTGTTTGGTTGGATGGGTGACCCAGAATGCACAGAGACCCCAGCTACCATCCCCCACTTGAGGGTGGCCTGGGCATTCCCGACCTCAACACTTACTTTCAGGCAGCTCAACTCCGTTACCTGCTTGAGTGGTCCCAACCGGAATCTGAAAAGCACTGGTTGTTCATGGACTGGGCAGTCGCTGGAGCCCACCTTTGGAAAGTTCCCCTTCTGAAAAAACCTCTAAGTCCTAAAAGCCTCTACTCATCTCCAATCAACGGGGCCCTCTTCCGGGAATGGGACTCTACCGTGGCACATAGGGGTCTGGACCGGGTGGCATTCCATCATTGGCAGGAAGCTGGATGTTGCTCTCTTGGGCACCTAGGGCTTACTAGCCCCACGCCCCGGCAGGCTGCTGGCTAACAGCTTTCGAACGTTGGTTGGTGACAAAAACGGATGTCAAACACCTGATAAGGGACCTGTATGGTCTCCTTCTGAACTCTACTGCGGCCCCTAAGCCGTGTAGCCAGACTCGCTGGGAACATGAATTGGGTAGACAGCTTACGCACAACGAATGGAGCAAAATCTACTACTGAGCCAGACACACAGCTTCTGATATGGCACGCGTAGAAACAGCCACTAAGATTGTGCCATATTGGTATCTCATGCAGACACAACTTCATAGAAGTAACCCTGTGCGCGACCCCCACTGTGGTGTCATAGCAGGCAGTCGGGCACGCTGCTCCACATTCTGTGGGTTTCCCCCAACTAGCCCCTTTTTGGGATTCTGTCCTCAAGGACATAGTTGATTGTCTCAACACTACACTACCTAGATTCCCAGCGAATACTGTCCTCAGACTGCCAAACACTTTATCATTCCCCCTCAAATCTCACAGGGGCCGTCAAATTGGCATTGCCCTGAGGGCAGCCCATCAAACGATACTGGCTCACTGGGGGACAGATAGTATTCCGATGCACACAATGTGGCTCTACTATCTATGGCATGTTCTTGGTATGGAGAAGCTGTCACTGGTGCTGACCTCTCAAGGGGGCTGTTACCGAGAATTATGGAAACCATATAAAACACTACTGTCAAAAGATTTCCACGAACTAACGTGCCCCAGACATCTAGTTTCCTCCGGCTGGTGGTGGAATGAGTCATCTCCTGACTGCTATACCTTTAGGGCTGCCTTCTCATATCTTCTATGGCATACTCGAACTAGATCAATGCAGGGGGTACCCAGAGAGGTTTATTGTTTAGTACTTTTGAGTAATGTTCTTACACCGTCGCTGTGCCCCCAGGTAGGCAGTTAATGCCCCGACCGGCCGTTGGTTGTAGGTGTGTATATGTGTACTCTTTAAAACTCCAATAAAATAGAGTTAAACTATAAATATGATTAAACACTTGATTGCAAGAAAGACGTAGATAAAGAAGGATGTTTTAAGGTTCTCATACAATGTCCCATAAGGTCTTTAAATGTGGTAAACCAGAAATTTCCAATTAACCATTGTCTCTTGAAGTTGGATTTGTCAATGGTCCTTTGACTGGCAGTGAGGAGCTCTGACAAAAGGCTGGTTTATGTTTATATTGCAGAGATGTGAGGCATGTGTGACAAGTTTTGTTGCTAAAAGGCTTTTGATGAAGTTTGGAGGTCATCACTCCTCTTATGAAAAGAAGATGGAAGGTCTTTGGCGGTTTTATATTGTTTTTTTTATGACTGACAACCATGTGTTGCTGTTACTGTCATAAGTACTGAATAAGGAAATGTTGTTAATTCCTCTGTCTTACTGGACCGTGGTGCCTGTGGAATGTTTATTGGTCAGCAATAGGTCCTGGGAATAATACCCCTTAAAAACCTGAGAAGACGCCAAAGTGATTTGAACTGTTGATGTCTAACGATTGTCTTCTGAGCAATACATGGAACTTCTTTTCCACTACAAGTATCTTTTTGTTATCATACCAAGTTGTTATCTTTTGACACTAATGTTTCTCCAAATTATGCTCTAAATATTGGAATAATATGGCTGAAAAGTCATAATGCTTATGCCAGTTGGTCAGCTCGCACTATATCTTTGTCAAAATAGTTCTGTCATGACCATTGCCAATAAAAGTTACTGGTCACTTTCTAACATTATGAATATTTGCCCCATGTTTTGTTGCAGAATAAACTTAACTATTTGGTGCTTGAGAGAGGACTCTTGATGACGAAGATGGCTATAGTGAATGGTGACTTTTGCTGTTGTGGTTCAAACAACCATTTGAAATTAGAACTAAACATTGAAATTTGTGACGTTTGAGAAATATTCAATAAAGGAATAGTCATCAATCAACATGGGCATTTTTCTTTGCACAGTACAATTGTGTCATCAATTGTTTTCCTAATTTAAGAAATGCCATTCCTGACAGTAGACAGAGTCATAACTCACTTATGAATAATCTGTCAATCATATAAAAATTATTGTTGGAATAGCTTAGTCTTTCTAGAAAAGGTGAAGATTGAGTAAGAAGAGGTGGATCTGATGAAATTGGAAGACCTTCACCTAAAGACCCTGTTGGCTTGATGTAATGCACTATATTTCAGTCGACAAGCTCTTTTAATTCCCACATTACAATTACAGGTGGAAGCCATAAATAATTTAAGGCTTTTTGGTGATCAGTTGTTCTTTCTGATGTCCTTCAGTTTTCTCTTGATTCACACATCTGGGCTCAACAGAAATCCTTGCAGCCTTCAATAGAGTCTCCTAAACCTTGCATACAATTTCAACAGACTTTATGAAAGATCTTATACCTTCTGAATGTTTTTAAGCAATAATGGTACTTTAGGCACTTTTCAAAGATGATCTATTTCTCTCCATTGCAGAAAACACCTACACTAAAAAGAGATGTCCCAGTATGTTTCCCTGATATACTTCACCTTCATGTATTACACCGGTCAATCATCTCAGATAGAGGTACTTAGGGCCAGATTTGCAAGGCCCTAGCGCCTCTTAGCACATTAGCATCCTTTTTTATGCTAATGTTGCATTAAGGAGGTAATTGTCCTTCGCCATATTTACAAAGTGGTGCAATGCTAGCATTAAACCACTTTGTAACCCCTTGCGCCATATTATACCTGCTCCAGCTATAAAGTATGCAAGGGGGTCAGTTCCACACAAGGAGGCAGCAAAAAATGGCACATTGAAATCTACATGATTTTACTGCATCATGTTTCTGTCATTTTAAATGCCTGCTTGGAGGAGGCGTTAAAGTAACAGGCCCAAGTAGCCTATGGGCCTCCCTAGTGCTTTGCCTCACTAGCGGCATAATTTAAAGTGCTAATCCAGCAAAGCGCCACAATAGCGTCATAAACTATAACGCTATTGCGGAAACGAGCGCCATGATGCACCATATTGTAAATACGGTGCACACATGGTGTTGTTAGAAGGGTGCAGATGGCTGCAAGAAAAGTGGAGCATCAAAGCTGACGTGCCACTTTCTTGTAAATCTGACCCTTAGTATCTATTAACTTTTGAAAGGCCTTGTGTAATGCACTGGGAGCTGAACAAGCTTTATAATCTGATTATTCCCCCAATTGACAAACTAAGTAAACTAATCAGAGCCTGGGGTATTTATTATCTGTGATATCACAGTAATGCAACTCAAGAAATTTGGCATTCTTACATTGCCACAGCTCATAGTGCTGCTAAAGTTTCACCATTCTTTTGTATGCAAGGTTCCCATCGTAGAGTTCTTGCATAATTCTTAAATGGACCCCTTGATTCCTGTAGCTACTGAATTCTTGAATCAGTTGAAAAGACATAGACAACTTGTTTTAGAGCATTTACTTTGTTCTAAGTTGAAGCCTTCAGGTTTGGCGCCAAACAAAGTGGGTTAAATCTAACAAGGTCAAATTGTCACTGCTGTAGATTTGCTGCATCCATGAATTTGCTGGTCCCATGGTTTTTACAATCAGAGTTAGACACTTTTTCGATCCTCGAAATCCACCAGTGGGGCAATGATGGAAGCTATAACTGGAGACTAAAGCTGACCTGTGTTCCACAAGGCTGGATACCTTCATCACGAGCCTTGCAATTCATCTTTGGAGCAAAAAGCTCAGACTGGCACAAACCAGGATTACATTGGAGAGCAGGTTCAATCCCTGACTGGGTGACAGCAGGAATCAGGGGTTCTTCGGTCTTCTCTTTTACAGCAGGCAGGTCGTCTTTGTTTTCAAGATTTTTCTTCCAAGGTCCATAGTCTGAGGAAATGGTGGTGAAGTGCAGGTCTTATCCTGTGCACTAACCAGCAACTTGAAAATTCTCTTCATCCATTCCTGGTTACTTTCTCGCAAACTTCCTACAACCTTTTCACCTGTTCTCATCTCACTATACTGGAAGCCAACCCAGAATCCCTCAACTAAAATTGCCCTACCTTTCTCCCAGCGCAGTCAGACACTGGACCCTTCACCAAAGCTCTCCACTATGAAAATGAGATGTCCTGCCCATAGACAGGGCTAGAACTAATTCTCCCTTACACAGAGAACACTGACAGAAAACCTAGGGTGGCTCTGGGAAACAGAAGTGAAGTTCCTTACTACCTCGTTTGGGATCTCCACTTCAAAGGAAGAAATTTTGAAAATAGTTATTTGTGTTGTCAACTTATTTTGTCTCCCTCACACATGGTTACTGGTAACATCACTCATACATTACCTACTGCTACTATAGGCCAGGCCTTTGTCTTTCAGAAGGAAAGCTGCTAACAGTCAATCATGGATGTATATCAATGGGAACATCTACTATTAGTTTGCGCAATGCGTAGTAGCAAAGGAACTTTATGCACTGCATTGTGTGAAGGGGAGAGATCAGCAATGCTCCAAATTTACAAAAATGTGGAACTTGATGCTCTTTCCCTGTGTTTAGTGCCAACTCAAGCACCCTTGAATCATAGTGCAAGGTTGCCAGTGCTATGAGCAGGATTGTTTTTGTGCAAGGAGGAATACCTTGCTGCACAGAACAATCCTTAGAGGCATAGTCCTCTTTCCATGTGTGCTGCAGAATGAAGCATACATGGAAACAGTAAGTCATGAGGAGAAATACAGTTATTTCTCCTCATTGTGCTCTACCTGGGATGCGTACCATTTTGGCTAAAATGAAGTTTACAAGTTTTTGTGTAAATCTAGCTTCACGACAAAGTACATGGGTTGATGCATGAGAGCGCCCAAGCAGCAAGCATGTAACGCTTCACAATGCAAATTAGCACAAAGCAATGCTAATCACTGCAATACTTTGCATTTACTACATCAGGCAAATCCACAGAAAGTATCACAAGTGGAATAGGCTTTAATGCACTTTTTATACAGTGTACAAGGGCATCCATCACACTTGTTAAAGAGCATCTTATCTGTAAAAGTTATTTAAAGCCCTAAATTGAATATAACGTGTTTTGACTGCTTAGGCATCTTCCTAAGCCAAGATAGGAAAAAAAAATATATATTCATAAATGTAAACAGTAAATGTAGCTTTGCCTTTAGAGAGACAAACATCTTTCTATAACTGTTCACTGTGGAGTCATACTTTCCCCAATATCTAAAATGCTTCATTTTTCCATCACTTATTCCAACGGGCTTGCAACATCCTCTTTAAATATGCCTAAGCTAATATGCTGAAATAGTTATTTCCTTGTTGTGTGTCACTGCACTGATTTTAAATTATAGCCCAGAGCATGGTGGTACTGTCAGAAGCCATACAATTTGCCAAGTATTGCGTTGTATAAATAAACACTGCAGCCTCCATATCATACTGCATTCTCCACACTACTAATGCGATTTCTGCACCAAGTTAAAATGTCCTTAGTGGAGAGTTAAATAAACAAATCAGCTGCAGCCAATTATATAGTATAGTTTTAAGAACAAAGCACGTGAAGTGTGGCAACGAATGGCTATGTCAGAGGGCACAGGAGACATAATACCAACAGAAATGGGGTCCAGTAAAAGGCAAACATCCAGGGTGACCATGCAGAAAAGGTGGATTCGAAACAGCAGGGGGTTCCAACTTTTCTGTAATAAGTGCCCTTTATTGTCAATGGAACTCGTACTGAGGTGCGAATATTATTAGTGTTGTAATAGTAGCCACATAAAAAAGATGACCTTATTGCCCTTCTTATACAAGATTACCAACAGTGTTAGCCTCAGTGCACCAGGCAGGAGTGTTAGCAGTAATGTAAAAAAGGTACTATCAGTTTGGTATGCCTGCACATGGTTAATACATAAAGGCTATAGCTGCAATGCCTCTATTAACAAGATAATAATATTAATAATAAGTCTCCCTTACGCCTCAATATTTATCACTCAAATTTCAGTTTTCAATATATTTGGCAATCCAATCCATTTACTGCAAATATTAGCCTACGAGTTCTGAAAATACATATATGTTCGTCTCAAATAAACAGTTTTCAATGTTGGTATATGTGTAATAATTAAAAAAAAAGATTCTAATTTAGTAGGCTGGGCTTCACACAGGAGAACTACTTCCGAGAAGCTGGAGTCAGGGCCACAGGAACTGTGCAATTTTGCAGCAGAGGCATGTGCTGCATAGGTTCACTGGTTCTTTTTCTGTTTTTAATTGCTGTATTTGGTGTTAGACTGATACCAATGAAGTGAAATCTTTTCCCAAAGAGTGTTGACCAGCGTTAAAATAAAAAGACAAAATTATGAAGTAATACTCTCACAACACATGCGCATTACGCTTCATATAATTTAGCAGGCGCGGCTCCTCCATTAGGGTGGAGGAGCGTCACCCCCCGCCAGCAGCAGCAGCTGCAAACTTTTTAATACAAAACGATAAAATAAATAAGTTTATTATTGTTCTGTATTAAAAGGGATAGGGCCACGGACTGTGAAGAGCACTGAGGTGGAGTGCCAAGCACTCCACCTCATTGCGCATGTATGTTTGGCCGGCTGTCTTGGGCCAGTCAAACACACATGCACACTGTGCTCTCTCTAGCCCAGCACTGTGTTGCCGGGTTGGAGAGAGCAGCCACAGGCTCCCAGTCTGCCTGGGAGCGCCCTGGCTGGGTGCTCCCAGCCAATCCTAATGCTGCTCTGAGCAGCGTCAGGATTGGCCGTAGGGCAGGCTGGGAGCCGGTGTCTGCAGCAGAGGAGTGGTGCAGTGGTGGCGGTGGCGAGCAGCCAGGTAAGTGTGTTTATAAAAAATAATAATTCCAACGGTCCCCGTCCCCGCACTCGGCCCCGTCCCACCCCAAAAAGTACAGCAAGCCTCTCCTGTAATTTAAACAACCCTAAAAGTACCTTACGAGCTACTCTTTGAAAAGCCTGTCCTACAGCCATGTACTGTTTGTCTTGTGACACCTACTGTTCAAGAGTGGTAGTGGAGTTACACTAACAATAACTGTGGAAGAAAGTCACATTACCATAACACCAGCTGTCCAGGGTTGAGAATGATGCTACAGAAATACAGCCCTTGGATACTGTTCTGCCAACACCAGGATGACACAGTCATTCTAATGAAATATATAAGAAGCAATGTGGACGTCTTCTCTCACTAAGACAACAGTTACAATCATCGGCTTTCCGTCTGCTACCTTTATTTCAACTGGTTTGCTGACGTAATTCAAAACTACAACACCCAGAATGCGCTTGTTACGTGGTCGGCGTGGGGATTCAAATGTTGTGTTCCGCAGACACGAAATCAGGCGTGCGACCTATCACAAAAGCTCCACCACAAATGCAACTCCCTACTCATCAATCTGTGCATAGCTCTGGATAGCGTCACTTTCAAACGAAGACCTCAACCCCCGCCTCTTCAAACTAGACCCTGTCAATGCGAAACATATGCACCCATTCCTCCCTACTCAATGCGAAACATATGCACCCATTCCTCCCTACTTTGACTAATGAATATCACCTCAAGACTAACAGTGTGGTTCTATCCCTGAATCGCCCATTGTTCCATAAATGACAACTACTTGGAATCTGCTTTCATGCCTAATATTACCCTGCAGCGCCCTCTGGTGGTATTGTTTTTGAAGTGCAGCTATGGAAGTTATTTTGAAGTGCAGCTATGGGAGTCTACGCGCTGCATCCTGCTGCCTAATGTCAAACGCAGAAGATCGAAGTATAAAAGGAGAAGTAAGGGAACAGGGCACCGACCCAGTGGAAATAAATAATGGGCTAAAAACGGCAGAAACAATATTTTCAAGCAAGGAAATTATGTCTCTGGTATAATAACGTTGTTGGTCGCGGACAGTCCGCAGCATACCGTGCTACGAGTTTCTGCTAGTTCTTGCTGCTGCTGGTTGCTGCTGGTTGCAAATGTGGTGGTCATTGACAATGATTTTGGTAACCAGGACTTCCTATTAGGTCTGGCGTTAGGCGAGGCTGTTTGATTTAACTAAAGTTATATGTATCATATACTTTCTTATAATGGCTTTCCCCCAGCTCTCTTTATCCATTAGTCTATAGTGTTCTTATAATGGCTTTCCCCCAGCTCTCTTTATCCATTAGTCTATAGTGTTCTTATAATGGCTTTCCCCCAGCTCTCTTTATCCATTCGTCTATAGTGTTCTTATAATGGCTTTCCCCCAGCTCTCTTTATCCATTAGTCTATAGTGTCTTTCACATTTTAATTCCGCCCCCTATAACATAAACCTGGGGGCAAAGGCATCCCTGCTGCAGCCACTGACGAATCCTGCTTTCACTGACAGTATTCTACCAGACATTAGATTCGTTCCATGCTATGACAGTTTTTCCTTTATTATCATGTGATACCTGATGTGCTACATGGGTGCTTTCGGCCAACTCCTCATGATGTTTTTGATGTGAGCACAACACACCTTCCAACTTTATCAGTTACTGTATGCTGCTCACGCTGTTGTAAATTCCCTTTAGAGTGTCCTGTACTTATCTGATTGCTGCTATTTTACAGCATTCCAAATTGTGTCCATTTGAAACTGTTCTTTAAGAAGTTAACATCTTGTTTTGTAATCAAGTGCATTTATAACTGTATCTCCGTATGTCATACTGGTGTGTATTTTAGATGAGGACTACAATTATGCTTGTAAACTGGTTTGGTTTCAGAGCTGCAGTACTATCTATCTATCTATGCAACCCCAAGGTATCTGTCTTTGCAAGCATCTTTATCAAGTTGTAATAGGCAAGAGGCTGGCAGCCAACACTAGACCAACCGCTTTGCCAATGCTTGTTTTTCATCAGCAGACTTTACCCTGAGCAAAAGAAAGAGAAATGCAGGAAAGGGAGAAAAGAACAATAGGATAACGGTGACAAAGGTAATTTGGTATAGATGAAAATAATCTACAAGAAGGAGATAAAATGACAGGAAGTTGTAGTTTGGTGGGAGGGAGGCATGAGGCAAAATTAAGTCTAGGGAGCTTTTGCATTCAGAAATACCAGCAGAGGGCTTCCAAGATAAACCTTGGGGTCCTGCACGTATTTTATTTCAAATTATACACCACTTAGCCCTCTCTGCAATGCCCCTGGCACCCTGACCACTGAACAAACTCCACCCCTGTACTGCATGATAAACTGTGGCCTATTTAGGCTGTGGGACTCACCTCTGACATGTTGGTAAATTGATCAGAACTCTGACACCTTTAGACATCACTCTTAGATGATTGACATATGAAGGTGCCGATTCCAGGTCAGGCCAATCAGTATCTCCTGGTGGGATACTGCTCCTCTGGAGCACAAATGCTCTGGTGTCCATACCACGAACATTCAGAAAACATATGTCCATAACAAGGGCCTGTTTTCATGATGAAAAGGCACCTCTAGTTCCATGAAGAGAACAAGGGGGCCACCGGTGCTCCTCTGCGCAAAACGGGGGCCTTAGGCTGATGTAAGGAGGTGGGAGGGGGTGGCACGCACCCCCTCGTGCTTTTATATCAGGCCCCTCTGTGATCTCTGGGGGCCCCCCTGGGCTGCAACTGGCCCTCCATAGGGGGGCCAAGGCCAGCACAACAAGTAGGACCCAAACGGGGACCTTGCGGTGCATGGGGCCTCTGGGGAGGATTCCACCCTGCCCGCATTCTAAAAAAATACAATTAGGGCTCCGGTGGGGCAGGGGGGAGCCTCCGATGAGGCTGCCTTCCCCCACCCATCTCCCAGACAGCTGAGGGCCAGGTGGGGTGGGGAGCCTCCAATGAGGCTTCCTTCCCCGCCCGTCTCCTTCCAACACAGAAAAGCCCTCCCAGGCCCCAGCAGTGAGCACGCACCAAAGTGGGTGCCTGCTTGTGCCCCGGGGGCACTCCTCAGAGTGTGCTTCACCCCGGGGGCACAGTAGGAGCATGCTTGTTCCTTTCTTCACTGTGGTGGCGCCCCGGCGGTCCCAGGGGCAGCGTATCTCTGACGCGCTTTGAAATTGAGGACGCCCGGGTCGCGGCGGTGAATTGGGCCCAGCAATGCGCTTTTCAAATCGCTGGGGTCGATTTAAAGAGCCCGGGTCGCAGCGGTAATTTCAGGATCATCCAAGCGCTTCCAAGAGCAGATCCTCCACCAGGAAAGCACTTACAAGGCGCTCCCAATGATTATTGCAAAGTGCTCTCCAGGCGTTGTCATCTAAGGACGCCACACTCCTCATGTGCCTCAGCTTAGGAGGAGAGCTCACGAGGCGCTAGGCACATTGTTCCAGGCGTCCAGGGCCACAGCATCCAGCTCCTGGGGGACACAACAGAAGGAGCACAGGGCGATCTGACCCAGCAGCAGGACAGCACTTAGGCGATGCAGACATTGGCAGTTCCTCCAAATGACCAGGCAGGTCACAGGCCAGCACAGCAGCAGCCCTCCAAGGCGGATCCTGGTGAGTCCCTCCAGCAGCATTCTGTGTCAAGTTCGAAGATGTCTCCAAATTGTGGGGAAAACTCCCCTGTTCTTATACTCAGTTTTTGCAGTGGGTTAACAAAGAAGGGGAGAGGCGGTTCCAACCAGTTACAACTGGTTCTGGGAGTGCCCCCCTCTCTCGTCCAGCACAGGTTCCAAACATCAGTTGGGGGTTAACAACCCTTTTGTGTGAGGCCAGGGCACAGCCTTTACAAATGCATGTGTGCCCTGCCTCTCCCTTCTCGCAGCCCAGGAAGACTATTCAAAATGCAGATGCGCCTCTGTGACACCTCCACCCTCCCTGTGTACAGGCTGTCTGAAAAGTACGCACAAAGCCCAACTGTCACTGTGCCCAGACGTGGATTGGAGTCAAGCTGCAAAACACCAGAGTCATAAGCACAGAGAAATGCTCACTTTCTAGAAGTGGCATTTCTGTCATAGTAATAAAAAATCCACTTACACCTGTAATCAGCATTTTTCACTACCATTACAACCATACCAAACATGCCTATGCTACCCCTCATAAATCAGACAATACCCCCTAGACTAAGGCAGGGCATTTTTCAATGCAATCCTATGAGAAGTCAGCAATCACAGCAGTGAGAACCAAATAGGTTGTTTGTCACTAACAGCACAGGCCACGCTACTAGGCATATGTTCTGCCTTCTACATACATCGCACCCTCTGTTTTCAACAGTAAATGAATGTCCATGAACATGGTGTAAAGGCCATCACCCCAACCAAATTTACCCAGTCTTTCTTGAAGAGAAAGCAGCAGCAACATTTTGATTATATTTCTAAACATTTTAAAGGCCATAGAAAGCAGCTGGGAAACATAAAGGTAAGTGATCTTCTCATAATTCAAACAAGTTGAACTAAAACTTCTTGCTCAACCTCCAGGGCACCTTAAACCTAATAAAAAATAATGAGGCAGAGAAGATGGTGTGGGCGACAGTCTCGCACCTCATGTCAGGATGTGAGGTACCCACAGCTTGTCCGTAGCCACATGGCACTATAGTGTGCATCCAGGACCCTATATGAACTGGGAGCCAGGACCTCCATTCAAACAGATTTAAAGAGGAGGATAAAATAAAGATCAGATGGGAGATCTACAGCAACTAAATCAAAGGGTTGCTGCTAAGAACTGGATATATAAGGAAGGGAAGAGCAAGGTGGGACAACTCCTAAAATCAGACAAGATGGGTCCACCATGAGAGTTGCAAAATATTGTGTACCTGGTGTGTTGCCTCACCGTAGAGGAGAGAAACAGAAGAGGCACTGTCAAGTGGCTGAACAAGCAGCACACACACACCCTGGAAAACTCTTCTGATGCAATGGTCCACTTGTCATGTTTGTGAAGGGTGAGCAGGGGCCAGACCCCTTGGAATGTTATGCTGAGCAATTGTCCACTTTGTCCCTGTCTTAAAATGTTTTTGGAGCTAAGCCAGTGATCTGGCTCATCCCAAAGTACATGTAGAATCTTCGAAATATATGGGATGTAAATTACCCCCAAAAAATGATAAAGATTAAAATGTAACATTTGTTTCTTTAATATATGGTACTTACTTTTTTCCCTTTTTATACAATTAGACTCCAGATTGAACTGGGAATCAGCTATCTATTGACATCTAAAGATTAATATCTATTATTCCCCCTCTAATTTCCAGGATGGACATCTGGCCAACCTGGGTGGCTCGGTGGCTGTCTGGCCATCCCTGCATGAGATGGAGTTTACCTGTAAAGACATTAACGAGTTTTTCTGCACTACTCATGTTTTCCTACTGACCGTTCTACAGAACACCACCCAGAGGTATCCTACACAGCATTTACTTGCCTTACTAGACCCGCAGACTGACTAACACAAAGAAACCCTACACCCCTGCACTATCTTTGCTGGCCCTTTGCACTTTGACAGGACGACTACTCTCAGGGAAACGTCATCAGTGGCACGCTACAGGACTCTCAAAATTGGGGGATTTGTATTTTGATAGCGAGCTACAAGATTTCTAAACCCTTAAGGCAGACAACAGTCTTCACCTGGGTCAATTCTTTACTTACAAACATGTTAAACAATAATTAAATGCGCAATTTCATGTCTGCCACCTAGCACTAACCCCACATGAAGTGTGCCAAAATATTGTATTGCTCAGATGTGGGATAATTAGGTGGAGAGCTTTAAAGACTGCAGCGTGGATGATAATTCTCCCCCCGACACATACACTCTTGGTTTCTATGTACTAGTTTTTTTTTGCCACATCTAGGCAACTATACAAGGCAGGGCTCTAAGGGCACCTATCTTTGACACACTTTCATGACTTCCCCACTAGAAGCACCAGAGGGATCATTGCTCTGCTTCCCTATGCTGATAGGTAAGGCAGCGGCAACTGGGCCTGGGGTGCGGAGGGACAGTTTATTATTAATCAGTTTGTTACACAGGAAAATGTAAAGATTGTGTGCAACTCTCCATAAATAGCCCAGCACTGTCCTTCTGTAAATGTACAATGCAATCTGTTGCTGCATACCTGGCCACTGTCCTGCCATGGAACCTCTTTTGGCATACAAAAATAAAATCTTTAAAAAACACATAGGGTAGTATTTCATTTTAGTACATTAGATCACAACATTGTATTGACATTTATATTAAGTGACATTTTCTAAACATGAACTTTAAATCGTTCATTAACCCTTGCTCTTCACAACACCAAAAGTGAACAAATTGAACCAATTGCCTGGTGTCCCTTACATCATGGCCATTATTATTGCTATAGATGGTGGAACATTACAGGCTTATAAAACATGCAAGTGAGTTTTTAGTAAACAGTCCATCGTAAACTGAATTACTTGAAAGTGCTCTCAAATGTCACTTTCGAGTAAATTAGACACATGAAGTAAATTGATTCAACTTAGATCACACAATTTAATCACGCAGGGAAGCTGGAATTAGAACCCAGGCTTTCTGATCACACATAGTGCACTTAACCCACTGACTATGTTAATTTATTTTTCTCACTCCCCTTTAAAACTGGAAGAAGACAGTGTTTTGACCAATTCTGTAGGATGGATGGTACACTGTGTTAAAGAAATACAGATCACAGGTTAATCCAGCACAATACCTAAAAAACAAAAAAGGTACACAATGAAGATAAGCTAACGCAGGACACCATATGCTAATATCACTGACTTTTTCACACATTACATATCTATCCAACGCAGCGGTTGAAGTGCTTTAAAAAACTTATTGCTACTGCTGTGAACAGGGTCCGTGAGTGCAGAGGTAGAATCAAACGTGAGGCTAAAAGGAACAAAATATTCTGTAACCATTTTATTGCTCTTTTATCATCAAGTAACTACATACAAAATAACACACACCTTAAATGAAAAATAAATGAAAGTTAAACTAATCAGCCGGAAATGCACTATTTTATGTTATAAAACCTCTGTTGGTTACTACGATCACTACAGATGTCTATGTGTGCAATCAGAGGCCCCTCTTTGGTGCAGCAGGGAAAGTGATTTGTGTGTTTTTAGTGCTACAAGGTCAATGAAAGCACTGTGAATATGTAAGTCATTATCAGGGCCATTGGAATTAAACAATTATGCGGCCATTGTGTTTTTTGCATAATTATGGATCTGCTGAATTTTCTACATAATCCATCATCTGCTGCATAATCTACAGATTTTAGCACAAAAAAATGTTTCTAGCTCAAACTGTTCAAAAGTTACTAAAATTACAAGGACAAGTGTTGCCGCACAGTTAAAGGTCTTTTGCAAAGGTTGACTTTTCACCTTTCTATTGCTATGTTTGGGTGTTAAGCTAAGGTGCAACCTATGCCCAGACAGTGCTAACACGTGTAAAAATGACAAAATAATAGTAATACTAGCATACAATGTGCCATATTACGCTGCATAATTTGACTTTTCTTGCCGCTTTAGCTAGTCAACACTGCCACATAATTTTGCTGCTGCATAATTCCGGTGGCCCTGGCCATTATTTTAAGTGTGCATTACACACATTATGATACAGGCCGCCACAATATGCACACATACATTTAAAGATAAAAAGTGCTTCTAAAGTATAGATTTCAATAATATGCAGATTATACTTGGTGCATACATGTTTTATAACTGTCCATTAAAACCACACACTCCACAGCGTAGCTGGGAACACCCTTGCAATACCTCCCAAAAACAAAATATTCTTGCCATCAGGAAGCTTCAAGTGACTTCATCAATTAATGCTGCAGATTTACCAGTCGCGCACATTTGCATTTCTTTCAGGAACGAGGCACTCTGGCAAAAAGGCTTGTTTCTAATCTGTCTGCCCCTCTCTCCGGGTTTCACACAGGAGAATCCTCCCATTCACTCCAGCTGGGGAATATGAAATGTGGGAATTAACTTTTGTCCCTTAGCTGAAAGGCTTAAATTACAGAAAAATTCTGTCCGTTAAGCCATCCATCACGGACAACGGACATTAGTGCTAAATTACGGCCAGTCTGTGAAAATTACGGATGGGTGGCCACCCTAATATTAAAGCAAGTGGAAAAGGGGAGCTGAAAAATTCTAACTATTCCACATGGAATGGGGATACATATGGGGATCTGAGCCTGATAAAACTTTTAATCAGACACTAAACACCTTATTGTACCAGCACCTTGGAACAATTTGGCATGACCCTAAAATCTGATTCTTAGCAATCTAGAATATTTGAGTCACGTTCATGTTCTTTGGCTGTGCCTCAGCATAGGATGACTGCACCGTGGCACTTAATATAAAATTATGATTGTATTTTAATTTCTGGCACATTTAGGGGTTATTAACTGGCACAGAAACAGCAACGGGGCTGTATCCTAGCACACTATTTATAACTGGTGTTATTTCCCAGACACATTTTCGATTATTATTACCTTCCATTCATTACTGTTTGATGTCCGATTGCTTCTCAGCCGGATAATTTTGAAAAACTGTGCTGAACAGTCCAACATTTGGCATTATTGTGCCCAATATTGCTTTGCGGGCACACTCCCGCTCCCTCAAAAGCTGACAAGAGGGTAGAACTTGCTTGCAATGTTTGCATTCGTGCTGCATTGGAAGGTTGGTACAAATATTTTTACCAGGGTCAGTTTTTAGCTCCCAGCTCAACACTGCTTGGATAACATATGTGCGCTTTCTACTCATTTCCGCTGAAGCCCCTAAAGGGGGCATTTAGTGAAAAATGGCACAATGTATTTTACAGCCCAAATGGGGACATTTGCGAAGCCTTATTATTGGTGATTGTTGATGATATAAGATTGGGTAAGAGGGCAACCTTTGTACGTTTCACTGGATTGTCCTTTAAAACCAATTTTGGTACAATTCTTACTTTTGTTTTACTACTGGCACGTGCATGGTCACAAGCGTGCCCACACAGGCGCACACATGCTCTTTCAGTGCGCTGGTACCCGTAACACCCCTTGCTAGGACCACACGGCAACCCACACACAGATCTAGGAAGGTGCCATAACGCAGACCACCAAATGTATTTAAAACCACCTGATCTCCAGTAACTCAGAGTATTGCCACCCTATGAGCCAAGTGTAGTCATTTCTCATCTTCTTTAAACTGGCCGCTTCCTGTGCATCATCAGTTGCTGGTTTACATCGCTTGTCACAAAATGTCCAACCTCCACCACAAGCGAGCAATCACTTCTTTTGATCTTTGCAACTTGTCACCGACTATAACCTCATGTTACTTTTGTAGTTGTTTTAGAGACACCCTTTCATACACAGTTCATGTAAAATAAAAAATATTTATGATTTCTTGAAAATTCAAAAAAGTAGCGCCTTCTATTCCTTTTTCGTACTGTTTTGAGATCATTAATTTGCAAAATCTACACTCACATTAAGTTCCAGAAAAAAAAAAAATACATTTGAGCAAGTGTTTTTACCAGCATCTGTGGTGTTTTAAGGTCATGGCCTGTGAAAAAATAGGACTTCACCAAAAGCCTGTATTGTTCCCCCTCTACCCCCAATGAAATAAAAACGGTGTCTACAGGAGAAAATTACTTCAGAAATATTTTAGAGCTGTCTCAACTATTCGAAAATTATTATTAGATAAAAAAGAGAATATCTAAGATAACGTCTATAACGAGACATTTAGACAAATTCTTATTCACACCTCAACTTCACCCCAACATAAACCAATCAATGACTAGTATTTTCTCGGCAAAGGTGGAAACCTTATGTCGGCAGGTTAAAATAGGACCTTGTCCCGTTGGATGAGCTCCATCAGAGATTTCAGGGTGTCCTGTGCCTAAAGTGAGTAAGTCACTGTAAGAAATTTCTTGACTTTCAGAAAAAAAACTAAAGACTTATCTCTTCCCTTAATCCTTTTAGCTCTTTCATTCAGTCACTCCAACCACTTCGATAGCGCTGGAAAGCAGCTTCAATAGCACTGGGAAGCCTGATGTTCTGGTAGCACATTGCTTTACAAAATCGGTGAACAGAATAGAATAGAAAGTGCCCCTTTTTGTATGCTCACCCCCAAGTTTTTTGACTGATGCTGCTGGTTTTTCGACTCTAAAGTGTGCTGGGCTCTGCTGACCAGGCCCCAGTGCACGTGCTTTGACCCCTCAAATGTATATGTGCAATTGGCTAATCCCTGAGTGGTATATTTGACTTACCTGTAAGTCCCTAGTGTATGGTACAATGTGTACACAAGGCTCATCAGTTAAATGTCACTAGTGTACTCTAGCACTAATTGTGCCACCACTATAGTGACAAGGTAAAACATGGCTCTAGGTCTGCCATTGTGGCCTTGTTGTGCAGCTTTTAAACTGCCAACTCAACATGGCAAAATAAATCTTTTGTCATGTCCAAACCGTCCATTTTAATATCTGAAAGTCACCCCCTAAGGCAGGCCTTATTAGCCCATAAGGCATGGTGCCCTATATTAAAAAGATGGGCAAAAAGATGAGGTTATTGGTTTTGGCGGCAGGGGCGCAAGGAAGTACCACATCCTCAGTCCTTGGCAGTGTGAACCACAAAAGTAACTAAATTAACCTGTACTTAGCCCTTTGGTAGCTTGATACAAAAGCAGTCAGGCCTAGCTTAGAGGCTTAACTTAGAGGCACTGTGTAAAGTATTTATGCAGCACACAAACAGTAATAAGGTGAAAACACAGCACAAGAAAAATCCTCTTTAATAAATAAAATGACACCAAAATGAATTAAATCCAATTAGTAGAAGCAGAGCTATGCATTACATTTTTTGTGTGAAATCTAGCTTCTAAAGATCAAAGCACCACCCGCGGATATCTGGTTGCATAAGACTGGGGCAAAGTCAAATGTTAAGGCAGACTGCAATGGAGCATGAGTCAGATACAAGGGTTGAATTGGGTCTGATCTTGTTTCACCTTTGGACGTAGAAAATCTTTTGAGTTAAAATCTAGGAGTAGAGTTAGCAGTAAGGAAGCAGGCAGTGACTGAAGAGGAAGCATCATCACTGGAGAGCCGCTGGACATGGTCACGGCGAAGATTTATACCTTCAGACTTAATCACCCTTTTGAAAGTCAAAATTCTCCTGCAAAAATGTTGCTGATCAGGTTTTGCTGCTGCGGAGAAGAACGTACTGGGAGCAACCACAAAATCAGGCTGACCAACGATGCACTTGGGTGGATCGGCTGGTAGGTAGCTCCCCATCTTCTGTCTATTCTCAGGGCACTGCTTGGTGAAAAAGGTTTTAAGTCCCAAGTTTCAAGGTTGGACAGGAGCAGCACCTCTGACACTACTGCCAAAGGTCCACAACCTGGAGGCACCACTTGGGGGTGTGGGGATAGGGTTTACTCCAGCTCAGGTCAGGTGCACGGTTCAAGGCTTAGTGGTGTGTTATGTCCTTGAAGCTCACACAGGAGGCCAGCAAAAAAGCCCTTGGAGTCACTTCTGATGGTCCTGGGTTCAAGGAGATAGTTCAGTTGTCCTTCAAGTAGCAAGGCAGGCCATCAAACAGCAGGGCAGTTTCTGGTAGCAGAAAAGCAATCCTCTGGGGGTCGAGGCAGTCCATCCAAAGTCTTTGACAAGTCCAGAAGTGTACTGAAGAGCTGTTCTGGGGGTCCATCATTTTTAACTAGTGTCAGCCTGTGAAATGGGTGGATTCCTTCTGCTGCTCCAACAACGGTTTGGAAAGTTCTTGCCTTCCCTAACCACAGCTCCATGAAATCTGGGGTGACAAAAGACTAGTGTCATGTTCTTTTGTGGGTTCTTGAGAAAAGCCCTTTGAAGTGTAAGTGGGACAGGGATCAGTTTCGCCCAGCAATCCAGGCAGGATGGCCCATCCTACCAACACCTAGTGCTATTTTGTCTCACTGTCTGGGAGGAATACACAAAGCCCAACAGCAGCCATTCACAGTCATCTGACCTGAGGCACTGGCAGAAGGCACAAATGGCACTCACTAGTAGCATTTCATTATAAAGCCCTGGACACATGTAGTACCATATACTAGGGACCTGAAAACAAATTAGATGTACCAGT
Source organism: Pleurodeles waltl (assembly GCF_031143425.1). NCBI lineage: Eukaryota > Metazoa > Chordata > Amphibia > Caudata > Salamandridae > Pleurodeles > Pleurodeles waltl. The sequence continues at coordinate 710,816,530 of NC_090450.1, read as the reverse complement.
CAGGTATAGGCCAATTTTACCATACTTTAGGGATTGAGCACAGGAACGTTAGCCCTCGTTAGAAGTGGTAAAGAGCTCTGAGTCCTAATGCCAACAAAACAAACTCCCTAATTCACTAAAACACATGGGGGTGAAGGCAAAAAGTTTGGGGATGACCCTGCAGAGAGGGCCAAGTCAACAGACTGCATCTGCTGAACCTGTGGGCCCCAGAAAGAAAGGCTGCACCAAGGAAGACTGCACCTGCTGCACTACTGGATTGAGTAAGGACTTCAGAAAGAGAAGGGCTGCTACTGATATTGAACCTGTGGAGGGAGACCCCAAGGGCTGGACCTGCTCCCACATATGCCAAGGACTAATGAGTGGACTCCAAGGAATAGTTGCTTAGCCTCATGTTAAGCTTCGGGGTCACAAAAGCTAAAGAAGCCATGCACCTACAAAGTGGCCAGGTGACCAGTTTGCCCTGGACTTGGCCTGGACTCTGCTGGTGTAGCCAAGAGTTCCCTCTCAGGTTCTAGACCCTTAACTAGTGCTAAAGCATAGTCTTTTTCACCAGAGGACTGCAACCTGGGAGCCAAAGGTAATATGTTTTGCTCATAGACTACTACTACTTGCTGGTTTGTGGGCAGCCTCAAATGCCATCCAGAACCAAGGCTTTCACCTTCAACTTTCACTGTTCCTCTGGACTTCGCTGATCCTTTGATATCAAACCCAAGGCCAGACTCCAGCTGCAGAGGACACCACAGACCTCACCATCAATGAGAAAAAGAACCAGAAACATTTCTAAGTGTGAAGGTAAAATCATGACTGGGATCAAACTTTCTCCCGCATCTGACCCTGACTTTCATCGCGGTTAGACTGAAACTTTGATTTTGTGCTGGACCCTCTTGTTCGAGGCTCATAGATTACCTCTATGGGTGAAAAGCAGTGATTTACAAACTTTTACAAACTTTCTGGAGTGAAAAACAGTGATTCATGAAAATCTTGCAAAATTCATAACTCTGTTTGCCATCCACTAATTTCTGTCATTTGTGTCGCTGTCCCACTCACCTGAATTCCAGGTACCACAGAAATGGAGATAGTCTGTCCTCTCATCTTATGACTAACCCTGCACTCTCACTAGAAAACAGACATAGGCAGTTAGCTGTAAATTGAAAGGGAGGAAAAGGAAATTGACAGGAATTTTACGGACAGGGTTTGGCTCCCTCAAGGTAGGTTCCCAGCAAATGTCACAAGCAACAGGGACACATATTCAGGTAAGGCGTCCTTAAAGGAAAAATAGAAAAATACAATGATGGTGAGTATCATCTACAATCATAAAGGCACCCAGAAGGTAGACTCTTATCTGGTTTTACTCTAAAACAATACTAGAGGACTATGTTCACCCATATCATGAATACGCATCAAACACCACATAGAACTCCCAATAATCTGTAGGCAAAGTTGTGCAATATTTTCTTTTAGCTGCATAGGAAAATCACTTCAGGGTGTTAATTCACAGTCATGAGAACGAAAAAGGACAAAGGAAACAATGAGGGAAAATGAACTATATCTCAGAGCCTCAAGAGCAGGCTAAATGCACAAGGGAGGAGCGGTGCATGGGGCTTACAGAGGCATGACTCTCTCCTGGAAGTCTGTGGAGTGAGCACCAACCCCTATAAAGACAAACTAAGGCACAGGGCACTGACCTGGGAAGGGAAAGGGGGTATAACCAAGAACAATGGTTAACTTTGCAGCCTTACACACCTCACAGAGATGATTGTGAAGATCCTCGATGCAGATAACAAAAGGTGTTGTGATGGGCCACCCAGAATATGAGGCCACAAAGGAACACGGCAAGCAACAAGGAAGGTGGATCCCGTGTTCAAGATCCTTCACACCCAAAGGGGAAAATTAAGCCAAGTGTCCATGTTACGGAGGACACGATTGAAATGGACTTTGTCTCTGTTCACGTGACAACTGTGCATCCAATCACATGACAGCCGCACCTCCTGTCATCCTGACGGCTGCTTCAGTTTCTCAGAAAACTCGTGAGTTTTTCGAGTAAGCGGCTAAGTAAGGAACTGAAAGGAGACTTAAACAACGAGGTGAGATCCAGAATCCCAATTATCACTTGAGGGCCCCCCCACTGTAAACACCTCACCTCTTGCCACCATGAAAATGGGGCACTATTGCAACAAAATCGGCACACAGAATTGACTATCTTGGTACTGAAAAATACTTTATGGTTGTTTCCTTTGACTTAAGCCTGTTTGATATGTGTCACAGCTACCCAGGACTGAGTTAACTTTAAGTAGCCTAACTGGACCTGATACAGAATGGTGACATTATTACTTGGTGAGGTCTCACAACCACCCCAACTAATAATCCACGTATCCTACAGTCACCCAGCATGAAACCTTAAGTTATCCATTTCTGGATGTAAGTAACTCACCCAGTGCTCATACCTAAAGGGTCCTGAAATCACATATGAATAACTTTCCACTCCAGAAATGTCAATCTTAAAATGTTGGTGGAGAGTAACTCATTCAAGAAGGACATCTAAAGCAGTCCTGTGTCAGGTGTGAGTAGCTTACCCACTGAAGAAATATCAATTTGTCATATATTAGATTTCAATACCTCACTCAACCCAGAGATCTCCAGATATTCTATGTCAAGTGTGAGTATCTCATCTTCTCATCTGGACCAGACCTCTAAAGTAGTTACCCTGCCAAGAGAGCTTGCACAGTTACATTGCATGTGAGGAGCTCCCACAGCCTTGGGATCTCAAGCTACCTCACATTAGTCCTTATTAGAACACTGGAATGTTGAGAGCTATGGGCTTATAATGGCTGGTATAAGCCTTCTGCTCCATTATTCCAATGTTTGTCTTTCTGATTCTCTCTTTTTTATCTAGAACATTTTACCCTAAGTGGGTGAATGGAAAATGTTCTAATAGCCTTATAGCCCTTCAGCCTCGGGCCATACCTGCTGTGAGCTCGGGCCCATAACCCGGGTTCAGGGCATTTAACCGCCAGTATAGCCCTCATCCGCAGCTATAAGGCTATAGTAGATCACCCATTCCACTTTTTCACTTTACATTATAATGCTTTCACGGTTGCTTTTGTGTTGTCAATTCAGCATTAAAATTACCAGAATGTAAAGAAAAGAAACATGCATGTAAGTTCTACATCATTTGTAGTGGGTAGACTGCGTCTCTGTGTTTAGCCTATTATCCAAGTGTCCACAATACTGAACCAGATGCCTGTAGCCATTGTTTGTCTTTCAAAGCCTTCTGCATCATCTATTGTGCTGGATATGGACTAGGGTCTACCTTTCTCCAAAGAAACCTACATATCTGTTAGTCTCAATTGTCTCCTATGGGTGGCAAAACTGTGGGACTTGACTCTGGCCAGGATTTGAAATAATCATGACCAACTTGCCTTTTGCCACCCATCAAGCCTTGATTGTTCCTAAAATGATGACCTCATCACCACAAGTGACTCCTAACCACTGAATCATTATTGGAATCCGGGGACCCTCCACTGAGCCACTACTGGAAGCCCGGGACCCCGGCCTAAACACTGGGAAACACATTTTATTTAATTTGTAAACAAATTCAAATAAAAAAATAACATTTTTAATTTAATAGAAGATTGGTGCTTTTCTACATTCAATTGAAGCCACACATTGCACCTGCACTGCTCCCACAAATCAATCTGAGGATTCTAATCACATTTTTAGCCTCTAATTTCAAATTTCTTGACATTTACAGCACGTTAAAATGTTCAATTGTACATGTAGCCACTTTATTTATATACACTTTATTAATCTGTTAAAATTATGTTATTTTTTAAATAGTTGCGGACCCCCTGAGTAGGCTTCACAGACCACTTTTTCGACACTATGGCTCTCATTCTGACTTTGGCGGGCCAAAATCAGGCCGCCGAAAGACCGCGGCGGCCATTCTGGCTTTCCCGCTGGGCCGGCGGGCGACCGCCAAAGGAGCGCCCGCCGGCCCAGCGGGAAAGGCCCTGCAACAATGAAGCCGGCTCCGAATGGAGCCGGCGGAGTTGCAGGGGTGCGACGGGTGCAGTTGCACCCGTCGCGATTTTCACTGTCTGCAATGCAGACAGTGAAAATCTTTATGGGGCCCTGTTAGGGGGCCCCTGCACTGCCCATGCCGACGGCATGGGCAGTGCAGGGGCCCCCAGGGCCCCCACGACACCCGTTCCCGCCATCCTGTTCTTGGCGGTAAAAACCGCCAGAAACAGGATGGCGGGAAGGGGGTCGGATATTTTAAATATTCCTCAGATAACTTACACCTCATTAGTGACATCAACACCAAATCAGCTTGTAAAACTACAATGGTTCACTGAAATAATAGACCATAAAATAAATTATTTAGAATATTTCAGTGGAAAACTGCTGCAAGCCCTGTGTCATATCCCACCATGGACCTCGAAAACACACATATCAAACCGATCTGGAAGTCCTGAGGTCAGTGAAGTGGGGTTCTCAGTGGCTACAAGACATTTTATCATGTCTAGTCCATGGCCGGCAGGTGCATAAAAAGTATTGATGGGACCACATCGTATAACTCAATTTTGGATATAAGAAGTGCAATTTTAAGATTAGGCAAAGTAGTTAATTTCATTGCCAAGGGTCTGTTCCTGCGCACTCAGTACACACAATGCCCTGTCTGTGTATACACTGCCCACTCTGCTCTCTACCACTTTTGTTCATCAGTTGTGTCTGGTGATCCTGAAGGTGGTGTAGCATAATATTAGCTCCCAATTTCAAGCAAGCCACATTTCTAGAAGTATTTGGGGGTTATCTCCTTCTGTGAAATAATTAGAAAACAGGTGAAATCGTGTATGTTAAAACACAATTTTCCCATATATATGCTAAACAGTTTTGTACACTGAAGGACACTCATGAAATATTCCAGTACTTTGTGTTATGCCAAGGAGGCCCGACCCTTCCCAAAGAGCAAAACCTGCCATGGGTTCATCCCATAAGTCAGAATTATCTCCTCAATGCCAGGGCCGAAATTTTGCCTTGGGTGACCCCATATGTAAAAAATTACTTCCACTGTGCTACGGCCAACGTAATCATACGTGTCTCCCAAAATACTGTATTAGATCCCTTATGCCAAGTATTGTATACAGTATTCCAGTTCCAGAGTTTCGCTGTGGATGCTCCCATATAACCTGTGTGCTCCATATGTCAAGAATTATATCTGGTATGCCAGGTCTTGTATTTTGACATAGGTGTGGGTGCACTCCCTCAGAAGTGAAGGCCAGGACAACACTTGAAAGCATCACACACACCTTCATGCATACTTTCGAATGCGCTCATACACACTTCCCCATACACACACATGCTTACATACACTCTCACACACATTCTTGCACTCTCTGACACACACCCTTAGACACTCTCACACACATTTTCTCATACTTGCCCTGTCTCAACCTATCTCATACGTCAATCACACACAGCCACACTTGCACCCACTCACTCTAGCTCCCTCTCTCTCACACACACACTCACAGCACTTATCGAGTTTGCTTTTGTTAATAAAATGTGCACTTCAGCTGCCCCTACTGTTTCTTTCTTGTCTGTTACTGAGGCTTGGTAAAACATGTTCCCCATCCAATATTTAAAAGTCAAAACAAATTGCTTCCTCAGTACTTGTTGTCTTGCATGATATCAATGCCGTAGTGCACTTCAATGGCATAGGTGAACAGGGTTTATATTTAGTTTTGCCAATGGAACAAGCAGCAACGATATTGAAAATGGACTAGAGAACATTGTAAAATTTGAAAAACATATGCGAAGACGGCATTTCATGCGCAGCTATTAGAAACACAGAGCTAATGGGTAAACACTAAAGCTGCTCTAAAGCAATGGGGCTTGGTACTACCACCACAACGAGTGTACCATGTAGTGTGGGCTTCATGTTATAGCTCCCCCTGCAAACCCACTCTTCCTCTGGCCATGCTGTGAAGCAGCTGTGGAACCAACTAAGGGGCATATTTATACTCTGTTTGCGTTGAATTTGCGTAATTTATTTTACACAAATTCAGCACACACTTAACTCCATTTTTATATTTTGACGCTAGACACATTTAGCACCAAAATATAGGAGTTAGCGTCATTTTTTGGATGCACCAAAACACCTTGCATCTGTTTGTGTCAATGTTATGCAAGGTAGGCGTTCCTTTCCAAAAAATGACGCTACCCCCCTAGCGCTATATTTAACCCAAACGCAAAAACAACGCACAACTAAGAAGCAGAGTGCAAAAATGACGTTAACCCTGATTAGCATCAAATTTTAACACCTGGGTCAGACCAGGCATTAAAATGAGGCCCACATGCTACTACATAAGGAAAACTCACAGAAGCAACATTGGCAACCCACAGGACAAAATGGAAGTGCTACTGCTCCAGCTTGGGACACAACGCAGAGGACAGCAACCACAACAGTACCCTCCACCACTACCGCAGCAACCACAAGCACTACGACGGCACCCACAAAGGCAACACAGAAAGCAGGAGAGAATATTCCAGAACAGGACACCCCTCCTTGGCCTCAGGAAACAAGACCTCATCAGGACTTGCTGTCTCATCCAGCAAACCATGCTATGCCTGCTGCACCACATTGAGCCACAGATCACAGCCAGGCTGCAGACACCACATAACATACCACCTGTCACAAAGTTGCTAGCTGTCCTGCATATGCTGGCAAGTGGCTCATTCAAGACAACAGATGCACTGGTTGCTGGTGTGTCACAGCTGTCTTTCTCGGACTTCCTGCCAAAGGTATTAGATGCAATCATCTCCCTGACACCCCGCCACATCTGCTTCCCCAATACCCAGCAAACGCAGCAGGAGATAAAACAAGGCTTTTACCAAATTGCTAGGTTTCCGCAATTGCTGGGTGCAATGGACTACACCCATGTCTGACTTGTCCCACCTGCAGCAACAGAACACTCACGCAGGAACCAGAAACATATGCATTCCATAAATTTGCAGCCCATAGTGGACCACCGTAGGCTATTTACAAACATTGTAGCCAAGTATCCTGGTAGTGTCCATGACGCCTACATATTCGGGCACTGCAGGATCAACGAACACTTCCAGGATGGCCAATATGGCAATGGCCTACTTGTGGGTAAGTCAACAAACCTAGCAATATACACAGAGCACACCAACTTGTAGGACACACAAGACATACCCCAGTCCAAAAACAGATGGCCAGGGTAACACAGATGGGCAGTTAATAATACATATGCACAATGCTGTAGTACAGCACAATCAGTGCACATGCACCCACATGTGCGTAACACACCCACAACTTGACAGGCACACCACATGAATGACAGGTGGAACTACGTACACTTTGCTAACAGAAGAAGTCCACAAACCACTACACGTGCCCACAGGCTGGCTACTAAATACACTTCACACACATATGACACCAAACAAAGAATAGCACAGCAATGTTAATTGCATTCACCATGGTCATGTAAAGAAAGTCACACATAGGCACAGCCCCACTCAAATCATGCTGTGAAAGTCTCTGGCAGAAGATACATCAAATGCAAGATAACTGGTGCCAATGCTAACTACATCTCATCTACACAGACCTAACTTACCTGTAGTGTGTACATACATCTGCCTGATGCATTGGGTCACACACATAGGAATGCTAAATTAACGGCCATTACATACCATGTGCCAGATTCACAAATCTGGCACATGGTATGTAATGGAGAAGTGGCACCACACCTAATGCAGTGACACCTCACAGGCACCACTTACTAACCCTCAACACCTTCATGTCTGTATAGTAGACAGTAAATAGCCCACCTTGGGGGCAGAGTCACTGTCAAACAGTAAAGATCATGGATGCCATAGTGGGACCCTGTGGAAGGACAGAGGACTTCACTGACCTTACATGCACTGTGCTAAGGGACACATTTGTAAAGTAGCTGTGCCCGATCCCATAGTCTGCACGGTGCATGTGTTGACAGTATAAATGCTGAGTCATGTATTGGAAGATAGGAGAAACACCATTAGTAATGTTCATCATCCTGAAACGATGGGATACCCACCCTTGTACACCTGATGGCTGGCACAAACATCAGCTGCCACTCAAAGATCACTAAGGGCCACATGTCACAGCCCCTAGTGCCATCATCATGCCCTGCTTTGTATGTACAAGTTGGCGGATGACCACTCTTTTGTTACTTGATGCCACCTTGTAAATAGGGCCCCCTCCCACGCAGCACTTTGCGTGGAAGGGGCGTGCAATGTGTGTTGCCATAGGTGTGTCACGGCAAGACACATAGCATGATGACGCTGCCCCAGATGTAGGTGTTTCCTAAAACCTGAGGCAGTGCCAACATCAAACACCACCTCAGGGGTGGCGTTTGCAGGTTGCAATAAGGAAATATACTGTGATTTTACCTCATATGAATGCGCCACTTATGCATGCTGCATACTGCTGCACAGATAGAAAGAGCATATTGGCCATGAAGATAATTAATGTATAGGAAGGTGTCCCTTCCTGCACAGATTTAGCCACCCTCACATGGCAGCCATCCAAGCACCCTGGTGCGAGGTTGGCAGTGTTGGTGCATGTCTGCATATTTTGCGCCAGAGCAGGAGACAACAAAAGGTTGCCTTGTAACATATAACACATGGTGCATTCCTGCATAGTGAAAACGATGCAGCATGGTGCTGCCAATGTAGGAGCTGTATTGCTCTCTGTCATTTACTTTTTAAAATGGGCCTAAGTATTACACTGCATCTGTACTGCCACATGTTAAAATGGCTGGGATATCCAGGCTTTGTAGGACTACCATGTTGTCTCTACATCTGACCCCAGAGTGGTGCAATGATGTGTCATGTCCACTCTAGTAATAAGCACACTGCCTCAAAGATGCACTACACAACACATGGTACATACATACTTGACATCAATTAGGAATCCTAATTATATGTCCCAGGTCCTAGAGCAAATACCCAAGATTGTCATGTCCAACAACACAGTGCTAGTAAAACTTAGCACAAGGCTAGGAACTCACACCATACCACAAACACATCTGAGTCACAACCAACTCCAAATAACAACTGCCATGCTACATACAAAACCTGTTGCAAGCTTTAAAGACAACTTTAATCTCTTACCTTTACAGCAGATCAGGGTTACAGAATATAGAACTGGGTGATGGCCCCATATGCAAACCCTAACTCAGCAACAGAGCTTGCCTACAATGAGGGACACCATCAGACACGCAATGTGATGGAAAGGACATTTGGCATCCTCAAACCTAGATTCAGGTGCCTGGACCTGACAGGAGGCAGCCTCCTTTATGCCCCACCCACTGTGTGTAAAATAATCCTCACATGTGCCATCTGACACAACATATATGTGCAAATGAACGTACCATTGTACGACCAGGTTGCTGTCCCGCCTGAGGAGGAGGAGGATGGTGCTGATGATTTGGAGAGGGAACAGCACAACACAGCTGATGGGGTATGCCGGAGACAACATATTGTTGACAACATTTATACATAAAATCACATAAATCACCATATAAAATTTGTAAATAAATACAAATTTTTCCACCAATTCTGCCTCGGTCTATTCAATATCTACTACATATACCATAGGAATGTGACTCTAACCTCAGGGAACATGTAACAAATACTAAACTGACAAAGTATTGTAGCTACTTCATATGTGATATAATAGATCATACTGCTACCATTACACATATCACTTACAGCCTTATCATTGGTATGTGACAACGGAAAGACACAATCCATGGACCACTACATATTTTGTACATTCTCGTTGCCAACTTGCTATTCAGTAGCCCATCACATCCAACTACATCATGGCCTAATCGGATGTATGCAAGGGGCCGACACTTAAGGTAGGGGGATGTCAAAAAATTGAACTCAAATAAAGATGGAACTGAACACTATCACAACTCAGTGTGATAGTTGCAATGGCTGCATGAAACATGTGTGACGAGGGGGGGACTTAATCAGTAGCTATGGTCATCATGATTTGCCCAGGGATAGTAACCAATGGAAGAAGTCGAGCCTGCATAGACTAGCCATGGGATACTGTCCTGCCACTGCCCTGGGGCACACCCTTGACACAGGGTAAACTTGACTTCACTAATTACACACACACGTCTGTGGAATGCACATTGATTTGTATGAGAATTTATGCAGCTAGGGCTGCAGGTCCAGTATACAAATGCAGCTATTGGCAAAAGCAATGGGTTAATTCAAAATGTGTGATCAAAGCATATTCCGAGTGGAATGTGGGCAGAATGTGTTACCCACACTGTGTCCCAATGATGTATACTTGTCAGACATATATGCTGTCTTCACACGTCTCCAGAAAATACATATCTAAATATGGAGACAGATGTGTGGTTGTATTTCCTAGGTAGCAACAGTTAGCTCATCATCAACAATGCCTGACATGTGTATGCAGCTTTAAATAGTATTGCTCCGTATGACAACATCACACATTACATATCACATATCAAAACACAATCCCACTCACAATACAGAACAATTGCATGGTACTAACTGTTAAAATTTACCTCATACATGTTTTGGATTCCAGAAGCACAATCTGGAGTGGATGCAGTCCTATGTGTTGCAATGTCAAATACAATAAGATATTTAACATCACATTGAGTCGGACTACACCTAGCCATGTAGGTAGATTGTTCCAAGAGATGAATACAGACCTCAGATGATTTCTAACCGTTACATCATTCAGTCATGGTTAGAGTCAGCTAGGTTGTGGGACGCTGGAAGATTTGCTTGATCATATTCCATTGAGGGTGTGGATGGACAGCTCTGAGATACCCACTCATAGTTCCAAATAGAACACACCATGTCACCTGGAGACTACGTAATTGCTATGCCATAAGTTATGTTATGTGTGCATGGCACTCATTACACCTCACAAATACCCCTAATGGTACAGGAACCAACAAGTTGCAATAGTAGGAGGAGGCAAGATCCCAACATTACCCAAGTTATATGTTGGATTCTGTGCCTACATCACCACACTATGTAATTGCAGAAGATGTGTACAAAGCAGTAGCTGCCAAATATCTGTGATTGATGGAGGACATAATACATAACTTAACAGTAATGCCAGAAAAAATAGGGAAATGAACAGACATACTCCAAAACAGACAGTGCAACACATCAATGATTGCAGGTCTATCCTTCACATATGTATATCGAGGCTGGCCAGGTACGAACATGACCCAGACATCTTTGGCGCTACCATAACATGATAATTGGCCTGAGCCTGGCACCATGACATGAGCCTCTTACGTACAACACCATCTGTACCATGCCATTAGTTGATCATTGAGATCACTACACTCATACAACCCCTACACATGCCTCACATGGAAACAGATAATGAGTCCTAGGAATGACACATGTCCTACATGTGCAAGCAGCCGAGCACTGTACATGAGAGGGGAAGGCCTGACATCAAGTAGCACAAAGCAGCATATCCTGGTCTGTATGAGCACATTTGTGCTTGTGTATAACCACTATGGAGTCAGCATAGGCTGCTGAGTTCCAATCATTAATGGCCATGATCCCAGCTTTGTTAAGCCACAGACCACTGTCCTGACTACATCAACATATGACATATGACATAGTCAGGTGCGTGATCTATCTGCACAGGGGCAAGAACAAAGTAGAGCGCCAGAAACCTGCAGCTTCCAAAACAAACATTTGCTTCTGTTGCCATTCATACCAACACAGTGATGATGGAGAGTAGCCCTGAAATCTATGCCACACTGCAACACTGGTACCCTGTGGTACATCAGAGTATGTGACAGTAATAACAAACATGAACTAGACAAATGTGAGAGTCTATTTGGAGGCTAGCACACATATACAACATATCTCAGCACACTTTCAACCATAATAGCCCTGGCATAGTAACATGTCAGGATTCAGAACAGAAAACAACCTGGCAGTACAATAATAGCATAGGTAGCAAAACACCTGTGACATTCTGTTTTGCTTTACTGCTGACCGAGCCTAAATACACACATACACTGAAAATAGTCAAAAGAATCTCTGGAATGTACCTCTTAATCTTAAGAAGATATTTATTAAATCAATTCACAAGACTCGTAAAGGAAGGTCAGTAGAACTGAAAGTGCACATTCAAAATGTACTCAACAATAAAATGAAAACATGTAGAAAGAATCTTCAATCTATAAACAGCAAATATATACACATGCAAAGGTACAGATACCTATATATATATATATATTTCAAAATACTTCTTAAAAAGAAGACAGTGTCGCAGCCACTTACTTGCTACAGTCCCAGTGTTCTTTATTCAAGCAGAAAAGCACTTAAAAAGACAAAACTAATGTTCTCTGATGCGTTTCAGGAGACTCTGCTCCCTTGATCACAGAGATATTCAGAAACCCTTTTCCCTTTCCATTATAACTAACATAATAAACATAAAAGTGGACTACATTTCCTATCAAAAAACAGTGGCAGCCATCTTGAAACCGAAAATCTTACAATAACCAATGTAACTAGACATTAAAAATAAAAAATGAGTGTAACTTACTTAAACCCACAATTACTACATGTTATTTACTCCTCCTTATACTATGGATAGACTAATAAGCTAATCCGATCTACCTCAATATATATACACATATGTCTTAATAATTCAATTATAATTTCTCCATACTTATTAATTTACCAATATTATAAACCGGTTATTACCTATACACATAGTCATACCTCATATGAGAATACTCATCTTATTTATATCCATGTATTTGTGGGTAATCCAGCAATAGTGAAAAAAACAATGGGGAGGGACCTGGGAGATTAGTGGTCCAGTGTACAGTCTCCCATGTACAATGATAAGAAAAAAGGGTACACTGTTCCAAACAAAAAGAGAATGGGACTAATTTCTACAGGAGCGAAAACCCTCAAGCATCACATTAGATGACTAGTTTCATCATTGGGAAGCTCCTCGTTAGGCCGGTGCTGCAATGCCTAACGGGCTCCACTGACGGGGCTCTTAACCGTATTTGCTCTACTGATAGTTAGAGGAAAATAATCAGTCTGATGGGGTATCTGATTGTAAGATACCTGAGCAATGAAGGAGAGAAAATATAACTGAGATAAAATTGGTTATCCATCAACAATAAATAATCATAATTTTAATCAGTAATAATGTGATGGAGACCAAGGTTAAAAACAAAATGGGAGTAAAAAGTGAGTGATAATGCTCGTCTACTCGCACAACAATATATATAAGAGGGTAAAAACAAATGTGGCTCCTCTCAAGAAAGGGTCTACATGTTTTGCGTCTGGTGGTCCATCCGGATCCCTTGACACTTCCTCAGGACCAAAGAAAAAATAACTTCTCCAAATAAAATTCAAAAAGCCCAAATAGGAGCAAACAATAAGGAAGAACAGTCACTTACTGTGAGATTGTTCTATATGTCAATCAAGGTCGCCCATCCCCAGTATGTGGATAAAGCTCCTGGGAATCAAATATCAGGAACCGGAACTAACAATTTGTGTTAGAGGTCCGTAGGGCATTGCACCTACCCTCCTGATAGCGTCCCAGCAATACCCTGGAGATATAATAGCTCTTTTGCTTCTTATTTAATTTACATCTTCAACTGACACTATGTCAATCCTATGCTTAAAGATTTTGCTGTACAAATGGCAAAAGACTTTGTCACTATCTAGCTCGGCGAGGATGCTAAGACTTTGCTAGATAACCAGACATTTGAGGTGAGCAAATCTAGAGTGTTGCTGGTGGTGCAGGGTGCTCCTTACAGCTCTCCACCTAAAATTGGGAACTTCCCAGAGTTCTCCTTTGTTTTTTTGCATAATTTATGTGTCACTCTATCCCTGAAAGGGTTTTGGTTTGACTTATACTGGGTGCTACCTTGTGTCTGGACAAAGCTATACCGCTTTGAAGAGCTCTAATGAGAGCGAAACACGTGTCAGGGGTTGCTTTACTCATTCCAGGTTGGCTTGGATGGTATTTGACCAGTCCAAAGCTGTAATACTGTGCCTGGAGTGGTAAATGGCTTTTGTCATTTTACAGCTCGGCAAGGATGACACTATGTCAATCCTATGCTTAAAGATTTTGCTGTATGAATGGCAAAAGACTTTGGCCCTCATTCTGACCCTGGCGGTCTTTGACCGCCAGGGCGGAGGACCGCGGGAGCACCGCCGACAAGCCGGCGGTGCTTCAATGGGGATTCCGACCGCGGCGGTAAAGCCGCGGTCGGACCGGCACCACTGGCGGGGTCCCGCCAGTGTACCGCGGCCCCATTGAATCCTCCGCGGCGGCGCAGCTTGCTGCACCGCCGCGGGGATTCTGACCCCCCCTACCGCCATCCAGATCCCGGCGGTCGGACCGCCGAGATCCGGATGGCGGTAGGGGGGGTCGCGGGGCCCCTGGGGGCCCCTGCAGTGCCCATGCCACTGGCATGGGCATTGCAGGGGCCCCCGTAAGAGGTCCCCTAAATGTATTTCACTGTCTGCTGCGCAGACAGTGAAATACGCGACGGGTGCAACTGCACCCGTCGCACAGCTTCCACTCCGCCGGCTCGATTCCGAGCCGGCTTCATCGTGGAAGCCTCTTTCCCGCTGGGCTGGCTGGCGGTCTGAAGGAGACCGCCCGCCAGCCCAGCGGGAAAGTCAGAATTACCGCCGCGGTCTTTCGACCGCGGAACGGTAACCTGACGGCGGGACTTTGGCGGGCGGCCTCCGCCGCCCGCCAAGGTCAGAATGAGGGCCTTTGTCACTATCTAGCTCGGCGAGGATAGCACTGTGCTAATCCTATGCTTAAAGACTTTGCTAGATAAGCAGACATTTGAGGTGAGCAAATCTAGAGTGTCGCTGGTGGTGCAGGGTGCTCCTTACTAGAGCAGCTCTCCACCTAAAATTGGGAACTTCACAGAGTTCTCCTTTGTTTTTTTGCATAATTTATGCGTCACTCTATCCCTGAAAGGGTTTTGGTTTGATATATATATATATATATATATTCATACACAATGCAAAGCAAATATTAAGTAAAAATTCATCACCATGGGGCCCAGCTGCTCCTTCATTTTTCTCTCAGTGGCTTCAAGCCGTAAACTCTAAAGATCGGCTGTGGAAGAGAAAGAGAGATCTACCCTCATGGGATGTCAGGCATTTTGACGTCTCAATCTTGACCGAAGTCTCAGAATCTCCCACTATCAATCCTGGGTCTCTTCTACACTTTACACAAGCCAGAAGGGAGCGTTCTAGAAAACCTCCCTCACTCCCTCCTTGTTATTCAGAAATTCTGGCTACTCCTGGTTAGTTTTGTAAGGAACACATCGGAATTGGCCAAGATCCCAAGGTGCCCTCTCTCAAAACAAAACCGTTCCCTGCCGTACCATAAACATCATCCTAGTACATTCTTATCAGCCTAAGCCCTTGGTGAGAAAGAAGACGCAGACACGCAGAATAAAAACATGAGCAAAAAGCACATTGTATAACTTGGGCATGGAAAAATACTTGCAGCTTTTAATGTGGCGGCGGCTAGTGCTAAAATAAAGTCAATAGGCAAAATGAAGATGGTGCTGCTAAGTGCAACGTGGAGTCAGTGGTCAAAACACAAATATAATTACGTACACATTCATATATTGTCTCCACATGTGTTCTCATATACAAATTGTATAGGTGTCAGTGATGTGACTGCATATGCAATAGTCAAATTCCAATATCTGCCCATGCTGTAATATTGTAATGTGACCTTGAGCATCCCCTTCAGACACCAATCTTATAATGTGTTACCAAAATGCACTTACACTTGTTTCTACACACACATGGCATTTAACATATAACGCAGGTGTACATGACATCACCAGCAACTGAGATGCATGGCTAACTACATGGCACATGTGTACCTGAGCAACAAGACAGAACTTCCAACTACAAACTACAGAGTCAACACACAATGCCACGTAACTTATCAGGGGGAATGTAATGTTAAAGCAGTTCAATTACACTGTTTACTCTAAGTCAAAATTGTAATGGGTGACACATGCCTGAGCATGTATTGGAGTCATGCCATCACATCTCATCAGTTATGGGTATGTCTAAACACTATTGTCACAGAGTTTACTATGTGGTACACCCACACATTCAGATACCTACACATATCTACACATAGACACACATGTGCCAAAAAACATGTGGACCCACTGTAGGTACACATGCATAAATAGGCACGACGTGAGAGTGATTGCATGCTGTTGACTACGGAACACACTTATTGGTGGAACCGGCCAATCTCACCCTTACCATATCACTGCTGCATGGACTTCCACATGAACCATACCCCGTATGCCACATTGCAGCACAGCCTATGTCATATGTTTGATGAACCAGGATGCACTCAAGTACAATGCGAAAAAACACGCAAACAAGAAATGAGGCTAAAAATATGATGCAAATGCAGCAAAAACATCCACCAACGTGAAGTAAAGGATGCATGGGCACTTAGCGGGAATTCAACGTTCACACTCCTCTTAATGCACCCTTGTGTGAAATCGGCACATAACCGTTATGCGTTATTTTTCATGCATACGCATGTACAATACAAGTCCTTTCACCAGAATGACGCCTAGCCCCAGATACTCAATCGGACGTCCACAGGCTTTTTGACACCTTGACCATATGGAATCGTTGCATTACCATCATGCGTCAATATAAATGACGCACATGCATCATGTATTTAATAAAACAATGCATATGCCTAATGTGTCAAATAAAAACACGCATAACTGTAAAGCGTGATGCACACGCCTAGGAAGTGATGTAACAGGAAATCCTGTCTACAAGCATGGTACAGTGGTTGTAGTTTTACTTTCTCTTTACAGTCTGTTCCTTTGTGACTGTGTGTGGTTGTGTACTGGAGCTGGTGGTCGATTGTTGAGTGCGTTTGCAATTTTGTGGTGTCCCTTGTGTTGTGTCCTGTTTACTTTTGTGTGGATTTAGTCAAAGAAGTTCTAGTTTTGTGTAGTCATTGTCCAGTTTTGTAATTGTATTGTGGGGTGTCTGTCCAGGGTAGTTAATTAGTCGGGCTAGTTGGGTTAAGTTAGTGGGGTTAAGTTTCCTTTGATTTTTTATCATATTGTTTTTGGGTGAACTCCATTCACCTGTGGACATGTCTGGCAAAGGGAGGATGAGCAAGATGTCTGCGGATGAGCTGGGAGGTTTTATATGGCTTGTCGCACACTACCTGCCAGTGATGCTGCAAATGGGTGGCCGGGTGATCCTCGGCTACCGGACAGAGGCCAGGGGGCTGCTGTGGGGCAAGGTGCTCTACCACATGAGGCACATCTACAATACAGGCTGAAATTAACACAAGCTCAAGCATCGCTGGGCAGATCTGGTGGCGAGGGAGCAGGATCTTCTGGATCACTTAGCGATCAAGATCGACGGAACTGTTAGTAAGTCTCCCAGTGGGATACTATTGACTGTTTATTGCTTTTGAATGACAGTAGCAGAGAATTTAGAGTGCTGCATGCAATGCTTGTGAACAGGTTGAATGCAACTGGTATGAAGAGTCTCTGTGCCAGTTCAGGCCTGGAGTTCACATGTCCAAGAATGAAACCAATGAAGGTTAGATGTCTGATGAGTCCTGCACAACCATCACAAAGGCAAAAATGTCAAAGCCCGTAGTGCCACCTGTGCACCGGCATGGTGTCATGTATGAAATGCTAAGGCACCGCCACCCTACCATTTTTCCCAGGAATGTGTCAACAAAGTGACGCAATGCATGCACAGCTCAACTTTCTAAATATTTCACACACATGAGGCCTGCCCCAGGCATTATGTTTGCAAGGGGAGTTTATCCGCTCTAAGGGGGCAATGTATATGGCGCAATTGATTCAATGAGACAACTTTGCCACATCAGTCACGAAATATTCAACGCATGAACATTGCAGACATTCAAAAAGAGCCACACTTCAATTACAAAGCGCCTCTGGGTGCCTTGCAGGAGTAGCGTAAGTACTTGAGATGTAAGTCTTGCAAAGTGCAAGGGTAGTGTCAGGTATGCTCACCACAACTTCCTCTTAACCATGTTGCGCTGTTTTGTATAGACAGCCCCCACATGGCATTGTCAGGAGTGTGCTAAGGGGAACACTTCATGTGGGGTAGCACTAGGGGCCGGATTCATAAAAGGTTAGCGCCGCCCTTGCATCATTGTGTGACACATAAGAAGCACAAAGTAATATTAAACTTATGATTTGTAAGTTTGAGTTGGTTTTGCATCGAAACTGATGCAAAGGGGTGCTCACTTTTCATTGATCAAGTCCCAGGTGCTGCACCACTGTTGTCCTAATGGCCCCTTTGTGTCATTGGGCAAGGCCAAATAAGGGAGATAGAACATGAACTGGGAAGAGACTACTGGCAGTTCCATGATCCAGGTCATGATCTATCACAGACAGCCTTTACCGCCCCATACCACACACATGTGCCGAGTATGTTCCACTGGCCTACAACTCCTCACTGACAATATGAGGCTGCATTGCATCAGCTCCATCTCTGCCACATCACTCACTAACCTGCAAACCCCAGATGCATCCTCTGACCACAGAGCAAGTGTGTCTGTGTTAAGCGCTATTTATATGCCTGTGTACCTCTCACTGAATTAACAATAGTATACAATGGCAACAATAGTAGGTCACACAATATTTGCAATACATACATGTCACAATTCAGTCAAGGTGCAGGTAGGTAAACCAACAGCACGTGAGTCCACAGCCATAGCAATTCATTAAGTGTGTCTGCCTTGTGATGGCACACACATTCAACTTTGTTCATTGCAGGGTGTATAATGCCAATCCCCAACACATTGCAATACCCACACAATCCCAGGGTGGTAGCGTGTCTGTGACCTGTGATGATGACATAGATGTTTCCTACATCTGTTGCAGGCAGAAATGCTATGGGTGTGATACTGGTCCTGCCACTGCAACAACCATAGCATGGTGCTCAAATGGAAAATACATGATCAAACAGTCCCTTTTGGTAATGGAGGTGTCATGCCCACAGACAGCTGCCACATATAAACATTGCAGGGTGTAGCACCACAGACGTATCTGGCCCAGTGCTAGTGTTCAGATGTGTGGTTCTACCGGATCTGAGTGTATGTGTCATTGGGTGATAGTAGTGTTGCACTGATCTTCCACTAGGATGACTAGCTCCCTCCTCTTAACTAGTTTACTCTGAAATTTGTTGTCCACTTGCAGTGACTTTGAATTGACACTAAGCATGGTTTACCATTTATGTCTTACAAGTGGACCAGCCCCCTACACAAATGGTGAAGTGGCGCGGTTTGAAGACCCTGAAGCATCCAGTAAGTGTGAGAATGTGTGTCCTGTGAAATAATCCAGGATTTTGTGTGTGTAAGTCATGTGTGTGGAATACAATGCCATATGTTTCAAACTGTCCAGTATCATATATAGTAGGCTGGATGGTGATATTAATGCCCATTTTTAAGAGCCCCAAGCACCACCAGAGGGTCACGTCTTTAGAGGCTCGTGGTGCGCTATGGCCAGCATTGTGTATACAAGGTGGTGTCAAGCCACATTTAGGGCCATATGTAACTAGAAATGACAGAGTGCAACGCTGTGGGAAAATTGGCAGTGGCGCACTCCGTCATTTACACAACACAGGGATGCGCCATATTTAATCGTATACAGTGCACCCTTGTGTTGTCCCCTGCGTTGTTGCTAAATTTGCAGCTGAGCCCCAATGCAGCCACCCTTGCTCCATGGTACACGGATGGCTGTGTTGAGAGGGGGGATAGTTGTTGTGCAGGAGGGATACCCTACTGCACAAAAACTATCTCCATATGTGATTTGCTCTTATTCTGCGTGTTGCAGAGTGCAGCATGCATTGAAAGAGCAACAAACAAGGGGATATGCCAACATTTCTCCTCATTGCACCCTGCTAACGCCACCCCTGGTGTGGGGTTAGCCAAATTAGCTCTGACTCAGGTGTGAGTAAACTCAAATATCTGGGAAGTTGTGAAAGGTGTCTCTGATGCATCACCTGGGAGAGTTCTTTGAGAACGATGTCTGTTTTGGCTGTGGAAGCTACCATGGTATGATGAAACATAATGACTCAATATTAAAAGTGAAGTGGGGACCAGGTGGCCAGTAGATGATGTGAAAAGTGATGGTCTGCACAGTGGCAATCATGAAGCTGTAGGAGAAGCACATGAAGGTATGCTTGATGTGGGAGTGAATATCCCAATGGCAAGGAAGTGGTTAACCGCCAGCAGAAATGGCCACACTCTGACAGCTCTCTAATGGCCAAAACACTATCCTTAGACATCCATAGGTAACCCGTATGGTGCTCGCAATTGCCACTACCCAGAACACAAGGAGAACAGCGTTGGCCACACTCTAAGATGTGATAAACTGCAATGGGTGCTGCTATGGCACACTCACAGCAACACCCATAGCATTTAGACGCAGTCCCAGATTTATAGATTTGCTCACACCAGAGGCAGTGCCAAATTCAGCACACACCCCAAGGGGGGCCCTAGCAATGTGCAATAAGGATGAATACTCTTATGTATCCTCGGTTTCTGATCTCTTAATGGCTGATGCATTAGGCAGCACACATCTCAATTGCATATCCTCCTTGTTGGTTACTTAATTGTGTTGGAAGGTGTTCAAACTCCTTTTCGATGCAGCCAACTATGCACCATGGAGCAATGCTCTCAGGATTGACGTATGTAAGCAATACGTGCCCATGCATAGGTGACAACACAGGGGTGCTCAATATTGGATTTAATTTGGTGCATCCCTGTGTTGTTATGAAGGAGGACTGGACTGCCAATTTTCCCCCAGCACCTCTGTCTTTTGCACTACATGTATGTTCCACTTGTGTGGAATGACAATGGCTTGCATGCAGGTCAAGGCCCAATGTGTGCTGGCATGGAACTGTGTGTGAAAGGAATGGTTATGGCAGATCACATATTAATGGGTGTCTACACCTGGACACATGAATGTAGATGTAATTGACCTTTGGATACCAGCTTCCTAGTTGGAAGCCCTCCTTTCATATGGTCCACTCCTTGACTCCATGAATGAGTGGTCAGGCCTTGGCAGATGACCAGGACTGTGTAGATGATGAATAGCATGGCCATCCCCCTTAGGCTCAGGGGGAGAGGATTACCAAATTTGTAGGAAGACGTGATGCTCACATTATAGGTGACAGCTATGTTGATCAGGCTTTCATGTGTACCTATCAGCTCTGACCCATTATAGGTACCAACAGTATACCTTCCTCCTACTGACATGTACAATATACTGGTGATGTATGGTTGGAAATAGACACAGGTGAGGAGGAATTTTATTTTTTCTAGAATGTGTGTTGGAGTGCATGTGTTATTAGATCTAGCAGTGTAAACTAGTAATCTGCACAGACTCCACCCAATGCTGACACTGATGGTTGCTTCCCTTCATATTACAGCTGCCAACATGACAAATGAGGAGAGGCGTGACTTCCAGAAAAGGGCCGTATGGTACTGCCAGATCTTGGAAGTGCGGGCAGGGTACCGACAAATGGGTCGCCTCTTCCGACAGAGAAGGCCACAGGGGAATGGCAGGCATTCCTGCATGGGGTTCCCATACAGACTAAAAAACGTCCACCAAGCTTCAGGCTCCTCAACAGTGCACGGTGGCACAGCTGGCACCATCCCAACCACATTGGCGACAATAGTCTCCACACAGGCACCACTGCTCACACAACCTGCTGTCGGTTCGACGCAGTTGCTGCAGGATCTGCAGAGGGACGTGTACCTCATTGTAAATTGTTTAGACAAGTAGGAGGGGGAAGTTGCGGACAACAAAAAAATGTTGAGATACATCAAGAAGGTCAAGAAGGCCAAACTGTGACTTTCCTTGTTATTTCCAACCTCCCAGTTCAGCCCCCTCCCTTATATGAAGTTTTCTGATATGTTATTGTGGGTGTTAGAGGGTTAGGTTAGTGTAGGTAATTAGATTGGTTAGGGTAAGTGCAGTTGGGGGCTGTTTTTTTCTTCTTATGTGTTTATTTGTGGGTGGTTGAGTGGGGTATTGTTGGGGTATCTAAGTGTTTTATCACATAAACTAATAAAAATACAAAAAATATATATATATTTGTTTAGTAAATGTGTAGTATTAGTATTTGTTGTCCTGCTTGTGTCTTGTAACTTAAGGGGGCGTGGGGGCCAATGTGTAGAGTATGGTATTCAATGTGTACGTTACGTTTAGCATAGGGTAGATAGATAGCTTTAATTGTTGGATAAGTATAGTTAGCATAGGTTAGTTTAGTGTAGGGCAGGTTTTAGTTGTTTTTAGGTTACTTGAATTAATAATAAATAGTTTTGCATTCTCCCATACAATTTGTGTAATATGTTTGAGTCGTAGGGTCTTCCAATGAGTGCACAGGGCAAGTTGGTGGTTGGCCTAGGGAATCCGCCCTGCCTTCAAATTCCTCTCTTAACATGTGCGTCACCTATTGACAATGGAGCTGTCACATTGGCTGTAAAATCACATCTACTTGTCCATGCATCTGCCCTGGTGTTGCCGTGGTGTTGATTCCTGCACCTGCCTGTGTAATGTTATCTAAGGTGCCATTTTAATGCGTGCTGTAAGATGCAGCACATATGTGTATTGGCAATGGAACATGGCAGTTGCGAAGTGTTTCTGCAAGAGACATCACCATGATGTTACCCCAGGAATGGTATTGACTGACTTCCTAGTCTCTGATGTCTCAATTGTGTGGGTAGGGTAGCTTTGACTGTCTGCAAGAGGTGTTGTCATGACACAGCCACAGGCACAGTAATTAGACATGCCTTCCATCCTATGTGCTGCATCTGTACATGTTGGCATATAGCTCTGGTGATTGACGAATGGCCAGGTTGTGTATGTGTTGTGGTGCATGGCATGACCAAGGCATGTGTTCATGTGTTGCTTATGTTAGAATGGTGCAGCTTGATTTATGGGCAATGTGTCCCGCTGTACTCCTTTCACATGAATTGAATATGTCATATGTGCCTCCCCCTTCTAGCATTAGCAACATTGGCAGTTATTTCCCCCATGCAACTTATCGTGCATTTGTGGTGGTTGTTGGAAGTCTGCGCTGTCCTGTCCTTGTATTCCTGTGACCAGCTCTTCCAGGATGACCTCTACTCCCATCTCCTTCATCTCATCCAGGTCCTCCTGTGGTGCTGGACTTCCACCTCTAGTTTGCAGTGCTCCCCTTCTGTTCCTAGCCATTTTCTCCTTTGTTCTTTGCTTACAATCATGCCAACATTTCTTGCACTTGGGACAGTTTGCTTCACCTCTGCCGCACTGTTTATTTTGTCCACTATTTGCTGCCATATCTTACCAATTGGCAATTTGAAGGTGATGAATAGCAGGTGCTCATGCTCCTCCTCAATAAACCGACACTTGCACCTTTTCTTTTCCTTTCCCTGGGACTTCTGTGTGTCCTCCTGGCTGGTTCCTGGGTATATGGGGGTCACCATGGGGTCTCTTCTGGCCTGCTGCTTCCATCTTCCCTCTGCTTTGCCACCTTTCCTGCTTTAGCATCTAAAGTTGACGCAAATGCGGGGTTAAAATGGTGTATACCCATTTTGCGACATGTTTATGTGCAGCAAAATGGGTTAGAGTCAGTTTTGAAGCATTAATGTTGATTTTCCGTGCGACAGGGCGCAAGAGTTTATGTCAAAATTTTTGACTTTAACCATTTTTTAGTGCCATTGTGCTTCATAGTATAAATATGATGCCTGGATAGCACTAAAAAATGGTGCAAGCCAGCGATAACTGTTTTGGTGCAAAACTGCGTTTGCACAGTTTTACATCAAAAAGTATAATATGGGCCTAAATCTGTCTGAGTATACAAGATAAAAAGAGGCCTCTCTCAGCGTCAGACTGCTCTATAGGGCTATTTAGCAGTGTCAGAAGGGCTGGTCTGACAGATCAGTGTGTGGGCTGTGTTTTTGGCTGTTTGTGGGCCTGTTTTTACTGTTGATTTCCCTGATTGTACTATAAATATTGCCTGCACCAAACACACATGCATGCAGTCTCAAATGCCTTAAAATATGTCCTTACAAGTTGAAACGTGACCCAATTTGAAATTGTGAACCACTTTTTTAACTGTAAGATTCACTAATGGGGGCAACTTTTTTCTGTTGCAGCCTGATCGTGGCGATATTATTGGTGCCTTTGATCAAATACAGATCCCAGGCTTTGACGTTTAATGACATGTGTGAGGCCAGCCGGGTGACAAGGCAAACCCTCCACTGAGGTTTGGGAAACTATTGACTGGGGGGAATGAGTAAGAAATATGTGATAACTGAGAGCAAATGAATGATGGGCAATTTGTGTCAATTTATTGAAATATATGAGATCAGTGATGGGGATTTAAGTGCATGAGGCCAAAGACAGGACCTGTGTGTAGCGCCAGTGAAGCAAATAATGTCAGAGATGGGACTTGTGTGGAGCAACACTGAAGTGCATGAGGCGTGAAATACGAACTGTGTTGAACTCTATTGAAGTGTGTGAGGCCAGAGACAGGGCCTGTGTTGAGCAACATTCAAGTGCATAAGGTGAGAGATAGGACTTGGGTGGAACTCCATTGAAGTGAATGAAGTGAGATCCATTGAAATGAATGAGGCCAAAGGTGGACCTTTGTGGAGTTCATTTTAAGTAAGTGAGTCCAAAGATAAGACCCATGTGGAGCTCCATTGAAGTGCATGTGGCCACAGATGAGGATTGATTGCTGCTCCATTAAAATGTATGCAGTCGTTCCGCTGTAAACTGTAGCATTATAGCCATAAAGAGAGCTGTCCTCTTTAAACTCAGGCAACGGCGTGTGGGGAGTGAAAGGGCAACTTCCGTTAACGAGAACAGAGTGAGATACTGCTATTTCCTGTTTTGCAAGTGGTGGTGGTGTTGAAGGCTTAGGGGAGGAAAATATCGTGCTTGTGAGCGGTGTGGGGGTATGTAAAGGCTAAATATAATTTGGGGACACCAAATGCCTTCATGTTCTAATCACAAGTTTGCATTTCTCACAGGATGCGTCCACTCCTACTGAAAACCCGTATTTTCAGTTCTTCCTTAGGGTTTGATGTAGATCAGTGGTTCCCAACCTTTTGACTTCTGTGGACTGCCAATATATCATTACTGGAACCCAGGGACCTCCAATGAATCATTATTGGAATCTGGGAACCCCCATGGAGTCAATACTAGAAGGCGGGGGCCCCAGCCTAAACATTGTTGATGATTTGAACCGCAAAATAATACACATCAAATACAAAAGCAAGCAGTCATCAAACACATACACAAAAGGCAACACATTTTAATTAATTTGCAAACAAATGTAAACAAAAAAAAATAAAAAACTTAATTTTAAAAGGAATGTTGGAGCTTTACTAGGCTCAATTCAAGCCACACGTCCTCCATACTCTTCTGTTTGATGCACCTGCACTGCTCCCGCAAATCAATCTGAGCATACTAATCTAATTTGTAGCCTTCAATTTTGAAATACTTTGACATTTACAGTACGTTTTAACATTTTCAGTTATACATTTAGACACCTTATTTATATACACCTTATTAATCTGTTAATATTATTTAATTTTCTAAGCTGTTGCGGACCCTCAGGGGTCCCCGGACCACAGGTTTGGAAACACTGATGTAGATCAAAGATTTAGTTGAGTGTAGTGAGAGGGAGATGGGGGAAAGCTTAGAGGCCATAGTTGGAGGTGTAGACCCAATGACTGACATTTCTTTCTAAACTGATTCTTAAAGATGAGATTGAAATAGCAAAAATAACGAGGGTGAGTTTGGCGCAGGCCAACGGCGCCCTTTTTTGTGTTTTCTATAAATCTTTTTTGACATTTTCTATAGTTCTTCAAAAAATCTGGTATTTTGCACCAATGTATATATAACCTAATTTGAAGGGCTGTTACTATCCAGGTATCACACTTTTAAAATTTAAAATGCATCAGACACTTTGTAATGCACCCTTTAAACCACACTTCATATGTCATGTCATGCCTTTAGCCTTATTCATTATATGGCAGATTTCATCTCATGTGTGATTACCTGAACTGTTCCTGTTTACCAGCCACATCCAGATTCATCCTTGACCTTAAGCAGCACGTTTATTGTTTGTTACATAGGTGGTGCGAAAGGTGTTTTTGTCAAGTGACCCCAGATTCCAAATCTCTAACACTAAATCCATAATATAATTGAGGAGAACACATGTAATGTCATTAATGATCCTGTTGATTCTATCATCTGTGACGCAATCTATCATGTCAAATAAGAGGTAATGAGTAGAGCAGAAAGAAATAAGTTACATTTGTTTAGCACCTTAAAGTGATGTATTATAGTGCTTTTATTTTTTCCAGTGTAATCGTAATCTACCTTTAAACAAAGATTTTTTTCATATATTTTCTATGTCTGTGGTGATAAGATTATTAGAGAACTTTAATGTATCTTAAGCAAAGTTTGTTTTTGATTAGTCCATCAGGTTTTTAATCATATTCTATGACAAAGGCACTGATTATGTTTACGATACAAGGCCACCAAATGCTCCCCAAAGCGGCAAGCAACCACGGTTCAGGTGTATCAGATCACTCAAGGTTTTAAGATGCTGTGGTCCATGGCTACACGTGTAATCAACCAAACATTTAGTAGACAGGTCCAAGATAGACAGTGACTGCAAGGGGCCATGAGCAGTCTTCAGACTGTGATTATTAGGTTATTTCACCAAATGTGAAAAGAAATCCTCTAGCCCATCTGTGAAGGGCAAGTCTGATAATGGGACAGGGGCTGTGGGTCTGTGCTTATTATACTGGTCCTTTAAAGTATCCTGCCATTTATTCATTATAGGGTTATCAGTCTAATCCGAAAAAGCATCTCTAAATAAGAACTCCTGATGTCCAGTAGGCCTTACTCACGGGGTCTCTGACCAGTGGTGTCCGGCAGCTTTAGGGGGGTGGGGAGCAGGCGTGAAGCACACACACACTCATTCTTTCACACACAGACACGCATGCATGCACATCCATTAACAACACTCATAACATTCAAACATGCACGCACACACCAAACATTCATTTTAAAAGTTCACACACTCATTCTTTCACACACACACGCACGCATGCACGCACGCACACCCATTGACACTCATAACATTCAAACATGCACGCACGCACCAAACATTCATTTTAAAAGATCACACACACTATTCTTTCGCACAAACACACATCCGTTAACAACACTCATAACATTCAAACATGTGTGCATGCACCAAACATTCATTTTAAAACATCTCACACACACACACACACTTACCTTCAGCCTCGAGGTCCCAGGAGGGTGGGGACTGCTGCCTTCCCTCATTGGCTGACATTAGGTCAGCCTTGTCACAGAGTGGGATGGGGTCAGTGAGACTGCTGACCCCACCCCACCCTGTGACGAAGTGTCACTGATTGACACTCGTCCTTGGCGCTTCAGGGCTTAAACCTGAAGCGCCCAGGTCAAAGTTTATGGGTGACGCTTTCCTCGTCACCCAGGAGAGGGCCTCGAGGCACCTTTGCTGAGCCGAGGAGGTCACGCCCATAGGAGCTGTGACCTTTTCAGCCCAGCAAAGTTCAGCTCAGGCAGCCAGGAGTCTGTGCAAATCACGCATGTCTCACTCCTAGCTGTCTGAGCTGAAAATGAAGAGTGTCTGTCAGGCTGACCTTTGTTCAGCCTGACAGACACTCTTCATGAGGGGCAAAAGGTGGGGGGGGGTGTGGCCCCTCCGCCATAAAGGACGGGCCATGCCTGTCTGTGACTATGTTAATAAATAACAAACTAAATAATATTACAATTATTACATTAAGATTATTTATGTAGATACAAATAAAGAAACAAAATTGAACATGTAAAAGGGTTTTCTAAATTTTATGGTGAATTAAACAAAATATTTCAATATTTGAGCATTTTTTTATGTATGTTTAGCCTTTGTATTCTTGTTAAGTTCAAATCATAAAAGCTGCTTAGGCCGGGGTCCCCAGCTTCCAATAGTGACCCAGTGGGGGTATCCAGATTCCAGTAATGATTCAGTGGGGTCCACCAAAGTCAAAAAGTTTAGAACTGCTTGACTAGAAGACCAAACGATTTCTAATCTAGTGGCAAACTAAGGTATGAAATTAAGGGCCAGATGTAGCAAAGGTTTTTACCCATTCTGTGTATATGGGAAAAAGTGTTCGTAGATATGGCCCTAAATCTCAAGTAAAGTAATAGTTCTCACACATAAACAAACACGAACACACACAACTGGTTTATTTTTTTAAATGCCCATACTTATAGATAGCATATGGTAGTGTCCAACAGCAAGCTTGACTAGTCTCGAGTTTCTATACATTCTTTGTAACTCATGTGAAACCACAAGCAGCACAAGACAGACCTTAAAGCAGATCGCCTCTTTGAAACACCCCTGTAAAGGCATTCAGGATACTAAGTTACCTTTAGGTGTCATTTGCACTTTAAAAAAACCAAACAATTCTACAGCGGACCTCATCGTGAAAGATTTGGGACTTTGAGTGGCCCTGTGGCGATGTTTCCTAAACTGACCCTGCTTATGAATCGTATGCCCTCCTACTCCTGCAAAATGTGGTGTCATGTATGCTTGTATTAAATATGTGATGCTACTGCAGTTCACTAACCTTGGCAATGCATATACGTGTAGCATCATCTATATGGCTTTTTGGTCAGCTACATGCCGCTTTCCATATAATATTAAAGAATAAGGGGCCTGACGTACGGAAAGAAAACCCCAAGGATGTCAAAACAATTGATTTTTTTGCATTTAAGGGGAAAACCAAAAATAAAACATGAACACCCCAAAAAATGGCACCCACTTAACGATCAGCTCTGCCTACAGTGTATCTGCCACATTGTGAATTTACTGAAGGCACACATCCTCCTGCCTGGCACGTTGGGAGCTCTAATTATGCTGGATAGTCCTCTCCCGGTGGGCAGAGGTGAAGGTCTCACCCAATCGAGAGGCTTGCAGGCCACCATGTAAAAGCTAATCGCCTAGAGAGGCCAGGATTCTGACAACAGTTGTGCAAATACACAATTACTGAAGAAGTATTACACACATTCCCTAAAAGAGTAGGTCCACGTTTGTTTTATCATAATAACAAAATTCATAAATTCACATGTCGATCAAGGGAAACTTCGAGGTGCTTAGTATTGACTACTGGGAGAATTACTAACTACAGGATCAGGCATTAACCATGCTGATAGCATTCATTACATATTTGTCATTGACAACACCCCATTTACCGGCTCCCCTTGAAACATGATTCGTAGATTAACCTATCCGCTCATTCTCTGATATCCTCTCAGATGCTTACGATATCTTTTATAAAACCAAGGATCTGTTCAAGAGGTTGGTGTGATTATAATCAATTAAGAACACTTGTTAATAAACAAAATTACCCCATTATGAGTCCTTCAAATATTTGCTTATAAAATGAATTACTAGTCCATCGTGCTCCTTATCTTGCACAACTACTAGTTCCCAAAAAAGTGTTCATATTTTTCCAGCTAATGTCCTACTCCTGGCACAATTTATGATGCACTCTTTGGCCCACTTTTTTCACCTAAAGTGGCCTAAATATTTGAGCGGCTATCTCCAGAATAAGTATGCTGAGGATCCTGGATGATATTGATACTTTGGGCTACATCCAACTGATCAAAACTCCTTCCGACCTTGCGGGCCGCTGCCTCGACCTGTCGTGTTCGCCTGATCAAAAATTTTGCATCACCAAGAAGCAACTTCTATCCAGATTGGATCATATTATTACTCACTTGTAAGGTGGGACGAATTCCTATTAAAAAAATGCTACCACGTCTCATTCTGCCCATCTCCTTAATAACTGTCATGATGTCCTGGCTTATGACATCTTTTGCATCTTCACTGACATGACGTCCCCAAAAGTACTCTTAAATGCCGACTCTTGTGATTGGAAGGAAACAACAGCTACTAGCACACTTTGTTCCAAATGCCTAAATAGACCCACCGTGTAAATATGTCATGTTACTTGTACAATTTTTCATTTTCTGTTAGTGTCCTGCTACCTCTTCATCTCAAGGGGGCATCTTTGTCCAACACCTCATTTCTCACTCTGGTTTATGTTAATCATGTAGCACGTCATGCAACGTACTTCCATCACCATTATGTAAGATGTTTCTGTTATAAATGTCATGCCATCGTCAATAGATAGATAGATTGATAGATAGATAGATAGATAGATAGATAGATAGATGGATAGATAGGTGTGCGGGGTGGACGGACAGACAGACAGACAGATGTAAGCAAGCCTTGTAATAGTGCATGCCGGTGCATGTCACACTAATTATGAAACACACTCTTGTCCTTGCTCTACAGTGGTGCACACTCATGCCCTATGATGAAAGCCAGTCCTACATTCGGATAGAGAGCTCCAATGACCATTATCGCAGGATGTGACTGAGCTGTGTGTAAATGATCAGACAGGTCGTTGTTTAAGTGATCTCAAATTAAATAACTGTAAGACTTTTAGAAATGCCTAGAACTGAACCACTAACTTGCAGAAGTTGTTACCCGAGTCAACATTGTGCAGTGTTGCAGTTTAGGTTTTTGCCTCTCATAATGAAAGCGGTGACACAAATATGTGGCACAATGTGTTGCAATGATCAACCAACAGGCATTTTCAAGCTGTTCCCCATGTGTTTGGGATTTCTGGGACAAGGTTTCTGGAACAAATATCTAAGCTGATCAGCTGATGCTAGCAAAGGCATTGGTGTGAAACTCTCGAGCTTACAGCCTGGTCCCTCAGATGCTTTAGGATTGCCTCAGAAGAAACGGTTAACACAGAGGGGATGTGAGCTATGCCTGTAATATGGAGACACTCCATAGTTATAAAGATAGAAAATCAGTTACTAGGACTTTTTCATGAACAACCCTTTCAGATGACTGCAAAGATAAGTCATAGAGGGAACAACATTTCAAGATGGCTGCTGAAATAAGCCACGGTGGAAACATTATTTAAGATGGGGACTAAGATAAGCCATGATGGGAACAATATTTATGATGGGTGTTAAGATAAGCAATGGTGGGAACAATATTTAAGATGGGTACTAAGATAAGCGTTGGCGGGAACAATATCTATGATGGGTGTTGAGATAAGCCATGGTGGGAACAATATTTAAGATGGGTGCTAAGATAAGCTGTGGTGGGAACAATATTTAAGGTGGGTGCTAAGATAAGCCACGGTGGGAACAATATTTAAGATGGGTGCTAAGAAAAGCCATGTCTGGACCAACATTTAAGACGCCTGCTATGATAAGCCATTGTGGCAACAACACTGACGATGACTGCCATGCTAAACCATGATAAGGCCAATCTGAGTCCCTTTTTAGGTCCTACCGTGCCATCACTCATAAAAAAGTTTGAAAGTTTACCCCGGCAAACCAGCAATATATTCCAGAATTATAAGTATGAAGGCAGGTGTTGGCATGAGTGTGATATAGGCTAGGATGTTTAACCGAATGTGGCTAAGGCTTCTAACAGGGCATATAGGAATATAACTTGCCAAATCTGATAATGGTGGGGCATGTGGTGTATTACATCATTTTTTGCGGTGGTAATGCAGATCAGTGAATATTTTTCAAATGGTGTGTCAGGCACATTGTAACATTCTCTGTGTGTCTATATTTGCCTGTGTATGTTACAATTAGAAATGAATCCAAAGTTTAAAATCCAAATCCAAAATCCAAAAATAGAATTCAATGAGGTTTCGTCGTTAGTTAAGCTGCCACGTACATATATATATTGAGGATAGGAGATGGAGGTGAGAGAGACAAACATAGGTTCTGCAAGAATCCTAACAATATTACAAGACAATTAATAATAAACGTACAATTATGTTTTTTAGTCTAACTCTTCTAACCCACGGCAAGACGTTTGGTTGCACTATTCCAATATATTAACTAGCAGACCTCCCTCGTTAGAAAGATTACTCAAACAACAAAGAAAACACATGTTAAGCATAAAGATAGAGGACCAGAAAAGTAGCAGGACTTTAACCCTCAATGATCAAAATTAGAGTCAGTGGTCATAGAGGTTAGGCCACATCTACCACTCTACTAAGATCACTTAATATGTACTACGATATAGAGACTGAAAATGAAACTCAGGGAAGCTTCATAGGTGACTGCAATGTTTCCCTTTAATTCACTGGGAATAGAAAATTAATATGTGAGCAATAGAAAGTAACTAATATGGGATGATTAGAAAAGAAAACTACTATTACATTTCTTGCTAACATAACTTGGAAATGTTGTTGCAATATGATAACTAATACATTTACATCAGTTATATACTGTGAGGAAATAGGGTGTATTAAATGGTGTGGTGGTGCAACCGCAACATTTAGTACACTTACCAATCCCTTTAGGACCGTTGGATTTCATCTGTCAAACTCTCACCTCAATCCTGCCTAGCTGTGGCACCGAGGATCAAGGATTACACAGAAGAACAAGTGTTAAGCATTTAAACAGCACCAAAATGATTGAAGAAGAAATTGACATGTCACTCAAGAAATTTGACAGCAATTTATAGAAATAGGTTGTATTTTTATAAAAATATATAGATTTTACAAGCAATAATAAGTAAATGATACTTCACTCAACCGTGAACAAGCCTTGGCAAAGTGAATGAGTTAGACACTAAGGGCCAGACCCTTGCGCCTCCTTGTGCCACACTACTGTTATTTTTTTAAGCTAATGTGGCATTAATGAGGCCCTTTTCCTACCCCATACTTACAAAATCACTTTGTAACCACTTGCGCCATATTATACCTACGCCAGGTATAATGTATGCAGGGGGTGGCGTTTCCACAAAGGGAGGCTGTAAAAACTGGGACAGTGAAACATACAAGATTTCACTGCAACATTTTGCCATAATTTGTAATGCCTGCTCCAGGCAGGCGTTAAAGTGACGGGCCCATAGTAACCTATGGGCCTCCCTAGTGCTTTGCTGCACTAGCGCAATAAGTTATGGCACCAACTCAGCAAAGTGCCACAATAGCGTAATAAATTATGACACTGTTGTGGAAACAAGCACCATGGTGCAACCATGGTGTCTTTAGGTGGAGCAGGGGCAGCGCAAGAAAAGTGGCACATCGGGATGATGCCCCACTTTCTTGTAAATGTGGCCCTAAGAAACATTTTCAATTAAAACTTAGTTAAGTGTAAATGCGGTCATTTAAAAGTACTCGAGGTGACCAACTCCAGCAGGGAGCTACTCAGTGGGACCACCAAAGTCCTAAAGAACAGTTACCTTCACAGAAGAAACAGTCCTTCAACAGTTCCAGGCACTTGGTCTGCATTGAAATGGATTCCTATGGAGTGGTCCAGATGCAAATGATGAAGGATGCTGAAGATGCCATAGGGTTGCTGTGGATGTGACACGGTTGATGGGGGTCTTCCTACAGGGATTCCTTGGTCTACAAAGATGGTGAGGAGGTCATGGTTCCAGGGTTGACATCCACGAAGCTGACTCCGGGCTGGGCGAAGTCCAGTCGCCACTGGACTACCAGTCGCCTGTTGCCATGATCACAGGCCAAGCCTTCCGGGGCTGGTTACTCACCTTCTGCGGGTGCTAGCAACTCCCCAACAACATTCTTGGATTCAACGAGCTTGGATGCAACCTTATGCACCAGGCCCTGGGCCGCGTTGCGGCAAGGGGATGGTGGTAGTGGCTTGAAGACTTTGGGCTACCAATTTGCCACCGCAGGCTTCCTCAGTTGATGTGTCCATGTGCTGCAAACAGGAGGCCAGTCAACTGGCCCTTTGCGTTCTTTTGGCTTGACTGGGCTCTGGATATGACCTCTCTTCGAGCAGGACATGGCAGGACCAGTCGCTCTCTCTGCTAGCAACCAGGAGCAGCAGGTGCAGTCTTTCTTTGCTTGTCCCTCGGTGCAGCAGGGCAGCCGTTCTTCAGTCCTTCTTCCTAGCCGGTAGAGATTTGAAGTCTGGGTGCCAGGGGTGCCCTATTTATGTTCGGAAAATGCCCTCAGGGTAGGATGCGGTTGGTAGCCAATGGGTTACCAGGTTCCCTCCGTCCTAATGACCACTTCCTGAGAAGTGTGGCCTCTCCCAGGATGCACAATTCTGCCTAGTCCCAAGATGACAAGACTCCTCTCTCAACACCCAGAGCTCCCTAGCCCACCCTCAACGGTGTGGCTACCAAGGGGCTACATGCCCTTGAAAAAAATAGCTTGACAACTGGCTTCTCCTCTCCTATCCTCAGTGCCAGCCTGTCTGCCTAAACAATAGATAGCCCCTCTCTCTAGTTCGGTCCATTTGCTTTTCAAAAGACAGCTTCTCCTTTGAAGCTCTGCTTTTGGGCTAACAACTGTGGGGCCTCCTGCAGGAGGGTGGTAACACCTCTCCGCCATGCAGGCCTCTATTGTGTTCTTTCCTGGGAGTCATTAGCATGCCACCCCAGGAGTGCAGAAAGCTGCCTGCAGGACAAGTCCCATTTACAACAGTGAACAGGCACTGGAAATCTACGGACTCTAAAGTGGCAACTTCTAAAGTTGCACTTTGCCCACAAGTGACATTACATTTGTTTTAACCATTAAATCAGATTTAATGCACTGATTCATTTGAGACTAAACAGTACCAGTCTTAGTATTCCCATTCAGTTGTTCCCAGGACTGCGGGTGCCAGCCTGTAACTCTGCACTTGCCAATGTGGCTACTAAGTTTTCCACAGTAAAACTACAATTTAGGGTTTTAACTGGTGGAACATGTAAAAGAACTTGTTCCATTTTTTTAAATACACACCCTGCCTTAGGGCTTGTTAGGCCTGCCATAAAGGTGACTTACATACATTAAAAAGGAAGTGTGTTTTCAACTGCCCTTCCAGACTGGAGTAGCAGATTGAGAGCCAGGTTCTACCTTGTCCCACTCAGGGTGGCACAACAAGTGCTGTAGCTATTGGGGGACATTTTAACTTACAGGCCCTGGGTACCCCAGGTACCATAAACTAGGGATTTACAAGTAAGTTAGGCTATGCCTAGTGGTGACAAACCAATTAGACAAGGACCATTTTAAGGGTCAGAGCACATGCATTGAGTCCTGTTTAGCGGCCATTAGACCAGTACATAGTGGTCCAAATGGGGGCAAATAAGTAAGGGTAAGCCTGCAAAATGCCTGTTTCCCTGCACACACATTAGTTCAATAGTGGAAAGAGAGCTTAAAGCAGGCACAGGATCATTTTCAGACTGTGTCCAAAACCTTAGGAATTAGGTCTCGATTGACCATTTTTTGAGGAACAAAAATATTGTAATGCCAACGAGTTTGAAAATGAAATTCAATGAGGCTTCATGGGTGTCTGCCAATTGCCACTTATAAACGGAGTGAGTTGAAGATGAAAATAAGAGAGAAATAAAAATATGTTCTGAGAGTGTACAAACTATATAACGTGATAATGAAAAAACACATTTTTTTGTCTCACTTTACTCTTTTTAACAAAATATTTTGAAATTCTGCTACATCTTGATTAGGGCTCCCGGTTTTATGGTATATATATTTTTTTATATTTCCATCTGTATTCATCTATATTTAGTTTTTGGACATTTTATCTTTAATTATCCATATTATTTTATTTTGTGCTTAGTGTAAAAAAATTTAGTTCCAATGGGTACATTTCCACATGTGTATTTAACTGACAAATGTCCACTTATGTTTGACTCTCCAATTGATTTTAGCCATTTACAGTACACCATAGTAACTGGAAATCACATGCATCCTTGCCCAAATTAAACAGCTGTACTGTTGTAGTTATTTAAGCTTCATTAGGATTTGTAATATTTTTTACGCCCCTGCCTATGGGTCTGCCCAGCTATTGACCTAGCACTCACGATTAATAGTAGTGAGTACCATCCAAAAGAAAATGTATTTTCCGTATTTATACAAATTTACAAATAAATACAGACAAGAGAATAGATGGTTTTCTGTATGTATTTATCTGTAAAAAATGAGTAAAAGTGGAAAACTGGAAGGATTAATGATGGTAAAGAAATTTGAGACTCATTATTAAACATGTAAATGAAGTCACAAAACCACAGTGATAATAAGACTTCAGCTCTTCAAACTACAGACTGAAGTGAGATACTTTGGCCATTAGGCCCCATCTGACTCCATTTTAGAATCTGTGACATGGAATTTAAAGATAGAATTCTAGCGGGGCTCATATGTGTCTTTATGCAGTGACAATAGGTAATAATCAGGAGAGCGAGACAATCAGGTCTGAGAGACTGTAAACAATATGACATTCTAATTCGTAAAAAATAGTATAATTTCTTTTAATCTTACACTTCTTTCTAAAACAAAACATTTGAAGACATTGTTAGGGTAAGTATTGAAAGTTTACATTTTAGACTCATCCAAACATCTGAGTTGACAAATATTTAAGCATGCAGAGCAGGCCATTAAGATCAGGGCTTGAGCACTCAGTTTTCTGAGACGAATAGTCAAGCACACTGCAGCATAATCACTGATGCAAAATAATCCACCATAGCATTTGTAATATGCTCATTAAATTAAGGGTATGACAGAGATTTTAGCAATTAGACAAAGCCTTACACAATGATGACATAGGAGTCTCAAACGGATTTCAATCAGGCTTCATTGGTGGCTGTACTGTAGTCTGCCAAGTACATATAATTAGAATAAGAGTTGAGAATGAGAGCGAGAAAGAGAAACTTTTGTTCTGAGAAAATGCAACCAATATGATATATCCTAAATAATTCTACGTTAAACCTCCAGGCCTCCCTACTGACTCTACGCTGGTGGTATGTCACGCCATGCGGAGATTCGGGCAAAGGTTTACTCCAAGTTACTGAAAATTTCCAAATAGTCCAGTAATAGACATACTCAGCATGAAACAGCATGTTTTTATTGTGACTTCCAGCGCGTTTCGGCCGACATGGCGGTCTTGGTCCTGAGCATGATATAATGTGATTTAACCACCATTCATACATACTGATAATAAAGAAGGTACTACAATTACATAACAACAGTATCTGTCATATTGGAAGGGAGCCACAGTGAATATGCACACTATTGTTCAATTGCTAGCCTTATTACATTCTGAATGAATCCATGTAATAGTCCATCCAGGTTTACTATTGCATATATTACAATTATAATGTATCAAACTTCCTGCAAACAGAATTCATTTTGAAAATCAATGAGTCTCACCTGGCAAAAATGCA
Organism: Pleurodeles waltl; assembly: GCF_031143425.1. Lineage (NCBI taxonomy): Eukaryota > Metazoa > Chordata > Amphibia > Caudata > Salamandridae > Pleurodeles > Pleurodeles waltl. The sequence continues at coordinate 710,779,105 of NC_090450.1, read as the reverse complement.
AAAGATGTGTACATTCTTATTTTATACCACAGGTTACGAGGCAACAATGCAATTGGTTCTCACCTATGGCAGTAAATGGACCTTGGTGTGATCCATAATCCCACATAAATATTATACCTGGATCCTATTGTTCATTTCATATTTAATGTAATAGAGGCCACCCAGTTGGGCTGTTAGTACACACAGTATTAAATTCATATCATACTCCAGTGAATATCCAATGTCCCATACAATCATTCATTAGTAAAAATGTACTCAGGGTCAAAATTAATAATTGTTCAAGCAACTCAACTTGCTGTACTGCACTGTGCTGGGTGAAAGGGAGAGAGCATGAATGTGCCATATCTATCAAGATTTGGAGCATTCCTGACCTTTTCCTGTGTTGGCACACAATATGCAGCCTAGCGCCAACACAGGCACACTTGCCCCATGGAGCAAGGGTGCATGTGTTACAAGCAGGATTGTTTTTGAACAGGAAGGGACAACCTCCTGAACAAAAACAAACATTAGAGACATTTTCCTCTTTCCAAGTGTGCTGCAGAATGCAGCACACTTAGAAATACAAAACAATAATGAGAAATAAAGCTATTTCTCCTCGTTGCACTTCTGGTTGGAAGGACCACAATTCTAGTGGATTCCCAAGTGCACTAGTGTTGGTATACGTGACAGTGCTTGATAATCCATGGGTGAATGCATGAGAGCGCCCATGTTTCACCCATCGAACACCTTATCAGGTCGGAGTAACTCAAGGCAGCAACTTTCGCTGCTGAGTGTTACTCCAGATTTACCAAGCAATGCAGGACCATGCAATGTGGCCTTCTGTAGCCTGGTAAGTCTGACTTAGGGACTGTGTTGCCCATGCAACACCCTGCATGATACATGGGCAATGCAGTCCCTTGATAAATCTGGCCCTGAGTTTGTTACGCAACTTCACAAGCCAGGATTCCATCCCTCCCAAGTGGGCTAGAATCATATGCCCCCCCGAGACCATAAAAAGGAAACACATAAAAAGAGCATAGAAAATAAAAAAATAGATGACATGTATTATCTGCCTGATTGAGGCTGTAGTCCAGAAGAGACAGGTAGAGTGTGTTGGCAGACCCCTGGCTCCACTGCCTCTTGTTTAACAAACAAAAGTTGCTCAGGTGAGAGCCCCTTTCTCCTCTTCTTGTGTGTGAGAGAAAGGAAATTATCACAGATCGCACATAAACAGGTGACCAAACGCAGAAACACCAACATTTCTACATTTCTGTAATCTTGTTCTCCTTGATGAATGTTCAGCTCCTTTTCACTATTAAATTCATTGAGAGACTTTGGGCTTCATAACTGAGCTGGTGGCAATGCTGTAGCCAGCAAGGTGCACCAGCACCCTCGCAATGTTCACTGTTTGCTTTGCAGACAGTGAACATTGCAAGGGTGCTAGGCAGGGGCCGTCCCTGCACCTGTTCTCTGCCATGAAAAGGCTGGTCGAGAACAAGGTCATAATCCACAGGGCTGCACTGCTTGCAGCGTTGCCCTGGTGGATAATGATCTCCATCACCGCCAGGCCACCGGGATCCATGATCCTGGTGGAGCTGGGGGTTCCCTGCAGGTCTAACTGCCAGGGTTGGAGTGTAGTGCTTGGACGGCCGCATCAGCCACAGCGTAATGAGGCCCTTGGTCTCTAAATCTAAAATATACCTGAATTCCTTACATTTCAACGCAAGTGTTCTGTTATCAGCCCTTCTGAGAAATGTCACCTATTTGATGGCATTGCACTTAAGTAGGTGATGTTCACCAACATGTAGCTGTGAGAACTGCCATGCTACAGAATTATGCTTGTCATTATTAATGATTGCCTGCATGTGTTCCATTATTCTCTTATTTACAGGATGAATCGTGTTCCGCCATACCTTTGCTCATAGGGACGTACCAAAATATATACCACAATGTACAGGACTGGGGGCCAGGTTTAAGCTAGGCTGCAGATTGAGTACCATCACAGGTCAAGAACCGTATTATCTCCCTCATACCTTTTCCATGAGGGATTGGATATTCATTGGTTATGGTTCTCTGTTCATACACCTTGCAGTTAGAAATTCCAGATTTCCCTAGTTTATCCAACACCATTGTGGACTAAGATGCCTCTGATTGAAGGGCCTTTACAATATATATTATCCTAAGGACGTCTCCCATTACCTTATTAGGGCGGTGTCACATTTCAGTAACTCTCAAACTTTCTTCACAATGTGCTTTTACTGCCTTATGTCTGTCATTATAAGTTGTAATTATAGAGTTCTTGCCCTCATCTATATTCTACTCCTTCAATGTCATGTTTTATTGAATATCTTCCCTACTTTCAGTTCCTACCCAGTGTCACGTTTTCTCTAATATCCATTTAGGATAGCCTCTTGTTCCCTGAATCTTTCCAGCATATGCCTATTCTAATTAATGTAGATTTGTTTGTCTTTCTCTTCTTACTATACCAAAAATGTGTTGAAATGTTGCAATATTATCACCACAGAAAGGTCAGATATTGAAGATATTATTCAAATAGATTAGCGAAAAGAGCTTTAATCAGAAACAGCACCATGAAGACAATATGTGACATAAATGTGGCAATGTTGTAATAACAACTCTTTTGATTTTATTTGTAGAGAGAATATACTTGCACCAGAAACAAGAGACCTTTAAGGAGACTCAGGGCCGCAGTTACGGAAGGTCTCTGTTGGGTTCTAGCACAGAATGGCAATGAGTTCCAATTTTGGGAGGAATGTGGACCGCAGTTGAAGGTGGCACGGAGGGGTCGGTTGGGACAGTTACGGGAAGACGCGGAGAGAAGTAATAAAACTAGTGTCCTTCTACTCGGTGTTGTCTTCCTTTCAGTGGCGACGAGTGGGTGAAGAAATTCACGCTAGACAAAATCGGTTACAGAGGAGAAAATTTATTGACATTCAGATGGGCTAGAAGTGCAGCGTAGATCTGCGCACGATTGAAACTTGTGGCTGAGTTGAGAAGGAGGTCAAAGGGTGCTGCGAGGAAGATCAACGCGGACACATGGTAGGTATGTGTTATAAACAGATCAAACGGCAGCAGAGGTGCGGGCTAAATGATCGTGCTGAAAATAGCGAAACTCAAAGTAGGACTGACGAAGAGAAGCGAGCTAACCGCGCATGTCTGGCGGCCATCTTTAAAGGTTGGGAAGACAATTAACAAGCCCAAACAGTTGCAAAGACAAGTGGAAGCACTGATTTGTGGCGGCCATCTTGAAAGGGTTGAAACTGTATGAAAAGAAGTAAAGCATATGGAGTTTAACTGAGGAAACAAAAATAACATAAGTATTTTGTATGGAACAAGGACAGAAGGTTTAATAAGCAATCATTCAAAAAAATATTTAGATATTGTTGAATGTTAGAAAAAAAAAAGAAACAAAAGAAAGATTGTTCATACATCTTTATTAGCAAATAGGAATAGCATAGCTGACCATATACGGAACTCTGTTATTACAAACTGAAAAGTATTACATCATGGTTAACATGGAGAGGATATAGGCACCCGCACCATTCTTACCAGTGGCAGGAACACTGCCTGTAGACTGGCAAATGTGAGAGGAGACATTTGAAGCATACCTGTAGGCTATAGAAGGTGACACTTTTACTTCAAAAAAGAAAAAAGCACTGTTAATTTACAATTTTGGCACAGAAGGAAGGGACATTTTAAAAACAATGCCCATAGAAGCAGTCAGCATTCTAATTGTGTAGAATGATGGAGTACGGTCGACGTCTATGGTAGATGAATATGCTTTGATAATTAGCACATTGGATAAGAGGTTTAATCCAAGATAATGATCTCCATCACCGCCAGGCCACCGGGATCCATGATCCTGGTGGAGCTGGGGGTTCCCTGCAGGTCTAACTGCCAGGGTTGGAGTGTAGTGCTTGGACGGCCGCATCAGCCACAGCGTAATGAGGCCCTTGGTCTCTAAATCTAAAATATACCTGAATTCCTTACATTTCAACGCAAGTGTTCTGTTATCAACCCTTCTGAGAAATGTCACCTATTTGATGGCATTGCACTTAAGTAGGTGATGTTCACCAACATGTAGCTGTGAGAACTGCCATGCTACAGAATTATGCTTGTCATTATTAATGATTGCCTGCATGTGTTCCATTATTCTCTTATTTACAGGATGAATCGTGTTCCGCCATACCTTTGCTCATAGGGACGTACCAAAATATATACCACAATGTACAGGACTGGGGGCCAGGTTTAAGCTAGGCTGCAGATTGAGTACCATCACAGGTCAAGAACCGTATTATCTCCCTCATACCTTTTCCATGAGGGATTGGATATTCATTGGTTATGGTTCTCTGTTCATACACCTTGCAGTTAGAAATTCCAGATTTCCCTAGTTTATCCAACACCATTGTGGACTAAGATGCCTCTGATTGAAGGGCCTTTACAATATATATTATCCTAAGGACGTCTCCCATTACCTTATTAGGGCGGTGTCACATTTCAGTAACTCTCAAACTTTCTTCACAATGTGCTTTTACTGCCTTATGTCTGTCATTATAAGTTGTAATTATAGAGTTCTTGCCCTCATCTATATTCTACTCCTTCAATGTCATGTTTTATTGAATATCTTCCCTACTTTCAGTTCCTACCCAGTGTCACGTTTTCTCTAATATCCATTTAGGATAGCCTCTTGTTCCCTGAATCTTTCCAGCATATGCCTATTCTAATTAATGTAGATTTGTTTGTCTTTCTCTTCTTACTATACCAAAAATGTGTTGAAATGTTGCAATATTATCACCACAGAAAGGTCAGATATTGAAGATATTATTCAAATAGATTAGCGAAAAGAGCTTTAATCAGAAACAGCACCATGAAGACAATATGTGACATAAATGTGGCAATGTTGTAATAACAACTCTTTTGATTTTATTTGTAGAGAGAATATACTTGCACCAGAAACAAGAGACCTTTAAGGAGACTCAGGGCCGCAGTTACGGAAGGTCTCTGTTGGGTTCTAGCACAGAATGGCAATGAGTTCCAATTTTGGGAGGAATGTGGACCGCAGTTGAAGGTGGCACGGAGGGGTCGGTTGGGACAGTTACGGGAAGACGCAGAGAGAAGTAATAAAACTAGTGTCCTTCTACTCGGTGTTGTCTTCATTTCAGTGGCGACGAGTGGGTGAAGAAATTCACGCTAGACAAAATCGGTTACAGAGGAGAAAATTTATTGACATTCAGATGGGCTAGAAGTGCAGCGTAGATCTGCGCACGATGGAAACTTGTGGCTGAGTTGAGAAGGAGGTCAAAGGGTGCTGCGAGGAAGATCAACGCGGACACATGGTAGGTATGTGTTATAAACAGATCAAACGGCAGCAGAGGTGCGGGCTAAATGATCGTGCTGAAAATAGCGAAACTCAAAGTAGGACTGACGAAGAGAAGCGAGCTAACCGCGCATGTCTGGCGGCCATCTTTAAAGGTTGGGAAGACAATTAACAAGCCCAAACAGTTGCAAAGACAAGTGGAAGCACTGATTTGTGGCGGCCATCTTGAAAGGGTTGAATCTGTATGAAAAGAAGTAAAGCATATGGAGTTTAACTGAGGAAACAAAAATAACATAAGTATTTTGTATGGAACAAGGACAGAAGGTTTAATAAGCAATCATTCAAAAAAATATTTAGATATTGTTGAATGTTAGAAAAAAAAAAGAAACAAAAGAAAGATTGTTCATACATCTTTATTAGCAAATAGGAATAGCAGAGCTGACCATATACGGAACTCTGTTATTACAAACTGAAAAGTATTACATCATGGTTAACATGGAGAGGATATAGGCACCCGCACCATTCTTACCGGTGGCAGGAACACTGCCTGTAGACTGGCAAATGTGAGAGGAGACATTTGAAGCATACCTGTAGGCTATAGAAGGTGACACTTTTACTTCAAAAAAGAAAAAAGCACTGTTAATTTACAATTTTGGCACAGAAGGAAGGAACATTTTAAAAACAATACCCATAGAAGCAGTCAGCATCCTAATTGTGGAGAATGATGGAGTACGGTCGACGTCTATGGTAGATGAATATGCTTTGATAATTAGCACATTGGATAAGAGGTTTAATCCAAGAAAAAACATCGTTTTTGAAAGACATAAGTTTCTTCAGCGTGCACAGATTCTGGGAGAGTCAATTGACGATTTTGTAGCAGCACTACGACTCTGATGGCTACATGCACTTACAGGGAGTTCAGAGGCGAGATAATACGTGATTAGCTAATCGAGAGAACAAACAACAAAAAGCTTCAGGAAAAACTTTTAGCTACAGAGGATCCTGATTTAGAAACTGCTTTGAAGTTGGCTAGGAGCATTGCAAATTCACAGATCTGCATGCAGGAAATGAACAATGACGTCAAAACCTCGGAGATCCGATTATTAAAAGCAAAACAGGTGGCAAAAATAACCTTGAAGAGTAGCAAGGCGAGTGGATGTGACTAGCATGAACTCTTGTCGTCCAGAAACAGAAAAGTCACTAGTGACATAACTTGCTATATCGGTGGAAGTAGAACTAATGTTGGCAATTTCAAGGACTGTGCAGCTGTGAACCAATCGTGTTTCAGGTGTGGGAAGAAAGGTCACTTCGCAAGGGTATTCAAAGGAAGCATTGCCGTGAAAAATTCAGCACAAACAGTCAAAACGATTGACAACACCTACGCCACTTCAGGCGAAGATGAGAATGTTATTCTTATGCTCTCGTCCCAGAGTCAGGAGGATAATGGTACTGTGGAAATATCTTCCGTGGTGGCGACTCGGAAGAGGAATCCACCATCCTGTGTGGTGTCAGTCAACAGAAGGAATGTGAAATTTCTGGCTGAGTCTGGTTCCCCATTCATGTTAATCAATATGACAGACTTCAAGAACTTTGACGATATGGTTGTGCAAGAATCTCATGTAAAAAAATTTGCATATGGAGCACAAGGTGTTGAAGTTGTTGGAAAGTTTGAAGCAACTTTAAAATTTGAGGGGAAATGTGCTGTGGGAACTGGGTATGTGGTTTAGGAGGGTGCAAATCTTTTGGGTTGGGAAGAACAAAGTGAGTTGGGTATCATCCTAGACCCGAAGCACCCGGATATGGTCTTATCAAAACATGAAAGTGTTTACCAAACGGGTGCAGGAGCAACCAAGGATTGGATCAGAGATCACCCAGATGTTTTTGCGGATGGGTTAGGAAAGCTCAAGGGTTTCCAGCATTGCATAATTTTGAAACATGGTGCAAAAGCTGCGACTCACAAGGTGCGCAAGGTACCATTAGCACTATGGGCAGAGTTGAAGCGAGAATTGGAGAAGTTATGTTTGTTAGGCATAATAGAACCTCTTGAAGGGTCTGAATGGTTGCCACCTATAGTTTTAGCGCATAAGGCAGACAAGTCATTAAGACTTTGGGTGGATCGTCAACCACTTCCCAACTTCAATGAAATGTTGGCAAACTTGAAAGGAGCAAAGTATTTCACCTCACTTGACATCTCTTCTGCATACCATCAGGTGGAATTGAGCTGAGATTCTAGACATTACACGTCATTTGTAACTCCGGTAGGAGCATATAGATACATACGTATGACGTTTGGGTTGGCATCTGCTGTATTTCAATGTTTGATGAACAAGTTGTTTTAAGGAAAAGAGTGTGTCGTGTACTTCCAAGATGATATATTAGTTTTTGGGGACACTGTTACTGTACACGATGAAAGACTAAAGAGTGTGTTGGAAGTTATTAAGTTGTGTGGGATGACCTTAAGGAAGGACAAGTGCAAGTTTATGCAGGAAGGTGTAGATTATTTGGGAAACCATGTGTCAGAAAAGGGTGTGGAACCAAAGATGAATATTTTGGATGCAATTTCGACGTGCACCTATACCTTAAGATAAGGATCAATTCCGGTCTTTTCTAGGTTTGGTGGAGTACTATGCGAAATATGAGCCCAGTTTTTCAGACATGACGGCGTGTTTACATAATCTTTTTTTTTTTTAAATGTTACGTTCCAATGGGACAGTGAGTGTGACGAAAGATTCGAGTCCATCAACAAGAGCATAGCTGATGCACATCCTCTCAAAGCTTTTGACATTAATGACACATGCATTGTTGCAACTGATGCAAGCAATGTAGGACTTGGTGCTGTACATATGCAAGTGAAGAGTAATTCTAAGGAGGAAACTATTGCATTTGCATCCAGAACTTGAGGGGGTAGAGTACACATATTCTACAATTGAGAAAGAAGCTTTAGTCATGTGGTGGGGTGTTGAACATTTCAAGAGTTTTTTTGGGGGGAAATAGTTTGTTTTGAGAACTGATCATAAACCATTAATAGATTTGTTTACCACAAGGGTGGGGGAAGGGCCACACCCCGTATTGCGAAGTGGCAATATACACTTCAGGTATTCAACTATAAACGGGAATATATGCCGGGTGTGAGGTATCGAGTGGCTGATTGCTTGTCCAGATTACCTTTGTCAGAAAGTGGTGATAAATCGGAATCAGTTGATGAATTGGAAATAGTGTGTGCAGTGAATGTTATTGGTGAAGTTTCCAAGGGGGCGTTGACTGGACAAGAGTGGGTAAATGCATGTTTGGATGATTGAGTGATGCAACACGTTAGGGGTTTCCTAAGTGGAGGATGGCCGAGTGTAAAGAACACACCAGAAGATTTAATTCCTTACAAAAGAGTTGAAGAGGAGTTATCCATTGTCGGAAATATTGTGCGTAGAGGTAATCAGTTAATAGTCCCTGTCAGCCTATAAATGAGAGTGTTAGAGTTGGCACATGAAGGGCATCTTGAAATTTGTGCTATGAAGCGTAGAGTGAGAGAGAATTTCTGGTGGCCTGGGCTGGATAGAGCAATTGAGCGTTATGTGCGCGACTGTTGCATGTGTGTGTTGAGTGACAAGTCTCAGGTAACGTATTCGCCCCCCGGTAGACCCAATTGAGGTTAAAAATGTACCTTGATCCAAGTTGGCGTTTGACATCTCAGGACTGTTTGGAGTGATTGGCGGTGCACCAAAGTATGCTTTGGTGATGGTGGACTACATGACTAAATGGCTAGAAGTGAAGTTTGTGGATCATGTGAATACCGACATAGTGAAAAAAAAATTCAAAGAGGTGTTCTTTGAGAACTTTTCCAGAAGAGATTGTCACTGATAATGGGACACAACTGGTTTCTAAGGAGATGGCAGGTTTTCTAGCTAGTTTGGGAATAAAGCACACTCTAACATCCCTGTATCATCCTCGTAGCAATGGATTGGTGGAGAGATTTAACCGTGTTATAAAGTAAAATTTGCATTTGCCATTGGTCAATGGGCTGCCATGGAAAGAAACTGTTAAAGACTTACTGTGGGGGTTCAGGACAACACCACATATCAGTACAGGGATCTCTCCATTCACATTGTTAAGAGGTAGAATAGCTGGCTCAAAGTTGAAGAAGGAGCCGATGGTGAGGAAGAATGTCGATGTGGACAAGTTAGGAAAAGTGGTGGATGTGAGATCTGCTGTACAGGAAAGATATAGAATGAGGAGCCAACAATGTAAAGGTCTTGTTGTTCAAGAAGGAGATTGGGTGAGAATTAAGAAACCGGGATTTATGCGGAAGGGTTGGTCTAGGTTTTCTGCTCCTGCTAGGGTGAGGAAAGTCCTCGATCATGTGGTTGTGTTAGAGAATGGGAAGAGGTGGAATACATCTTTCCTTTCCATTGTGCCAGAATCTAAGAGGGATTATGTCAACGGAAGATTGAGAATGGAAGTAAGTGAGAATTGCATGGAGAAGAGTGTGGATAGGGGAGTGTCAGGGAGAATTAAGTAATGTCCTATGAAATTCAAGGATTACATTGTACATTAGATCACATAGTCAATCACATGCGTAGGTATAGGTATGTTAGTTTATCACATGTGCAGTCATGTATGTGTTGGTTTTAGCTAAAAAAAAATCTTTGTCATTGTGAAGGAAGGGGGGTATGTTGGTTTCTAGCACAGAATGGTAATGAGTTCCAACTCTGGGAAGAATGTGGAACGCGGGAGAAGGTGGAACTGAGGGGTCAGTTGGGACAGTTACGGGAAGATGCAGAGAGAAGAAGTAATAAAATTAGTGCCCTCCTACCCGGTGTCGTCTTCCTTTCAGCCTTGTACCCTCAGTCATAACACTGAGAATCAGAGACTTTGACCATTAGGCTATAACCAAATCTCTATCAAGATAGATGAAAATGTAGTAATTATATAGAACCAACAACGGAATTCAAGCTTGATGAGTGATGACAGAGGGAGGGGTGAGGGATAAAGGGAGGGAGAGAAGGACTTGGGAGAGGGAAACAGGATAACATTTTCTCATTAATAAAGAAGTCAATGACTTTTGAATGTTAAACATTTTGAAAATATAGAAATTACATTGGAATCTAAAAATGGAATTCAATTCAGTTTCATCGGGAACTGCACGCTGCCACCTGCAGACATTAATAATAAAAGAATAATAGATGAAAATGTGCAAGAGAAAATTAAGTCATGAGAGAATGCAAGCAATCTAATATGTAAATTAATAAAGAAGTCATGTATACTTTTAGCCTTGCTCTTCTGTCTATAACAAAACATTTATAAATGTTCTGATATGAAAACTATTGAAATATCACCTATTGCATACATAACTTCAACAAATTAAGTTAGAGGACTTCTGAACTATCTACCTGCAGGCCTTAGCCATAAGGCCACAACTGACTAATAATCAAAACGTCTGGAAAAAAATAATCACATGGAATCCGACAATGTAACTAATTGATTTCTCATATGAGACTGCGTGCTCCACATATAAACAGTCAGAACACTTAGGTAAATTGACTTTGGAACAAACCTGATCATGGAAAGAATAAGGCTTCGTCCCTCCACCATCATTCTGAGACTTACGGACCTTATCAAAACATCGGCTCTCTACCAAAATTCAAGTTCATGGGATCTCATATGCGACTGTGAGAGTCTGTTGACGTACATTGAGAATAAGAGATGAATAGGACGTAGAGAGACTATTTAAATCACAAGAAAATGCAAAAATATAACATGTTAATTAGACAAAAAAGAATAATATTTTTCAGACTTACTATTCCCTTGAGAAAATTCAAATGTATAAATATTGATAAAATATAACTACTGAACGTTCACTTTGTTATCCATGTATTGACTCATGGGGCAATAGATCTATAATTGAAAGGATGCCTATGAACCATCACACGCTTTATTAAATAAATAAATCAACACATAAACACATACATAATTAAATAAATAAATAAATAAAACAACTAAGCAGACAAAGGACCACAGCAGAAGTAAGGTTTGAATTCCCGAGCGTCTCACTTGGCTACATATCTTTTATGTTTTGCCACATCTTGGCCTTCCCTGCTGGCTGACAACACCGGAATTACAGACGATCTAGAAATAAAGGGGCATATTTATACTCTGTCTGCGCCGAATGTGCGTCAAACATTTTGACGCACATTCAGCGCAAACCTTGCCCCATATTTAAACTTTGACGCCCGAGCCCGCGGATGTCAAAGTACCGCCGTGTGCGTCATTTTTTGGATGCAGCAACCCACCTTGCGTTAATCATATGCAAAGTAGGCGTTCCCGTCCAAAAAATGACTTAAACGCCTGTGCGTCGTATTTATGCTTGCGGGCAAAAATGGCGCACGGCCGGGAGGCGGAGCTGGAAAATGACACACAGCCGATTTGCGTCAAAAATGAACTCCTGGGTCAGGGCAGGCATTAAAATGGGGCAAACACACCTGTATTTAATCAGAACACACAGAAGCAACAGCAGAGCAGCAAAAGGGAGACATGGAGGTGATTCTCATCGAGCGTGCACGCAGACACAGAGCACAGCAACAACAGCAGCAGCTACCACAACACCAGCAGGGACCCCAAAGGCAGCGCAGAAGGCACAAGAGGATATTCCGCACCAGAACAACCCTTCATGGCCTCAGGGAACATGACATCATCCAGAGGTAAAGGTTGAACTGGCAGACCATTCAGCAGCTGCTGTCAAACATAGAGCCACAGTTGGCACCCACCTTGCTGACACCCCGCACCATCCCAACAGAAACCAAGCTGCTAGCTGTACTTCACATGCTGGCAAGTGGCTCCTTTCAAACAACTGGTGCCCTGGTTGCTGGAATATCACAGCCATCATTTTCAGTCTTTTTGCCCAAAGTACTGGATGCCATCATTGGACTCACACCTGCCACATCTGCTTCCCTAACACACTTTAGAAGCAGCAGGAGACAAAAAAGGGGTTTTACCTCAATAGTGGCTTCCCACACGTCCTTGGTGCAATCAACTGCACACATGTACACCTTGTGCCACCTGCTGCAACTGAACACCTCTACCGCAACAGGAAGCACACACATTCCATCAATGTGCAGGCCATTGTCGATCACCAAGGATTGATCACCAACATCGTGGCAAAATATCCTGGGAGTGTCCATGACTCATTCATCTTCCGTCACTCTACCATCAATCAGCACTTCCAGGATGGACGGTATGGCAATGGACTACTTGTTGGTAAGTACAAAAACCTACTTATATACACACTGCACAGCAACCCTGAAGGACACACAACACATACACCACAACAGCAACATGTCGACAGGAACACACTGAGGTTGTGACATCGTTAGCCATGTTTCATAGGTCAGCATTGAACCTGTCACACATGTGAAATTAGTGTACAGTCTAATGTTAAGATGTCAACGATCACAATGTTTGGAGTGGTTTGCCTAGTTGTCACCTTGCAAAATGTAAGCGTCTCAATGATGTTTAAATTAATCCATTGCATAAGTCTAAAGGTATGGGATGTCCAGGGTACATAGATGTGAATGTGTTAACAACACTGTCAAAATGAATCTGTGTATGGAACTATCATCTCACCCCCAGTGAAGAACCAGGGACACCTGTATCACAAGTAACAATGCTAGGGAATGCACACTGTACTGCAAATCCCAAAACATACTGCTGACAACCGGTCAGCAGGCAAACACTCGTTCAGCCAAGAAAACAACACAATGAAGATGGTACATCCTAGAAGCCTAGCAATCAACACAACAACACAAAAGAGTCACAGACAACACAAGACAACTACTGCCATACAAGGTGATATTCATGGGGCAAGCTACATCAACATGATCCCAATCATTTTCTCTTTCAGTTGATCAGGGGTATGGGATCCAGCCATGGATCATGACACCATTTGGCAACCCAAGCACTGCAGCAGAGCGTGCCTACAATGACACACATAGGAGGACACGCAGCACAGTCAAGAGGACCTTCGGCATCCTCAAGTCGAGATTCAGGTGCCTCGACATCACTGGTGGTAGCCTCCTATATTCCCCTGAAATGTTCTGTAAGATCATTCTAACATGTGCCATCCTGCACAACATTTGCATAAGAAGGAACATTCCCCTCTTGGAACCAGAGCCACACATGCCTGAAGAGGAGGATGGTGGCCTGCAACATGAGGGGGAACAACAAAACACGGCTGCTGGATTGCGTAGGCGCCAACATATCGTGAGAAATGTCATTTAAAACTAATCACCATTACCACTGTATTAACTAATGTAAATAAACACTGATAATACTCACCATCTCATGGTCTGGCTAATCATTTTTGCTCACCTTGATCTCTAACTATAGAAATAAGAGTGTAGCCTCATGGAGCATAGCTGATATACCGATCAGGACACAGAAAATCCCAGAGCAATTGTGATGCGTATCATACAACAGTCACATACACACACACACTGTAAATTACATATATCCTGTACATTTCACCTTTGAAGGGCAATAGCAGAGGACCACACCTATTTAACAAATACATGTTGGCAACATGGTTCATCTCAGCATATGGCACACAACTAAGACACCATCACTCAGTAAGGGGAAAACAAGCCTCATACATGAGGCAGTTGAAGTGCTATTGCATTGGTAACAGGAATGTATGACCAGACCCTTGACAGCAGTAAGTCCAACTGCATCCAATCTTTGCAAGGACTATCTGTCACTACAGTTCCATATAAGCAGAACATAGACAGCACAAGTGCCACACCTATGACAAGCATTGAGCACATTACATTTCATGTACATGTCAGCCCATTTCCTAACTCCTGACACACCCATGCTCCTGGTCACAACCCACCTGTCTGAAGAGGTCCCTGGAATAGTAATATGTGTACTCTGATATTCCCTCCTCTACACTGACAGACAAACAATAGTAATCCTGTGTGCTACACCCTTTCCTATGTTATGCCATTGTCATAGTACATCTGACTGCATGGACGTCAGGTCAATTAATACACTGGCTTGTAGTTTCTAAGCCCTGTTATCACCTGTAGATTGCTTCCCATGTGAAAGGTACTGTTGGAGATTTGAATTCAATTCTCACATACAGGACTTGTGAGAAACAGATGCAGCACACACCTGTGAGCACCTCCATGCACACCACCCATTTGAACATGCACTGCCCCTGCTGATGCCTGGAACAGCGTAGAAGTTTCCATTTTGTCAAATACACCGTTATGCATTGCTAGTAATTAAGCCATGTAACACAGCCCTTGGGTTCATGTGTCACCTTCAAAAACACAGGACATACACAGTTTTCCATGTCAACTGTCTGGTTCTTCCTCTGACCAGTCTTATTCAAACCACTGATAATGTAACTTGTAAAATTGCTGGATCCAGACATACCCTGCATCCTGTCAGCCTGACTGGCACCTGTCTGTGCATTACCCTAAAGGTTCCTTGTGTCTACAAATGAACCACACTTGCTTTACCAAACCTCACATTCCTCAGAGGGTATTTTGTCATGTGCTTCATCAATGCATACCCAAATACATTGTATAGCATCATATGCTTTTTAATTGTACCATATTAGTAAAATTGTCTTTTAATACCAAAATCATGGCCCATCCCTTGTCTGGGTCTCATGTATGCATGAACGACAAAGTGTGACAGTGTACCAGTGCTGTATGCAGGGATTGGCCTCCAGCAGAACCAGCTACCTCTGATAATGTCCACGAAAAGTCCACACATGTTAGGACCCTGACAGTTCACACGCTGAATAACATTGCTCACAAAATAATGATGGGCTGTGCATGCTGAATAGCTGCTACATTAATCAACACAGAGGCTATGATGTTCCCAGATGCAGTGGGAACTTTCACAGGCCAACCTGTGTACAGATGTTGTAATGACACCTGCCAGAACATGACACCTGAGACATTATCTCACTCAGCACACCAAGGTTGCCCTGTTGACAGTCTCATTACACGTCTTCAGTGACAGGGTGAGACTATCCCCATGTAGGTTCTCATGTCCTCATCCACTTTACTCACATTGATCTCCGAAGGTTACTCAGTAGATACAGGAATAGCTGCCACTGACTCATGATGAAACCTGGACGTAACTGTGACAACATACACCCCTAAAAATATACAGGATCAACATTGGACCACACACATGAACAAGACACCTCTGTGCAATTGATCACTGTAAATATGTGGACACATGCTGCCTCGTCTGCTGGTCCACCGCTGCCACAGGAGAGTTGTGGCTCTGTCATTATGACCACAACTGTGGCGTCATATTACATTTGTGGTTCACCTTTGGCTGTCTGGGCCAATGACATGGTACCCACTTCCTCTATGCATGTGCCTGACTCACTGTGGGTTCACCAACAAGTGCCTAGGAAGCAGTTACCAAAATTCTAGGACATGGGATGAGCAACTTGTGGACCATTGACATGAACAAGCGTCTACCTGGTGCATGCTTTGTCATTTGTGGTGTCTACGTTACCCAAAATCTTGGAAGTGCACACAACAGATGTTGCTACATGTATGATTAGCACATGTCCTCTCTCATTTCCACAATGACTTGCATCTAAGGTTTGGACACATTGACTTCACATTCATACAAGCATATTTGCAATAATGCATCTTGTGATGCACACACACTGGGTCGACTAATACATTAGTAGCCACTGCACACATATTGACCGATAGGCATTGAGGTATTGTACTCATGTGCGTCACCTTGCAATCCTCTCCTGATGCCAAACATGCCCAAATTGTGCAATACATATATGCAGGCCACACATATGGCCATCTAGTGTGTCAGCCAAGCGTCAAAATCCTGTTAAGGAAGTAGCTGGTCATGGTCCGCTGCAGTATGATGTCTCACATGTGAACATACACCATCAACACCAAAGTGGGTGCAATCAGCCTATCTCAGTTGTGTCCCAAATGTGACATTATATTCAAATGGAAAAAATACCCAAAACCAGTTCATGCCCTGAAATTTTGATGCACATGCGTCAAAAAATGACGCACAAGCGTAAAAAATGACGCTTCTGCCCAAAAAACGACGCATAATGCCCTGAAAATTGGTTAAGTGTTAAGACTATTTACAAATATTTGGATGCAGCCTAATTTTCACTCCTGTGCATTGAAAAATATGACTCACATACTGTATGCGTGAAAAATGTGACGCATAACGATAAAAACGGCGGCCTTTTTTTTGCAGGAAGTGATGTAATAGGATATCCTGTTTACAGATTATGTACAGTGGGTGTACTTTCACTTTCACTTTGAAGTCTGTGATTCTTCTAGACTGTGTGGCTGTCCAGTGAAATTGTCCTTTTGTGTCCTGTGTGCTACATTACTTGTTACTTTGTGAAATAAATATTGTTGTTGTATACTGTCTGAGTGTGTTTTGTGTACAATTGTCCAGTATTGTATTGTATTTGTTGTTTGTGGGAGTCTGTTGTGGGTAGTGCTAGTTTGGGGATAGTTGGCCTCTTTTAGTTGTTAAGTTTACTTTTTTTTGTACTTCTACTTTCTCCCTTTTCTCCTTTCTTCTTCTTAATCCCCTATTCCCCTTTTCGGTGCTGAGATGTTGGGTAGGCCACATCTTGGCAGGATGGGTGAGGAGGAGCTTGGGGTGTTTATTTGGCTGGTGTGCCATTTCCTCCCACTGATGATTGAAGCAGGGGGCAGGGTGACACAGGGGTATGACACTGAGGCGCGACAAATCCGGTGGGGAAAGGTGCTGCATCATTTTCAGCGCATGTATGGGAGCCAGAGGAATGACCGCTAGCTGAAGTACCCCTGTGCTGACCTCATCACCAGGGAGCAAGATCTGCTGGACCACCTGATAATAGTGAGTGGTGGCCCTGTTGGCGAATACAAATCATGTAAATGTGCACAACTAAAAGCTCTGTAGTGACATCAGATGATTTGTACAATATCTACCAGCTAAGTTGCTGACTGTGTGGAATGCTGCGGAAACATACAGGGTCATTGATGGACTATGTGAAGGACCACAATTGCTAGCTGTCAGGTGCCGCCTTTGTGTCAGACAGCAACACAAAATAGGAGCCAATCATGTCTACATAGGTCACATTTGGCAGTGAAGTATAGATTTACTAAAATATTGGCAACCTTTGTTGACGCAATAGCTAGACTGACTTTAGAAACACTACATGATGCAGAAAAAGAGTGCTGGCTTCACGTCAATTGATGATAGCAATGTGGCCCAGACATATGTCTCATGTGTGTCTGGTGAGTGTGTAAGGAAAGCGTTTTTGGAAGTTCTATGAATGTTAGGGATTATTGTGGTCCTTCATCATTTTGGATACATATCAGATCTGGATTTGAAAACATCGGGAAAAGGTATAACGTGCCCTCAGCTAACATCTTACACTGGTATTTGGAGTTTGTAGTGCCACATTTCGATTAGGGATGGCAGGCCAAAGGTATGCACATGGGTTCATATCTCTATGGTTGGTGCAACTCACCATAGCTGGGCCACATCAAATGAAGAAACTGTAACAACATGAGGGCTTACAAAAGTCCCTACCCCTCTGTGCATTGTACCTATGTGTCATAAATGTGTCATGGTCACATAGGCTGTTTGACTGGTAATGCAGTCCTCAAGTAACCAGGCTTTGGATGTCTCTCTTGGATGCATATGATGAGACGAATACACTCCATTATTATTCTGCTCACTAATGAAGGAGCATGTTTGCCACCACATGATAGTTAGGGCCACTGCATGTGTGCAGATATGTGTGTAATCGTCACAAGAGACCCATGCTATGTACATGTTAGCCGTGCTATATCGGATGCAGTATCATCATGTCTGAGTGGCTTTAATTACTTATGTCATCTTACACATAGTTTATGTCTTTGGAATTGTTGGTCAGTGCACAGATTTTGAGCACATTTCTTCCTTCCATGCCTTACAGGTGGACCGGCACCCTACAATGTGGGAGAGGTGGCTTCATTTGAGGACCCCGACAACTCCAGTAAGTGTTGATATGTCTGTTATGTGTTGTGTTTTCTGGTGATGTGTGATGGACTCCTGTGTGTTGAACACATAGCAAGGTATGATGCGCTGGCCCATCATTTGACTTGTTCTATGAGTGGGATTTCATTTTCTCACCATTTTAGAGTTGGCCAATGCTTATCCTATTGTCTTATCTAGGGATTCTAGGTCATTCCTGTAGGCCCGCAATATGAACTGGGGTGAGTCATGTGGATAACACTTGTATCAACAAGAGTCACACTGGAACTAATCTCAGATTTAGTCTGCCTGTCAGACCCACATTCTCCCAGATTGGGGCTGCAAAATGCTTACCCACAGACTTCTGCTTCCCTATTCACCAAAGTACTTATTAAACTGTAGGTTGAACTTCCTAGCAGCATGTAGCTCCACATGTAGTGCTACAAGTATGTGGTACTTGAGTGCAATGGCCTAGGTGTGCATGCAAATCATGACCATGGGTGTTCTTGCAACTCTGTGTCTGTTGTAAGTCATGCCTTACTGGAAGTATATGATGTGGACAAAGGTCTGCATTTCCAGACATGTGTGGCACTGGGATTGGTCAAGGGTTTGCTGTCTCCTATTTGTTGATAGACCTTACCTGTAGTGTGTGTGTAGAGCCAAACACACATCCAGCTTTCTATAGCTTCCTGGGGGTCCATGTTGTTTGAAATTGTTAGTTGTTTCTCCACCCCCCATCCTCAAACACAGGCATGGGTTTGTGAATAGTGTTCCTAGGACTGATGATACCAGTATGTTACAGAGACATGTAAATCAGTGAATGTTTGGTCTGAACCTAGTATACACTCTCAGGTATAGCACGAGTACTATACTAGCAAGTCCATTTACAACTTGTAGACCATGTGGCTTTAGATTTCCATCCCGTACACTGACATTTGTAGCCCTGGCATTGGTGCAGGATGTGCTGCATGATTGTTAGCTGACAACTGGCAGAACTCTGATGCCAAATTAATGCCAGTTGTTACGCATCTTGTAGGCTTTGGATGTGCTATGTGTGATACGACCTTTGTAGGCTGGCCTGCCATGTACTTCCTCAGGGACATTCAATGATCTGTATGATGATATGAGCTGTTACAAGTACAGTAAATGTACTGCCTGATTTACTCCTTGTGCCATTTCACACAATACAGTTCCTAATGTACATTTTTTGCCTTTGTCTTCACAGCTGCGAACATGACACCAATCCAGGACCGTGAGTTCCAGAGGCGGGCAATGCGCTACCAGCACATCCTGCTGGTAGAGTCGGGGTTCAGACGGATGGCCCGAAGATACCGGAACGAACGGCCTCCGGAGCATGGAGGGCTTTCCCACAGGGTGGCCCTACTTTGCCCACCACAGCCACCACCAGCACAACCACCACTTTCACCTAGGTGGCACAACCCACAGCTGGGACGGTTGTCCCAACGTCTGCAGTTGCTCCAGGCCCTAGCAGTGGAACACCTTCAGGGCAGCCCACAGGCATAGACTCTACACGCCCACACACATCCTCAGCTGGTACGCAGACCTCCCCAGCTGCTACAGTTGACCCTGCAGCTTTTCAGGAAATGCAACGAACAATGGACCGTGTCCTATGGAAAATTAGTCACCTGCAGCGGGATGTTCGCCATATGAACAGGCGTGTGCGGTCCATAAAGTGGACCCTTCGGAGGGCCAACCTCTAGACTTTTAAAATGGACATGATTCCCTCCCCTCCCTCCTCTTTCCTTGTTCTTATACTTAGTGGGCTTAGGGGGCTTAGTGTTAGGTTAGTATAGGCTGTTAGTTTAGTTAGTATTAGTGGGTGGGGGGTCCTGATTATTTCTATTTTTTCTTTTTGAGTGTGTGGGTGGAGGGGGGCTATGTTGGGGTTCTTGTGGGTTTACACATTTTTTTTTAAAAAAGATATCAAAAAATACAAAAAAATATATATTTGTTTAGTATAGGATAGTATGTGTCTAGGTTAGTATCTGTTGTCCTCCATGTGTCCCGTCTCATAAGGGGGGGCGGGGGGTTGATGTTTAGAACGTTTCGTTACATGTGATAAGTAAGTTTAGCTTAGGTTAGTTAGGGACAGTTGTGGGTAATGAGTAGTTAGGGTAGATTAGGGTAGGTAAGACTTTTCCCCGAGTTTCCTCTTCTGTTATTACCGTTTAATAAATATATAGTGAACCCTTTACAGTATGTGTTAAATGCTTGTTGATCAGGGCCTTGGCATACTTGTACATTAATTTGGTTCTATTACATTTGTTTCCTATGCTACTAACAAATCCCAACTGAGCTGTAAGATTGGCAATTACCCCAGAGCTACCTTGCAAAGATTCCACCATTCATTGCAACCACCAATAACAGTTAATACGGATACCAACGTGTTTTTTTCAATAAGTATGTTTTCAAAGTCACAAACAGTGCTTCCAGATTTGGTATTGGGGGAACTGTTTTAGGTCTGACTGCAGTGTGATGTTCAAGGAAACCCTTATAAGATGAGTGGTCGTAAGCACTCTTGTAGTATCGTCTTCATGACTCACAGACACCAATTGTGACACTGTTCAGCATGATTACTTATTTCGATGGAAACTCAGACACCTTCATTTACGCATTTTTGGGAGTGTTTGCTTAGATTTGTGGGCACTGTTATATGTGTTAGTATTCCATGGTGACAACATTTAGCTGCCACTATTTGATGACTTAGATATCTCTTGAGGAAGCATTATTCTGTCCAACACAGCATGATGGTGTATATTTTCTCTCTTTATCAGATATTACCCTCAGGAAGGGCAGAGTATGTTGCAATCCAGGCCACTGTGCAAAGTTATCTGACTACATATATTTCAGGACAGTTGTATTGACAAGCTACGTAATTTGACAGGAGGCACATTTCAGTTATCTACTGAACAGTTGATGTGTCCCATTACACAGAGACAAATTTGTTGTGTAAGTGCTATTTATTGAAAAGTGCTGTAGTGCTATATGTACATTGTCCATGATTGTGAGTCCATTATAGTGACATCTTACTTTGTGATCCTACACAAGTGGTAAAGGAAAATGCTTTTGACATGCTGGGGTGATGTGCCAGACAGTGCAGAGGGACAGGATTTGCCAATGAGTAAGTGAGAGACAATCACTGGGCAGGATGACAAGATTAACAGTGGTTTGCAGAACAGTCATTGAGTACAGTTGTTGTAAGAATGACATGTTACAAAGCGCTGAACCTTGGTAATAGTTGGCCATGTGGCAGGGACTAGTACTTCTGGGTGCTTTTCCGTGTGAAGGTGATCTGTTCCATGTCTTCTTCTTCTGATGTGTGTGTTGCCTCCTCTCTTCTTGGAGGTGGTGGTTGTGAAGGGGCAACACACACCTCAGTGTTAGAAGACGTAGAGTCAGACATCCCGGTAGCTGCTACCTGTGAGGGTCTTAAGGGCAGTACTGCTGCGAGGAGGATCTGTTGATTCTTAAGAATAGCAGCCACATCACAATGGTAGGCAGCCAGGTCGGCCCTGAGGGGTTCAATGTTGCATTCGTGCACGCGTTGACAGGATTGCTGTTGTAGGTGTTGATTCAACTGTATTACAGCTATGCTGATTTCCTTCAGCCTTTTTTCTACTTCCTGCAAGATAGTTGTTCGCCCTTGCATAGCTGTTGCCTGATCTGCAGATGACATCATGCACGAACGCACCCCCTCTAGGCTGGCTGCCATAGTTTGCATCCCCACCCGCACCTCATTGGCCAGCTCCTGCTTTACCCTGACTACAGTTCTTTCAAAGCTGGTGCCTGTGTCGTCTGAGTCCTCAGCTGTATTGGAGCTGGCAGGTCTTACAATTGGGGTGGTGCGTGGGTCCTCTGTGATGGCTGCTTGTTCTGAGCTCCTCCTTGTGACAGAAGGTGGGGTCTGGAGGGTTCCAAGGACATCTTGGATGGTCTGCTGGGTGATGTTTGTCAGCTCGTCATCCATGTCATCAGGGTATTCATGGACAGGCATATCCGCAGGAGATTCATTGTCCTCTGCAATGAAATAGGATACAATGAGTGTTTTCTGTGTTGTGGCATTGATGATGTGACATGCCTGCCTTGTGATGAATTCACATTGTGATCTTGTTTCCTGTTCATTGCTCCAGTCTTTCAGATGGGCATTCTCCCAGGCCTATGGCCCACCTGCATGTCACATGTATTGTATTAAGTTATTAGACTTGTCGGCATCATCTCCTCTAGTATTGTTTTAGGCCAAATAGTGAATTGCCACCTTCTTGTCCTACTCAAGCCTCTGTCTACCTCCATTCTCATGGTGAGGCCTTTCACTGGCTGTGGGTGCTCTGATGACACTAGCAGCACACTTAACAATCTGGACCTGCCCCAGTCTCTGATCTTTCACATCCACTTTATGTAGTTGACATGTAGCGTATCCTATGCGTAGCATTGTTATGGCACAATATGGATGTTAGCATTGGTAATGTGTACAGCTGATGTTGGGGAATGTGTGGAGATTGGATTGCCCTGATAGTTGTAGCAGTGTCCTATTTCCTCCTCTGACTGTGCAGGTGTATGTCAGTGACCAGTTACATGTGTCATCCCCCTCAATGCTGTTGTCTGAGCAGTATAACATTTGGGATGTTGCATTGTGACCCAGGCACAGGATGGACCCTGGCATATGCAGCATGGGTGTGTCCTTAGTGCTGTGTATCTCCTAATGTTGATGACATTGGCTGATGTTTGCGGCAACTATGGGCATTCACATTTGGCAGGACTGGAGCCTTTGTCTTGTTTCAGGGGATTGTTGAAGTTGTCATCCTCAACCCACTAATTTAGGTGTGTATGATCCATGGGGACGTTACTGCCATTGGCTACTTGAGCTGCACACAGAACGGAGGTGGTAGTGGCAACTGTTGTCACTGTTACATTCCAGTTGTTGGTATTTGCTAGAAGTTGTTAATTGGGCCCTAGTTAATGTAGGGGGTATAGTGGCTGACGTGTGCGGGGATGTCAGTTTGACGTTGTGCCCTTCCCTCCTGGCGTGGCTTTACCTTTGCTCCATCGTTGGCATGGCAGCAGGCCCCCATGGGACTGTTGTTGGTGTAGTGTAATGGTGTGCCCCAGCTTCTCTCTGTGCAGGCCATGCCCCCTTGCCATACCCCTTTACCCATGCCACTCCATGTATATGATGACTTCCATGCATTTTGTGGTCTGTATCCCCCCCGCTTGCAGTTGTCATTAGTGCATTTTAATTCCCCATGCGACTTACCCTGCATGTGCTTTTCCTCCTGGTAGTCTGCGCTGTCCTGTCCTTGAATCCCTGTGATGATCTTCTCAGGGATGACGGCTGCGACCATCTCCTCCATGTGGTCCAGGGCCTCCTGGTGTGCTGGACTCCCACCTTCAGACTGCAGTGCTGCCTTTCCTGTTCCTGGCCATCTTTTCCTTGGTCCTGCGCTTGCAGTCATGCCAGCGTTTCTTGCACTCAAAGACTTCTGCGTACTTCTGCCACGCTGTTAATCTTGTCAACAATTTGTTGCCATATTGCCTCTCTCCTACTGATTGGCAACTTTGAGGTGACAAACAGTTGGTGCTGGTGTTCCGTCACCTCTTTAACCAGAATTTCCTGTTCCTCTGCACTGAAGCGACACTTTCTTTTCTTCTTGAAACTGTCCTGGGTCTTGTGTGGGTCCTCCTGACTGGTTCCTAGTCTGTTGTCATCTTCCTGGGGTCTGTACAGGCATCTGGGATCCATTTTGGCTCTCCTCTGCTGAAATGGATGTGTTCGCGGAGAATTTTGACGTTATTGCGTAAAAAAACGCCACACATCCAGTGTGCGGTGTCGGAAATCGACCCACAGTCATTTCCGCCGCGTTAACGTTGTTTTGCTTTACGACTTGACACTGCTGTGTGTGCCCAAAAAAATGACTTACACCTGTGGTTTGCGTCACCGGGCGTCAAAGTATAAATTTGATGCCCGCACGGTGCACAGAAAGGGTGTTAACTGGCGGTAATATTTTTGACACAAAACTGCGCCGGCGCAGTTTTGCGTCAAAAAGTATAAATATGGGCCAAAATTGGAAGAGCTGAGGGATGCCCACACACAAGGAGGTGAGGAGATGAGAAAGAAAGACAAATAGATATTATATTATATTAATGTTTTATCCTCATTCTACTCACTGTCACAAAATATTTGGAATGATTGACACAAGTACGATGACTGTCATAATTTGATTTATGAAATATCTAATGACAGCACTGGTTCTAGAATACACTGACCACTGTGAAAGAGGACTTTGTACCTTCAAACGTCACACTGGGAGGCTGAGATATTAAGTTTTAGGCCAAAACCGATTCAGTATTTATCCTGCTGAAAATATACAAGTGACAACGAATCAAAAACTCAGAGTGAAATTAAATGAGACTGTATAGCTCAAATTCTATTCTACTCGTCGGTAACTCATGCACTACAGCACAGTACCAAATAAGAAAAGATCTCTCTCCATCAATATATCTTTTTTACTCTATTTCTTTCCCTCTCTCTCTTCTTTCTTATATTCTAACACTATATATGGGAGCTAGAAGTCACCTGTGATAAACTTTCATTTATGGACACATTTCATTAGTATATTTTCACCAGGCTCGACCCGAAATTCCAAAAATATATGTTCTCTATGTCTGGGGCATATAGTGTGTGAACCTAGCTACACATTATTGAAGCACTTTACAAAAATGGGATGGAGGAAGAAGAGAAGGCGAGGGGGAGGAGAGAGGCGGCACAGATAGGACACGCAGAGACATTGATTCAACAAAATGTCAGTGGCAGAAGAAGTGACATCATGCTCCCTTTGACGCACTCGATGACGTTATGGAATAATCTCCTTTCCTGTCTTTAGCCTCTCAACAACCTCCTGTTTGGTGATGAAGGACTATGACAAGGGTAAGGAGTCAAACAAGTAAAAGTGAACATGACTGTTCATTATTGTCAGTGCTTTCAAAGCTCCTGAGACCAAGGGTCACCGGAGGCAGTTATTATGCCTTCCAGCCCCCGTGGGGGAAACTTGGGAGTCCCTATCATTTATTATTCCGAGGTCATATTTTATGACATGCATATTTGTAAAGCGCACTATCACCCTTGAGGGTATCCTGGGTATAGTGTTGCTCGAAGAGCAAATTTTTCTTATCTTTTTTGAGGAGCTGAAGTAACAGAGCTTTCTAGATCTAATTAATGCAGTATTTCAATTTTCTAGGTGCATAGCCAGAACGGCTTGGCATCTTGTTTTCACCATCTTCCATGTTTTCGCCTCAAGCCCCATGAGGTTGCTGCTGCAAGTGTTATATACCTCACTGGAGTTATTCATCTTGGTCCTCTGTATAATACTGCCATACACTAAACAGAGCATCTGACCTTGTATTAACAATTAATTTGTAGGCTACCTATAATGGTAGCCAGAGCTGGGTGACAGACCCCTATGTAGTGCTGACTTCCCCCAAATCAAAGCCACGGTGTGGTCAACATCAGTGTTACAGCGATGCATACAAGCATTTGATCTGAACCGAGAGCAGATAATTATTTCTAAGAAGCATGGACAGAAGGCAATGCAGGTTACAAAGGGATGTAGTCTGTGCTTAGACTGCTGTGGCTTCTGTTAGAGCTTCAAAGAAAGGTACGTGGCAACCAGCCACATTTGATTTCCATTCATGATCCCAGTTCCTGAACTTGTGCCATCACCAGATCCACAGAGGCCGGAGTAAAATTTACATGTGTTCTGAAGCTACTGCAAGATCCTTTTCAGCACTTCACAAAAATGCCAAAAAAACCAAGCATTTGCAATGGAATAGGTCTTGCATTTGCGACAGTTAGATCTATTGGCGCCGTAAATGACAATGGACCAGATGTATGAAAGCTTTTTGCATTCGCAAACGGTGCAAATGCCCATTTGCGAATGCAAAAAGCCATTCCAGAATGTATTGAAGGCATTCTGAAAGCAATTTTAATGAATCGCTAAAATAGCGATTCCTTAAAATTGCGACCGTGTTTAGAGAGTCGGAAATTGCGACTCTCTAAATTAGAAATCGCAAATAAGGATTCCTTATTTGCGATTTCTAAGCACATGTAAGAAGCAATTCCTTAATGCGAATTGGGCATTAAGGAATCGCTATTTACCACCAAGTTGAACTTGGTGGTAACCATGTGCAAATTTAAAAAATGCATTGAAAATGCATTTTTAAAATGTACATGTAAAGCACACATGCTCTTTTGGCATGTGTGCACCTTACATGTCCTAAAAAACTTTTTGGGGTGCAGCAGAGGGGGCATTAGGTCCCCAGCACCCTGGGGTTTTGCATTTCCAAAATTGTGATTTCTAGGTAATAGATCGCAATTTTGGAAATGCAAAAAATTCACAAATATGGGCCTACAGGCCCATAGGTGCGAATGGGGCCGGTATCACCATTTGCGATTCGGTAATAGCATTCGCGATTTTTAAGAAATCGCTATTACCGAATCACAAACGTGATACATTGCATTTTGCGAATCAGAAATAGCGATTTCTTAAAAATCACTATTTCCGACTCACAAAAGGCCTTCTTGATACATCTGGCCCAATGTCTTTTACCTATGTTTTTTGGTTTGGAGTGCAGTGAATGCATGTGGTGTGGAGTTGAATTATGTGGGTTGTATTAGAATTGTTATCTGTGGAATTGTGTGGGGTGGAATTAAGTGGTGTGGAGTGTATTTGTGTAGTGGAATTATGTGGCATGGTGAATAGATAGGGGTGAGAGTTGCAAATTTAAGTTGGTTAAGTGCTTAGCATTAGCAAGCGTAGGTGTCTGGAGACTGTTTCTCTGATGTACTCCAGCACTGTAAATTATCTTGGGGGGGGGGGAGCAGAACGGAGAGTCAAGGGAGGGTGTTGTAAGTGAAAAGGAACCGTAGAAAGAGTTAGAAAACACATGCATTTTGATTGCGTGCTGGATCAAAAAGCAAACATGTAATTTCTTATAAGTGAGTAGTGGAAGGACACAAGCAAACTGGCAATGCTCCAGGGAATCAACAGCCATAAAATGGACAAGGCAAGCTACTGAATTAGAAGCAGGCAAATGAGTGCAACAAAAAAGCCAACTAATGGTAACCTAGTAAACAGCCGCCCTCCCCACCCAGCCTCAGAACGCTGCACCCTGCCAGGATTCACTCTGAATGTATCACTGCCTTCTATCCTGCCCAGCACTCAGCCGAGACAAATATCACATACCTACATATAAATTAAAAATACATTTGCATTAAGGCCCTGTGAGTGCAGCAGGAACTAAACTGAAAAGTCATTTGCACTGCTTATGATGTCCACAAGAGGAAGGAATACAGTCAAGTGAATAACAAATTACTTTTGAACGCGGCCATGCAAAATTACCATAGCTCAGAGGGTTAACATGCATTTTATAGAGGTGTCAGAGTTTGAATCCCAATGGCGCCAACGCCCTTCCTGCCTTCCTTCCACAGGGTTAATGTCTAAAGTCCATTAGGAGAGTAGACCACAACACATGCTACAAGTTTGGGTCCTGCAACAAAACAATAATATAAACTGGTAGTGTAGCTCAGTGAGATAATGCGGCTGCTGCAGGCAACTGGGTGAAACACACTTCAGTACTGAACAGTAAAGGCCACACTCCAAGTTTTCTGAATGGCTGAGCTAATTTCAATAATCTGCATTGGATCATGTCAGGAAGTGTGCTTCTTTGGACTTCCTAGTCTTCTAAACGTTATGGGGTCGCTGCCGAGTGCTCCACATGAGAAAGCCCTACAGCAATTACCAAAGATTTTCAAATTCAGATTTACACCACTTCGGAACAGAAAAAAACAGGTGGGGGCATTTAGTTTAAGCACGAGCCTTCAGAATATTTGTGTTGATATTTTCTTTTAAATAGTACCAGTAAATGACAAGTGAAGACTGCAGGACAATAAAACTAGCAGGGCTCTGCCACCAGAGGAGGAGGCCAGTGCGCCATGGAAGGTGCGGGGAGCCCTCTCTTTATTTGCAGGGCTCTCTCTCTGCTCTGAACAAGGGCCGCTGCCGGCTGCTCACAGCTCCCTTCCTCGATAGGATCAGTATGCTTGCACGCCACTGGAGGCCCTTCACGAGGAGAAGCAGACACCATCTGTTCAATAAACAGCCTGACACCAAAAGGCTGGAAACAATCACCTCCAATACCTCGGATCGAGTTCACGCTGCATGAAACTTTAAAGCGCCATGGCCGCCATGGAGAACAACACGAAGGGGAGAGGCAAAAGAAAAAAGTAGTGTGCCCACACTAAAGTATATGGCCGATGGTGCAACAATCTATTTAGCAGGGTTAGTCTGCAAGGCGGGAACAAACCAGGCTCAAAACGGGACAAACGTAAAGCATTTACCAACAACATCAAGGGATTTTTGAAAGGCAGACCCAGGAACTAATTAAAATGATGGGTGTGAGATGGGTGTGGTCAAAGCCCACAGAGTGAATTAAAACATGTCTAAAAGCAGCGCTTCTGTGCTGTTATGCTCAACCTAATAAATGAACCCATTTAAGACATCTGCTGCACCAGGGGAATTCTAAGTTGTATTGTTTCAACATGCACATGATATCTCCTGCATTTCATGGTGCGATATAAGCTGTGAAGTCCAAGGCCACCCATCTCACCCTTTAAGAACATTCTTAGGTGCAAGAATTTCTATAGCAAGCAGAGACATCCAGAGTGGTCTTGTAAACCCTCCTGTGTCAATTACAGCAATATCCTTGGCTATCTACTCCACTCTTTAAATATTTCTACCACATCCTAGGGGGCATTTACTGCTGCCTTTAGGAGCATCCTTTGCACCTTCTAAGGGGCAGCCATAACACCCCAGACAGGAGCTCAGTAAGGGGGGCTTGAGCTCATCTTGCACCTTTTACAGCGCAGTGCTGGAATTAGTGAGATAGTCATTGAGAGCGTGAGGAGGCATGCGCTTGAGCGGTGGAAACATAGATTGTGAAGAGGGAGGGAAGTAGAGAGAGAGTGCATATTAGTGAGTGCATTTATATAAAGGCCTAACATTATTACACAGTACAAGATGTATAGCATAACAAACTATTAAAAAATTAAAATGCTTAAAGTATAATCGAAATTCTGCTTCCTTCAGAAAAATAGGCAAAGCAAGCAAATGCAGGCAATGCACAGCTCAACTTCAAGTATTAAAGGCCTCAAGTTCAAGTAGTAAAGGCCTAGTTCAATGCTAATTCAAAGCAGCTCAGTTGTTCTATTTTATGTTTAATCAGTCAAGAAGTAGTAGGAATGTAAAATGAGGCATATCTTCTCCCAAAGGCTTCTATTGCATCTGTGTAACCTGAAGGGATTTATCTGCTATGGAGGGCCCATGTCTGTGAAATAGTTCAGTTGTCTGTTGTCTGAGCCTTCACATTCGAAGTCCTATGTGGGATAGTCTTGGAAGTCAGATCTCCGAAATGTTGTGTAGTGTGGGGCATAGGTCTGCTCTGTACACAAAACACGTAAGATCCATTCAATCTCAAAAGTAGGTCTGCCACCCAAAGCAAAGCATGGACATGGGATAGCTCTGCTGTGTGAAGCCTGAACTGTGAGGTTTTTGAAACATGAGCTATAGCTCTGTTCTTTCAAAACTAGTGCTTGCAAGAAATGTGTAACCTGAATGACAGTTCTGCTGTGTAAAGCTAACACCTTTAGAGCTGTGTAGATATAATCCTGCTTTGTGATGTCTGCACCACTGAGTTTTGTATGTGCTGAGTGATTACTCTGATGTTTAAAGTTTTCCTGTTTAACCCTAAGTATAGAGCTGCTGTAGAAGGCTCAAATGATCTAGTCAGCACAACATTGAGATAGCTCTGTTGCCTATGGCCTCAATCTGTAAGATGGCTCTGTTGCCTGAGGCTGAACTTGTACATTACATATCAATAAGCGATAGCTCAACTTGTTGAGGCCTGAATGTGTAATTCGGTATAGATCGAGTTCGTTGCCAAAGCCCTTAGGTTCTATACTGCATGAAGAACAGATCTGCTGTCTTAAGCAAAGCTCTGTAAGAGCCGTGTAACCCGAGTGATAGCTCAGTTGTATAAAGCCAAAACCTAATTTTTCCTGTCACTTTCGGTATATGTCACAATATACTAAATATACAGAAATTGGGGCTTGTTGGAAAGAGATGCAAAGGAACCTGTAGAAGAATCCATATAAGACTGCAGTGGTTGTGGTGCCACAGCTACCAGCCTGGAAAGGTCAAGTCATGAGTGGCAGTACTGCTTCGTAAACAATTCACTCCCCTTTGGAAGGTGCCTGGCAACTTTCTGTGTTGTAATGACTTCACGTTTGCTCTAGTTCACGTTTGTTCTGTTGCTCCTTCTCTGTTCCCTCAGTTCCTCGACTAATTGTCTGAAGTTTGACCCTTTTGTGGACTACGAGTTTGCTTGTTTTGCCTTGTGTGTCCATTACTTCCTATTACCTTTCTTCCAGGGCTGCTATCATCCTGGGGCTCAGAACTTCTGGTAAAGGCTTCCTCCAGGTTGGCTTACGGCCCACCATTCTGAAGGCAGCCAGCCTAACAACTAAATTCATCTGTGTTACCACAGTGCTTCTGACCTTGAAGCGTTTTCATACCCACACCACGAAGTTAATGTTAACCAGTAGGAACACTATAGTGAATCTCCTGTTAGTATGAGACATGCTCCATTGGAGACTGTGACACCCCAGGCATTTTATCCTTCAAACACTCCTATTCCCGCCAGAGTCTGGGTCTGTAGTCTTCTGCTTACCCTTACAGGAGTAGAACTACATCCTGGGGGGTGGGACGCATTGTCATCGGACTCTGC
This sequence comes from Pleurodeles waltl, assembly GCF_031143425.1. Taxonomy (NCBI): domain Eukaryota; kingdom Metazoa; phylum Chordata; class Amphibia; order Caudata; family Salamandridae; genus Pleurodeles; species Pleurodeles waltl. Next base: position 710,747,913 of record NC_090450.1, on the reverse strand, counting down.
CATTCAAGATCTGCAAACCTGGCAGAATAGCTCCGCTGCACAGTTCTTGAGGCTGCAAGGGTCGGGCAACCTATGATGGAATTCAGCAGTCTGGAAGCGGGCGCCTTAAGATCTGTGTAACATGACGGATAGCTTTATTGTCTAAAGTTAATTTGCATGTTAAAGCCATCTTGAGAGATAGCTTCGTGTGTGAGGCCAGAGAGTGCAATGAGACGCATGACGGATAGACAGAGCATGGGTGATCACTGAGACAATTCTGTGGTAAATTTGAGTCAGAACGTTCAGTTTCCATATTCCATCATTTATTTTAATGAGTTTTCTGGAACGCACTAGGGAAAAGTATGGCAGGAAAGGCTTCCCAGGACCTTAAAATTACACTCTCAACCATGCCATTCCTGTAACATAACACCCTACAGCACCTGCCAGAGAAACCACTGACAGACAAAATGTCATAAAAACAACAAATACAAAAAACTGAAATGCAGAGGACATCAAAACATCTTGACAAATAAATTATTTGGCAAGCATAAATCCGTTACAGTAAGGTCATACAGCGGCAGAAGATTAATATGACCGCTCCTTTACTGTTTATCTTTTAACACCATTTGACAACATTTTATGACACGTTAACTTGTTGAGAATAAAGACCAAAAGTAGACACGAATAACAGCCAAAGGTGACAAGAGTTTTTCTCACATACAGGGTTCACACCTTATCGTCAGTTTCTGTGAAAGCCACAGAATGCTGTTCCTGTTTTCTGCAGAAGGTCACCACATCCACTTGCCTCCTCTACCATCATGCAGCAGATTTGGAGTCCTTCTGAAATATAAATTCCTTAAAAGTGTGACCAGCGGGGTGTTCAGATAGAGTGGTGAAGAGAGACTTAGCTACATCTGCTGGAGTCTCATGGCCCCTAAAGTTTCTGTGCTTGAAAATGTCATATCTTCTGTTCTACAAACAAGGGTATAGCTTAGTGAGAGTTAGATGTGTGAGTTTAAGATTTACTGTCAATTACTTGATGTACCCACCTAAAAAGATGGTGCGAGGAATGGTGGTGGCTTTGGGATTTGTGGAAGTTACCTGCACTGCATCAACTCGGTGGGTCACATTATGATGGACATAGAAGAATAGGGAATATTCTGAAAAGTAAACATTCTTGAAGCTCTTCAGATCTATCTATTACTGAGGCCTCTGTGTTGTGCATAAAAACAACTTCATAATCTAACGGTAAAGAGATTGGTAATTTGAGCACAATAGGATAATTCAAGTGGTTTTTGTGTCTGCTGAAGTAGTATGTGTATAACTTAGAGGTTCCAGTGACAGTTTGGTGGGTTAATGCAGCTGCTGCACTTTTGTGTCTTTTGTATGTGTCTGTATTCATATACATGTGTATCCTTCACATAGTTTTTATGTTATGTACTTTATAGTAGCATTGACCTAATTCTAGTGCTTGACTTGAGCCGGTGGTTAACGGTGGGGCCTACCAGCACTCGTTTTTGAGGTCTGTACTTACTTTTCCTCATTGGACATTTCCTGAGAGAAAGAAAGGAAAAATACACAAAGGGGGGAAAAAAGAGAAAGTCGGATAAATCGTCATAAAGGGAGAAAGCGGGAACCAGCAAGAATGAGATAGAGAGGCAGGAAGTGTCTGATAATGGATTCGAGAGGCATGCAGTGGATTCAAGACCAGGAGCCTTGGTATTCACCACACTGGCATTCTATAGCACGGGACACAGACTTCTGAGCAGAGGTTTGGGCACTGGTGCTCATTCTTTTACAAATCAGGCACTGCTTAACTCCAGACGGAAGAATCCTTCAGCACAAACTTTTTAATGTCAGTAGGAGCTCCTTCAAATTGAGATGTCGGACATCAAGGCTTAACTGCCCATTATGCCACTTTGGCATCTTTTGTGGTGGGCTTCAGTGCAAGGGTCTGGTCTCAGACCAGGATGGGATGCCATTACCAAAACATGTCCCTGCTGGTTCCATTCCAGTGCACGGCTCCCAGCAGGGTGACGTTAGTTTGAACATTTAAGCCAGGTTTGATGCTGGTTTGTAGTACCGCCGTATTGTACATAGAACAGCATTGTGTGCCAGGAGTTCAAGTGAAATGACCTTACAACAATACAGAATGTAATGAGGAGGAAAGGCATAGTAACAGGAGCTGTGATCATTAACAACATAATTCTCCCTTTGAATTTACATTAAATGTATTTTATATTTGATTAAAGGAGATACAGGGATGTGGAAACAGGTCTGCAGGCTCCAGGGTCACAATGAGTTCACTTGAATATGGCAATAAGGCTTCTCAAATTGAGATGGGAGGATGCAGTTTCTTGTACATATTACTTGTCCTTTGGTGTGCTCTCCAGTAATACAAAAAGGAGCCTTCTATTATTCTAAAAGATAGATTTTAAGAAGAAAAAACATGACACATATGTAGGTCTCAATGTCAGGTATGTATTGCAAAAGATGTACAGCTGGCAAGACTAAACAGACATATAGGGGGTCATTCCAACCCAGGCGGTCGGTGTTAAAGTGGCGGCTAACCCGCCAACAGGCTGGCGGTTAAAAAAATGGAATTCCGACCCTGGCGGAAACCGCCAACAGAGACCGCCACTTCAAAACTCCGACCGCCACGGCGGGACAAACAAACAGCGCGGCGGTCACCGCCAACAGACAGGCGGGAGACAATGTACCGCCCACCCTATCACAACCCACCAATCCGCCACCTTTTCCGGGGCGTTAGCCCCGCCGATAAAAACACGGCAGAAACAGCCATTTCGAACGGAAAACGGTCACCTCCATACACTCCACGAGGAATCTGGACAGCATGGAACCCGAACTACACATCCTCCCAGCTATTGTCTTCCTGATCCTCTACCAGGAGCACGAACGCCGGCGCAGAAGACTACGGTGAGTACTGCACCTACGACACAGGGGAGGGCAAAAATTACGGGGACACACATACGCGACACACCCACCCCCACCCTCACCCACTACAACACACACATCAATGCATAGCAATACATCACAGTTACACCCCCCAAACCCCCCAGAAGAATGCAAAGACAAAAGGAAATGATCATAAACAGTCGAATATATTGTATCACTGGCTTATAAATATATCACACATCTAAAACTATTATATACATAAATATTAAAAGTCCGATAATTTCTGCAGGCATTGTCCGTGGACCACTGGGCCCAAATCACATGGGCAAAGCCCACACAGGATACCTGACTCCAACGGAGAGAACACTGCAGGGGCATCAGATAGCAAAACTACAGGCACCTCAGGGGGAAGGGAAGGGGGGGCACCTCAGCCAGATGAGTCCACGACGCCAGATCCACGAGGGGCCTCCATGGCCACTGTTCCATCCTGGGGAGTGCAAAGCCACAGTCTCTCAAGTCTCTACAGTGGGTGGTTTGCCCACTGTTACATCCTGGGGAGTGCAAAGCCACAGTCTCTCAAGTCTCTACAGTGGGTGGTTTGCCCACTGCTTTATCATGGGGAGTGCAAAGCCACAGTCTCTCAAGTCTCTACAGTGGGTGGTTTGCCCACTGTTCCATCCTGGGGAGTGCAAAGACCCAGTCACACAAGTGGATGACAGTCTCCACTGGTTCTGGAGGGGGCTTGGTGCCCAGAGTGCTTCGTGCAGCCCTGCCCGACACAGATGAGGGCCTGCCCCTTCTGCCAATGGGCCAGCGGTGCTTGAGATGAAGGGCCCAGTTCAGCGGTGCTTGAGATGAAGGGCCCAGTTCAGCGGTACTTGAGACGGCGGTGCCCAGTTCAGCGGTGCTTGAGATTAAGGGCCCAGTTCAGCGGTGCCTGAGACGGCGGTGCCCAGTTCAGCGGTGCTTGAGATGAAGGGCCCAGTTCAGCGGTGCTTGAGACGGCAGTGCCCAGTTCAGCGGTGCTTGAGATGAAGGGCCCAGTTCAGCGGTGCTTGAGACGGCAGTGCCCTGTTCAGCGGTGCTTGAGACGGCGGTGCCCAGTTCAGCGGTGCTTGAGATGGCGGTGCCCTGTTCAGCGGTGCTTGAGACGGCGGTGCCCAGTTCAGCGGTGCTTGAGATGAAGGGCCCAGTTCAGCGGTGCTTGAGATGAAGGGCCCTGTTCAGCGGTGCTTGAGACGGCGGTACCCTGTTCAGCGGTGCTTGAGATGGCGGTGCCCAGTTCAGCGGTGCTTGAGATGAAGGGCGCAGTTCAGCGGTGCTTGAGATGAAGGTCCCTGTTCAGCGGTGCTTGAGACGGCGGTGCCCTGTTCAGCGGTGCTTGAGACGGTGGTGCCCAGTTCAGCGGTGCTTGAGATGAAGGGCCCAGTTCAGCAGTGCTTGAGACGGCGGTGCCCTGTTCAGCGGTGCCTGAGACGGCGGTGCCCAGTTCAGCGGTGCTTGAGACGGCGGTGCCCTGTTCAGCGGTGCTTGAGACGGCGGTGCCCAGTTCAGCGGTGCTTGAGATGAAGGGCCCAGTTCAGCGGTGCTTGAGACGGCGGTGCCCTGTTCAGCGGTGCTTGAGACGGCGGTGCCCAGTTCAGCGGTGCTTGAGACGGCGGTGCCCTGTTCAGCGGTGCTTGAGATGGCGGTGCCCAGTTCAGCGGTGCTTGAGATGAAGGGCCCAGTTCAGCGGTGCTTGAGATGAAGGGCCCAGTTCAGCGGTGCTTGAGATGAGTGTCCAGGTCAGCAGATCCGGCCATGGCATGGAGGTCATTCGCCACCTGACATGTGGCTGGCGGGGCCTTCCTGCCCATCTGTCGGGTGGCTTGCGGGGCCCTCCTGGGCTGCAGTACCGGGCCTGTGGGTGTCCTCCTGCCCACCTGGGATGTGGCTTGCGGGGTCCTCCTGGGCTGCAGTACCGGGCCTGTGGGTGTCCTCCTGCACACCTGGGATGGGGCTGGTGGGGCCCTCCTGGCCAGCTGGCCTGCTGCCGGACTTGTCGGGCGTGCTGCCCTTCCCACCCTTCCCTGTTCGCCTGTGGCCCTTTCCCACCTTTGGCGGTGTGCCAGGTGGCACCCCACTTCCTGCCGGAGCCATGGTAGGGATATTGGTCCCTGGGGTCTTTGGCCTCTCACGCCGGGCACTGGCAATCTTCGGATGCTTTACCGGGGGTGGGCTGGCTGTGCCTTGGCTCCTAGCTGAACTGGCTGCCCTTGAGGGTGGGGGACTCCACAGTCCATGGCAAACAGTCTTTACAGGTCCCGGTTTTGTGGTGGCTGAGGTGCTGATTGGAGTCCTATGAGATGGACGGGGTGGGGGAGTTGTTGGAAAGAGGTCAAGTTTAGAAAGGAAAAGCAATTTAGAAAGAGAGGGAGGGGTAGGTGTAGTTGGTATGGGAGTGGAGGAAGAGGATGTGGTTGTAGGTGTGTGAAGTCTGGTGTCTTTGGGTGCAGGTGCTTGGGCTGGAGGCTGTCGTGAGGTGGATGGCTGTTGGGTGGGTGGCTGCCTGCGTTTGTGTAGCTTGGAAGAGGGGGTGACAGACACACTGGGAGAGGACACAGGAGACGTGTAAATGGTAGTGGGGGTGGTGACTTCACGTGTGCGGAGTGTTCTGGTGGCTGTGCTGGTGATGGACGTAGTGGCTGAAGATGTTGTGCATGCAGGTGTGAGTGGAGACGTCACAGGGAGGGAGGAGGGAGACGAGGAGGAGGGGGACACAGTGGAGGCAGTGGGTGTTGGTATGTCTGCATGTGGATGTTGCTTGTGTGAATGCTTGTGTGATGTGTGGTGCTTATGTCTGGATGAGCTTCCCTTGGCTGTTGAGGTGTGTGCAGGCTGGTCTGATGGTGTGTCTGGGATAGGCAGAGGTACAGGGGATTGGGTCTGGGTGGAGGAAGTTGGAGGGGGGAGGCTAGAGACAGGGACAATGGCTGCCGTCAGTGCTGAGGCCAGAGCGTTGAACGATCGCTGATGGGCAGCCTGACCAGAATGAATGCCCTCCAGGTATGCATTGCTCTGGTGCACCTCCCTTTCTACACCCTGGATGGCATTCAAAAGGGTAGACTGCCCAACAATGATGGTCCTCAGGAGGTCAATGACCTCCTCACTGAGGGCAGCAGGGGTGAATGGGGCAGGGCCTGAGGTGCCTGGGGTGAAGGAGATGCCCACCCTCCTGGGTGAGCGGGCACGGGGCAAACGCTGAGGGGCTGCTGGGAGGGCGGTGCTGGTGCGCTGGGTGGCGGCTGTACCTGTTGTTGCAGGGGGCACAGATGTTGCTGCCACCACAAGGGAGCTCCCTTCAGAGGACGAGTCGCTGTCACTAATGTCTGCACGAGTCCCCGCTGTGGAGCTCCCCTCGCCCTCCGTCCCACTGGTGTATTCGGACTCTGTTGCATGGCCCTCCAGGGCCATGTGGGATGCAGCTCCCTCGTGCTCCGATGCCACTTCTCCTCCGCCTGATGATGCTAATGCACACATGAACAGGAAGACCACAAAAAAGGGTGGGGGGAGAAATAAAGACATGTTGAGTGCATGCATTGGCGACACCGTTGGCGGAGAGGACAGACACAGAAGCCCCCTGCACTACGCCGCGCACTTGGGGTCCACTACGCAATCCGTGGGACATGGCCTACAAGCCTATGGATGACAACTGCACACATAGATGACACAGGGCCATGGATACCTGTACTTGGCACCCTACAGAGGTGGGGGGCGGGGGCACAGGGCCATGCCTTACGGAGGGGCCTAGCCTACAGAAATCGCCCTGGCCTAGGGATACCCACAGCCCTCCTCCCCCACCCAGACCCCTCCACTGCATGCAAAGTCAGCAGAATGTGTTTGTACTCACCCCCTTGTGTCTGCTGTGATGTCCTCACGCGCCCATCCAAATCGGGGTAGGCCACCGCCAGGATCCGGGACATCAGGGGGGTCAAAGTGCGACTGGCACCCCTCCTACGTTGGGAGGCCATCCCCAGCTGAGCCTCCGCCGTCTTCCTGCTCCAGCGTTGGATGTCCTCCCATCTCTTCCGGCAGTGGGTGCCACATCTGTTGTGGACCCCCAGGGTCCGGACGTCCTTGGCGATGGCACGCCAAATAGCGACTTTCTGGTGGGCGCTGACCTATGTGACATGTACAGGGGAAGAAAAATATTCATCACCTTCTGCATGCCCGATGTGAGTGGACCCCCATCCCCACCCTTGCCATGTGGCGCATGCTCTCATCTGTCATTTGATGCATGCCTCAATCGGTCCCCTCCCCACCATCTTTCATCCACCCCACTCAACACAGGCATTGCCCACTAAGCATGGTCCCAGTGTACTTACCTGTTGGTCTGGAGGACCGTAGAGTAGCGCATACTGGGGGAGGACCCCATCCACAAGTTTTTCCAACTCCTCCACAGTGAAGGCAGGGGCCCTTTCCCCAGTCGCATGAGCCATTGTCTCTTCCAGACCGAGGTCACAGCAGCACTTGCAGTGTAGGTCCTCTCCTGTGGAAGATCAGGTATCGAGTGATTAAGCAGATAGAAAATGGCGGTCACGCCCGCGGCGGTGCGTACCGCGGCGGTGCGTACTGCGACCGGCGGTGCACATCGTCATTGGCTCCTGAAACCCATAGGGTTCAATGTTAACCACTGCGGCTTTGCGCCACGGTCTTCGACCGCCTACCGCCTACCGCCATGGTGTGCCATGCCAGCGCATTGACCTCACATCCCACTGTCGCACTTCACAGGTCAGGCAGCCGCCATTTCCAGGGCCCACATGGCTTCATTTCTACTGCGTCACACATACCTAGGCCTTGCATCAACACTCATACAAACCTTTCAATGCATTGGGAATCGTGTTATGTGCAAGCTGTGGTTACGTACCTGTGGGTTGATTGACTCTGTGCTCGCTGTTGTCCTTCATAGGCACCGTCCGCTGGGACATGCGAGGAGATGGAGGAATTTTCCCGTGTACAGACCGCTGGTGGACCTGTCGACAATGGAGGAACGACATGTCATACTGACATACAGGCTTGACCGAGCAACTATACAGGAACTGTGTGCCCAGCTGGAGGCAGACCTGATGTCACCCACCCGCCAACCCACAGGGATCCCCCCTCTAGTGCAGGTGCTGTCAGTACTCCATTTCTTTGCAAGTGGGTCATTTCAAACAACAGTGGCCATATCATCAGGGATGTCCCAGCCCATGTTTTCCAAGGTGTTGTCCAGAGTGTTGTCTGCCCTGCTCAAACACATGCGGAGCTACATCATTTTCCCTGAGTTGGGGGATTTGGTTACAGTGAAGGGTGATTTCTATGCCCTTGGACATATTCCCAACATCACTGGTGCCATTGATGGGACACATGTTGCTTTGGTCCCCCCCCGCAGGAGTGAACAGGTGTACAGGAACCGGAAGAGTTATCATTCCATGAATGTCCAGATGGTGTGTTTGGCTGACCAGTACATCTCCCATGTTAATGCCAAGTTCCCTGGGTCAGTGCATGACGCCTACATCCTGCGGAATAGCAGCATCCCGTATGTGATGGGTCAACTCCAGAGGCACCGGGTGTGGCTATTAGGGGACTCTGATTACCCCAACCTGTCCTGGCTATTGACCCCAGTGAGGAATCCCAGGACAAGGGCAGAGGAACGGTACAATGAGGCCCATGGGCGGACTAGGAGGGTGATCGAGTGAACCTTTGGCCTCCTGAAGGCCAGGTTCAGGTGCCTCCATATGACAGGTGGATCCCTAATGTACTCACCAAAGAAGGTGTGCCAGATCATCGTGGCCTGCTGTATGCTTCACAACCTGGCTTTCGACGCCAGGTGCCTTTTCTGCAGGAGGATGGTCCAGATGGTGGTGTTGTAGCAGCTGTGGAGCCTGTGGAGAGTGAAGAGGAGGAAGCCGAAGAGGACGACATAGAGAACAGGAACACAGTAATACAGCAGTATTTTCAATGACACACAGGTAAGAGTACACACCGGCATATTACATTTACCTAAAGACTCCTACCTCTCTACTGTCTGACTTTTTCCCCCAGTGTACGGTAACTGTGTTGTGACTTTCCCTTCCGTTTTCAGAGATGTGGGCCCCACTGCATGACATCTGCTTTGTTTCCCCATGGACTACAGCTGTGTGACAGCGGTTTGTTGGCATCACAATGTAATTGAACATTTTGGCACGGTCATGTCTAATACATTTGTTCAAAATCACAGCCAGACTCCAGATTGTTTTGTGCAATAAGTGTGTTTATTCAAGTGCTCTAAATTGGTGGGTGGTTGCAAATCGGTGAGGGGTGATGGTGGAGGATTGTCCATGGCAGAGTCCAGACTATCAGTATCACAGGTGCATTGTCCAAATGCCTGTGGAAAGTGGAGCAGGGGCAGTTTAAGGTTGGACAGGGTGACAATGTGGGACAGTGGGATGACATTCAGGGCGGTATCCTTTCCTGGCGGGGGTCTTGACATCTTACTCTGTCTTCTTCCTGGATCTCAGGGCCCGCTTGCGGGGTGGTTCTCCTTTTGCAGGGGGTGGGGTTCTGGTTGCCTGTTGGTCTTGTGTCGGGGCCTCCTGTCCACTAGCGCCGGCGGAGGTGGTAGGCAGTTCTTGGTCCATGCTAGTGTCAGGGGCCCTTTGAGGTGCCACAGTGTCCCGCAATGTGGTGACTACCTGATTCAGGGCCACTACGATGGTACCCATGGCGGAACTGATGTTTCTTAGTTCCTCCTTGAACCCCATATACTGTTGCTCCTGCAGAAGCTGGATCTCCTGAAACCTGGCCAGGACCGTCGCCATCGTCTCCTGGGAGTGGTGGTATGCTCCCATGATGGAGGAGAGGGCCTCGTGGAGAGTGGGTTCCCTGGGCCTGTCCCCCCCCTGTCGCACAGCAGCCCTCCCAGTTCCCCTGTTTCCCTGGGCCTCTGTCCCCTGGACCGTGTGCCCACTACCACTGCCCCCAGGTCCTTGTTGTTGTTGGGGTGTTGGGTTAGCCTAGGTTCCCTGTAGTGGTGGACACACCGCTGATTGACGTGTCCTGGGGACAGAGGTATGGGCCCACTGGGTGGGTGCTGTGCTGGTGTTTCCAGAGGGGGAAGGTCTGCTGTGGCCTGTGGCTGTCTGAGGGGAACCGACTGTCCCGAGGTCCCCGATGGACCGGGCTGGTCATCTAGATCCAGGGAGACAGAGCTGCTGTCCTCACTGTGGGCCTCTTCTGGGGGTGGAGTGGACATTTGTGGACCCTCCTGCGCGGTGACGTGGCGTTCGGGTCCTGCAGGGGTATAAAAGTATGGTTAATGCTTCTGTGTGTGCCATAGCGTGCAATGGGTGGGTGCCCGTGTACCCCAGTGCTGGCATTCCTTTGTGGGGGCTGTTGTGACGGTGGTTTGGGGGGGGGGTGTATGTGTATGTGCAGTGGGCATGCTTTGGTGATGGGTGTCCATGCTTTGTGGACGCATGCAGGGCTAGGTGTTGGGATGGGTGGGTTGTGATGGTGAGACATTTGCAAGGAGTAGGTGTGATGGGGGTGGGGGTGAGGGTGGGGGTATGAGTTGGCATGCAGGTGGGGTGGGGGGATGAAGTAGTGAAGATGAGACTTACCAGAGTCCATTCCTCCAGCTACTCCTGCGAGGCCCTCAGGATGCAGGATGTTCAAGACCTGCTCCTCCCATGTTGTAAATTCTGGGGTAGGAGGTGGGGGTCCGCCGCCAGTCCGCTGCACTGCGATGTTGTGCCTGGATACCATGGAACGCACCTTCCCCCGTAGGTCGTTCCACCTCTTCCTGATGTCGTCCCTATTTCTTGGGTGCTGTCCCACAGCGTTGACCCTGTCCACTATTCTGCTCCATAGCTCCATCTTCCTGGCAATGGTGGTGTGCTGCACCTGTGTCACGAACAGCTGTGGCTCTACTCGTACAATTTCCTCCATCATAACCCTGAGTTCATCATCAGAGAACCTGGGGTGTCTTTGCGGTGCCATGGGGTGGTGTGGGTGATGTGTAGGGTGGATTGTGTGGTGCTAAGTGAGGTGATGTGTATTGTTGTGTTGTGTGAAGTGCGTGCAAATATTGCTGGGTGACAGTGAATTGGGCGTCTGGGTGCTCGGATGTCTTTTCTCGGTGCGTGTTCACGAATCTGTAGGAGTGGAGGTTTGTGGGTGATGTGGGTGTGTGTTTTATATTGTATTGGGTGTGTGGGAGTGGTGTGTGTATGTGTATCAGGTGTGTGTATTTTGAATTGTCCAATGTGGTAGTGTTTTGTACAAGTGTGTGTATTTCGAGTGCGGCAGTGTGTACCGCCAATGGAATACCGCGGTTGAAAGACCGCCGCGTGGATTCGTGTGTCGTGATAGTGTGGGCATATTTCTGTTGGCGTGACGGTGGAGGTTTGGTCACCGCCAGTTTCTCGCTGGCCTTTGGTGTGGCGGACTTTTGTGGATGTCTGTATTTTGTCGGTTTGCCTGTTGTGGGTCAGAATGACCGTGGCGGTTTACCGCGGCCGCGGCGGTGTTATGGCGGTCTTCTGCACGGCGGTAAGCGCCTTTTACCGCCAAGGTTGGAATGACCCCCATAGTGCCCGCTTCATAAAGGGATGAAGGACTCGGATAGTCACGAGTGCAGAGTCTCCGCATTTGTGGCAGAGTCTCCGCACTTGTGGTGAAATCTCCGTAAGGCGCACTCCCTGCAGTGCTTCCTACTGAAATTCCTCCCCATTCTGCACTGGTAACTTTACAAGTTGTAAGTCCTTTTGCGAATCAGGCCCACTAAGTTCTCAAAGCACCCTTCCTAATTCCTCCTAAAAGGGACACAACTTACACATTGTTTAATATTTAATTGTGCTCCCCCATTCCTCCCCCAAGCCCTCCAAAAACACAGGAGAGCTGCTAAATCGTGATAATTTCAGATTAAAATATTCACAATATATTCACATCAAACAAACACTTAAGAAAACAAATAGGATTTCATAAGCAGCAAACATACTCAATAAAAACCAAGCCGACTGAAGCCGCCTTAGACCTGATATCATAAGTAGAAGTTCAAATTGTTGTGGTCCTTAAAACTGTACAGAATTCAGTAAGGGCTAAGAATTATTTGTTCAAATATGGAGACAGACCCTTTCCAAAGCATCGTTTATTGTTCCATCCCATACTATAAAATATCATGGCTACATCATTCATTAACCAACTTCACTATTAATCTAAAAGCAATAGAAAGTTGCATTGTAGTTGTTCATTCATTGAGGTTAGAGCTAAGTTTGCAGTCCTAGCAGTAACAAATTTTGTAGATGCATTACAGCAACATTACAACTCATTAAAATCATTCACACTAAAGTGCAAAAGAACGGTTTTAGCAGCATTATCATAAGCCTAGAGCCACAAATGTAAGTCAACATTATTTAAAGTTATTAAGGCCATACAGGGTAGGATACATTAAAACGATTGTTGTGTGTGCAATGTTTTAACAGCATTGCCCTAGACCAGGCATCACCTCACTATTAGTCTAGTGCAAAGAAAAGGATGCATTCAAGCTAAAGATCATTCATAAACCTTTAAGCTGTATTCTCAGTTCTGGCACTGGGAGATTTTACAAATGCAATTTAGCAAAATTAAGACTCATTAAAATCATTCAAACTAAAGTGGAAAATAGATATGTGTGCAGTCGTATTTATAGCGATTTTTAGCAGCATTGCCTTGAGTCTAGTACCACAAATAAAATTCAACGTTGCTTGTTGCAATAATACCGTGGAAGGTAAAGGACATATGCGATGATGGCCATTTTAGCAATGTTATTTTAAACCTGATGTCACTCGTTCCTCTCTCGTTCTGGCAAAGAACTTGGAGATTCTTGCTAAGTCCATCGGATGCATGCATGTATAGATATTATGGACAACCTCCTTGCATGATCGTATTCCTTGCTGCAGAAATATTGGCCTAAGAAGGAGTGTGCCTTAGGGACAACAATTCAGGACACCAGCACAATAAATGTTTCACTGGCTCATTGACCCTAAAACACAACCTGCACTGTTGCGGGCTGGATATTTGCGTTTTCCAATGTGATCAAAACTCGCAAACCGGCAGGGTCAGGAGCAGGCTGTTTAAAATGTTCCCAAGGGCCCGACTCCCCAAAGCTGCTTTCAAATGTGGCGGGCAGGCCGGGTCCACGTGTGAGTCATAAAGACCCAAAGCACCCGGAATCTGCACAGTTACAAACAATTCTTATTCCTTTGAAAGTATCCTGTCTTGCTTTATTTAAGAGGCTCTTTAATATTGGTGGGGTTAGGTCTTGCTCAGTTATACATTCTTCAATGAAAAGTTGATAAAGTTGTTACGCTGTCAAACTAGAGGGCCCAGGGATTGTGTCCATCATTGAAAATAATTTTGAGTGCATGTTTCATTGATCCAACATCAGCCTTAATTACTTGGTGGTAGTGGTTAATGATGTCCTTTTTACACTCCATATCCATAGTTGTAAGTCCAAATTCTAGCTGAATTGATGTACAACTTGTATATTTTGGGAGACCAAAAGGTTTCTTATAGGTAGCGATGTGACAGTGATCTAGAATGCCTGTGAATTTTCCCGGATGCATAAGGTGGCCAATAGCTTATTGCTAGAGTTTAGCTCGAGCTACTGTCCACAAATAAGACCCACTGACCACAAATAAGAACTTATGTTTGTGTAGCAAATAAGACCCACTGACCACAAATAAGAACTTATGTTTGTGTAGCATTGACCAATTATGAGTTTGCGCTGTTGTAGCTATGTAAGACATTTAGAGCCCTCCTTATTCCAACTCAAGTGTAATCTAGGATTACCAAATCATCTGTGTGTACTGTATGATGGGAAGCTTGAGTGATCCTAGCTTTGGGAGGGTGGCGGGGTGGTACAAGTTACCCATCATTAGTGCCTGGCCGAAGTCTGCCGTGTACAGATGAAATAATATTGGTGCAATGATGCATCCCCTGCTTTACCCCTTTGTTGGTGTAAATTAATGATGTGGTGTTGGATTGGGTTAATTTGACCTGGATCCAGGTGTTTGAATATAGGGCAATTATTGCACCCAGTAGCTGCTTAGGATACCCCAAGCAGCAGGTTCAGCCTATAGTGCTGTTCGATCAATAGTATCAAAGGCCATGCTGTAATCTATGAAGCACACATATAGCAGGCTTTCTGCTTTTTTTATTGATCTATCAGATATGAAAGAGCTTTGACATTATCTGTTGTAGAAGGCTTGGGGTGGAAGCCCATTTGATATTATGGAATTATGCTGTTAGTAGTGACCCAGGCTTCTAGTTCCAGCAGTAGCAGCTTAGCAAATGCTTCCCCATCCACGTCCAGCAAGGCAATAGGTCTGCAATTTTCTGGGACCATATTGTCCCCCTTTTTATGGATGTGATATAGAATGGAACCCCTCCATGAATCTGGAATGTTGGTAGTCATCAGAGAGTACTTGAAAATAATATGCATATGAGGAGCCCAGTATTCTGCATGTTCCCTAAACACACTGCCAGACAGGCCGTTTGGCCCACACGCCCCATCCCACTGCATGGTTTTAAGGATTTTGTCAGTGTCCTCCTCTGTTACCTCTATTTGCTTGTCTCAGCGGGCCCGACTCAGGCCTTCAAATAATTCACAAAGAGAGCCTACTGGCTTGGTGTCAACATACAGATGGTGGGCATGGGCTATACAGATTTCTGCTGAAACGGTATTGTCCTTTGTCATATTTTTATTTGGCAGGCCATTTTCATGGGTCCACAATTGACATGATTTACTTGGAGTTAGGAGATCGAATAAGTGCAGCCACTCTTCCCTCAAGAGCTTTTGTTTTAGAGCCCATATGATGTTATGTGTATTCTCCTTGCCTGTTTCTGCTGTCTTAGCGACACTATGTCTTTCTGCTTTTTAAACTTTAATTCAGCAAGTAGGCACAGCCTTGTACTATGTTTTAGCTCACTACCCTTGAGCAATGGCTTATAGGTAGATCTCGTAATGGCCGTTTTTAACCCTAGTGCTGTTAAGGGTTAGTGCAGCGTGGAGGCCTCTAATTAGATTCCCCCCCGGCCTTGTCCATCTGGGCCACATTCTGTATAGGAGTGAGGGGATTTTGTTGTGCTTTCCATTTCTGATACAAAAGGTTGCACCCAGGTCCCCACTTAACCCTTCTCTGTAAAGGGTTGGGTGCTGGTGGTAGTAGTTATGGCCAGGTCATGAGTGGTAGAACGCGTAGCGATCATTGTTATCACAGAGTGATAATCACTTTCTGTTCTTGTTGGGACCTTATATTCAATGCATCTCATTCGCAGTTGTAGCCTCAGGAAGATGTAGTCCAGTGTTGAGGTGTTTCTGCACATAGGTTCTTGTTAGTGTCATCCAGTTTGTCACTTGTGTGTAGGTCAAGTTCCTTAAAGTAGGCCTCTAGGAGGTGCCGATTGACCTCCTTCTGGACATCTTATGATTTCCCTAAATTCACGTGTTGAAGTCGCCTGCGAGGATAATCTCACGATCTGGATGTTCTTAAACAATTTCCTGTATTAGATCACAAGCTTCCATACCAATCTTTTTTTTGCTTTCTTTATGTGGATTGTTGTATATATTGAGAACTATTATACTGATGGATTGGCCCCCAAGATCCAAGCTGCTGAGTGCGAGTGCTTGCAAGTCATAGCCGGAGACTTTTATCTCTTTTTCTTTAGGTTGATGATTGAGTTTCATGAATGTTGATAGCTTACCAGTCGGCCTTTCAAAGAGATTGGTCTTCTGGGCAGTTTTGTGAAATGCATAGTAACCTGGTATTGAAGCAACAACTGTGGACCAAGGCTCAGATGTACAAAACTTTTTAACGGTTGCAAACGGTCCGATTCAGAGAATTGGGCTGTTTGTGATCGCTAGAAAGTATTTCTGTATGTCAAAAGCCTTATTTGCGATTTGGTAACCTATTACCAAATTGCAAATAGGGTTTGCGATCCAATATTAGGAAAGGAAGTGTTTAGGGCGTCCCTTCCTAATACCAAATTACATTGGTCTGTGTGAATGTTTTGTGACCAAAATGCAGCTGCAAAACATTTGCATTTTACCACCTACTTCCAATAAGTGGTAACCTATTCGCAAATGGGAAGGGGTCTTGAAGGGACCCGATTCGCTTTCGATAATGGTTGTAAAAAAAAGTTTTATGAGCAGGCAGTGCCTACTCTTAAAAAATGAAAAGAAAACTTTTAATTTTTATTTTTCAAACACATTCCATTTTCCTTTAAGGAAAACTTGCTTCGTTAAAAAAAACAGATTAGTTTATTTATAATCAATCACAGACATGGTGGTCTGCTGACCCCAGCAGGTCACAATTCAGGTGATTTTTGTCATGCCCAATGGGTCGCGAATTGTGGCCTACCTCATGAATATTAATGAGGTAGATCTATTTGCGACCCACTCGGAAACGCATAAAGTGTCAAACACACATATGTGTTTGCGATTACCAATAGCGATTCGCAAAAATACACTATTTTGTAATTGCACTTACATTTTTACATCTGGCCCAAAGTTTACAGTAAGCACAGAATATTGGTAGTGGTCAGGAAGGTGCCAGCTTCTTTTTGTTCTAGAAGACTTTGCTATGCCTGCCACTTTCCAGCTGGTCACCCTAACACTTTCTCTGACCCGTTTTTTATTTCGTTTCGTAGTACCAGGGATGCTGCTGAGCCTTAGATGTTGAAGATGCTGGTAGCCATCTGCATTTGGGCTGCTCGTCCAATGAGAGGTTTTCTACTGGATGACTGGCAGAAATATTGTTGCCCAGACTATTTGTAAGGTGGACTGTTATTTTTCTCTGACATGTGGAATCAGTAGCTGTTTTGTACCTCGCAGGATGCCATTACCTCCCCAGAACTTCGGCTTGTATTTGAAATCTGTGATAGCATGTGAGGGTACTTTTCTGTCACCAGCATGTTATATTCCCCATGCCTCAAAGTACTTGCTTTCCTTTAGTATCGTCGATTTCTTGGGGCCAATCCAGGAGCATGTTTTAAATTACACTGTTTTTAATTTTTGTGAGGCGAGGTATACTAATGATGGAATATTTTTTAGTAAATGTAGTATGTTAGTTCTGTTTAGCATGTCATAATCCCCTCGCATGGTGTAATCAAGAGTGAATATTATAGTATAAATATTAAACAGCAACAGTGGCCGTCCCACCTGTCTTGATGGCCAGCTTCATGTGTAGAGTCACAGGCCATGTGTTCTTCATTTGGTATGGCTTGGTTGTTAATAATTGTTTTTCAAAGTTCACAGGCTTACCAGTTTGGGTAAATTATAAGGGGAATATTTGTTAATGCATACTTTAGAATGAATTCATGTATTGAGGTTCTTCCTTTGGACTATATCTTCAGAATGTTAACTCCAATCTCTTTTTATGAACTTCATAATTGTTGGTATTCTTTGAGTTAGACGTTTTTCATTAATTCACCCTGTCCAAACCCCTTTGAGAGCGCCACAGGGCAAGCAGGGGTTACTGGGCCCAACCATGTAACCCTGTGTCTTGGGGCCTGACCTACTATGAATTCTGAGCAGCAGTGCCAAGTATCCCTTCTGCACTTGACTCTCAATAGTACTGTGATTGAGGAGTCCAAGATTCCCTTGAGAGAAGGTGTGGATAAAGGGTAGTGAACACAGGCTCACAACTCAAAATGTGCACAGCAGCAGCAATAAATCATTGTTCAGTGAAACACTTAGGGGCATATTTACAAGCCTCCTGTGCCTCCTTGAACCATATTAGCCTTATCTTTTTATGCTAATGTGGCCTTACGTAGGCATTTCCAACACGCCATATTTACAGTGTAGCCCAGTGCTTGCATTGTGCCACTTTGTAACCCCTTGCACCACATTATGCTGTCATAGTTGGACTCTTGCTCTAGGCAAGACCGCTGGTTTGAGGATGACAGTGCTTATGTTTGTAGGTGACTATACCTATCCTACAACAAGTCGCAACTGTAATCCCAACACTTCCGGCTCATTAGCAGCACCTCACCAAAAACCACACAGTTAAAGGTGATTTGTGGCAGCCTTTACGCATGGACTCAGAAGTACAACATCTCAGGGAGTGTCGTGGTTAAACAGAGATTACCCCTTTCTCACAGGTACATCATGTCACAATCAAACACAGGCAATGACGAAGATGCAGTAAGGTTTTAATCATTTTTATTTAACACAACTGCAATCTGCGATAAATTGTATGGGCTGCAATGATTAGGATAACGAGCAGGGTAAGGAACAGAATAGTAAAGACAAGAGTCATTATTATAAAGACCCCCACCATCTTATAATGATACAGAAAGACATGAAGCGTGTAATATGTCCTAATACTCTATCATGATATGCCTAACCTTCTACCTAAAGGAGAGCTTGGTCTGCTAAACCTAATCTGCTAATGCCATGTCCCTGAAAGGAGCCCCTAACCCTTGTTACCTTGGAATGAGGACTTTAGCTCAGACTCCGTAGGGACACGAAGTCCAGGTCAGCATCGAGGTGACGTGCAGCATCGATAGCAGCGATGGTATCTGGTCGGAATCCCTCTGATTATCTGTCTCAAGTGTGATGTATTTATACAGATCTACTTGGACCCCTGACGTGGGTTGTTCCCAAACAATACAGTAGATAACGCCACATGATTGAGATGGTAATTTCTAATGTGAGCACCTACTGTTTGTTTGTCTTTGTCGCTTGATTTGACGCCTTAGCGAGGTGATACTGATAACATAACTCTAAAAAAAAGGGCCTAACTATAAACAAGGCAGCCATCTTAGAAGAATTAATTAAATAAATGGTCTAAGACAGAGCAAGCTAAGTAAGTTCAAAGTCACTAGGTGACGGGGGCACAAGTCTGCAAGCCAAAGGCTAAGCTAACTCCTGTTATCCCATTAAAACAAACTAGGATTCACTACAATGCGTGCACCAGGCATAATGTATGCAAAGGGGTGTTCTGGCACTGGGAGACACGAAAAAATGGAGCAGTGAAATTTACAAGTTTCACTGCCCATTTTTTGCATCATTTTTACCTCCTACTCAGCGCAGGCATTAAAATGACACACCCAGTATGTTCAATTGGCCTCCCTGTGCTTTGCTGCAAGCATCAACATTTTTGACGCTAGTGTAGGACAGCGCCAAAATAGCATCAAAACGTTTGATGCTATTGTGCTAATGACTGTCATGGTGCACTGTATTGTAAATATGGCGCAACAGTGGTGTTGTTAGGTGCTGATGGGGGGGCACAAGAAAAGTGGTGCATCATCTATGATGTGCCACTTTCTTTTACATATGCCCCTTAACTTTATGAAAAAACAAGAAGTATTTTATTTTCTACTGGTACCAGCACAAAGGAAAAATATGACACTCATGAAGAAGAACACAGTCCTCCCCTTGAGGTTGGGGCTCTAGTATTTCTTTGGCAAATTCCCTGCCCCACTCTCTTCTGACGTTAGAGATAGTGGTAATTCCTCATGCACTATTGGTACCATTCAAGATATGCCCCACTAGCAGTCTGAGGCTCAAGAGTCAACTTGGACGCTGAATTAAAGACAATAGTGGTCCGGAGCTACAGCAATTTTTTAGCAACAAGTTCCCACGTGGATGACCGGCTCTAAACCAGTCTTACTTGACTGGCAGGCGTGAAGTGTAGGGAGTTCTTGAGTGCACCACATCCGCAGGCACTCACAGCAGCTATAGCTGAGTTCAGGTGAGTTGACCGCATGTGGCCCAGGCTGCTGCACTCAGCAGAGTATCTCACATGCGGTCATGCTCCAGAAACGACCAGAGGGTCTCTGCAGCTCCTCCTGTGTCTTAATGGTCCAGTTGTTCTCTCAGTGAGGGTGGCTGCAATGATCCTGACTTGGGTCCCTAACCTGGGTGATGGTGAGCAGGTGGTCCAATGGCGTCTGCACTTCTCCAGTGGGAGGTAGATCAGGTTGCAGTTCTTTATGCACCCACTGATCCCCTTGGTCAAAAAGGTCATAGTATCTCACATCACACGGGCTCCCGCTCAATCAGCATGGTGGAAATCCTTCACAGTGGCCCCTCTTAGTATACGGTGTTGCTGTCTACTACCATACAAGGCTACAGCCCCTGCCACATGGCAGTCCTTCTTGACACACAGGGTCGTCCACTGGGAACTACGTATGGGTTCTGGACCAGTAGCTGCTGCACATTGCTCAATTCACAGCTGCTCTTTCCTGACATACAGAGGTCACAGATTCTGTCCTGCACATGAGCAACAACGCGATTGGTGCAGCAGCTGTTTGCTCACACCTTGCACAGGGAGTCCACTCGATAGGCCGCTGCACTGGATTTCGCTTCCTCTAATGCTCTACTCTTCCTCACAGGACACACACTTTTCTTGGCATCCCTGGGGGACATCCCCTCACTCAACAAGGAACTATTACTTCAAGGCCCCCAGTCCTGGTCATAGAAAGAAGTCTTGCAGTTCCCCTTCTCACACAGCCCTTGTGGCTGCTTGGAAGATGACAATGTTTGGGGTCTAAACCTCCCCTTTTTATACTGCATTTCCAGACACTAAATGTGATTCAGGGTCTGGGTATTTGAAGTTTTATGTTGGGGGTCTGCTTCTTTTGATGTGTCCACTTATCTGCTGCTGCTTTTTCAAGAAATGCAGCCTGTCACTACAGGAGTGAAACCAAAGCTGATAGCCCCACAACACAGGTCATGGGAGTGACTAGAGCTCACACCCGGAAGTCATCTACAATGATATATGCACCAAAAGGTTACCCAGGGTTAACATCCCAACTCTTTATGATTGTGCTCAGGCACCTTTCTTGTGTCTTCTCACTTAATCAAAGAACACCCTTTGAAGCTCACAGAGAAAGCTTGGCTCTCCCCTCTCCAGTGTGTGTCCTACCCAGCACAAAGGAATGCAGCAATACACAAATCTGTTGGGGAGATCTCTCCAGCTCCTCTCCATATTTCACCATGCAGGCCTGGATCTCCCAAAATGGAACCCAGGGCCTTCCATGCATTTTATGATCCACACGCACATATGCACCCAGTGCATGTATATAACTTGCACACACTGCACAATACTGTATCCTACATGTACTGCACCACTCATAGGCATACATATATTCAGCACATGCATTCACCATGCATGCATTGCACAGCACTGTATCCTTTATGTATTGTATCACTCATAGGCACACATACACCGAGCACATGCAGTCACCATGCACACACTGCTCAGTACTGCATTATCTCTGTATTGTACCCTTGCCAGACACACATTCACCAAGTGCAGATACACCACTTCTGCGCTGCATGGCACTTCAAAACAAACAGGTGTAGGCCAAGGGTGAGTTAAGCACAGAGCAGCAGAATATTAAAAATGAGTGAGCTTGTAGCCTTCACTCCAGTGACACAGGTTAACAAGGACCTGCTCTCTCCCACTGATCACTACACGGTATGCTGCCACCACCACTCTCATGCAGTTTAACTGCTGGTGAGGGCAGTAGCCTTCCACCACTATGGTGGGTCCCCACCTGGTCCAACAAGACATCAATCTGTGAGACAGGCCTATGCCATGGCACACACACATGATCCATGTTTGCCTATGACAACAAAAATCAACATTAGGGATCCAGACATCAGAACAGTAGGGCATTCAGGGCAGGGGTGCATGGACGTCATTTAGGGGTAACCAGGGGTCATAGCTGGAAACCTCAGCTTGCCCCTTGCGACTCCTGGCACTGCCTTTGAGACTCCTGGCCTCAGAGGAGGCAAAGTCAGTGCCAGGAACACAGGGGCAGCTCGTCCTTAAGGACATATAAGATCACTCTGTTCTTTCTCCTGAGTTGGAGGCTGGGCATGTAAGAGTGGTTCCTGGACCCTTCCCTCTGATTCAACTTCTCCCCTAACTAATTCCAAGGAACATTTGGGTAAATTATTCTTGATCGAATGCCAATCTTTACCAGCGCACAGCCTACATATCTACTCATTGTTAGAAGACTGGTCTCCATATATCTTGCTTCTTACAGAAACTTGGCTAAACGAAGATTCCTCCCCTGATGTGCCAAATGTTCTACCTCAGGACTGCAATTTCTCATTTAGACAGACCCCAAGCTAGGGGTGGAGGGGTTGCTATTATCTATAAGAAATCTATTAAATGTTCTGTCACTCCACTGGATAATCCCAACGGCGAAAGCCTATTTTTTGCCCTGACCTCCAATGCCACATTTACCCTCTCTGGGGTACTTATCTATCGTCCTCCCGGCCCATATGGGAATTTTTTGCAGGCCTTACCAGACTTTGTAGCTGATAACTCCTGCAAAACCCAAATTTCACCATCCATAGTGATTTCAATATCCATGTAGATGATGAACAATCCCTCTCTGCTAAATCTCTAATCTAGACGCATTAGACTTGGTTCAGCTTATTAAAGTACCAACTCATATTAAAGGGCATACTATTGACTTCGTTTTTGGTAACCTTTCCAATTTATGCCCCTACACTCCCCTTCCACTGATCTGGACGGATCACTATCTACTGTCTCTTACTTTGTCTTGGGCTCCGTCTCCCTTTCATCACCACCCCACAAAATCAATCTCTCGCCAGCGGGTAATCCACTGTGTTTGTTCTCTTCAGTTCTAAAGGACAGAACCTTCCAAGTTTTGGATCGTGCATTTTACTCTAACACTTTCTCCCTCACATGTGGAGTCCCACAAGGCTCGTCGTTAAATCCTACTCTTTTTAATACATATCTCTCTCCTTTGGCCAAAATTGTGGAACCTTATGGCCTCTCTTTGATTTCATATGCGGATGACACTCAATTAGTAGTGTCACTCTCAAATTCTGGAAATACTCCTCAATCTAATATTTTATCCTGTCTGGAGGATGTAGCTAAATGGATGACTGAGTCTAAACTCAAACTCAATGACTAAGTAATGATCATTGGCAATCACACCCTCTCCAATTCCTTGACAGCCTTCTCAGATGGTTTTGAAAATCTCCCGATGGCCAAGGACAACATAAAGAGCTTGGGTTTTTGGCTAGATCCCTGCCTTACCATGGATTACCAATCCAAAAGGCTCGCTGAATCCTGTTTTGGCTTATTAAGAACCCTAGGGAAAATTATTAACCTTTTACCATTTTTGGCCAGAAGACTCCTCATTCAAGCATTAATATTGTCCCGTTTAGACTATGGTAATTCCCTTTTTCTTAGCTCTCCAAGCTATGTAATTAAGAGGCTGCAGATTGTGCAGAATGCTGCTGCACGACTGCTTAAAAATATTCCTAGACACACCTCTGCCAAATACGCTTTAGTCTCTCTTCATTGGCTTCCCATAAAGCAACGTATCAATTTCAAGGCCATTTGCATAACCCATAAAGGCTTACATAATAAGGGGCCCAGATTTCATAGACAAAGTATGTATTTTTACGTTCCGACCAGGCCCCTAAGATCCTCTGCTGCCCTATTATCTCACATGTCCTGTTTTAAGAAAACTAGATGGGGAGGTAGCTCCTTCCCAGTAAAAGCTGCGCATCTTTGGAACACTCTTCCTTTGGAACTTCGTCAAGATCACATTGAACTATCTCTTCGTAAGAAATTGAAGACATTCTTATTTTCCATTTAGGTACTCCGTGGCACTGATAAGATATTGACCTCTCCTTTAGCGCTGGGAAGCCTCTGGGTATCCATACGCTCTATACATTATTAATCTAATCTAATGTGTAAGCATGTGTTTTGTGAGTGAAAGTGAAGATGAAATGCAATATGAAGTCACTTGGGCTACCTCTGGCATTTTGGTGAATTGATGTCCATACATGGGTGCAAGTCCATTACCATGAAGAGGACTTTTCCATGAAGGAATTTTGGGCCGGGTTTAGAGTTCAGTGACGGGGTACCCTGTCTGGATAATTCTCTTTCTACCCACCTCATTTACAGATGGGTGTACCCTAACTTTTCCATCTATGAAGCCCCTGCTGCCCTATTTACGATGGCTATTGCGGTAAGCTTATTTCTGTCTGTCCTGCCAGGAAAAACCTGATGGAGAGGGACAAAAACAACAACAATCCCCAAGTCCTGAAAGAAAAGTTCCAGGTTGTGGGGATGATTAGATTTTTGTTTTTCAAAAGAAGTTTGCTTTTGAAAAACAAAAAATGTTAAAAGCTTGGTGGATGTCTGCTAAAACCGACTGTGGCCGTCCATATTGCCTTTTGTACCCTAAAGAAAACCTCTGTGACGTCTGTTCCTTTCAAACCACAGAGATTTCAGCTGGTCTGACAGTCATCTCTAAATTTGGTGAATGGTTGCCGGTCAGGCAGGGTGGCAGGGTAATGTCCTCCCGAATATTGGGTATCTGCAAGCAAAGCATATACAAAGGGGCTTCTGAAGGAATCATTTCAGAGTGATTACATCTGTAGTTCACTGAACTGGTCTTGCAGAAACCAATTCACATCAAGTTATTTTTTTCAACATCTTTATTTTCTATTTCTACATTTAATAACTCAATAACAAAAAGTGTGAATATGTCATTACAACAGTACCAGACACATCAAAATCTTGTAAGCCATTTCACACAAAGTTACATTATGAGATGAGACATTTATGTCATACAATATATTATATAAAACATTTGTTTTTAGAAAAAATACATTTTTCCAATAATAAATCATACAATGATAAACATTTTAATACATAGAGGATCAAACGTTGTACAATTTAGTCAATACTAAATCACACAGTGATAAATATTCTTTTGATACAGGAAGCATCAGTCACATATCACACACCAAACAAGTTCAAATCAGTTGCTCCATTAATTAGTCCATGGAAGATGCCTTACATGTAGGGTGACCAGATTTTGAGGGGCAAAAACCGGGACAGGTCAGATATAAAAGAAGAACTAAAGACATTATTTTCACTTTTATATCTGGCCTGTCCCTTTTTTGCGTAGCTTTATGAATGTGTGCCTATACATGGGTGTGTGTGTGCCTATACATGTGTGTGTGTACATATACACATGTATGTACACACACACACACACACACAAATATATATATATATATACACACACACACATTTACAAGACAACATATATAAAATCCGCTATGGCTTGACCTCCCACCCTGCACCCCCAACCCGTCCCTACCTAGCTCTCTCTGCTTCCCACTCCGTCTCTCTGTGGGGAGCAGACAGGAGACCGTTTTGCCTGACAGTAACAGACAAAATACTTTAATTATTTCATACTTTGTAGGCCACTTTAATTTATGCTTTGCTAGATGATCTGACCTTTGTCCCAAAAACAGGGACATTTATTTAAAATTAGGAGGAGCGTCGGGACACCAGGACAGTCCTCTAAAAACCGGGACTATCCGGGGAAATCCGGGGCACCTGGTCACCCTACTTACGCAATGTATAATAGAGTATGACCTCTAATATATATTTAACATAGTTCATATACTGTATGATAAAAAGAATGTCTTTGCTTATGATTTAACTTTATGTGGAGTGGATTCTGTGAGATCAATCCATTAAACAGAATTAATCACTGTTAAATTATTCCTTCAAAAGCTTAAATCAAGCCCTTTATCTTGGTTACACTTTAGATACTATACCAGCTTGACTTTCTTACCACAAAAAGTTATCTTGACACACATTTTTCTGTCTGGGTAACAAGGATATATTTTGTAAATGGGATAGCTCAGATGTTTTTAAACAAGTAATATGCATAAACATTGTGACTGGGGTATATTGTTTTGAGCTTCCAGCTTTGACACCTGCAACCTCCAAGCAGAGCGCAGTAACTGAAGGGCGGCTGAAACCATTGCTTGGACCACAGCAGGGGTCCGGAGTGCGAAGATGGAGAGTGTGAACTCCGGCAGCCGGGCCAGGCAAGATGGCGCTCTGAGGCGGCCAATCACCCTAACTGCTGGCCTGGTAGGCAGGGTGGAAGCAACCTATCCTTAGAAATCCCAGGACCAGTGCGGTGATCCTCTGCGGTGCCTGAGAGAGAAGGAGGAGGCCACTGTTGCGGTCCACAGTGGAGAGGAAGTGAGTGGGGGAATGCATGTGGCAGCCCCACCCAAGACAGCAGAAAGGGGCCTCGCAGGCAGAAGCAGCCCGCAGATGATGCATTGCAGCAGCCTGCTTAGCAGGCTTCTGCCACGGCGGGATGAGCCTCAGGCTGTGTTGATCAGGCATTGCGGGTCTCTCGGCTTTCACTAGGAGATAACCTCTAGCAGCCCCAAGTTCACCAGAGAGGCCTTCCTTGGGACACAGCTCAGAGGCCAGGATGGTGAATGTGTATCCAGAGTATGTCACTTGACCTTGTGGAGGAGTCAGAGGTGAGCAGCTGCCCTAGGTGACCAGGAGCAATGGCCTGCAGAGATAACGCAGAGCAGTAGCAGAGTGATGACCTTGCTTGAAGCCACACCAAAGGGTTGGTAGGAGGCCGAGGAGAGCATCATGGTGGCCCAAAAACAAGGCAAGCTGACCCAGCAGGTAGTTTTAGCAGCTATCCATGAATGCAGGGATGTGAAGACATTCCCCTATGCCTCTGCACGAACTGGAGAGCCTCATGCCTAAACAGCTCGGTTGCCTGGTATGATATTCGGGGACCTGGAGGAGATTGACAAAGGCCACCTTTCACGAGGAGCACACATCTGTAAGTGATGACTGCATGGGTGGCTCCCCCCTCAACAACCACCAGACGAAGGCGGTCCAGCCCTGATCCACTAGGATACACTGGGGGCCGTGTGATAGGAGTGGGGAAGTACCTTGCTGCTGCAAAAGGGCGCACAATATCCAGGTGCCCCCGAGCTCCCATCACAACCTGGTCGATACTCAGTGCTGTCAATGCGTCTCTCGACGTTTTGGAGGGAGGATCAACAAAGTGTCCGTAGACTTAAACATCCTTCTAGATGATCATCAGAAGCTGGGAGACAGAGTCAGATGCAACACAGACACACTTGGAAAGGTGTGCTTGCAGATGAAGACCAAATACACACACAGCCTTACAAAAAGTGTGGAGCTACTGGACCGGAGAGCTGATAATGCGAAGGGCGCAGAAGCGCCATAGCATCAGGATGGTTGGTAACCCAGAAGGAATGGAGGGGGAGGACATGGTCGATCAGCTGGAGCAGTGACTGACCCAAAAAAGTGGCCCCACAGGGACTATCTCAATTATTTGCATTGGAACAAGTGCACAGGTTACCTGTACTCCCCCTTCATCTGGTGCACCACCCAGACTGGTGGCAGTGAGACCACTGCATTATAGGGATAAAGACACAGTGCTCCAGAGAACATGCATGCTTGGTCTCATAAAAGAGAAAACGGACCTCGTTCATGAGGGTCAAAAAGGAGCTCTGAAACGCAGGGAATGTGATACGTATTCCTCTTCCACACAGGTGTGAAGATTCTGCTGGGGTAGAAGTCCTGGTTCTTCGACTAACCTGAGAGCGCCTAGAACTGGATTCAGAAATATAAGGCAGAGATGGGTACCAAACCATGGAGCAGACTACCGCTATTGAAAAGCAAGAGCAGAAGATGAAAGGGGTCAGAGCAGCCAGCTCGACCAACCACATCTCAGACAGATGAGAGCAGCAGCCATGGATGTGGCATCCACCTTCCATGAAATACAGAGACGGAGTGGTGACAGAAAACGCATGGACTTGACACCTAGCTCAACTGACTTTGTGAGTACCGGTGGGCCCTGCCGCCTGGGGCCAAAGGTAGCACCCCAAATGGAAGAGGGCCTATGATGCTCCTGAAAATCCCAGCTGACCACTGTATGGCTGCAAGTGTAGACTCTTCACAAGCAGAGGATGAGGAGGACAGGCGGCAAATCATGCTCCTGGTTATTATGATTGCTGGCCTGCCCTGAGGCCTAAACTGACAGAACCTATTGAATTATCACTTACATGAGGCATTGGACTTGGGGGCAACACAGATGTTGGAACAGAGTCAGCTACGCCCTGAGCAAACCCCAGCCGTTGGACTTGTGTTAGGTTTTTGAATTTCATTAATGTTGGATTTGCACTAGTTTGGCAGGCTGGCTGCTGACAAATCTGCCCAGGTACGGGAGTTTAGGGATTTAGGGTTTTTTACATACCCAAGTTAATTTGTCAGTGGGGAATAGAAAATAATTGTATGCCTGCGGTGGGGGAGGGTTTGGGTTGCTCACGCAGAGGGAGTGGACAGAGACAGACAGAGTGCACATATCTCTAATACAATGCAGACTTGAGTCACTGAATACACTCGCCTCACCTGGAATGTAAGGAGAATGGACTTCACACCTGGAATGCAAAGGCACAGACATAGCTCTACTGCAGGAGACGCATATAGCAGAGGACTGAACTACAGCACTGTAAGATAAATTGCGGGTTCAGATACCGCAACCACCTACTGCATTCTCCACAGGGACTATAATATGAGTTTGACCGGGTGTCCGGTTCGTGGCTACCTGCACCAGGATTGCTAAAGAGGGATGGTATGTCATTCTCTATGGTGAAATAGATGGCTTATGTAGCGTGATTGACAGCATATATGCCCGAACACGGGCTCAGCACACTTCCTCATGGCAATGTCACTGCTCCTTATGCAGGACTTCCTAGACTTGCCGACTCTGGGTGGTGACTACAACTGCGTCACAGACATATATCTGGATAGGTCTATGCCGCCGCTTGTGGACTCCTCAACTGTTCAACTTACGAGAAACTGTCGGATCGGGCAGGAAACTGGAGCTTTGTGACTCCTAGAAGCTACAAAACCTAGGCCAGAGGAAATACTCATTGTACTCCCTAATCCTCAACCTTTACATTCACCTAAACATGCTACTGTGCTCCCTGGAAGTTGTTGGACAGGTTGCACAGATGGACTAATTGGGGCATAGATACTTGGACCATAACCAGATGCTTCTAAGTCTCAATTGAGGCAAACACATGTTACCTATTCCCACTTGGAGACTCCAGACTGGGTTCCCCAATTAGCCTGTATTCAGAGAACTCTATCTGATTTAATCTAGGAATATTTTTTGACCAATGACCAGTTGGCGTCACACAGTAACATGAGTGGGACGCATTCAAGGTGGTTGTGTGCAGACACAACCTAGGGCAGTCACTTGGCAGTAAAAAGCAGCTCATTAAATACCTGCGATGGTGAAAGATGCAATACAGTGCCTCAAAATAGATGAACTGTCGAACATCTGGCACTGGACCAGATATGAGAGAAGCAACAGGCCTATGCAGAACTCGTAGACAAGCTGCGACTCCTAAACAGTTGTGAATACTTTTCCACAGCACACACAGGAGGGCAGAGTGTGAGTGTTGAGCCTCTGTTATGGTTGGCCTGCCCACAGATTAGGGGGTCACTCCAATACACGGATACAGACCACGGCCGGGGACATGGTCCATTCACAAAATGACATGCTCACAGTGTTCACCCACTACTACGCAGACCTCTACGGGGCACACATTGCAACACAGACTGAGAACATCAAGTCCTTCCTCACTCACTCTTGAGGGAAGTGGAGGCAGAGGCCCTAGGAGGACAAGTCATGGAACCCATAATCAGGAGGGCTGTCAAGGAGCTTGTATGCCGTAAGGCCCCAAGCACAGACAGGCTACCTGTTGAGTTTTATTAAACATATGCCGTTTACTGGCCCAAGACTTGTGAACATGCATGCAGAGATGTTTACTTGAGGGAAACTAACCAGTACTACTAGGGAGGCCCTGACAGTATCCATCCCCAAGTCCGCCAGTGAATCATTGGGGGGGACGCCGTACCATCCTCAGTTCATGGTCAATTTAGACCATTAGATTCTTAGCAAGTTGCTGGCTAACTGCTTACAACCTCACCTGCAAACTCTGGTACACACCAACCAGAATGGCTTTATCCCACAGCACAGCACCTCTGCTAGCATTCGTCTCTACTATGTACTAGGGGAAACCCTGTTGGACGTTTCCTTGAAGAGATTGGTGTTAACTATAGATATAGGAAAGGAGTTCGCCTCTCTCCAGTGGGACTACCTAGGAGAGATAATGAGTAGGATGGCATTGGGTAAGGATGGTGCAAGTCGGTTTCACTCCTAGACAGTGGTGCATGTGTGTGGGTCGAATGGGCAGATACACCTCTGAACCATTTGCAGTGGATGGGGCACGAGACAAGTCTCCCCACTGTCACAGATGCTCTTTGCGTTGACAGTTGCACGTTTGCTAGCATACTGCGGGCTGATGGGTGGGACAAGGGCACCTACCTTTGGGATGATGAACACTTCATTTCATTACACCCAGACAAAATGTTATTACAACTGCATGAGTACCACACCTGGAGTACCAAGGGCCATCACGGTGTTGGTGGACATGGGTGATGTCTCTGGGCTATGCATGAAGTGGAACAAGATGTGATCCATCCTGCTGATGGTAGCCAGCTGGGGGCCATCGGCATTTGTAGGCACAACTGGAACTGGCAGGAAGCCAAGAGCATTCTGCTACTTGGGATTCAGAATTTGCCACACAGATTTGGACATCAGGAAGGGCACACTTGGGGGAGCACTTAGGGTCCTGCAGCGGAGTGTGGCATTTTGGAGCACATAGTAACTGCCCATTATGGCCAGGATAGCATTACCAAAGTTGATTGCTGTGCCCCAGATACTCTATTACTTTGCCAACCTCCGAGTCTGGATTCCACTGAGCTAGTTCCATTCTCTCTATACACTATTACGAGACCTAATTTGGGATAAAATATGCAACAGTGTCCATACGCATCTTGCAGGAATCGCAGCAGGAGGGTGGTCTAAAGATACCTGGATGTGAGTTATATTGCTGAGCAAGTGCACTGACTGTCCTGCTGGATGGCTGGGCTAGGTAAGGCGGAAATGAGAAAATTAGGAGACGAACACAGTGAGAGGACCCTTATTGCACGGCTCCTGGGAGGACAATACACCTCAGAGGAAACTGACGCTGCTGACTGTGAACCTCCTCCTCTGGAGGGCATCAAATAAGAGACTTGGTGGTCACCCACTAAACGCACTGCCCCTCCTTCTCACCCAGACCAGAGGGGGCTTCTCTACTGCGCAATGACTGGAGGGGTGCATGGCAGCCGAACTGACGATGTTGGGGGAATACTACGAGGAGGGTGCCTTTTGAGGCTTAGAAAGCTTGTTTGAGGACTATTACCTCCTGGAGCACAGTTCCTGGTCTATGAGGCATTAATGAGGATGATGGGTCAGATTTATGGGACCACTGATCAGGAACACCCTACGCATGATCTTCTTTAATGGTGTTGACATTTGGGATTGGTCGTAATTTCTTCTCTTGGCTACAGCAAACGATAATGGCCATGAGCCAGGATGGACTCCCAGCATGTGTGCCTGATAGGAGACCATAATAGGTTGGCAATTTGTGAAAATGCGCTTCAAGTATACACAATTCAACTGTTTGGACACCACCTTCCTGACACCCCACTGCTCAAATGTTATGTACCATACTACAGATAAAAGCTGTCCTAGTCGCCTTACCAGATGTGGACTTTGGCCATATGGTGTGGAGCTGCCCAGTGATCACACGTTCCTGGGAACTGGTGACGACCAAACTGGAGCGCACATTGAACCACCGGGGTTTGCGAACCACGGAGATTTGCCTCCTCTGTCTATATATCAGACAGACAGACAGGAAAGAGGGGGAAAAAGCTATTAGACCTGGTGCTCAGCATAGTCCGCAGAGGTATTGCTAGGCTCTGGAAGCCACCAGATGGCCCAACATATAGGGGGTCATTCCAACCTTGGCGGTAAAAGGTGCTTACTGCCGTGCAGAAGACCGCCAGAACACCGCAGCGGCCGCGGTAAACCGCCACGGTCATTCTGACCCACAACAGGCAAACCGCCAAAATACAGACATCCACAAAAGTCCGCCACACCAAAGGTCAGCGAGAAACTGGCGATGACCAAACCTCCACCGTCACGCCAACAGAAATACGCCCACACTATCACGACACACGAATCATGTGGCGGTCTTTCAACCGCGGTATTCTACTGGCGGTACACACCGCCGCGCTCAAAATACACACACTTCAACAAAACACCGCCACATTGGACAATTACAAATACACACACCTGAAACACATACAAACAACACTCCCACACACACAATACAATATAAAACACACACCCACATCACCCTCAAACCTCCACGCCAACAGAATCGTGAACACGCACAGAGAAAAGACATCCGAGCACCCAGACGCGCATTTTACTGTCACCCAGCAATATTAGCACGCATTTCACACAACACAACAATACACATCACCACACTTGCACCACACAATCCACCCCACACATCATCCACACCACCCCATGGCACCGCAAAGACACCCCAGGTTTTCTGACGATGAACTCAGGGTCATGGTGGAGGAAATTGTACAGGTAGAGCCACAGCTCTTCGGGACACAGGTGCAGCACACCACCATTGCCAGGAAGATGGAGCTATGGAGCAAAATAGTCGACAGGGTCAACGCTGTAGGACAGGACCCAAGAAATAGGGACAACATCAGGAAGCGGTGGAACGACCTACGGGGAAAGGTGCGTTCAATGGTATCCAGGCACAACATCGCGGTGCAGCGGACTGGCGGCGGACCCCCACCTCCTCCCCCAGAATTCACAACATGGGAGGAGCAAGTCTTGGCGATCCTGCATCCTGAGGGCCTCGCAGGAGTAGCTGGAGGAATGGATTCTGGTAAGTCAAAATGTCACTACTTCATCCCCCCCACCCCACCTACATGCCAACTCATACGCCCACCCTCACCCTCACCCCATCACACCTACTCCCTGCAAATGTCTCACCATCACAACCCACCCATCCCAACACCAAACCCTGCATGCGACCACAAACCATGGACACCCATCACCAAAGCATGCCCACTGCACATACCCATACATCCCCCCAAACCATCGTCACTAAAGCCCCCACACGGGAATGCCAGCACTGGGGTACACGGGCACCCACCCATTACATGCTAAGGCACACACAGATGCAGTAACCATACTTTTATACCCCTGCAGGACCCGAACGCCACGTCACCGCACAGGAGGGTCCACAAATGTCCACTCCACCCCCAGAAGAGGCCCACAGTGATGACAGCAACTCTGTCGACCTGGATCTAGATGACTAGCCCGGCCCATCGGGGACCTCGGGATAGTCGGTTCCACTCACCCAGTCACCGGCCTCCACAGACCTTCCCCCCTCTGGAAACACCAGCACAGCACCCACCCAGCGGGCCCATACCTCTGTCCCCAGGACACATCAATCAGCGGTGTGTCCACAACTACAGGGCACCCAGGCTAACCCACCACCCCAACAACAACAGGGACCTGGGGGCAGTGGTAGTGGGCACACGGTCCAGGGGACGGAGGCACAGGGAAACAGGGGAACTGGGAGGGCTGCTGTGCGACAGAGGGAGGACAGGCCAAGGGAACCCACTCTCCACGAGGCCCTCTCCTCCATCATGGGAGCATACCACCACTCCCAGGAGACGATGGCTACGGTACTGGCTAGGTTTCAGGAGATTCAGCTCCTGCAGGAGCTACAGTATATGGGGTTCAGGGAGGAACTACGAAACATCAGTTCCGCCCTGGCCACCATCGTAGGGGCTCTGAATCAGGTAGTCACCACATTGCGGGACACTGTGGCACCACAAAGGGCCCCTCACACTAGCATGGACCAAGAACTGCCTACCACCTCTGCCGGCGCTAGTGGACAGGAGGCCCCGCCACAGGACCAACAGGCCACCACCACCCCACCCCCTGCAGAAGGAGAACCACTCCGCAAGCGGGCCCTGAGATCCAGGAAGAAGACAGAGTAAGATACCAAGACCCCCGCCAGCAAAGGATACCTCCCTGATTGTCATCCCACTGTCCCACATTGTCACCCTGTCCACCCTTAAACTGCCCCTGCTCCACTTTCCAAAGGCATTTGGACAATGCACCTGTGATACTAATACTCTGGACTCTGCCATGGACATTCCTCCACCATCACCCCTCACCAATTTGCAACCACCCACCAATATAGAGCACTGTAATAAACACAGTTATTGCACAAAACAATCAGGAGTCTGGCTGTGATTTTGAACAAATGTATTAGACATTACCGTGCCAAAATGCTGATTTACATTGTGATGACAACATACCAATGTCACACAGCTGTAGTCCATGGGGAAACAAAGCAGATGTCACGCAGTGGGGCCCACAGCTCTGAAATCGGAAGGGAAAGTCACAACTCAGTTACCGTACACTGGGGGAAAAGGTCAGACAGTAGAGAGGGAGTAGTCTTTAAGTAAATGTACTATGCCAGTGGGGATTCTTACCTGTGTGTCATTGAAAATACTGCTGTATTACTGTGTTCCTGTTCTCTATGTCGTCCTCTTCGGCTTCCTCGTCTTCACTCTCCACAGGCTCCACAGCTGCTACAACACCACCATCTGGACCATCCTCCTGCAGAAAAGGCACCTGGCGTCGCAAAGCCAGGTTGTGAAGCATACAGCAGGCCACGATGATCTGGCACACCTTCTTTGGTGAGTAGCACAGAGAACCACCTGTCATATGGAGGCACCTGAACCTGGCCTTCAGGAGGCCGAAGGTTTGCTCGATCACCCTCCTAGTCCGCCCATGTGCCTCATTGTCCCGTTCCTCTGCCCTTGTCCTGGGATCCCTTACTGGGGTCAGTAGCCATGACAGGTTGGGATCACCAGAGTCCCCTAATAGCCACACCCGGTGCCTCTGGAGTTGACCCATCACTTAAGGGATGCTGCTATTCCGCAGGATGTAGGCGTCATGCACTGAGACAGGGAACTTGGCATTCACATGGGAGATGTACTGGTCAGCCAAACACACCATCTGTACATTCATGGAATGATAACTCTTTCTGTTCCTGTATACCTGTTAACTCCTGCTGGGGGGGACCAAAGCAACATGGGTCCCATCAATGGCACCTATGATGTTGGGGATATGTCCAAGGGCATAGAAATCACCCTTCACTGTAGCCAAATCCCCCACCTCAGGGAAAACGATGTAGCTGCGCATGTGTTTCAGCAGGGCAGACAACACTCTGGACAACACCTTGGAAAACATAGGCTGGGACATCCCTGATGATATGTCCACTGTTGTTTGAAATGACCCACTTGCTAAGAAATGGAGTACTGACAGAACCTGCACTAGAGGGGGGATCCCTGTGGGTTGGCGGATTGGTGACATCAGGTCTGCCTCCAGCTGGGCACACAGTTCATGAATAGTGGCTCGGTCAAGCCTGTATGTCAGTATGACATGTCTTTCCTCCATTGTCGACAGGTCCACCAGCGGTCTGTACACGGGAAGATTTCTCCATCTCCTCGCATGTCTTAGCGGACGGTGCCTATGAAGGACAACAGCGAGCACAGAGTCAATCAACCCACAGGTACGTTCCCACAGCTTGCACATAACACGATTCCCAATGCATTGAATGGCTTGTATGAGTGTTGATGCAAGGCCTAGGTATGTGTGACGCAGTAGAAAGTAAGCCATGTGGGCCCTTGAAATAGCGGCTGCCTGACCTGTGAAGTGCGACAATGGGATGTGAGGTCAATGCGCTGGCGTGGCACACCGTGGCGGTAGGCGGTCGAAGACCGCAGCGCAAAGCAGCATTGGTTAACATCGAACCCTAAGGGTCTCAGGAGCCAATGACGATGTGCGCCGGTGGTCGCGGTACGCACCGCCGCGGTACGCACCGCTGCGGGCGTGACCGCCATTTTCTATCTGCTTAATCACTCGATACCTGATCTTCCACAGGAGAGGACCTACACTGCAAGTGCTGCTGTGACCTCGGTCTGGAAGAGACAATGGCTCATGCGACTGGGGAAAGGGCCCCTGCCTTCACTGCTCAGGAATTGGAGAAACTTGTGGATGGGGTCCTGCCCCCAGTATGCGCTACTCTACGGTCCTCCAGACCAACAGGTAAGTACACTGGGACCATGCTTTGTGGGCAATGCCTGTGTTGAGTGGGGTGGATGAAAGATGGTGGGGAGGGGAGGGATTGAGGCATGCATCAAACGACAGATGAGAGCATGTGCCACATGGCAAGTGTGGGGATGGGGGGCCACTCACATCGAGCATGCAGAAGGTGATGAATATTTTTCTCTCCCTGTACATGCCACATAGGTCAGCGCCCACCAGAAAATCGATATTTGGCGTGCCATCGCCAAGGACGTCTGGACCCTGGGGGTCCACCACAGACGGGGCACCCACTGCCGGTAGAGATGGGAGGACATCTGACGCTGGAGCAGGAAGACGGCGGAGGCTCAGCAGGGGATGGCCTCCCAACATGGGAGGGGTGCCAGTCGGACTTTGACCCCCCTGATGTCCCGGATCCTGGCGGTGGCCTACCCCGATTTGGATGGGCGCGTGAGGACATCACAGCAGACACAAGGGGGTGAGTACACTCCAATCCTGGTGACTTTGCGTGCAGTGGAGGTGTCTAGGTGGGGGAAGAGGGCTGTGGGTATCCCTAGGCCAGGGCGATTTCTGTAGGCTAGACCCCTCCGTAAGGCATGGCTCTGAGCCCCTGCCCCCACCTCTGTAGGGTGCCAAGTACAGCTATTCATTGCCCTGTGTCATCTATGTGTGCAGATGTCGCCCATAGGCTTGTAGGCCATGTCCCACGGATTGAGTAGTCGACCCCAAGTGCGCGGCGTAGTGCAGAGGGCTTCTGTGTCTGTCCTGTCCGCCAACGGTGTCGCCAATGCATGCACTCAACATGTCTTTATTTCTCCCCCCCACCCTTTTTTGTGGTCTTCCTGTTCATGTGTGCATTAGCATCATCAGGCGGAGGAGAAGTGGCATCGGAGCACGAGGGAGCTGCATCTTACATGGCCATGGCGGGCCATGCAACGGATTCGGAATTCACCAGTGAGACGGAGGGCGAGGGGAGCTCCACAGCGGGGACTCGTGCTGATGTCAGTGACAGCGACTCGTCCTCTGAAGGGAGCTCCCTTGTGGTGGCGGCAACATCTGTGCCCCCGCAACAACAGGTACAGCCACCACCCAGCGCACCAGCACTGCCCTCCCAGCAGCCCCTCAGCGTTTGCCCCGTGCCGCTCACCCAGGAAGGTGGGCATCTCCTTTGCCCCAGGCACCTCAGGCCCTGCCCCTGTCACCCCTGGTGCCCTCAGTGAGGAGGTCATTGACCTCCTGAGGAAGCTCACTGTTGGGCAGTCTACCATTTTGAATGCAATCCAGGGTGTAGAAAGGGAGGTGCACCAGAGTAATGCATAACTGGAGGGCATTCATTCTGGTCAGGCTGCCCTTCAGCGATCGTTCAACACTCTGGCCTCAGCACTGATGGCAGCCATTGTTCCTGTCTCTAGCCTCCCCCCTCCAACTTCCTCCACCCATACCCAATCCCCTGTACCTCTGCCTATCCCAGACACACCATCAGACCAGCCTGCATACACCTCAACACCCAAGGGAAGCTCAGGCAAACATAAGCACCACACATCCCACAGGCATTCACACAAGCAACATCCACATGCAGATATACCAACACCCACTGCCTCCACTGTGTCCCCCTCCTCCTCGTCTCCCTCCTCCCTCCCTGTCACATCTCCACTCACACCTGCATGCACAACATCTTCAGCCACTACCTCCATCACCAGCACATCCACCAGAACCCCCCGCACACGTGAGGTCACCACCCCACTACCATTCACACGTCCCCTGTGTCCTCTCCCACTGTGTCTATCACCCCCTCTTCCAAGCTACACAAATGCAGGCAGCCACCCACCCAACAGCCATCCACCTCACGACAGCCTCCAGCCCAAGCACCTGCACCCAAAGACACCAGACTGAAAACTCCTACAACCACAACCTCTTCCTCCACTCCCATACCCACTACACCTACCCGTCCCTCTGTTCCTAAAATGCTTTTCCTTTCCAAACTTGACCTCTTTCCAACAACTCCCCCACCCCGTCCATCTCATAGGACTCCAGTCAGCACCTCAGCCACCACAAAAGCGGGACCTGTAATGACAGTGTGCCATGGACTGTGGAGTCCCCCACCCTCAAGGGCAGCCAGTTCAGTAAGGAGGCAAGGCACGGCCAGCCCACTGCCGGTAAAACATCCGAAGATTGGCAGTGGCCGGTGCGAGAGGCCGAAGACACCAGGGACCAAAATCCCTACCATGGCTCCGGCAGGAAGTGTGGTGCCACCTGGCACACGCCAAAGGTGGGGAAGGGCCACAGGCGAACAGGGAAGGCTGGGAAGGGCAGCACGCCCGACAAGACTGCCAGCCGCCCAGCTGGCCAGGAGGGCCCTGCCAGCCCCATCCCAGGTGGGCAGGTGGACACCAACAGGCCCGGTACTGCAGCCCAGGAGGGCCCCGCAAGCCCCATCCCAGGTGGGCAGGAGGACACCTACAGGCCCTATACTGCAGCCCAGGAGGACCCCGCCAGCCACACGACAGATGGGCAGGAAGCGAATGACCTCCACGCCATGGCCGGATCCACTGAGCTGGGCACTCATCCGATGCACCGCTGCACTGGGCACCGCCGTCTCAAGCACAGCTGAACTGGGCACCGCCGTCTCAAGCACCGCTGAACTGGGCACCGCCGTCTCAAGCACCGCTGAACTGGGCCCTTCATGTCAAGCACCGCTGCACTGGGCACCGCCGTCTCAAGCACCGCTGAACTGGGCACCGCCGTCTCAAGCACCGCTGAACTGGGCCCTTCATCTCAAGCACCGCTGCATTGGGCACCGCCGTCTCAAGCACCGCTGAACTGGGCACCGCTGTCTCAAGCACCGCTGAACTGGGCACCGCCGTCTCAAGCACCGCTGAACTGGGCCCTTCATCTCAAGCACCGCTGAACTGGGCCCTTCATCTCAAGCACCGCTGCACTGGGCACCGCCGTCTCAAGCACCGCTGAACTGGGCCCTTCATCTCAAGCACTGCTGCACTGGGCACCGCCGTCTCAAGCACCGCTGAACTGGGCACCGCCGTCTCAAGCACTGCTGAACTGGGCCCTTCATCTCAAGCACCGCTGAACTGGGCACCGCCGTCTCTAGCACCGCTGAACTGGGCCCTTCATCTCAAGCACCGCTGCACTGGGCACCGCCGTCTCAAGCACCGCTGAACTGGGCCCTTCATCTCAAGCACCGCTGAACTGGGCACCGCCGTCTCAAGCACCGCTGGCCCATTGGCGGAAGGGGCAGGCCCACATCTGTGTCGGGCAGGGCTGCACGAAGCACTCTGGGCACCAGTCCCCCTCCAGAACCAGTGGAGACTGTTATCCACTTGTGAGACTGTGGCTTTGCACTCCCCAGGATGGAACAGTGGGCAACCCACCCACTTGTGAGACTTGAGAGACTGTGGCTTTGCACTCCCCAGGATGTAACAGTGGGTAAGCCACCCACTGTAGAGACTTGAGAGACTGTGGCTTTGCACTCCCCAGGATGTAACAGTGGGCAAGCCACCCAGTGTAGAGACTTGAGAGACTGTGGCTTTGCACTCCCCAGGATGGAACAGTGGCCATGGAGGCCCCTCGTGGATCTGGCGTTGTGGACTCATCTGGCTGAGGTGCCCCCCCTTCCCTTCCCCCTGAGGTGCCTGTAGTTTTGCTATCTGATGCCCTTGCAGTGTTCTCTCCATTGGAGTCAGGTATCCTGTGTGGGCTTTGCCCATGCGATTTGGGCCCAGTGGTCCACGAACAATGCCTGCTTCAATGATCAGACTTGAAAATTTATGTATATAAAGGTTTTAGATGTGTGATATATTTTTAAGCCAGTGATACAATATATTCCAATGTTTAGAATCATTTCCTTTTGTCTTTGCATTCTTCCGGGCGTTTGGGGGGGGGGTAACTGTGATGTATTGCTATGCATTGATGTGTGTGTTGTAGTGGGTGGGGGTGGGGGTGTCGCGTATGTGTGTCCCCGTAATTTTTTCCCCCCTCCCCTGTGTCGTAGGTGCAGTACTCACCGTTGTCTTCTGCGCCGGCGTTCGTGCTCCTGGTAGAGGAGCAGGAAGAGTATCGCTGGGAGTATGTGGAGTTCGGGTTCCATGCTGTCCAGATTCCTCGTGGGGTGTATGGAGGTGAGCGTTTTCCGTTCGAAATGGCTGTTTCCGCCGTGTTTTTATCGGCGGGGCTACCGCCCCGGAAAAGGTGGCGGATTGGTAGGTTGTGATAGGGTGGGCGGTACATTGACTCTCGCCTGTCTGTTGGCGGTGACCGCCGCGCTGTTTGTTTGTCCCGCTGTGGCGGGCGGTGTGTTGAAGTGGTGGTCTCTGTTGGCGGTTTCCGCCAGGGTCGGAATTTCATTTTTTTTACCGCCAGACTGTTGGCGGTTTAGCCGCCGCTTTAACACCGACCGCCAGGGTTGGAATGACCCCCATAGTTGGATA
Source organism: Pleurodeles waltl (assembly GCF_031143425.1). Classification (NCBI taxonomy): domain Eukaryota; kingdom Metazoa; phylum Chordata; class Amphibia; order Caudata; family Salamandridae; genus Pleurodeles; species Pleurodeles waltl. The sequence continues at coordinate 710,707,597 of NC_090450.1, read as the reverse complement.
AAGACAGAGGTGTTGAGCTGGGTGGTGTCAGAAGAGATAACGTTGAGACTACAGGATTATAGAGGGCTGCGTAAGGAACCACTGGCAGATCCATGGCAAGAAGTAATGGTCGGTTTGACAGACACAGGATGGAAGGAGGCTTGAGCACAGTTACCCCAGACTAAGATGCAACCACTCAGACCAGCCGTGAACAAGCTGGACACATGTGTAACTGCGGCAACTAGACAAATTTGGATTCAGAGACCCTCCCTTCTCCTCACACATGCAGACGCCGAATACATCTTCCGACAAGCCATATAGACAAACCTAACCGGACACCTCACGATCCAGATGAACTTGGGAAATTGGTTAGTTTTACTTGTTAGCAATGTGGTACAAGCAATAGGCCACAAATGTCCTTATTAAAAGATGACATACTTAATAGCTGTGCACATTATGGTGAAATACTAAACCAAAACATTTATGTTATTAAAAAATGCAAAATAAAAACATGTAAAAAAAACAAGTAACATTAAAAAGAGACCTTATGAACAAAGGAAACATTTTATAACAGAAAATAGTTATGCTGGTGCCTAAAATGCATCCTCCTATGTAACTAAGAATGAACTATCACCCCTGTTTGGGCAACCATCCCTTTCTCTAAATGGAAAACAATATATTGGGGAGAGAAAACTTCAGAACCGTGAATGTACTCCCTGTAGACACACTCGTAAATCATAACACATTGTCAGTCAGTAGCCATGGCAATGTCCTGCATCCATCTAGGCAGACCCCTAAATTCCATTTACTTAAAAGTGTTTCAGATCATGCTAATATTTCTGACCAGTCAAGAAAGAAACAGATTCCACATGTCTAGTAGAATTCTGTGTCCTGTTTACTTTTGTTTCCCTTAGGGGCACCAGTCATTTGAAATTGCAGGTTGATAGTCCAAGTTATGATAAATTATACGTTTTCCACACTCTGTGGGCATGTCCCTTTTCCATTTGTATGATCAGGGACCTTTCCGGGACTTCTTATTCTGATGGTTTCTCTTCTCTGTTTGTTTAAGTACATTAAGTATCCTAGTAGTTCTACCAAGGCTTGTACCTGGCCGTCTGCTGAGCCACTTGTGCCTTTTTCTGGTCTCGTCAGTGATTTTATAGTCTACTGAATGCTGGTGCATTTGGAGAAACTCCCTGGTCACCAAATCGGTGAACAGTAGTAGCATTATTAGTATTATTATTTTTAGTAATTATTTATTAGTGTAGTTTTTTATAATACTAATGTCGTAGTCTTATTAGTGTTATTATTTTTTGTAATGATTTATTAGTGTAGTTTTTTATGATAATAACAATATATAAAGTATTATTTGTGTTATAATTATCATTACTAATGTTAGTACAATAAAAGTAGTAATAATCATACTTGATGTGTCATTATCATGCAGTCAAGAGTCCAGCACTGAATTTACAGAAAATAGCATTATGTGCTCATGACATTTGTGGAGTTCCAAACTGCACTGGCAAAGGTCACTGTTAGCAAGTTAATGAACATTGCAATTAGCAATGCACGTTGTTACATTGCATATATATATATATATATATATATATATATATATATATATATATATATTGTAAATATTCCCCTCTCAAAAATGCTACTTTGTTTAGTGCAAGCTCTGACAATTAAAAAAATAAGATTGAAAGACCTAGCTCACTAGGGGGCTGATTTATAGAAAGTGTCGATGCACAGACTGCAGTGCCACTCTCCCTGCACCCCTTAGCACCTCCTCCCGCCACCCTTTGTGGAGGCAATACCGTCATTTTTTATGACACTATTGAGGTACTCTGCAGGAGTAGCGCCAAAATATTGGCGCTACTCCTGCTGAGTATTTTTTATTTTAAATGCATTCGGTCCAAATAAATTTGGACCATTTAGAATTAAAAAAGAGAAGCACAATCTTACATAGTTGTATAAAATCCATTGGGATCGCAATAACTCATCATAATTCATAAGAACAGTCATTCAAGATACTATAAAAAAATCTAATAATCAACTAGCATATAAAATATTTTAGTAAAATCCTTACAACTAAGATTAAAATCGGACTTAAAATAGGACAATTAGCAAGTTTTGGCATAAAAAAACATCTCTGTAGGCTTGTGTGATCACAGTTTGCTCCTACAGAGGTCGCAAGTTCTTGCTGAAATACAGAAAAGGATGTTGCATATGAGTTAATAAATTCACAATAATGACAGGGTACTTGGCATATTTTAGAAAATAAAAGAAGAAACGAAGAAATATGAATCTTGTTGAAATCTCCCTCAATAAACAAACAAGGGTTCAGCCTAGAGCTCTAGGGGCCCTTCACAGAAGTGAGCCTACGACGAATACACCAAGCCTCCGATAAAAACTTGGTAACTGAAGAGGCAACCAGTGTGGATGTTTCATATTTGCATATTCTGGTGGCATTGGCTCTGTCCAACAGTGATAGATTTTTACAGAGGGGGGTTATCCACTTTCCTCTAGGGCTCTTGTATGAGGGGCAGAAGAACAGAATATGCTCGATTATTTCTTTATAATGAGGGCAAGATATGCATCTATCAGTTGGAGGGACGCTGGATGACCAGTGGGCCGTATAATTGTTGAAAGGCAGGGAACCATATCTAAGCTGTAGATAGAGGGCACAAGCATATGGTGGCATGGGGAGGTTCATGAAAGTCTCAGGACAGGGTTCATGTTTGAATTGGAGGAATTCTGTTGCTAACCTACCCAGCCCGTTTTGGCGCAGTGTATCTTCGTTGACTTTTATCCAGTATCTTCTTTTAACAAGTTGTCTCGCGTTATTGGGAATCAGTTCCGGTTGTTCCCAGTAATGGGAGAGACCTATTTTAACCCAAGCAGATTTCATCTCCTGCAGCCATTGGATTTTGGTCGGGCCCTGAGGAGTAACTATGAGTTCCCTCACCGCCGCCCTGTATGGTTCGAGTTCGGGAGTTTTCCAAAGGCGGATCCAGTAGGAAAGCGATCTCAGGGCCGCTGTGGTTTTGATGCTGTTTAATCCTAACTCGAGCCTGAGAGGAATCATTGGGGTACCTACCCCTAACCGGGAAACCTGTCTAAGGAAGTTGTTTCTTTGGTTTGTAAAATATCCAATCTTCTATGTAATCCCCAGAGTTCTGCTCCATACAGGGCCGCCGCATGGATTTGGGCATTATAGATCTCAGCAATTATAATCAAAGGGGAGCTCGAAGCCTTTCTGGACCTACGTACTAGGGCCCCACCTCTTTGATTTAAGATAAGTGCCCCTTTATCAATGGCTGCCTCCCATTTTCCTGTGGTCGATAATCTAATTCCCAGATAGTCAAACTCTTCCACTTTCTCCAGCGGTATTGAATTCCTTTCGATTCTGACACGTGGTCGTTTTCTGAAAGAGCTGTATATCATAAGTTTCGTTTTTTTAGCGTTGACGTTAAGCCCAAAATCCCTACAGAAAACACAAAATTGGTTAACCAAATTTTGGATCCCCATGGGAGATTTAGCTAGCAAGATTGTATCATCCGCGTACAATAAGCAGGGGATTTTTTCCCCGGCCAGTTTGGGCGAATCGTTTATGCAATTCTCCAAATAGCGGATACAATTATTGATATAAAGCAAGAAAAGGGTAGGAGCCAGAACACACCCCTGCCGGACACCTCTGTTGATAGCCACGGGATCTGTCAACTCACCCTCCTTGCCGCATCTAATTAGGGCATAGGTATTGTCGTGAAGCCGGGTGATAAGACTCAAGAGACCTGAAGGAACCCCCATATTAGAGAGTGTTGACCACAACATATTCCTGGGGATCAAATCAAATGCAGCTCTCAGGTTTATAAAGACCACATACAGATTTCCCCCCCCTAAGTCCACATTCTTCCATTTAATTGCCAGGAATCTCAGGACTTGGTCAGTAGTGCTCACAGCAGGTCTAAACCCTGCTTGTAGATTAGATAGGGCATTAGATTCCAAGATCCATTCATCGAGGCGGCACAAAAGGTGTTTGGCATACATTTTTAGAAAATTGTCTAGGAGACTGATCGGACGATAATTAGCTGGAATATTGGGGCAACCTTTTTTAAAGATGGGGACTATCTCATCCCCTTTCCATGAGTGAGGGATAGGGGCTCCAGCTGTGATTGCATTGCAGATTCGGTTGAGATAAGGAGCCCAAATGTCAGGTCTTGTCTTGTATAGGTAGCCCAGAATCTTATCAGGACCTGGAGCCTTTCCCCAATTTAGTGAATCAATAGCGGCACTTGTTTCAGCTAAGGTAAATATGATCAGGGTAGCGTCATGGGATATTGGAACATCAAGGGACCTAAAGGATACCTCGGGAGGACCTGCATATAATTGGCCAAAATGCTCAACCCAGGCTGCAGGAAGAATTGATGTGCCAGGTACAGAGGCGGAGTCTCCACAGTTTTCTGCTATTAATTTCCAAAACCTGGAGGTATCTTTTGACTTAGCGGTTTCCAGGATAGCTGCCCATCTAGCCTCTTCCCAGCTTCTGCGTGCCTTGGTACATACGTTCTTGTAATCTTTTCTGGCTGTTCTTATAGATTCAACTTGGCCTGTTTTTAGAGCTTTCAATAAAGTGAGCTGTGCTTCCCTACATAAATTGTTAAACCACCGTGCCCGGCACGTTTTCTTGGGATTACTGGTGAACTCTTTTGTGAAAAGGGGTTTTAGGGAATCAAACAATTTACTGTGGGCTGCTAGAAGCCTATCACCCTCATCATCTTCTTTGTAATGAAGCATACACTCCATTTGATTGGCTAGCAGATTGTATATTAATGAAAGATGCTCTGGGATGTAGTAACAGACTCCCATTTTGTATTACGTCTATTATTTGATAAAGCTAGCTGATGGGCATAAGGCTTAGAATGGGGTATCTCAAGTAAAGGGAATAGGCCTCTAGTCGATAAAATCAATGGGTCATGGTCACTCTCTTTATGCTCTTGCACTCTCATATGAACCATATGGCCCCACAGTCGGATATCAAGGAGTATATAATCAATCTGGCTTCTAGACCCTCCTCGTTTGAAAGTGGGATGCAGATTTGTGTCAGAGCAGGAGCGACCATCGCAGGCTCGAAGGCCATAAGTTATTGTAATATCAGCCACTAGATGAGCTGTTTTGTTCAATCTCGGCCTTTTGTTAGAGACTAGCTGTGGAATCCCCCAATAAGCATCCTCTTCTTGATATATCTCTTGAACCAGGGGGTTGGGCTCAAATGTAACGTTAAAGTCCCCTCCAATCAGAATAAAGTGATAGATATTATTTTTGAGTAAACTATCCAATAAAAATAGAGCATTGTGATCTACAGGGGTGCCCTCACTCCTGTTGTAAACATTTATTAATAGTAAAGATTTCTTCTCGGGGATCGTTAACAGTAGAGCCTGTAGGTCAGGGCAGCCCGTATCTATTGCTACAGCTTTAACTCTGAGGGAACTACTTAGCCATATAAGTAACCCTCCCGAAGGTCTCCCAGAGGGTGACTTTCGAGCTGGAACCCAATAGCTTCTAAAACCTAATCTGTGTTTGGGACCCATCACCCAAGTTTCTTGGAATAGACATAGTAGATGTTCTTCGATAAATTGACCCCATTCCGGATTTTGCATTTTGCTTTTCAGCCCTGCTATATTCCAACTAAGAACCTTGGCAAGATCATTGGATTTGGTATGTCTAGCTTCCTTTGGGGGTTGTTTCATGCTAGGAATAATATAGCAGGGAATCGTGCTATTCCCCACTGGCATATAGTTGCCTGCATCTGTGTTGTCCTGTGTGATGTACACTTCACAAAGTGCTGGGCCCGATGAAGTCATATCTAGTGAGGTATCTAAACAGTAGAGCCCTGGATCCCTAGAAGTGATTGTGGGAGGAGGAGCCCCCTCCTTATTGGCTAGATGAAAAGTATTTTCAGAAGTTCCCCGATTATCAGGGTCCGTCAAAGGCGATGGAATTGCTAAAGTAGGAACATTAGGGACAGTATGATTAGTGTATTTAGAAACAAGAGTGTTGGAATCCTCTCCCACAAACCATCACATAGTCAATCTATCTCCGAGAGTGACAGCGATGGATGTCTGGGACCAGGATCAGGGCTAGACCGTGTCTCAATGTCACGAGAGACTTTACGAAACACTAGTGGTTGCCTATTCATGGGTGGCCGTACGGACGGATAAAATGCTTGAAGTCTACACAGAGAGACCATGCCTGCTGAAGAATATGGTCTATCTGCATTTAACGCAAGCTGCCGTACAAGAACGGGGGAGTTGAAATTGATGACAATACGGTCCCCAGTACCGATCTTTTCTAGAGAATCCACCCACCCAACCCTTCTCACCATCAAAATCGAGGATGTCATGGAGAATGCAAACCCTGCATTAAGATGTAACCAATGGATAACCTTATTTTTGAGCTCAGTAAAAGATTCCGGGGTTTTGGTTTTAAGTACAGGCACATTAGAAATAACCAAGACATATGGGCATGACTCCGGGGGGAGTTGCAATGCTCTTATTTCAGTTGGACAAATGGTCTGGGTCCTCTGCAAGGAGCCAGAGAGAACGTGATCACAGGTGGGATTAAAGGTACCAATACTAGGCACTGGGTTTAGCGGAAGGGATACCCTTTCTGGAGGATGGACTGGAGCCATCAGCGGATAAATAATCAAAGTGTTTGGTACTCTGGCAGAACTGGTTGGATCTTGATTTAAAGAGGGAAAGTGGTTCTTGCTCATTAGGGCAGGTCGTCTATTAACACTAACCTGCTCATGAGTAGGGTAAGAATGGTACGAACAGGGTTGGGTGTCTATAGTGGTAGAGGGTGGACACATGTGTAACTGCGGCAACTAGCCGAATTTGGATTCAGAGACCCTCCCTTCTCCTCACACATGCAGACGCCGAATACATCTTCCGACAATCCATATAGACAAACCTAACCGGACACCTCACGATCCAGATGAACTTGGGAAATTGGTTAGTTTTACTTGTTAGCAATGTGGTACCAGCAATAGGCCACAAATGTCCTTATTAAAAGATGACATACTTAATAGCTGTGCACATTATGGTGAAATACTAAACCAAAACATTTATGTTATTAAAAAATGCAAAATAAAAACATGTAAAAAAAACAAGTAACATTAAAAAGAGACCTTATGAACAAAGAAAACATTTTATAACATAAAATAGTTATGCTGGTGCCTAAAATGCATCCTCCTATGTAACTAAGAATGAACTGTCACCCCTGTTTGGGCAACCATCCCTTTCTCTAAATGGAAAACAATATATTGGGGAGAGAAAACTTCAGAACCGTGAATGTACTCCCTGTAGACACACTCGTAAATCATAACACATTGTCAGTCAGTAGCCATGGCAATGTCCTGCATCCATCTAGGCAGACCCCTAAATTCCATTTACTTAAAAGTGTTTCAGATCATGCTAATATTTCTGACCAGTCAAGAAAGAAACAGATTCCACATGTCTAGAAGAATTCTGTGTCCTGTTTTCTTTTGTTTCCCTTAGGGGCACCAGTCATTTGAAAGTGCAGGTTGATAGTCCAAGTTATGATAAATTATACGTTTTCCACACTCTGTGGGCATGTCCCTTTTCCATTTGTATGATCAGGGACCTTTCCGGGACTTCTTATTCTGATGGTTTCTCTTCTCTGTTTGTTTAAGTACATTAAGTATCCTAGTAGTTCTACCAAGGCTTGTACCTGGCCGTCTGCTGAGCCACTTGTGCCTTTTTCTGGTCTCGTCAGTGATTTTATAGTCTACTGAATGCTGGTGCATTTGGAGAAACTCCCTGGTCACCAAATCGGTGAACAGTAGTAGCATTATTAGTATTATTATTTTTAGTAATTATTTATTAGTGTCGTTTTTTATAATACTAATGTCGTAGTCTTATTAGTGTTATTATTTTTTGTAATGATTTATTAGTGTAGTTTTTTATGATAATAACAATATATAAAGTATTATTTGTGTTATAATTATCATTACTAATGTTAGTACAATAAAAGTAGTATTAATCATACTTGATGTGTCATTTGCAGTCAAGAGTCCAGCACTGAATTTACAGAAAATAGCATTTTGTGCTCATGACATTTGTGGAGTTCCAAACTGCACTGGCAAAGGTCACTGTTGGCAAGTTAATGAACATTGCAACTAGCAATGCACGTTGTTACATTGCATATATATATATATATATATATATATATTGTATATATTCCCCTCTCAAAAATGTTACTTTGTTTAGTGCAAGCTCTGACAATTAAAAAAATAAGATTAAAAGACCTAGCTCACTAGGGGGCTGATTTATAGAAAGTGTCGATGCACAGACTGCAGTGCCACTCTCCCTGCACCCCTTAGCACCTCCTCCCGCCACCCTTTGTGGAGGCAATACCGTCATTTTTCATGACACTATTGAGGTACTCTGCAGGAGTAGTGCCAAAATATTGGCGCTACTCCTGCTGAGTATTTTTTATTTTAAATGCATTCGGTCCAAATACATTTGGACCATTTAGAATTAAAAAAGAGAAGCACAATCTTACATAGTTGTATAAAATCCATTGGGATCGCAATAACTCATCATAATTCATAAGGACAGTCATTCAAGATACTATAAAAAAATCTAATAATCAACTAGCATATAAAATATTTTAGTAAAATCCTTACAACTAAGATTAAAATCGGACTTAAAATACGACAATTAGCAAGTTTTGGCATAAAAAAAACATCTCTGTAGGCTTGTGTGATCACAGTTTGCTCCTACAGAGGTCGCAAGTTCTTGCTGAAATACAGAAAAGGATGTCGCATATGAGTTAATAAATTCACAATAATGACAGGGTACTTGGCATATTTTAGAAAATAAAAGAAGAAACGAAGAAATATGAATCTTGTTGAAATCTCCCTCAATAAACAAACAAGGGTTCAGCCTAGAGCTCTAGGGGCCCTTCACAGAAGTGAGCCTACGACGAATACACCAAGCCTCCGATAAAAACTTGGTAACTGAGGAGGCAACCAGTGTGGATGTTTCATGTTTGCATATTCTGGTGGCATTGGCTCTGTCCAACAGTAATATATTTTTACAGAGGGGGATTATCCACTTTCCTCTAGGGCTCTTGTATGAGGGGCAGAAGAACAGAATATGCTCGACTGTTTCTTTATAATGAGGGCAAGATATGCATCTATCAGTTGGAGGGACGCTGGATGACCAGTGGGCCGTATAATTGTTGAAAGGCAGGGAACCATATCTAAGCTGTAGATAGAGGGCACAAGCATATGTTGGCATGGGGAGGTTCATGAAAGTCTCAGGCCAGGGTTCATGTTTGAATTGGAGGAATTCTGTTGCTAACCTACCCAGCCCGTTTTGGCGCAGTGTATCTTCGTTGACTTTTATCCAGTATCTTCTTTTAACAAGTTGTCTCGCGTTATTGGGAATCAGTTCCGGTTGTTCCCAGTAATGGGAGAGACCTATTTTAAACCAAGCAGATTTCATCTCCTGCAGCCATTGGATTTTGGTTGGGCCCTGAGGAGTAACTATGAGTTCCCTCACCGCCGCCCTGTATGGTTCGAGTTCGGGAGTTTTCCAAAGGCGGATCCAGTAGGAAAGCGATCTCAGGGCCGCTGTGGTTTTGATGCTGTTTAATCCTAACTCGAGCCTGAGAGGAATCATTGGGGTACCTACCCCTAACCGGGAAACCTGTCTAAGGAAGTTGTTTCTTTGGTTTGTAAAATATCCAATCTTCTATGTAATCCCCAGAGTTCTGCTCCATACAGGGCCGCCGCATGGATTTGGGCATTATAGATCTCAGCAATTATAATCAAAGGGGAGCTCGAAGCCTTTCTGGACCTACGTACTAGGGCCCCACCTCTTTGACTTAAGATAAGTGCCCCTTTATCAATGGCTGCCTCCCATTTTCCTGTGGTCGATAATCTAATTCCCAGATAGTCAAACTCTTCCACTTTCTCCAACGGTATTGAATTCATTTCGATTCTGACACGTGGTCGTTTTCTGAAAGAGCTGTATCTCATAAGTTTCGTTTTTTTAGCGTTGACGTTAAGCCCAAAATCCCTACAGAAAACACAAAATTGGTTAACCAAATTTTGGATCCCCATGGGAGATTTAGCTAGCAAGATTGTATCATCCGCGTACAATAAGCAGGGGATTTTTTCCCCAGCCAGTTTGGGCGAATCGTTTATGCAATTCTCCAAGTAGCGGATACAGTTATTGATATAAAGCAAGAAAAGGGTAGGAGCCAGAACGCACTCCTGCCGGACACCTCTGTTGATAGCCACGGGATCTGTCAACTCACCCTCCTTGCCGCATCTAATTAGGGCATAGGTATTGTCGTGAAGCCGGGTAATAAGACTCAAGAGACCTGAAGGAACCCCCATATTAGAGAGTGTTGACCATACCATATTCCTGGGGATCAAATCAAATGCAGCTCTCAGGTCTATAAAGACCACATACAGATTTCCCCCCCCCTAAGTCCACATTCTTCCATTTAATTGCCAGGAATCTCAGGACTTGGTCAGTAGTGCTCACAGCAGGTCTAAACCCTGCTTGTAGATTAGATAGGGCATTAGATTCCAAGATCCATTCATCGAGGCGGCACAAAAGGTGTTTGGCATACATTTTTAGAAAATTGTCTAGGAGACTGATCGGACGATAATTAGCTGGAATATTGGGGCAACCTTTTTTAAAGATGGGGACTATCTCATCCCCTTTCCATGAGTGAGGGATAGGGGCTCCAGCTGTGATTGCATTGCAGATTCGGTTGAGATAAGGAGCCCAAATGTCAGGTCTTGTCTTGTATAGGTCGCCCAGAATCTTATCAGGACCTGGAGCCTTTCCCCAATTTAGTGAATCAATAGCGGCACTTGTTTCAGCTAAGGTAAATATGATCAGGGTAGCATCATGGGATATTGGAACATAAAGGGACCTAAAGGATACCTCGGGAGGACCTGCATATAATTGGCCAAAATGCTCAACCCAGGCTGCAGGAAGAATTGATGTGCCAGGTACAGAGGCGGAGTCTCCACAGTTTTCTGCTATTAATTTCCAAAACCTAGAGGTATCTTTTGATTTAGCGGTTTTCAGGATAGCTGCCCATCTAGCCTCTTCCCAGCTTCTGCGTGCCTTGGTACATTCGTTCTTGTAATCTTTTCTGGCTGTTCTTATAGATTCAACTTGGCCTGTTTTTAGAGCTTTCAATAAAGTGAGCTGTGCTTCCCTACATAAATTGTTAAACCACCGTGCCCGCCACTTTTTCTTGGGATTACTGGTGAACTCTTTTGTGAAAAGGGGTTTTAGGGAATCAAACAATTTACTGTGGGCTGCTAGAAGCCTATCACCCTCATCATCTTCTTTGTAATGAAGCATACACTCCATTTGATTGGCTAGCAGATTGTATATTAATGAAAGATGCTCGGGGATGTAGTAACAGACTCCCATTTTATATTACGTCTATTATTTGATAAAGCTAGCTGATGGGCATAAGGCTTAGATTGGGGTATCTCAAGTAAAGGGAATAGGCCTCTAGTCGATAAAATCAATGGGTCATGGTCACTCTCTTCATGCTCTTGCACTCTCATATGAACCATATGGCCCCACAGTCGGATATCAAGGAGTATATAATCAATCTGGCTTCTAGACCCTCCTCGTTTGAAAGTGGGATGCAGATTTGTGTCAGAGCAGGAGCGACCATTGCAGGCTCGAAGGCCATAAGTTATTGTAATATCAGCCACTAGATGAGCTGTTTTGTTCAATCTCGGCCTTTTGTTAGAGACTAGCTGTGGAATCCCCCAATAAGCATCCTCTTCTTGATATATCTCTTGAACCAGGGGGTTGGGCTCAAATGTAACGTTAAAGTCCCCTCCAATCAGAATAAAGTGATAGATGTTATTTTTGAGTAAACTATCCAATAAAAATAGAGCATCGTGATCTACAGGGGTGCCCTCACTCCTGTTGTAAACATTTATTAATAGTAAAGATTTCTTCTCGGGGATTGTTAACAGTAGAGCCTGTAGGTCAGGGCAGCCCGTATCTATTGCTACAGCTTTAACTCTGAGGGAACTACTTAGCCATATAAGTAACCCTCCCGAAGGTCTCCCAGTGGGTGACTTTCGAGCTGGAACCCAATAGCTTCTAAAACCTAATCTGTGTTTGGGAGCCATCACCCAAGTTTCTTGGAATAGACATAGTAGATGTTCTTCGATAAATTGACCCCATTCCGGATTTTGCATTTTGCTTTTCAGCCCTGCTATATTCCAACTAAGAACCTTGGCAAGATCATTGGATTTGGTATGTCTAGCTTCCTTTTGGGGTTGTTTCATGCTTGGAATAGTATAGCAGGGAATCGTGCTATTCCCCACTGGCATATAGTTGCCTGCATCTGTGTTGTCCTGTGTGATGTACACTTCACAAAGTGCTGGGCCCGATGAAGTCATATCTAGTGAGGTATCTAAACAGTAGAGCCCTGGATCCCTAGAAGTGATTGTGGGAGGAGGAGCCCCCTCCTTATTGGCTAGATGAAAAGTATTTTCAGAAGTTCCCCGATTATCAGGGTCCGTCAAAGGCGATGGAATTGCTAAAGTAGGAACATTAGGGACAGTATGATTAATGTATTCAGAAACAAGAGTGTTGGAATCCTCTCCCCACAAACCATCACATAGTCAATCTATCTCCGAGAGTGACAGCGATGGATGTCTGGGACCAGGATCAGGGCTAGACCGTGTCTCAATGTCACGAGAGACTTTACGAAACACTAATGGTTGCCTATTCATGGGTGGCCGTACGGACGGATAAAATGCTTGAAGTCTACACAGTGAGACCATGCCTGCTGAAGGATATGGTCTATCTGCATTTAATGCAAGCTGCCGTACAAGAACGGGGGAGTTGAAATTGATGACAATACAGTCCCCAGTACCGATCTTTTCTAGAGAATCCACCCACCCAACCCTTCTCACCATCAAAATCGAGGATGTCATGGAGAATGCAAACCCCGCATTAAGATGTAACCAATGGATAACCTTATTTTTGAGCTCAGTAAAAGATTCCGGGGTTTTGGTTTTAAGTACAGGCACATTAGAAATAACCAAGACATATGGGCATGACTCCGGGGGGAGTTGCAATGCTCTTATTTCAGTTGGACAAAGGGTCTGGGTCCTCTGCAAGGAGCCAGAGAGAACGTGATCACAGGTGGGATTAAAGGTACCAATACTAGGCACTGGGTTTAGCGGAAGGGATACCCTTTCTGGAGGATGGACTGGAGCCATCAGCGGATAAATAATCAAAGTGTTTGGTACTCTGGCAGAACTGGTTGGACCTTGATTTAAAGAGGGAAAGTGGTTCTTGCTCATTAGGGCAGGTCGTCTATTAACACTAACCTGCTCATGAGTAGGGTAAGAATGGTACGAACAGGGTTGGGTGTCTATAGTGGTAGAGGGTACTGGCTTCTGGGTCTTAATAAAAACTTCTAGTTTCTCCTCTATTATTTGAAGGCGTGTTGCAATTGGAAGAATTAACTTAGAGATCTCTTCTTTTATGAGAACCCTAATAGACTCATTTAACTGTTGGTCGCTGGTGAGAAGCGAGGAGGATGGATCCATGACCTTATTTGGGAGCTGTGTCGGATGGGGGGGACTCAAAGTCCTGGTACGTTTATTTAAAATAACAGGCTCCCTACGTTTCCTTTTGCCCTTAGGATTGGGAACGACGATGGTTGGGGGCTCACTCTTGGAAAGGCTCCTGGTCGGCGAAATCCGCAATGCAGGTGGAATGGAGGCATTTGGCGTTTCACCCTGAGACTTCTGAAGGGTATCTACAGGGGAAAGGGAAAGGGTGGTCGCTATAGGTAGAGATCCTGTATGCGAGGTGGACTGTATGGAAAGGTCATTGTGGGCTACAATAATAGCTGGAGAAGATGGAACTGCTAAACTGTGCTGCACCAGCTCTATTTCTTTCTCTAGAGCCCCAATGGCCTTTTGTAAAAAAACATCTAGGGTTTTATTTGATCCAAGCTTCTCTTCGACCCCCCCCACGCCGTCGACCCATCTTTCTTACTAGAATCTTGGGGCCTTGGAGTGAAACCCAAACTATAGGAATACAAACAAACCCCTCTTACTACTGTTAGAAACCCCGCACCATACGATAATTCGTACACTCCACAACCCCTGCTGCAGATGGCAAGCAAACAGAGGAACCCCCAAAAGCAAAAAGAAAGGGGAATGGCCCGGCCTCTTATGGTCGCGGTCTGGCACGGGACGGTCCCGCGATGCGCAAAAGGTCTTGGAGGGGCTATCCCCGCCCCAAACACCAAGGACCAGTAAGCTAGGGGGGCCTGGTTCCTGCCCCTATCTCTCAAGAAGTCAGCAGAATCCAATAGGCGCAACCCGGAGCACCGGGCGCGCAAAAAGTCTTAAAGGGGCTGTCCCCGCCCCAAACACCAAGGACCAGTGGGCGAGGGGGGCCTGGTTCCTGCCCCTACCCTCAAGAGATCAGCAAAATCCAATAGACACGACCCGGAGCAGCGGGCGCGCAAAAAGTTTTAAAGGGGCTGTCCCCGCCCCAAACACCAAGAACCAGTGGGCGAGGGGGGCCTGGTTCCTGCCCCTACCCCTCAAGAAGTCAGCAAAATCCAATAGGCGCGACCCGGAGCAGCAGGTGCGCAAAAAGTCTCAAAGGGGCTGTCCCCACCCCAAACACCAAGGACCAGTGGGCGAGGGGGGCCTGGTTCCTTCCCCTACCTCGCAAGAAGTCAGCGAGGTTCTCTGACCACAAAGCCGGCACAGCTGCAGGTCAGAATCCTCTCCTTGCAGCCCTCCGAAAGTTGGATGTCAGGGGGGAGGCCCAGCCCAGCCTCTGTCAGGCGCGGACGGGCGCAGGACGGGCCCGCCCTTGGCCCGGGCGCCGCCCGCATGCGTCCTGCGAGACGGGAGCTCAAATCAAAGTTTAAAGGGCTCCTGCCCTGTCAGCTGCTGCCTCCTGCCGCCGCCGCCCACAAACGTGCGTCCCGCGAGGCGGGAGCACAAATTAAAGTTTAAAGGGCTCCTGCCCTGTCAGCTGCTGCCTCCTGCCGCCGCCGCCCACAAACGCGCGTCCTGCTGAGTACATAGGGACCAATTCTAAAGAATGGAAGCTCTTGAGCAGGTGTTAAAAGTGCAGTAAAAAAATGGCATATCTCATAGATTTCCTTACGCCATTTTTCCGGCTCCCCTAACAGGGGAATGCCCCCTTTGCACACATTATACCTGGCGCAGGCATAATGTAGCGCAAAGGGTTGCAGTGTGGTGCAATGCATGCACTGCGCCACCCTGTAAATACAGCGCGTGGATTTCGGCCTCGTTGGGCCACATTAACATAAAAAATAATGATGTTAATGTGGCGCTAGAGCATTATAAATATGTCCCTAGGTGTGCTAAGAATATACTGGGTTCTGCTAAAACTATGATCTTTAGAGACAACGATCTTAGCGGAAGCATTGAATTGACCCTTCCTTGCCATAGTGCTGATGCCGAAGGGCATTTGCCACCCTAAAATGACCTTTTCCTATGAGCGCTCTGAGATGGCGTGACTTGACTTTGGATTCATTATGAAACACAAAAGGTCCAGTATCAAGCACTGAAAGTCAGTGTGTATTTTTCCAACTGGTAATTATTCCCTATTCTTTGACCTGGGCAGATCAACCCATCAAGAAGATTGGTCAATATAACTCCTACACTTTATTTATACTGTGAGGAGTTCTAGTTTGGAGATGAGATAAAAATAACATTCAGGGTATACAAGTGTCAGGAGATACTTGTAAACTACTTCTTTACACCAGTGATATTCTCTTATTTATCCCCAGTTTCAGATCTTTGGTTACAGAATTTGATGACTGAGATCCAAAGCAAAGTCTAATTAACAGTTAATGAACTTAACCTTTGTCTTGAGAATTCTGAAAGCCCATGGGCTAGCCCAGTGGTGCTTGTACCAAAGCCTCACACAAAAGATGGACAAAGGGAGATGAGGTTTTGTGCAGATTACAGAGGTCTCAATCAGGTAACAAAAACTGGTGCTCATCCTACACCCAGGGCAGATGAGCTCATTGATACACTGGCATCTGCTAAGTATCTTAGCACTTTTGATTTGACTGCAGGGTATTGGCAGATCAAATTGGCAGAAGATGCTAAACCGAAGACTGTATTTTCAACTATAGGAGGGCACTACCAATTTACAGTGATGCCCTTTGGTTTGAAAAATGCACCTGCCACTTTTCTGAGGTTGGTGAACACAGTCCTGCAAGGGTTGGAGGCTTTCACTGCAGCATATCTTGATGATATTGCTGTATTTAGCTCAACCTGGGATGAGCACCTGGTCCACGTTTGGAAAGTTTTGGAGGCCCTGCAAAAGGCAGGCCTCACTATCAAGGCCTCAAAGTGCCAGATAGGGCAGGGTAAGGTGGTTTATCTGGGACACCTGGTAGGTGGAGAACAGATTGCACCACTACAGGGGAAAATCCAGACAATCATGGATAGGGTTCCACCTACAACTCAGACCCATGTGAGAGCCTTTTTAGGCCTCACAGGTTATTACAGGAGATTCATTAAAAACTATGGCTCCATTGCAGCCCCTCTTAATGATCTCACAAGTAAGAAAATGCCTAAGAAGGTGTTATGGACAGCTAGCTGTCAGAAAGCTTTTGAGGAGCTCAAACAGGCCATGTGCTCTGCACCTGTTCTAAAAAGCCCATGTTACTCCAGGAAATTCATTGTTCAAACTGATGCATCTAAATTAAGGGTAGGGGCAGTCTTATCACAACTGAATTCTGAGGGCCAGGATCAACCATTTGCTATTATCAGCAGAAGGTTGACCCCTAGAGAAAAGCGTTGGTCTACCATAGAGAGGGAGGCCTTTGCTGTGGTCTGGGCACTGAAAAAGTTGAGGTCATACCTGTTTGGCACTCACTTTATTGTTCAGACAGACCACAGACCTCTACTTTGGTGAAAACCCTAAATTGTTGAGGTGGTCCATATCTGTACAGGGAATGGACTATACAGTAGAACATAGACCTGGGAGTACCCACTCCAATGCAGATGGACTCTCCAGAAATTTCCACTTAGACAATGATGACTCATCAGGTCATGGCTAGTCTTATTGCCCTTCGTTTGGGGGAGGGGGGTTTGTAGGAAAGTACCATCTTGCCTGGCATGTTACCCCCATATTTCATTGTATGTGTGTTGTTTTAGTCCATGTGTCACTGGGACCCTGCCAGGCAGAGCCCCAGTGCTCATAGTATGTGCCCTGTATGTGTTCCCTGTGTGATGCCTAACTGTCTCACTGAGGCTCTGCTAACCAGCACCTCAGTGGTTATGCTCTCTCTGCTTTCCAAATTTGTCACTAACAGGCTAGTAACTAAATTTACCAATTCACATTGGCATACTGGTACACCTATATAATTCCCTTGTATATGGTACTGAGGTACCCAGGGTATTGGGGTTCCAGGAGAGCCCTATGGGCTGCAGCATTTCTTTTGCCACCCATAGGGAGCTCTGACCATTCTTACACAGGCCTGCCACTGCAGCCTGTGTGAAATAACGTCCACGTTATTTCACAGCCATTTACCACTGCACATAAGTAACTTATAAGTCTATCAGAGTCACCAGACCCTCGGGGTCTGCGCACGTTCTCAACACGTCCACCACTGAACAGCTCAAAGACTCGGATAGATAAATCACAGAGGCTAAGAGAGTTCAAGAGGGGAAGAGGGGATTAGGAAGGGAACAGCTGGGAAGGAGACCTGTAGTAAGAAAAAGGTTAAAACACACAATATGAAAATTACATCTCATGAAATCAATACTAGACTATGGCCCTCATTCGGACCTTGGCGGGCGGCGGAGGCCGCCCGCCAAAGTCCCGCCGTCAGGTTACCGTTCCGCGGTCGAAAGACCGCGGCGGTAATTCTGACTTTCCCGCTGGGCTGGCGGGCGGCCGCCTTCAGGCCGCCCGCCAGCCCAGCGGGAAAGAGGCTTCCACGATGAAGCCGGCTCGGAATCGAGCCGGCGGAGTGGAAGCTGTGCGACGGGTGCAGTTGCACCCGTCGCGTATTTCACTGTCTGCGCAGCAGACAGTGAAATACATTTAGGGGCCCTCTTACGGGGGCCCCTGCAGTGCCCATGCCAGTGGCATGGGCACTGATGGGGCCCCCAGGGGCCCCGCGACCCCCCCCCTACCGCCATCCGGTTCCCGGCGGGAGAACCGCCGGGAACTGGATGGCGGTAGGGGGGGTCGGAATCCCCTCGGCGGCGCAGCTAGCTGCGCCACCTTGGAGGATTCCAATGGGCGGCGGTACACTGGCGGGAGCCCGCCAGTGTTGCCGGTCCGACCGCGGCTTTACCGCCGTGGTCGGAATGCCCATTGGAGCACCGCCGGCCTGTCGGCGGTGCTCCCGCGGTCCTCCAACCCGGCGGTCATGGACCGCCAGGGTTGGAATGACCACCTATGACTCTAAGCCTAGTAATTCTGAAAACATGAACAACCTAAGAATTTTGAATAAAATAACTAAGTTTCAAGATGGCCGGATACCTGTAAGGGAATCAAGATGGATTAAATGAAACTTTCAAATTCAAGTACTTTCCTTTACATGAAAATCAGGAAAAAACATTCCGAATAAGTTCTAAACCAGTCATATGAATCCTTTTTTGAGAATGCATACTAGGACCATGCAATATTACATCTAGAAACTCTGGTCTTCTGTGTTCTCTTGAAATGTTTCAACACGAATTGCGCACATTGCAGATTTTCATATATATAGTAAACACCATAAAAGGATTGTGCACCATGAATAACACAATATGGATTCAGGAAACAAATCACACAACTTGTCAACTCGAATATTGCCTAATAAATGTCTTAGAATAAATGGCATACAATGAACAACATGAATTAAGCTTGAAGAGAGAATCGTGCGTCTTGCTGATTCGAGTGCCACCATGTAAAAAGTCAAGAAATGGTAGCACGCAATGAATATCAAGGTTAAATCACCATTAAACGAATTGCGCATCTTGCCGATTCGTAAGCCACGACGTAAATGCCCAAAAATAACAGCAGGCAATGAATAACAAGATTAAAGCACCATTAAAATGAATTGCGTGTCTTTTGCCGATTCTTAAGCCACCATGTAAATGTCAAGAAATGGTAGCGCGCAATGAATAACAAAGTCAAATCATCATGAAACGAATCGCGCGTCTTGCCGATTTGCAAGCCACCATGCAAATGTCAAGAAATGGTAGCGCGCAATGAATAATCAAGATCAAATCAGCATGAAACGAATCGAGCGTCTTGCCAATTCGCAACCCACCATGCAAATGTCAAGAAATGGTAGCGCGCAATGAATAACAAAATCAAATCAGCATGAAATGAATTGCGCATCTTGCCGATTCGCAAACCACCATGCAAATGTCAAGAAATGGTAGCGAGCAAAGTAATCTGTTAATCATTAAAGAATTAGGCCAAGAATATGAAAGTTCTCGATAACGGCGTCGGGAGGTCAGCCCAACCACCGTCTTACCTCCCAGAACAAGGATCACCAATGAAGAATGAAGGGCAGAGGCCTGGAAGATCAAATAGGCCACGGGGCAGGAGCTCAGGAAGTAGCTGTTGCTCTGCACCGGGACCTCTGAATAGTGAGCACTTGGAGCTGGGCTGGCTCCCTTTTATAGAGTCTTGGCCCAGCCCACAACCGCACCCAGGCATGCTGCAGGAAAAGTCTCTGGAAGGCCCTGGAAAGGGACCACACCCTAACACACTCTGAAAGCCTGCAGCAATACATTGCAAATGAACAGTATTTGTAAACACATAAAAAATAAGTCTTCAGGATTAAACTCTGCAATGCAAAATATTAAACAACAACATTGACAGTACTCCCCTCTCCCAGACGCGCTCTAGGGCCTGGTTTGCCTGGATTAAGACGATGAAAGTGTCTCACAAGTACTGGAGCAGGAACATCAGATGCGGAAACCCATGAGTTACTTACAAGACCATAACCTTTCCATGAGATTAAGTACCATAGATTACGCCCTCTCAGTTTAGAATCCAACACTTTCTTAACTTCGTATTCTTCTTTCCCTTGTACTAGAACAGGAGCTGGATGAGGGTGGACTTTTTGGACTGCCTTCTTCAAGAGGGAAGTGTGGAACACTGGATGAATCTGTAAGGATCTGGGCAATTGTAGTTTATAGGTCACCGGATTATTTGCTGGAGGACAGTGTAAGGACCTATGAATTTGGGGCTAAACATGTGCTTCTTTTTTAAATCTATGTGTTTTGTGGAAAGCCACACTTTGTCACCTGGTCGGTATTGCGGTCCCTTGCAATGTTTCTTGTCATAATGCCTTTTGTATTTTTGTTTGGCTTTTTCTAAATGCTGTTGAATCAGTTTCTGGGTTTGATGCAAATGCTGAATGGTTTCTGACACAGCTGGAGTAAGAGAACTTTCTTGAGGAATTGTGATGGGCAAGGTGTCAGGATGATAGTCAAATAAACCAAAAAAGGGTGTAACGCCAATAGAAGTGTGGAATGAGTTATTGTAGGCTAACTCAGCTAACCAGAGCATAGATGTCCAGAATGAAGTGCCTTTTCAGCGTAGGCATGTAGGTATTGTTTCAAAGTCTGATTTAGTCTCTCCGTTTGACCATCTGTTTGAGGATGGTGACTAGTAGATAGTGTAGATGTCACTTGGAGTGTTTCACACCATGTCTTCCAGAAATTGGAGGCGAATTGCGACTCCCGATCGGAGAGGATAACTTTTGGCAGTCCATGATAAAGAACCACTCTGCTCAGTAAAATAGTTGCCAATTCATTAGAAGTGGGCAATTTCTTACAGGCAATGAAATGTCCATATTTCGTGAGACTATCTACTACCACCAGAATTACTGAATGCTGTTGAACCACTGGCAGACCGGTAATAAAGTCTAAAGAAATGTGTTCCCATTGACGACTTGGGGTTGGAAGAGGATGTAACAACCCTTTTGGTTTTGAATGACTTGTTTTAGTGCGAGAACAGACTTCGCAGTTGTTTACCATTGCTTTTACATCTTTTGTTAGGGTAGGCCACCAAAAATAGCGTTGGATCAGTTCAAGAGTTTTAGGAGTACCTGGGTGAACTGCCGTAGGTATAACATGCAACCAATGAAACACTATCTTGTGAAGTTTGGTAGTGGGTACAAACAAACGAGCGTCCTGAAAGGGTAGTCCTTGCTTGATTGACCTTTTGGGTTCTGCTTGGGCCCATGTTTGCCATTTCTCAACAGTGAAAGAGTTGCAAATTTATTCAAAGAAATTTTCAGTTTTTATGATGCATAGAACCTTGTCAGGAGCAATAATAGCTCTGGAGGCTTGAAATGCAGGCAACGTGGTAGACTCTTGGTGGGACAAGGCGTCAGCTTTGCGATTATCTTTACCAGGCTGAAAGGTTACTACAAAATCAAATTCGGCAAAAAACAGCATCCAGCATAATTGGAGAGGAGTCAAAAGTCTGGCGGAACTCATGAATTGAAGATTACGATGATCAGTAAATACTGTGACAGTGTATTTGGCACCCAACAAATGATGTCTCCATTCTTTAAAGGCGTCACGAATCGCCAGAAGCCCTTTTTCAGCAATGACATAGTTCTTTTCAGCTTCGTTCAACTTCCGAGACATATAAGCTACAGGATGGAGTTGACCAGTGTCTTTATTTCATTGCGATAAGACGTCTCCTATTGCTACATCTGAAGCATCAGCTTCCACTATGAAAGGTTGATTCGCATCAGGATTAGTCAAGACTGGGGCAGTGGAGAAAGCTTCCTTCAAAGTAGAGAAGGCTTGGTCAGCTTCTAGGGACCATGCAAACTTTTCTTTCTTTCTTAATAGTTTGGTGATTGGAGCCACTGTCTGGGAGAAATGATTTATGAACCTCTGGTAAAAATTTGCAAACCCCAGGAAACATTGTACATCACGAACAGTCTTTGGGGTGGGCCAATCAGATACGGCTTTTACTTTCTTTTCTGCCATCACCATACCTTGAGGGGTAAGAATAACCCCTAAAAACTCAACTGTGGTAACATGAAACTCACACTTGGTTAGTTTGCAATATAAATGGTGTTTTCGAAGGGCTGCAAGAATTTTCTTGACATGTTGGACATGTTCGTTGTCATTGTCTGAGTAGATCAAAATGTCAACGATGTATACTATGGCAAATATGTCGAGGTACTCTCTAAGAACGTCATTCAAGAAAAATTGAAATGCTGCTGGAGCATTACACAGACCAAAAGGCATGACGGTGTATTCAAAAAGGCTATATCTTGTCTTGAACGCTGTTTTCCATTCGTCACCCTCTCTCATTCTGACCAAATGATAAGCACCTCGAATGTCAAGCTTTGTGTAGATTTTTGCTTTCTTTACTTGTTCCAATAAGACCGGGATTAGGGGTGAAGGATATTTATTCTTGATGGTGACTTTGTTCAATCCCCTATAGTCGATACAAGTTCGAAGTTCTGCATTAGCTTTTGGAACAAAAAACAAAGGCGAAGCTGCAGGAGACTTAGAGGGGCGAATGAAACCATTCTCCAAAAATTGATCTAGGTATTTTCGTAAATGTTGATTTTCATGTTCTGACAGGGCATACACACGACAGTTGGGAAGTATCGCACCTGGGGCTAGGTCAATTTGGCAGTCATAAGATCTATGAGGAGGTAGGGTCTCTGCTCCTTTCTCATCAAATATATCTTTGTAAGATGAATACTGTTTGGGCAGCTGAATTTCTTTCTCTGCAGCAGTAGCTTTGTAAGAGTTGCAGACTTTTGATACTTGAATCTTTTGGAGACACTGGGCCAGATGTAGGAAAAATAAAAATTGCGAGTCGCATTTTGCGAGTCAATGCGACTCGCAAAATGCGACTCGCAATTTGGTATGCCAGGAAATAAACCGGTCCGATTTAGCGACTCGCATCCGGACTCGCAATGCTGTGTGCGAGTCCGCAGATTGCGAGGTCGCTGTTTGCGAGTGTGCAAAAAACAAACTCACAATTAGCGAGTTGGAGTCGCAAATTGCGACTTCCCTCAAAATTGCTTGCAGGTGCAGCAGAACACTCCAGAAAGCACACCAAAACACTCTGGAAACACTTCCTGGCACATGATGATGACATCACAGCCAGGAAGTTAACAACTACACCTGGGAGGAGGCTGGACCACACCCTTTTACAACTGCCAGTCTGCACACTGAGCTAGCTGCAGCAGCCATGGAGGGAACCCCCCGAAAAAGGAAAATTAAATTCTCTGAGAGGGAGCTTGAGGTGCTGACCGAAGAATGTTGTCAGCACCATGATGAGCTCTTTGGGAGAGCTGCCCTCACTGTTCCAGAGGCCACCAAAAAGAAAATCTGGCAGGAAATGCAAGAGAAAATCAATGCCCTGGGGGTGAGCCACAGGACAATTGAGGACATAAGGAAGAGGTGGTATGACCTCCGCTCCCGGACCAAGGAGAGGGTGGCAGAAAGGCTCCGGGAGATGAGAGGCACTGGAGGGGGACCATCATCTGTGCCACCACCCACACCCCTTGAAGACAGGATTGAGCAAACCTTTGAGCCGGAGGCAGTGTGTGGATTTGGGGACCTGGACACTTCAGAGCCCAGCACATCAACCGGTGAGTACCATGTGATAAGCCTGTACCCCTATCAATGTCATACCCCACCCACCATGTACACATGTGCATGCACAACCAAATTAGCTCCATTTCAGGGTAGAAAAAGCCAGAATGATGCATTATGGGAAATGTAGTCCAATAGGCAGTGCATAGGCAAATGTTTATTAGGAATTGTGCAAAAGATACTAGACACTGACAGTGTGTTCCCCATGTCCCACAGGTCTCCAGCAAGACACCCCCTACACCCCAAGCACCCAGGCCCAGGAGGACACCCCAGGACCCTCCAGCACAGTCAGCAGCATTCCTGCAGTTGTAACGCCTGCTGCAACAGCAACGCCAGGAGCTGCCCCAGCAACAGCCAGGGAGGATACAGGTGCGAGGACAGGGCAGCCACCACTGCGCAGGCGTCGCAGGGCAAGAGCGTCTGATTTCCGGATTCATCCTCCAACCAGCAGTGAGGCACATCTGCTGCTGGGTCAGCGCCTGCAGAACACAATATTGGGCAGGATCAGTGGGGTGCTGCACCGCATTGAAAGACAAAACCATGCAAGCATGCGGCAGCTCAACAGGCGGATGGACCTGATGTGCCAGAACACTGGGGACATTGCCTCTGCCATCAGGGAACTGGCGGCCAGACTGCTGGGTCAGGTAGAGGCAGGGCGGCGCAGGGATCGCCAGATTATGTTAAGACTGGACAGGATGGCCACATCAATCGGCAGGCTAGCCATCAACACAACAGGCCTATCGAGGAGGACAGTTGGCCTGCAAATTGAGATGGGCCATTTTGCTGGGGATGTTGCCAGGGGCCTGGGACGTCTCACACATATCATAGAACTAATGGAGACACGTGAGATGTCGAGGGCCACCGGGGAAACACCCCAAGATAGTGAAGAGGGCTCCACAGTGAGCAGTGTATCTGCCACTGACAGTAGGGTGCTAAGTAGTGGGAGGCAGAGCACCATAGATGCGGCTGGGACCAGCCAGGCTGGCAGGAGGGGCAGGAGAAGTTAGCCAACAGCCCGGACAAACAAATGTGGCACATGGCTTTAATGTGCCACATGAGTGGTTGGCATTTCCCTGCCCATGGACAATTTCATCTTGTATATAGTTCATGCATTACATTATTAAAACAGTTATTTTTCTTCCACTTAACAAAAGGAGTGTTTGGTTAATGGGTGAGTATGGTGGGAGTTTACACGTACCGTCCAAAATATTGCGTTGCAATGTGTTCCCGTCTCAGTCTGCCTTGATTAGCTAGACTCCTATCCCCATGATGGCGGTGTGGTTGTTCTTGCTCTTCCTCATCAGGATCTGGGTCTGCAGGGGTGAGAGGTAGCCCACATCTGGTGGCTATGTTGTGCATGATGGCGCATGCGACCACAATTTTGAAGGCGGTAATGGGGGTGTATTGGAGGGCGCCTCCGCTGCGGTGGAGGCATCGGAATCTTGCTTTCAGGAGTCCGAAGGTGCGCTCTATGAGGTTCCTGGTCCTCTTATGCGCACTGTTGTATTGCCTCTCTGAATCATTGCTGGGTGTTAAAAATGGAGTCATGATCCATGGCCTTAGAGCATATGCACTGTCACCTGTTGGGCACAAAAGTACACTGTTAGTAAGTCCAGATAGTCGTGCACAGTGACCTGTGTGTATGTCTGCAAGGTGTATGCAGCTCTACCTAGGAGGTATCCGTCTCCAAACTCCCCACGTTCCAGGCGTTGATGTATCCCACTATGTCTAAAAATGTATGAGTCATGGGTACTGCCTGGAAACTTAGCTACGATGTCCGTGATGACGTAATGGGCATCACAAACAACCTGTATGTTGAGTGAGTGGCTACACTTTCTGTTGCGGAAAATATGTTCCAGATTAGCGGGGGGCATATTTGAATGTGTGTCCCATCTACACATCCAATGACATGGGGGAAGTGGGCAATGCGGTAAAAGTCCAGCTTCGTGCTGTTAATTTCTGCCTCATTCCTTGGTAAGTATATGAACTGAGACCTGTGCGCTACTAAGGCATCTAGGAATGCCCTGAGGAACCTTGACACTGCACTTTGGGATACCCCACCTGCCACGGCAATGACCCCCTGATAGCTCCCTGAGGCCAAGAGGTGCAGTGCGCATAGTACTTGCACATGCGTAGGGATGGCGCAGCCACGCAGAGTCTTGTGTTCTAGCTGTGGTTTTAGTAAATCTATTAATTCTAGAATGGCAGCGCTGCTAAGGCGGTATTTATCATAGATCTCCTCTTCAGTTTGCTGGAAAAGGGTCTGCCTTGTTCTATATATCTTCTCCTGTCTGTGGCCCCTCCTCCTCCTCTGCTGGGCTGCGTAGACTCTCCTCCTCACTGCTATCAGGTATATGTCCGCCATCTTGAGTGACCCTGATGCCTTCTGGGTCTCCTTTTATACTTTGGTAATGGTTACCACCTGCTCTGAGTTAGTGGTAAATGCGACTTGCAAACTGGGCTTTTTGCGACTAGTCGCATTTTGCGAGTTGCAATTGCATAAGGTTTGCGACTCGCAAATTGCGACTTGCAATTTGCGGGTCGCAAAATGGGGTCGCAACGGATGCGACTCGCAAACGGGTCCCATCGCTTTTTGCGAGTCGGAAATGGGCTTTTTGCATCCCATTTCCGATTTTGCACTGTCGCAAATTGCGAATCGGCCCGTTTGCGAGTCGCAATCGTTTGCTACATCTGGCCCATTGTTCTTTATATAGCACAGATAAGAACATGATTTTTCGTTCTGCCCAATTGATCTCTGGATTGTGATGAGTTAACCATGGCAAGCCAAGGATAATCCCATATTGGGGAGCATGGATCACGTCAAAGATGATTTTCTCTTAATGTTTCTTTCTTTGATTCTTATCTTCACAAATCATCGATAAGGGAATAGTCTGAAGAGTTACTGGACCTTCAGTCAAGAGTTTTCCATCGACTGCCTGGATGATTTCTGGGGTCTTCTTTTCAATACATGGGATCCCCCATGCACAAACCAATTGGGCGGCAACAAAGTTCCCAGTAGCCTCAGAATCGACTAGAGCTTTTTTGAAATAGATCTTTTTCTTCACCTGAACTCTTATTTCCAGTTTAAGATGTCTAGATTGTGAAGGGTCCACAGTGACACCCAAGAGCAACCCTTCTCCGCATCTCGGGTATTTTAGTTTTCCAACTCGAATGGTGCATTGGCTGCGACCTTCTGAACTGGACCTTGCTTGCTCTTTTGGTTTGATTGGGCAATCTTTGGCAAAATTACCCTTCCGCCCACAATAAAGACATTGTCCATTTTTTCTGCGTAGGTCCTTTTCGTCTTTGGTCAAAGGTCTTCTGATGGTTCCAATTTCCACCGGTTCCGGCGTTCTTTCTTTCGGAGTTCTTGAGTCTCTGTTATCATGAAGACGCCATGAATATTTTTCAGTCTTTTTGCGCATTCCTTTACGTTCTGAGAAACGATGATCAAGCCTCAAGACAAGGTTTATTAATTCTTGACAGTCTGTAGGTTGTGGGTCAATTTGCGCATAGATATCTTTTAGTTCCTCTTTGAGTCCCTTGTAAAACAAGACCACTTGTTTTTCTTCAGGCAGGATGTCTCGGCAACCAGGTGGTTAAAGTTGGCTAGATACGAAACTAGGTCCTGATTCCCTTGGTGTAAATCTAATAATTCACGATCTGCTGACTGTGTTACAGTTCTACGATCAAAAACTCTCTCAAACTCATGAACAAAATTTCTCCAGTTGTACAACAAGGGACTATCTTTACGCACAAGAGGAATTGCCCAGGTAGCTGCATCCCCAGACAGATATGATAACAAGAAAGCTACTTTGGACTGGGCATCTGTGAAAGTATGTGGTCTACAGGTGAAGTGTAGTTCCACTTGAACCAGGAAAGATTGCGCTTTCAAAGGGTCACCTGAAAAACGTTCTGGGGGAGCTAAAGGAATTGCGGAAGGGACATTGAGGGAAATGCTTGTCGGATTACTTCCAGAAGTCTGAGAAGAAGTACCTGGCCAAGACCACCTGTGGGACTTTGTTCCTTCTTCTCTACCTTATCTTGTAACTGACTCACTCTCTCAGCTAGGCTAGTTGTCAATTCTTTGGATGATACCACCTCTGCCTGGAGCTGAGTGATAGCCTTGTCTAACTCGTCCAGCGTGGCCATGCTGAGAACATCCACAAACCAGGAGGATAATAATTTGTGGGCTCGCTATTCTGTCAAAGTCACCAGATTCTCGGGGTCTGCGCACGTTCCCAACACGTCCACCACTGAACAGCTCCAAGACTCTGATAGATAAATCACAGAGGCTAAGAGAGTTCAAGAGGGGAAGAGGGGATTAGGAAGGGAACAGCTGGGAAGGAGACCTGTAGTAAGAAAAAGGTTAAAACACACAATATGAAAATTACATCTCATGAAATCAATACTAGACTATGACTCTAAGCCTAGTCATTCTGAAAACGCTTCAAGATGTCCGGATACCTGTAAGGGAATCAAGATGGATTAAATGAAACTTTCAAATTCAAGTACTTTCCTTTACATGAGAATCAGGAAAAAACATTCTGAATAAGTTCTAAACCAGCCATATGAATCCTTTTTTGAGAATGCATACTAGGACCATGCAATATTACACCTAGAAACTCTGGTCTTCTGTGTTCTCTTGAAATGTTTCATCACGAATTGCGCACATTGCAGATTTTCATATATATAGTAAACACCATAAAAGGATTGTGCACCATGAATAACACAATATGGATTCAGGAAACAAATCACACAACTTGTCAACTCGAATATTGCCTAATAAATGTCTTAGAATAAATGGCATACAATGAACAACATGAATTAAGCTCGAATAGAGAATCGTGCGTCTTGCCGATTCGAGTGCCACCATGTAAAATGTCAAGAAATCGTAGCAAGCAATGAATATCAATGTTAAATCACCATTAATCGAATTGCGCATCTTGCCGATTCGTAAGCCATGATGTAAATGCCAAAAAATAACAGCGCGCAATGAATAACAAGATTAAAGCACCATGAAAACGAATTGCGCGTCTTTTGCCGATTCTTAAGCCACCATGTAAATGTCAAGAAATGGTAGGGCTCAATGAATAACAAAGTCAAATTATCATGAAACGAATCGCGCGCCTTGCCGATTCGCAAGCCACCATGCAAATGTCAAGACATGGTAGCGCGCAATGAATAATCAAGATCAAATCAGCATGAAACAAATCACGCGCCTTGCCAATTCGCAAGCCACCATGCAAATGTCAAGAAATGGTAGCGCACAATGAATAACAAGATAAAATCAGCATGAAACGAATCGCGCGTCTTACCGATTCGCAAGCCACCATGCTAATGTCAAGAAATGGTAGTGCGCAAAGTAATCTGTTAATCATTAAAGAATTAGGCCAAGAATATGAAAGTTCTCGATTACGGCGTCGGGAGGTCAGCCCAACCACCGTCTTACCTCCCAGAACAAGGATCACCAATGAAGAAAGAAGGGCAGAGGCCTGGAAGATCAAATAGGCCACCGGGACAGGAGCTCAGGAAGTAGCTGCTGCTCTGCACCGGGACCTCTGAATAGTGAGCACTTGGAGCTGGTCTGGCTCCCTTTTATAGAGTCTTGGCCCAGCCCACAACCACAACCAGGCATGCTGCAGGGAAAGTCACTGGAAGGCCCTGGAAAGGGACCACACCCTAACACACTCTGAAGGCCTGAAGCAATACATTGCAAATGAACAATATTTGTAAACACATAAAAAATAAGTCTTCAGGATTAAACTCTGCAATGCAAAAGATTAAACAACAACATATCAGCACAATGCATAAATTACGTTGTTTTGAGAGTGCTGGGTTTTTGCATTCTAGTCGCCAATGGAGCGCGCACTGCCCTGGTGTTGACAAGTCACCTATATGTCGAACCTTCACTTAGTGAAGGTTGGGTGCAAAGTTACTTAGTGTGTGGGCACCCTGGCACTAGCCAAGGTGCCCCCACATCGTTCAGGGCAAATTCCCCGGACTTTGTGAGTGCAGGGACACCATTACATGCGTGCACTACACATAGGACACTACTTATGTATGGCGTCACAATGGTAACTCCGAACATGGCTATGTAACATGTCTACAATCATGGAATTGTCACCCCAATACCATTCTGGTGTTGGGGGACAATTCCATGATCCCCCGGGTCTCTAGCACAGAACCCGGGTACTGCCAAACTGCCTTTCCGGGGTCTCCACTGCAGCTGCTGCTGCTGCTGCCAACCCCACAGACAGGTTTCTGCCCTCTTGGGGTCCAGGCAACTGTGGCCCAGGAAGGCAGAACAAAGGATTTCCTCTGAGAGAGGGTGTTACACCCTCTCCCTTTGGAAATAGGTGTGAAGGGCTGGGGAGGAGTAGCCTCCCCCAGGCTCTGGAAATTCTTTGATGGGCACAGATGGTGCCCACCTCTGCATAAGCCAGTCTACACCGGTTCAGAGATCCCCCAGCCCTGCTCTGGCGCGAAACTGGACAAAAGAAAGGGGAGTGACCACTCCCCTGACCAGTACCTCCCAGGGGAGGTGCCCAGAGCTCCTCCAGTGTGTCCCAGACCTCTGCCATCTTGGAAACAGAGGTGTTGGGGGCACACTGGACTGCTCTGAGTGGCCAGTGCCAGCAGGTGACGTCAGAGGCTCCTTCTGATAGGCTCTTACCTCTCTTGGTAGCCAATCCTCCTTCCTTGGTAACCAAACCTCCTTTTCTGGCTATTTAGGGTCTCTGCTTTGGGGAATTCTTCAGATAACGAATGCAAGAGCTCACCAGAGTTCCTCTGCATCTCCCTCTTCACCTTCTACCAAGGATCGACCGCTGACTGCTCCAGGACACCTGCAAAACCGCAACAAAGTAGCAAGATGACTACCAGCAACATTGTAGCACCTATTCCTGCCGGTTTTCTCGACTGTTTCCTGGTGGTGCCTGCTCTGGGGGTAGCCTGCATTCACCCTGCACCAGAAGCTCTGAAGAAATCTCCTGTGGGTCGACGGAATCTTCCCCCTGCTAACGCAGGCACCAAAAGACTGCATCACTGGTCCTCTGGGTCCAATCTCATCCCAACGAGCTTGGTCCCTGGAACACAGCAACTCTGTCCAAGTGACTCCCACAGTCCAGTGACTCTTCAGTCCAAGTTTGGTGGAGGTAAGTCCTTGCCTCCCCACGCTAGACTGCAAAGCTGTGTACCACATGATTTACAGCTGCTCCTGCTCCTGTGCACTCTTCCAGGATTTCCTTTGTGCACAGCCTAGCCTGGGTCCCCAGCACTCCGTCCTGCAGTGCACAACCTTCTGAGTTGTCCTCTAATGTTGTGGTACCCCCTTTTGTAACTTCGCATGGACTTCTGTTCACTCTTCTTCTAAGTGCCTGTTGGGGTACTTCTGCTGCCTGCTTCTGTGAGGGCTCTCTGAGTTGCTGAGCGCCCCCTCTGTCTCCTCCTCCAAGACGCGACATCCTGCTCCTTCCAGGTCCTCAGCAGCACCCAAAAACCTCTACCACAACTCTTGCAGCTAGCAAGGTTTGTTTGTGTTATTTCTGCGTGGGAACACCTCTGCAAGCTTCATCGCAACGTGGGACATCCGTCTTCTAAAGGAGAAGATCCTAGTCTTCTTCTTTCTTGCAGAACTCCAAGCTTCTTCCAACTGGAGGCAGCTTTCTTGCACCTTCATCCGGGGTTTCCTGGGCTCCTGCCCCCCCTGGACACTGTCGCTACTATTGGACTTGGTCCCCTTGCCTTGCAGGTCCTCAGGTCTGGAAATACGTTGTCAGTGCACTGCTGGTGTTCGTTCTTCCTGCAGAATCCCCCTATCATGACTATTGTGCTCTCTGGGAGTAGTAGGTGCAATTTACTCCTACTTTTCAAGGTCTTGGGGTTGGGTATTTTTCTAACCCTCACTGTTTTCTTACAGTCCCAGCGACCCTCTACAAGCTCACATAGGTCTGGGGTCCATTTGTGGTTTGCATTCCACTTTTGGAGTATATGGTTTGTGCTGCCCCTATACCTATGTGCTCCTATTGCAACCTATTGTAATTCTACACTGTTTGTATTACTTTTCTTGCTCCTACTTACCTAATTTTTGGTTTGTGTACATATAACTTGTGTATATTACTTACCTTCTTACTGAGGGTACTCACTGAGATACTTTTGGCATATTGTCATAAAAATAAAGTACATTTATTTTTAGTAACACTGTGTATTGTGTTTTCTTATGATATTGTGCATATGATATAAGTGGTATAGTGGGAGCTTTGCATGTCTCCTAGTTCAGCCTAAGCTGCTTTGCCATAGCTACCTTCTATCAGTCTAAGCTGCTAGAAACACCTCTTCTACACTAATAAGGGTTAACTGGACCTGGCACAAGGTGTAAGTACCTCTGGTACCCACTAAAAGCGAGGCCAGCCTCCTACACTGGTCCCTTCTCAAAACAAGCTGTACCCTACAAACCGTTGCCTGGAACCCTATGTACAGTGTGGAATGATCACTGTGGGCATTGGGGGACTGACAGTAGTCCCGTCGACTGCTGCATGCTCCATATACTGTGCTGTTACCACTTCTTGTTGATAATTTGCAAATGTAAATACTGAAATTGCAGCTGCTCGCTAGGATTCAGTGAAGTAATCTTGAATCAAGAATAGTTACATGTTAAGGTTTCTAAAAATCCTTGCATCCACCTTGTTGCTTTATGACAGATTAAAACACCGGATACAGCACAAAGAACAAACTACCATGCACGGCAGACGCTGTACTCTCCCAGCACTGTGATGCAACTGTGGAAAAAACACATCTGATAAGCGATCTGTATAAAAATGTTCAATAACTTGAATGTACCACACATGCTAAAACACAAGCAGTGCAGGTGTACATTTTCAGAACAAACTTTCTTCAACATTTTTTCAAAAATACTGCATTTTCATAATCTCAGGTGATCATCATTGGGATCAGTTAGAAGGTAAATCCAGTGGGTGAAGAAGTGAATTGGAGAGGGGAGGGACAACAAAATTCAATTACTTAAAAGAAGAGGATGTTACAAAGATTCCTAAGCCCAGATTTATACTCTGTTTGCGATGAATTAGCATAATTATTTTGACGCTAATTCAGCTCATACATAACTCCATATTTATATTTTGACGCTAGACTAGTCTAACGCAGTGCTTATTTTGTAAATAAAAACGTGCGGGTGCTCAAAGCCCTCCTCTTAAAAATGCGGCTGCTGCAATTAAATGTGCGAATACGGAATACTGAGGTAGAGTAATTCTGAAGCCATCTCAGGCCTCCCCAGTCCATTTAAAGGTACTCTCTGTCCCTTCAGCTCACTCTTGCAGCTTTCTGCTTTCTCCCATTGTGACGCTTTTTCCTTTTTCTCTTCCTCCGTCTTTTCCATTTGTGTCTTTTGCTCGCAGTAAATGCATGAGGCAGAAAATTAAGCGCCGGCCAGCAAAAATAAGTGCTGGTGCTCTGCACCGGAAACAACAAGCAGAAATTAAGCACTGGTCTAATGTCAAAAATATTGGAGTTAGAGTCATTTTTTGGATGCATGAACCCACCTTGGGTCAATGAGATGCAGGGTGGGCGTTACCATCCAAGAAATTACTCTAAGGTCTTAGGGGGTCATTCTGACCCCGGCGGGCGGCGGGAGCCGCCCGCCTGGAGGGAACCGCCAGAATACCGCTGCACGGTCAAAAGACCGCCGCGGGTATTCTGGGTTTCCCACTGGGCTGGCGGGTGACCGCCAAAAGGCCGCCCGCCAGCCCAGTGGGAAACACCCCTCCATGAGGATGCCGGCTCCGAATGGAGCCGGCGGAGTGGAGGATGTGCGACGGGTGCAGTAGCACCCGTCGTGAATTTCAGTGTCTGCTGAGCAGACACTGAAATTCAAAGTGGGGCCCTCTTAGGGGGGCCCCTGCAGTGCCCATGCCCCACGACACCCCTCACCGCCATCCTGTTCCTGGCGGGCGGAACCGCCAGGAACAGGATGGCGGTGAGGGGGTCGGAATCCCCATGGCGGCGCAGCAAGCTGCGCCGCCATGGCGGATTCCCATGGGCAGCGGAAAGTCGGCGGTACACCGCCGACTTTACGCTTCTGGCCGCGGCTGTACCGCCGCGGTCAGAATGCCCGGCGGAGCACCGCCAGCCTGTTGGCGGTGCTACCGCCGACCCCGGCCCCGGCGGTCCTTGACCGCCGGGGTCAGAATGACCCCCTTAGTGCCTTACTTATCCTCCCATGCAAAATTGGTGCACGGGAGGGAGGTGGCCCTAAATAATGGCGCTAAGCCTGCTTTTATTTAACGCCTGGGTCAGGGCAGGCGTTAGGGGACCTGTGTACCCATTTCCATGGTCTAATACCATGGAAAGAGCCCACAGGTGCCCACCCCAAACCCCAGGAACACCTCCACCCATACAAGAGGGACACCACAGGATCGGGGACCCCATCCCAGGTAAGTAGGGTAAGTAGAGGTAAGTAGTTTTTTTTTTTTTTCAAAGTGCCATTGGGGGCCCTGAAATTGGCCCTCCTACATGGCAGTCGGTGCAATGGCCATGCCCAGGGGACCCCTGGGCTGGCCATTGGGGTGGTGAGCATGACTCCTGTCTTTTCTAAGACAGAAGTCATGTGCTATGGATGGTTTTGCATCAAGAAATGACGTTAGGCTGGTTAGAGTCATTTTGTTTTACTCTAACCAGACCAACGTAATTTGTTTTACAAAACCCTCTTCTCCCATACCAACTCCCCCCTCCCCTGGCTAACGTCAATTTTTTTTACGCTAGCCCACCCTTTGCACTGGATTGCGCTATTCCATTAATATGGCGCCCCGTCTGGCGTCCTGAAATGGCTCAAGCAGATGCTATACTTTTTGACGCAAAACTGCGCAAATGCAGTTTTGCGTCAAAAAGTATCAATCTTTGCCCTAGTGTCCTTGGAACTTAATATACCAGTGTCTACATTATGCGCTGCCAAACAGGAATGAACTGAAGATACCACCCAACAATACAATCTAGGAAACAAAAAGCTTAGGGCAGTGATGTGGCTACAGTCAAGGGGCTACAATGCTGCCAACCCCTGCAGAGGGAGTGCTAGCTGAGGAGCAGCCTTTATTGATCGGATGCAGCTGAGAGACATATGAAGCCTAGCAATGATGACACCTTTAAGGCACAAAAGGAGTGTATCGCACTGGCATGCCTGCATAAGCATGCAAAGGCTCTGGGAAAAAATGAGGATTTGTAAAAAAGAATGGCTGATTTAAATACTGGCTCAATAGCTTGCTGGAGGAAGATGCCCTAGAGATTTTCCAAATAACAGTGCCAGAGAGAGTTTTGCTCCATGTCTGGTTACTTAACAAAACGGAAATAAATGAGAAATTGGCAGGTACATTTACTGGAATCAGGTGGGTAGTAAAGTAAAGGAGTGGTCTTGCAGTTCACCTCTAGGGCCACAGATTGTCCTCTGTATCTTTTCCAGTGGATGGGAATGGATGCAATTGCCAATCCCCAGATCTTCCTTCTTCTTCTGGAAAGAGGTATATGCTGGTATTTTCAAATGTTAGTTGACACAGTTTTCTATTGACTCTGACATAACAAAAAACTTTATATCAGCCACTTGAAGCCAATGTTGAAAGAATGTTTTAAGTGACATGCAGCTCAAAGTTGGTTTATTATCCACATTAGTTTGAGCCTGACAGCCAAGCTGCTGGATGAGGAAGACATGGAGGAACTTGAACTGCTGTATGGAAAGATTGATGGTGGCTCAGTAACAGGGCATCCCCTCCAGAGGGTCCGGCAGAGTCCACGCTGGACTGGCTTAAAGACATAGGTGGTCATTCTGACCCTGGCGGTCTTTGACCGCCAGGGCGGAGGACCGCGGGAGCACCGCCGACAGGCCGGCGGTGCTCCAATGGGGATTCCGACCGCGGCGGTAAAGCCGCGGTCGGACCGGCACCACTGGCGGGGTCCCGCCAGTGTACCGCGGCCCCATTGAATCCTCCGCGGCGGCGCAGCTTGCTGCACCGCCGCGGGGATTCCGACCCCCCCTACCGCCATCCAGATCCCGGCGGTCGGACCGCCGAGATCCGGATGGCGGTAGGGGGGGTCGCGGGGCCCCTGGGGGCCCCTGCAGTGCCCATGCCACTGGCATGGGCATTGCAGGGGCCCCCGTAAGAGGGCCCCTACAAGTATTTCACTGTCTGCTGCGCAGACAGTGAAATACGCGACGGGTGCAACTGCACCCGTCGCACAGCTTCCACTCCGCCGGCTCGATTCCGAGCCGGCTTCCTCGTGGAAGCCTCTTTCCCGCTGGGCTGGCTGGCGGTCTGAAGGCGACCGCCCGCCAGCCCAGCGGGAAAGTCAGAATTACCGCCGCGGTCTTTCGACCGCGGAACGGTAACCTGACGGCGGGACTTTGGCGGGCGGCCTCCGCCGCCCGCCAAGGTCAGAATGAGGGCCATAGTTGACATATAGGGAAGTTCTTTTATAAATCCTCATGACTATTGTCCTTGACCCATGTACTCACTGTCTGACATCCTTGGCTCTGGCATGGGGAGAGCATACCTGTGCAATATTATAAATATAGTATGCATGAAGGTGAAGCGGTGTTTACAGTGAGGTGGTGAAAATGACTGTCTGAGGGAACATAGACAGAACCCTCCTGCAGAATGTTAAATGGCCCTATAGTTTGAGTGCCTCAGTGCAGTGTGACCACACCCAGGTTGTGTGTGTGTATTGTAAGGGGTTGGACGCTATCAATGCAACACATCCCCATCATATAACCAATGACGACACACATATAGATAAAATAACAGTAAAAGGTAACAGTAAAACACTGGAATGGAGTTCACTGTGCACTGGAATGGAGTATTTCTCTCCTTAGACTCAGCACCAAGCCTGGATATGTTCTCAATGGCCATATAAAACACCTGACAATAGTAAAGCGATAACATCAATAACTAATATAACAGTGTTTAGAAAGGAGGGGCGTGACCTGCAGCTGGCAAGATGGCAGCCTAAAAGGGTAGCTCCGGTCCTTGTGAACATTATCCTTCATCATCCGTCTTTTTGGTCGCCTCGGCGAGTGTCAGGAACTAAGGGCCAGATGTAGCAAAGGGTTTTACCCATTCTGTCCTTATGGGAAAATGTGTTCGTACATATGGCCCTAAATTATGCTGGTGTCTGATTCTCCATTCCCTTGCGATGCCTCTGATGCAGCGTGGTGTGGCATCTGGGGCCTGTGCTAGCATGGGACGCATGGACATAATCCTCACTTGTAGCCCCGAACTGCAACACGCAATGTTTGGAACGGTGTGGCGCAGAGGGGTCGAAGCCGAAATATTGCTGGCCGGTGTGCCGACGAGGTGATGTGGTGCCAGATTGAGGGAGACGGCTGCACCGGAGAGCTGTGAGGGGGTGTAGTGGCCGTGAGCGCAGTGCTCCGCGTAGCACTAAGGAGAGTGGATGAACTGGTGGTGAGGTGAGAAGACCCCGATCGGGGGCTGGGAGGCCCGTGTGAGAGAGTGGACTTTTGTTGCCTGTTTGGTTATCAGAGGGTGGAGCTGTGTTGTAGAAGCCTGGACAGCCCCCTCCCTTGGTAGGCCACATCGCGACGGTCTGCCCCTGTGTGCCCCTGGGCTGACGGAGAAAGAAGGGAAGAGGTTGCGGCGCCCAACAGGCCACCCCTCAGACTGGAGATGGCTGCAGTTAATGCGTGGAGGCAGTTCGGGTCTTCTGCGTCCATAGACCTGAATAGGCTGGCCTGTCTAGGTTCTTCACGGTGGAACGCACGCACTGGGCCATCGTCGCTGGCCTGTTCAATTACAGGGACTGTGATGCAAACTTACAGCAGATACCATTGAAAGGCCCACCAATTTTTGAGGGGCGCCATATATTTTATTTTTCCAGACTACACTATGAAGGTCCAAACTCAGCACAAAACGTTTTTGATTGTTAAACAACGACTGCGGGACCTCACCCTCCATTACGGCCTGATGTTTCTGGCAAAGCTCCAAGTGGTCCATCACAGACAAGTGCACTTCTTCTACAGGGCTTAAGAGGCAAGTGATTGGGTGGAAACGTTAGCTGGGTACTCCTCACAGAGATCTGAATGGACCGGGACACCACCAAGCTGGGAGGAACAGAAAGGGCGAATATTGGTGCGGACATAATTAGGAGGAGGTCTTGGCAGCAATACAACACCAGAAGCCAGCAAAAACACCAGGAAGCGATGGTTTACCGGATGAATTTTATCATAAATATGCTGAGTTGCTGGTTGATAGACTCCTGGAAGTTTATCAAGAGGCACATTATCAGGGGCATCTCCCAGACACAATGCATGAAGCCCACATAGTTCTGGTTCCGAAACAGGGCAAAGACCAGATGGAGGTGACATCCTGTAGACCGCTCTTACTACTGAATGTAGACGTCAAAATCCAGAGTGACCTTTTAGCTGCACAACTGTTCCTTATTTGCCGACTCTGATACATGAAAATCAGTGTGGCTTCATTACCCAAAGGTACACTATGCATAATTTGTGTTGACTGTTCCACGTTATCTGTACCCTGTGCCTGCAGAAGGGTGCTTATGTGATGGCATTCCTTGATATTGAACAAGCGCTTGACTCAGTAACATGGGCATATCTATGGGATGTACTGGAGAGAGTGGGCCCTGGGCCCAAATGTATGATGTGGATTAGGCTATTGTATGCAGACCCGAGTGCTAGGATTCGAATGGGAGGTGTGGTATCCGTGAGCTTCCGACTACAGCATGGTACTCAGCATGGTTGTCCCTTATTGCCTTTATTGTTTGCCCTGGCAATGGAACACCTGGTGGCGTTGTTGTGCCATCTCCTGGAACTCTGGGGGATCCAAGTGGGGTATTCTATTCACGTGGTGTTTCGGTATAAGTCCCTCATGCACTTGCAAACCGCAGAGGAGTCAACCCCGGTGCTCTTGAGCACTTTGAGAATGTTTAGTGAGGTGTCTGGTCTATGCATGAATCCTGGCAAGTCCCACTTATTGCTGCTAGGGGGCCTGACTGAGATGGACCCTATGTTGCTTCCAGAGGTTGGACTGTTGTGGGGTGAAGAAGGCATACGTTATTTGGGCATTAGAATTGCATATGGGAAACAACACTTCCTAGCTTTTAATATTGGCACAGTACTGGAGGGCTTATGTGCGTCGATACGGTTCTGGAGAGACCTCCCACTTTTGCTGATGGGCAGGGACTCCCTGGTTAAAATGATAGTACTGCCACAGTGTTTATACATCTTGCAGGGCACATTGTATGAGATCTCCAGGGACACTTCAGGGAACAAGACAGTTTGATCATAGACCTATTATGGGCTGATAAACAAAAGCGGTTAGGATTGGCCACGCTGAAGCAGACGTGGGAACATGGAGGTATTGAGATTCTGGAACATCATTATTTTGCAGCACATCTCCAGTATGCGGTCCACTGGTTGAGCGAGGATGACAACTGGGAAAAGCAACTTTTGCGGGGCACTCATGGGGATTGTACACTTCCTGGAATACTTATGTGTGTATTCCAGTAACAATGCGGTTCTGATCCATATGGTATGCTGTGTCTGGGAACAGACAGTTACAAGGGTGCTTCGTCGTGCACCTTATGCACAAAATATGCCGATCTGGGTGTTGAAACCATTTGCTGACATAACTGAGGCAATGTCTGTCCAGAGGTGGCATGATGGTGTTTATTACACGTTATGAAGTGATTGACTCCTTCATATTGGCCAGTTTATTACACTTGATGAAGCAATTGACTCAATCATGTTGGGGCCCAGGCAATACCTACAATATGCTAAAATATTGGTGATGTGAAATCTGGCCTTGTTTCCCAGATGACCCCTTACCCTCACAAACGCTGACCAGAGTACTGGATTTATCAGGGGCCCATAGATTAATATCACATCTGTATCAGGCACTTCTGGAGGATCTCTCGGGGATCATACCTAAGATACATGGTAAGTGGGAGGAGGCACTGAGTTAGGTCATCCCTGAACAACACTGGTAACTAGTACACATGGGGGCACACACTGTGAGCTCCAATGCATGTTTTAAGCTCATACCATATAACAACACCCATCAGGTGTGCCTTTCTCCTAAGACCCTACACATTATTTACCCTGCCTGTTTTGACAGGTGTCAACTGTGGAGTGCCGAAAGCAGACTTTCTGCACATGGCACGGAGTTGTTCCCTGATAAGACTCACTGGGAAGAAATCTTACAAAGTTTAAATGGTGCGACAGGCTGGGATGTTCCATGTAGCCCGCAGGAGATGTTGCTTGGCCTGATCCCTGCCCCGCCAGAGAAAAAGCTTAGCCGTAAATTTCTAATGCTCAGTTTAGTATTGGCTATGTGACATATTGCTATCCGATGGATGAGTGCGCACCCCCTGGAATACAAAGAGTGGAGGCGCGATATGTCTGAATGGGAAGTAGCGGAGGAAATATGAATGAAACAGGTGAGGCATGATGAGCGGATGAAAGATGAATTAGCAGCATATAGACAGATGATGACACAGCTCTAGAGCTGCAAGGAAGACCGAAACTGGAGCTGGGGTTGAGGTATAGGAAACTGCACACTGGAGATATAATGGCTGACAGAAGCAAAGCTATATTGACATGATTATGGCCCTCATTATGACCTTGGCGGTAAATCCCACTTACCGCCACACTGACTGCCGCCAACATACCGCGGCAGTGGATATCCATTCATCATATTATGACACACACACCAATCCGTCACTATTCAGCTACAGACACAATTCCGCCACAACAAAGGTCAAGGCTAAACTGGCGGTATCAAAACCCACACCGTTACGCCAACAGAACTACACCCATCACATTATGACCCACAAATAACCAGGGCGGCGATTCAACAGCGGTAAACCATTTGCAGAATATACCGCCGCGATCAAAATACACACACACACACACATAAAAAACAACATTACATTGGTCAATTTGAATAACATGCACCTGACACCCATATACATACCACACCCACACCACTATAAAACACCCACCCACATTACCCACATACCTATACCATTGCAAACCATTGGCACAAGACAGATACCACGACTACAGACAAAACCAGAGCCTCACGCCACCTACACCTATACACCACCCACGCAACGCCGTGGGACAGCATCCAAGACCAAGAGATGACATCAGGAAGAGGTGGAACGACCTATGGGGGAAGATGCGTTCCATAGCAGCAAGACACCAACTTGCTGTACAGGGGACTGGCGGTGGACCCCCACCTCCTCCCCCACAATGAACAACATGGGAGGAGCAAGTCCTGGCAATTATGCATCCTGAGGGCCTGGCCGGAGTAGCAGGAGGACTAGATTCTGGTAAGTCAACTCTCTACTACTGCTATCCCCCTACCTGCATGTCATCACATACCCTCACCCTCACTCCCATCATTCCACCATCTCCCACACACCCCACCATCACATCCCACCCATCCCAATGGCAAGCCCTGCATGCACCACCAATGCATGGACATCACTCACAGCCCTGCATGGGCACCTATCATCAAAGCATGCACACTAGAGATAATCAGCTAGCCCACCATATGCCAACTTACACAAGTTAAAGCTGCCAGAGCAAATACAACCAAATAGGGCAACCCACTGATGCACAATATATCACACACAGAAACAATAACACAGCATTTACATCCCCACAGGTATCCCAGCCAATGTCAGCGGAGAAGAGGGGCCAGCACTATCCAGTCCCCCAACTGAAGAGGCCCACAGTGATGACAGCAACTCTGGTTGCCTGGATCTGGATGACCAATCTGGCCCATCAGGGACCTATGGACAGTCGGTTACCCAGCCCCAGTCACACACCACCACAGAGCCTCCTCCACCTGGAAACACCACCACAGCACCCACCCAGCATACCCATACCTCTGTCCCCAGGATACGTCAATCAGCAGTGTGTCGACCACTACAGGGACCCCAGGACAATCAGGGACCTGGGGTCAGTTGCAGTGGGCACACTGTTCAGGGGACAGAGGCACAGGCCAACAGGGACACTGGGAGGACTGCTGTGCACCAGGGGCAGGACTGGCCCAGGGAACCGACTCTCCAGGAGGCACTCACCAAGATCCTGGGAGCCTACCAACATTCCCAGGACACGCTGGGCCAGATCCTGGACAACGTGAAGGAGAACAGGCGGCTGCAGGAGGGACAGTACCAGGGGATCATGGCAGACTTGCAGGCCATCAACACGACCCTGGTCTCCATAGCAGGGGTGCTGGCAGACATGGCCAACATTATGAGAGAGGCAGTCTCACAACAGCGGGCCCCTGCCACTAGCCAGACATCTGAACAGCATTCCACCTTCACTGCCACTAGTGGACAGGAGGCCCTGCCACAGGACTCACAGGCCACCAGCACCCCTACCCCTGCAGAAGGATAACTGTGAGAAAGTAGCCTCTTCCTAGCATGGTTACCCACACTTTTGGCCTGTTTGTGAGTGTATGTCAGTGTGTTTTTACTGTGTCACTGGGATCCTGCTAGACAGGATCCCAGGGCTCGTAGATAAAAACCTATATGTCAGTGTGTTTTGCCTATCTCACTGGGGTCCTGCTAGCCAGGGACCCAGTGCTCATAGTTTGTGTCCTAATGTGTGTGTTGTCAGTAGTGCTTGACTGTGTCACTGAGGCTCTGCTAACCAGAACCTCAGTGCTTATGCTCTCTCTGCTTTTAAATTTGTCACTATAGGCTAGTGACTTCATTTACCAATTTCAATTGGCACACTGGACCCCCCTTATAAGTCCCTAGTATATGGTACCCAGGTACCCAGGGCATTGGGGTTCCAGGAGATCCATATGCGCTGCAGCATTTCTTTTGCCACCCATAGGGAGCTCATACAAACCCTTGCACATGCCTGCCATTGCAGCCTGCGTGAAATAGCGCACACGTTATTTCACAGCCATTTTCACTGTACTTAAGTAACTTAGAAGCCACCTATATGTCTAACCTTCACTTGCTGAAGGTTAGGTGCAAATTTACTAAGTGTGAGGGAACCCTTGCACTATCAAAAGTCCCCCCACATAGTTCAGGGCCATTTCCCAGGACTTTGTGACTGTGGGACGCCATTACATACGTGCACTGCATGTAGGTAAATACTTATATGTAGCTTCACAATGGTAACTCCGAATATGGCTATGTAACATGTCTAAGATCATGGAATTGTCCCCCATTCCAAAGCTGGTATTGGGGAGCCAATTCAATGCATCCTGAGGGCTCCACCATGGACCCCCAGTACTGCCAAACCAGCTCTCTGAGGCTTGCACTGCAGCTACAGCTGCTGCCACCTCACAGACTGGGTTCTGCCCTCCTGGGGTCTGAGCAGGCCAGTCCTAGGAAGGCAGAACAAAGCATTTCCTCTGAGAGCAGGGTGTTACACCCTCTCCCTTTGGAAATAGTTGTTACGGGCTGAAGAGGAGTGGCCTCACCCAGCCTCTAAAATGCTTTGAAGGGCACAGATGGTGCCCTCCTTGCATAAGCCAGTCTACGCCAGTTCAGGGACCCATTGTCCCCTGCTCTGGTGCAAAATTAGACGAAGGAAAGGGGAGTGACCACTCCCCTGTCCATCACCACCGTAGGGGTGGTGCCCAGAGCTCCTCCAGTGTGTCCCAGACTTCAGCCATCTTGCTTTGCAAGGTGTGGCGGCACTCTGGAGGGCTCTGAGTGGCCAGTGCCAGCAGATGACATCAGAGACCCCTCCTGATAGGTCCATACCTGATAAGGTAGCCAATCACCCTCTCAGGGCTATTTAGGGTCTCTCCTCTGGGTTCTCTTCAGATTCTGCTTGCAAGTTTCCTTCAGGAATCCTCAGCAACTACTACTTCATCCTTTGATCTCAGATCAACCGCAGCCTGCTCCAGGAACCACTGTAACAGCAACTAAATATCCACAAGGGATACTTTTCCTCTGCAACTTCAACTCCAGCCAGCAACTGCAACATTTTCCACGGTGTGCACGCTCTGTGGACTCCCTGTCTTCACCCTGCACTTGAAGGACCAAAGAAATCTCCTGTGGGGTGACGGAGTCACTCCCCTGCTCATGTAGGCACCTTCCAAAACGACGACTGGTACCTTTGGACTCCTCTCACAGCGAGAAGCATGCTCCTAAGGACACAAAGGTTGGATCTCATCGACATAGACTGTCCTGAGGTCCTGCTGATGGAATTTGGGGGAGGTAAGTCCTAGCCTTCCCTGAGAGCGACAGTACCCCTCTGTACTGCATCTTCTTCACCCCCTGAGGCCTCTGTGCACTATTTGCACAATTCCTTCATGCACAGCCTGGCCCAGGTCCCCAGCACTCCATCCTGCGACGCTCAACTCGCTGAGTTGTTCTCCGGCGGCGTGGGACCTTCCTTTATTTTGCTGCACCAACCGCGTTTTGCACCTCCTTTGTCCCCGCATCCTGGGACTCCTGTGGGTGTTGTCTGCCATCCTGAGGGATCCCTAAAGAGCTGAGAGCCCACTCTTCCTCCTCACACAGAGTTGAGGCCCCCAGGTCCCTCCTGGGTCCAGCCAGCGCATGTCACGAACTGCACTCGACGTCTCACCTCTGGATGCAGGATTGGAGAAAACACCCAGTTTTCTGCAGGTTCTGGATAATTCCAGATAGGGGCGACCCTTTCTAGTAGCCACAGTGCCACTTGACAGAGAACGCCAAAGCAGACCGTACCCTCCTGAAGGAGTCCCAGGGGTAAAAACCCCAAGAACTGGGGAAAAACCTCAAACAGGAACTCCTGAAAAAGAAGAAAAAACAGGCCTTGAAAACTGGAAAAAAAACAAGGCAAAAACTCTCCAAAGGCGAAAACAGGAACAACGAACAGGAGCAAAGAGCACTACCAAGGGGAAGTGTTTGCAACGCAAGGTAGAGCAAGACCGAGTGGCTTATATACTGGAAAAGAGGAAG
Source organism: Pleurodeles waltl (assembly GCF_031143425.1). Classification (NCBI taxonomy): domain Eukaryota; kingdom Metazoa; phylum Chordata; class Amphibia; order Caudata; family Salamandridae; genus Pleurodeles; species Pleurodeles waltl. The sequence goes on along the minus strand of NC_090450.1, from coordinate 710,662,956 downwards.
TGACATCACAGGAAATGAAAATAACACCATCTTGAATTGGGAAAAGCCCATAGAAAAGAAGAGGGTAAAAGGATGTAGTATATAAGAAAAAGAGCAGCTGGGAAATGAAAACAGGAAGAAGACGACATGGACACCAACAGGAACACGAAGGAATGCAGAACACAGAAGCAAGAAAAAGAAACGAAAAAAAGACCAGAAAGAAGACCACCACCGACAGGGGAGGAGACAATTCCCTACAATTGGTAAGGGCAAAACACACTTCCCGGTACGTGTTGCCAAAAGAAACTGTGGGGAACGGCGCTCCGAGAATCAGCAGCTTGTTCCGACCAGACTCGGAAAAAGAGACGCCACGTCGAGGCGCAACGTTACAGTAGGTCCCCTCCCCGAGGCCTCAGGTTTGTCAGGGTGACGGGCAAAAAACAGGTGAACCAAGCGGGGAGCATGGACGGAGGAGGCATCCTCCCAAATGCAGTCACTGATAGGGTAGCCTTTCCAGTGAACCAAATATTGCAGTCTGCGCCGAAAAAATCGGGAATCACAAATTTCCTGGACTTCATATTCAGGCTGACCGTCAACAAAAAGCGGAGGACGTTGAAGTTGTCGGTGGTATGGATCAGGAACAAAGTGCTTCAATTGGGAAACATGAAAAATTGGATGAACCCTCCAAGTATGAGGCAATCGTAGTCGCACAACAACAGGATTCAATATTTGCAAAATCCGAAAGGGTCCATAAAAACATGGTTTGAATTTATTGACAGAAAATCGGGAGGGTAGAAATGTGGAGGAAAGCCAGACCTTCTGGCCTACTTGATACGAAGGTGCTGTTTGTCGATAACAATCTGCTTTTCGTTTCATTGCTTGTTTAGAAGCTAAGAGAGTTGTATGAATTAGGCTCTGGATTTGGCGGATCCGGCGTGCAAAAGAAGTGACTGCAGGAACAAAAGAGGATTTACTGGGAACAGTAGATATGCCCATAGGAAGAAATACATAGGTGCAATAAAAAGGTGTGGCCTTGGTCGCACTATGCACTGTGTTATTATAGGAGAACTCAGCAAGGGCAAGAAACTCCGACCAATTACTTTGAGTGGCATTACAGTAACATCTCAGATACTGTTGGGGTTCCTGATTCACTCGTTCAGTTTGACCATTCATTTGTGGATGGAAACCAGAGGATAAGGAGACCTAAATGTTTAACAAGGCACAAAAGGCTCTCCAGAATTGTGACACATATTGTGGTCCTCTTTCCGAAATGACCTCTTGCGGAAGACCATGGAGGCGAAAAATATCCCGCATGAATATGCGACTCTTTTCAGGGGCTGTTGGTAACTTTTTTAAAGCTGTGAAATGTGCCATCGTGGTGAAGGAATCAACTGTTACCATGATTACGTGGTTACCAGAAGAGGTTGGTAAGGAACATATGAAATCCGTGGAAAGGGTACACCAAGGAGCTGTGGGAAGTGGTAAAGGCCTTAATTAACCAGCTGACTTAGTTTGGAGTGTCTTGGTCTGGGCACATACTGGACATGCTGAAACATAGGTTTCTGTATCTTTCTTAAGCGAAGGCCACCAAAATGATCGTTACAGCAGCTCCTGGGTCTTCTTGATTCCTCGATGCCCGGCTATCAGGGAATCATGACACATTTGTAATGTCTCCATCTGAACTTTCTTAGTAGGTAAGAAAAGAGCCTGCTGATGATAGAAGTAATCATTTTTCTTCTGCAAGAAGGGTGTCACTCTATCCCATTCCAAAGTAGAAAGAAACTGGTACTCAGATTTAACACGTTCTTGAAAAGATTGAGTAGCTCCTATGATTCTACTAGACTCAATAATGTGTGGAAAAGAGATCTTAGCGACGTCAGGATATTGATGGGATAAAGCATCTGCCATTAAATTCTGGGAGCCAGGTATGTACGTGATCATGAAATCATACTGGCTAAAGAAGAAAGCCCATCTTGCTTGACGACTGTTGTGACACTGGAAACTCCGAAGACATTGTAAATTACGGTGGTCAGTCCTGGCTTCAAAAGGTTCTCTGGAACCCATCTAGAAATGCCTCCATTCCTTACATGCTACTTTGAGAGCAAGTAATTCTTGTTCCAGTACGGAATAATTGCATTCTGCTTCTGATAAAATATGAGAAAGACAAAATATAGGATGTTCTAATCCCTCGTTGTCTTGTTTCTGCAGCAGAACTGCCCCAATGGCTCTGTCTGAGGCATCTGTCACAACTATCATTTTTTTGGTAATGTCAGGGTGTCGCAAAAGGGTGCTTGGGTGAAGGACTTCTTTAATTCTTGAAAAGAGCGTTCAGCATTCTCGTTCCAGACTAGGCACTTCTTCAGATTCTCTTTCTTAATTGTTTGGGTAATGAAACTTTGTAGGTAGGCAAAGTTCTAAATAAACTGGCGATAGAAGTTTGATAGCCCAAGGAAACATTGCGTTTCCTTTATTGACGATGGAGAAGGCCAATCTAGGATGGCGCTCACCTTGTCAGGGTCCATGGATATTCTGTGTTGATTGATACTGAATCCCAAATACTTCACTTTGGTCTTATGAAATTCGCACTTCTCTGGTTTACAAAATAACTGGTTCTTCTTAATTCTTCCCAAGACCTGCAGTTCATGTTCTGTATGTTGCTCAGAATCACAGGAATATATCAAGATATCATCCAGATAGATTATTACATATTGGTTTAATAAGTCAGAAAACACTGAATCCATGAATCGTTGGAAGACAGAAGGTGCATTGGTCAACCCAAAAGGCATGACATGATACTCATTGTGTCCGAAAAGAGTACGGAAAGCTGTCTTTCAATCATCTCCTTCTTTGATCCATAAAAGATGGTAGGCACCCCTTAAATCTAATTTGGTGAACATCTTGGCTCCTTGGATGGCATCCAATATATCCCAAATTAAGGGCAAAGGGTAACGATCCTTAATTGTTCTTTCGAGTTCGCGAAAGTCGACACATGGACACAGATCTTTCGTCTTCTTGGGGACGAAGAAAAGAGGAGCCCCAGCAGGAGATGTAAAAGGAGCAACTAACCCGTTCTGTAGGTTGTCATCTAGGTATTCCTTGAGCACTTTCTTTTCTTGATCTGTCAATGGATACATTCGACCAAAAGGTACGACTTCATCGGGACCCAATGGAATAGCACAGTCATAGATTCGGTGAGGAGGTAGAATGGGATTACAGGGTTTCTGAAAAATCCCAATATATTCCTGATAACAATCTGGACCTCCCTGAATCATGTTTATGGAGTTAGTATTATCCTTAGTTGACTGACAGGACCTTTTAGGAGACCAATAGGAGTTAGTGGAATAACAGTTATGCTGACAAAACAAAGATGTTAAAGATATAGTTCTCGTTTACCAATTGATATAGGGGTTGTGTCAGGTGAACCAGGGTATTCCTAAAATCATGGTGTGATTCGGTGAGGCTATAAGGTCAAAGGCAACATGTTCTTGGTGCCCCCCAAATGTCAGACAGAGTGTAGGAGTTGAGGCCACCACAGGACCTGAGGTTAAAGGAGAGCCATCAACCGTGTGTACCTGCTCAGGGGTTTCTTTAGGAATATGTGGAATTCCTTTATTCGGAGCCCAGGTCTCATCCAAATAGATTCCACTGGCTCCACAATCTATGAGCGCTAGGAGATGTTCTTCTTGATCCTGTGAGCTTTGTAACTTGACCAAGAGGATAAACAGGGTGGACATACTTTCTCTGGAGGAACATATCGATGGTACTTCAGCTCCTCCCGTCTCCTTCCTCCTTACAGGGGACGGGAGTTGGCGTTTCCTGCAGGTCTGGATGGGTGAACAGGGCAACTACGAATCAGATGGCCAGCTTTACCACAATACAGACAAAGTGTCACGTACTGCGCTGGACTTCTCACCTCTGGATTTCAGATTGGCGAATACACCAAGTCTTCTACTGGTCCTGGATACTCCCAGATAAGGGCGACCCCTTCTAGTAGCCACGGTGCCGCTTGACAGGCTACGCCAAAGCAGACTGTACCCTCCAGAGTTCCAGAGGGAAAAAAACCCAACACTGGGGAAAAAACCTCTAACAGGAACTCCTGAAGGAAAACAAGAAAAAACAGGACTTGACAACAGGAAACAAAAATAGGCAATATCCAGGGTACAAGGCAGGAAAAAAGGAACAGGCAAAAATATCCCAAGGCAAAAACAGGAACAAAGAACAGGCAAAAATCTCCCAAGGCAAAAGCAGGAACAAAGAACAGGCAAAAATCTCCCAAGGCAAAAAAGCAGGAACAAAGAACAGGAGCGAACAGCACAACCAGAAGGAAGTGTTTGCAACGCAAGGAGGAACAAGACTGACTGACTTATTTACTGAGAAAAGGGAAGTGACATCACAGGAAAGGGAAGTAACACATCTTGGATTGGGAAAAGCCCATAGACCAGTATAGGAAAAAGGAAGTAGTATAAAAGAAAAACAGAGCATGCTGGGACAAAAACACGAAGAAGACAAGATGGACACAACATGGATAGAGACAGGCAAAAGGACCAACAAAAAACCCACCACCAACCAAGAAGAAAAAAGGCTACAAGTAAGTGTAGAGCGACAGGGAGCGAAATATATGCTTCCCAGAAAGCATAGTCAAAAAACGCGGGGAATGGCGTTCCGAATATCGGTAGCGCATTCCACCTGCGGGGACAGAAAGAGACGCTGCGTCAGAGCGCGGCGTTACACAAAGTCCCTTTTGTCTTCCATCCTCCCTTTCTGATTCAGTTAACGAACCACATGATCAATCTGCATGGGATCTTCAGTGGGGGATGGAGAGGATTCAGATGGGACATAGTCCGTTCGCCGACTGCTGGTACGTAAATTACCAGACTGGTATGGAACTCGCATTCTTGGTCTCTCCATCTTGCGCTCTCGTAGTCTATATTCAATGTTCATGATTTGATCCATCAATTCCTTCAAGGAACAGGCTGGAGTAGAATGTACAAGTTCATCTTTAATTTCTTCACGCAGGCCTCGGCGGAACAAGGTTACAAAGGTGCGTCCCACCCAAGAGGTTTCAGCTGCCAGCTGTTCGAAACAAGTTATATTCTGCAGAACGTCCTGATTTCCCTGCTGTATATGACATAAGGTCTCCTGAGCAGCTGCTTCTACCCCAGGCCTCTCAAACATCTGTTTGAAAAGAGTCAGGAAAGCAGGATAACTACTCAGGACTGGATCTTCCGCAGAGACCAGAGGAGTCGCCCAAGCAAGTGCAGGACCAGACAAGGCACTGATCAGATAGCCTACCTTAACCTTATCGGAGGAGAATTGGAGTGGACGAAAGGCAAAGAAGACCGTTAAGGCATCCAAAAACTCCTTTATCTTTAGAGGATCTCCTGAATATCGAGGAGTAGTGGCAGATACCGGTGGCATATCCATTGACCGGGAAGACAGTACTTGTCGTAGTGCAGTGTTTTCAGTCCGTAATGGTTGTAACTCTTGAGTTTGTTGTTGGACTGTCTGCAGCATGGCTTGAGCATTTTCTGCCACCTCTCCCTGTGGACCTTCCATGGCTACCTCGCAACGTGGAATCTTTTGGCGTTGCAATCTGTCACAAACTGCACTCGACTTCTCACCTCTGGATGCAGGATTGGAGCAAACACCCGGTCTTCTGCAGGTTCTGGATAATCCCAGATAGGGGCGACCCCTTCTAGTAGCCACGGTGCCGCTTGACAGAGAACGCCAAAGCAGACCGTACCCTCCAGAAGGAGACCCAGAGGAAAAAACACCAAAAGCTGGGGAAAAACATCAAACAGGAACTCCTGAAAAAGAAGAAACAACAGGACTTGAAAACAGGAAAAAAAAAAGGCAAAAATTCTCCAAAGGTGAAAACAGGAACGACAAACAGGAGCGAAGAGCACTATGAAGGGGAAGTGTTTGCAACGCAAGGTAGAGCAAGACTGAGTGGCTTATATACTGGAAAAGAGGAAGTGACATCACAGGAAATGAAAATAACACCATCTTGAATTGGGAAAAGCCTATAGAAAAGAATAGGGAAAAAAGGATGTAGTATATAAGAAAAAGAGCATGCTGAGAAATGACAACAGGAAGAAGACAACATGGACACTAACAGGAACACAAAGGAATGCAGAACACAGAAGCAAGAAAAAGAAACGAAAAAAAGACAAGAAAAAAGACCAGAAAGAAGACCACCACCGACAGGGGAAAAGACAATGCCCTACAATTGGTAAGGGCAACACGACCGGGAGCGCAAAACACGCTTCCCGGTACTCGTTGCTAAAACGTCAAGAAAACATGGGGAACAGCGCTCCGAGAATCGGCAGCGCATTCCGACCGTGGTCGGAAAAAGAGACGCTGCGTCGAGGCGCGGCGAACAGTGCCATTTTAACGCGAAACATACTTTTGTCGTAACCAAGGCTTGTTGGCGACTTCCAACACAAAATAACGTCTGCATCCATCTTCACATCGTGAGACATCCTTTGCATCATGCTAAAACCCACTGGCATCTTCCTAGGGTGCCTTCCTGCAGTCTTTCACTAACCGGGGACTCTTCTTTTGCTCCCTCTTCTGGGTTGGCAGGGGCTCCTGTCCTTCCTGGAACTTCTTCCGACTTCTGGACTTGGTCCCCTTCTTTTCCAGGTCTTCAGGTTCAGGAATACAGCCGTTGTTGTTTGCAGACTTGGTTGGTTACTGCAATAATACATATCACAAGGTGTAGTGTGTCCTGAGGAATCTTGCAGTACCTTACTCCTGCTTTTCTGGGCTCTGGGGTGGGGTAATTTACTTACCTTTACTGTATTCTTACTCTCCCAGTGATTCTGCACACACTACACTTGTTTAGGGGGGAATACATGATTTGCATTCCACTTTCTTTGTATATGGTTTGTGTTGCCCCAAGACCTATTTTCTCTCATTGTATTCTGTGGCATTTCCTATTGTTTGCATGGTTCTATGGCTATTTACTTGTCTAATTTTGGTGTCTAGTGTATGTATTGCATATAATACTTACCTCCAGAAGGAGTATTGTCTCTAAGATATTTTTGGTACTGTGTCACCCAAATAAATACCTTTATTTTTGGTAACACTGAGTATTGTCTTTACTTGTGTATAAGTACTCTGTAACTATAAGTGGTATTGCATGAGCTTTGCTTGTCTCCTAGTTCAGCCTAAGCTGCTCTGCAATAGCTACCTCTATCATCCTAAGCTGCTAGAACACTACTACATTTCACTAATAAGGGATAACTGGACCTGGTATACGGTGTAAGTACCCAAGGTACCTACTACAAACCGGTCCAGCCTCCTACATTGGTGGTGCAGTGGTGGGATAAGTACTTGCAATTGCAATTACCACTTTTCTTACTGGTGCTTTTCACAAGAAAAGCTTGCGCCAATACTTACATCATATATCATATATACCTCAAAGTAATTTTCTAACTTTCTTAAAAGTTCTTTAAACTTTGCAAAAGTTTTTACAAAGTTCTGAAAAGTTTTCTTCTTTTCTCTAAAAAGTTAGCTCTGTTATTCTGCTAACTTTTTACTCACTTTCCCAAACTTTTTTCTTTCAATATGTGTTCTGTAGATGCTACCCCTGGAGTTGTGAAAACAACAAATGAAAGTCGTAACTAAGTTTGAGGGGGTCTCTGTACTGAAAGAAGTTTGGGGATTGGGAAGAAACCCAATAAGGAGTTCCTCTTAAATCTTCTCCTCCAAGATGACCAGGGACTCAGCACTGGTCCAGATCAGACAGGGGAAGAGGTAGAGGATGACTCCAACCAGGAGGGCTCAGAGGAGCAAACTGACAATCCTGGGGAGGGTACTTCCACATATCTATCTGTCACTTAGTACAACTGGTAGTGGGAAGGGTTCACACACAAGTAGGGCTCCCTTCACCCCTAGAGGCCAGGTCACTAGAGTGGCCCCTGTTAGATATAGATTTACCTCTGCAAACTCTCATGTTACCTCTGTTTCAGAGGCATCCCACAATTCTAACCCTGAGGACCAGTCCCTAGATGGGGAACTCAGAAAGCGGAGGTTAGAGGAGGCCAGACTGAGGCTAATGCAGCAACAGTTGGCCTTAGACAGGAAATCCCTGGCTGTGGAGAAAGACAGGCAGGGTTTGGGGTTAGTTCCCCATGGTGGCAGCAGCAGTTTTAGAAATTCAAATGTTAGGGAACCTTCATTTGATTCTAAAAATCTGCACAAAGTTGTCCCTCTTTATAAGGATGGTGATGACATCTACAAGTGGTTTGCTGCACTTGAGAGGGCCTGTAAAGTTCAGAGGGTCCATCATGTAAAGTGGGCTGCTATCCTTTGGTTATCTTCTCTGGCAAGGGGAGAGACAGACTTCTTATTGACAGAGAGAATGATGCAGATAACTATCAAATTCTGAAAAAATGCACTCTTAGATGGTCTGGGCATAACCACTGAACAGTATAGACTTAAGTTCAGAAAGACCAGAAATGAGTCATCACAGGACTGGACCGACTTTGTAGACTGTTCTGTGAAGGCCTTAGAAGGTTGGTTAAATGGCAATAAGGTGACTGACTATTGAAAGCCTGTATAACTTGATTCTGAGAGAGCATATTTTGAATAACTGTGTGTCTGACTTGTTACTTCAGTATCTTGTGGACTCAGATCTGACCTCTCCCCAAGAATTGGGAAAGAAGGCAGACAAATGGGTCAGAACAAAGGTGAACAGAAAAGTTCATACAGGGGGTGACAAAGACATAAAAAAGAAAGATGGTGAAAAATCTCAGGGCAAGAATGGGGATAAAAGTAAACACAAAGATCCTTCTTCAGGTCAAAAACTCTCCTATGGGGGTGGGAATAAAACTTCTTCATTTTCTTCAAACACTTCACACAATCAGAAAAAGCCTTGGTGCTATGTGTGTAGAAATAAAGGCCATTGGCCTGGGGATAAGACCTGCACAGGTAAAGCCCATGAGCCTACCACCACTAAGGCATCAGACTCTAGTGCCCTTAGCAGTAGTGGTGATAGTGGTGGGACTACTGGCAATAGTCAAACTAAAGGTGTAGTTGGGTTCACGTTTGAGTCCATAATAGAAACTGAGGTAGACAGTCCCAAGACAGTTTCTGTCCTACCAGGTGGCATTGGCCTTGCCACCTTGGCTGCTTGTCTCCTTAACATGAATAAGTACAGGCAGTCAATTTCAATAAATGGTGTTGAGGCCCAGGCCTACAGGGAAACAGGTGCCAGTATCACTTTGGTGAGTGAACACTTGGTGTCACCTGCACAACATGTCCTTGGACAGAAGTACCAAGTTACTGATGTCAATAACTCCACTAAGTCTTTCCCCTTAGCTGTGGTTCAACTTAGTTGGGGTGCAGTTACTGGCCCTAAGCAGGTGGTAGTATCACCTAGCTTACCTTTAGATTGTCTCTTAGGAAATGACCTATAGGGCTGGCTGAGGTAAAGTTTCACCTGGGTATCCCTGGGTATCCCTGAGGAATTGTTTCCTCTCATTTCTGGAAATGAAAAAGCAAAGGAGAGAAAAAGACCTGAAATCTCAGGATCCCACACCTCCAACAGGTAAGAAGGGTATCAAAGTATCTGTTCCCCCACCCTACCACTAAGGTTACCATTCCTGTGTTGGGAGAAACCTCTCCTGGGGTGGAACCTGTGCCAAAGGAGCCATCAGCTACCACAGCTGGATTCCCGAGGTAAAAGTACCTCTCTGTGGAACTACTAAGCCAGATGTGCAAAATTGTACCATTTTAATAAATATGGAACATCCCTCCAGCCCTCCCAGAGAAACTTTAGTGCAGCAGCCCTGCACTGCCTCTAAACACTTAGGACAGCAGCCCTGTCCTGGTGTGGAGCTTATAGGACAGCAGCCCTACCCTGCTTCAACTCAAGAGAAACAGCAACCCTCTTCTCTCTTACAGCCATATGGACAAAGGTTTTGCCCAGCTATGGCTTTATTGAGACAGCATCCCTGTCTAGCATTTCCTGTATTTGACATAGGCCCAGTGGACCAATCCCACTGCCCAACTTTAAAACATACTAAAAGGAACTCTGAGAATTTACACTCACACTGTTGTTTAAGTAAACATTTCCAAATAGGGTGGTTTACATCCCCACAGGAAAGTAACCATATAGTGGATGATAAAGGGAGTAGCCACTCTATTGCAGATCTACTCTCCACTTATCACCACTTAGACAAGGTCTCAACTGGCCAAGGTTAGCCTTATTGTCCTTCGTTTGGGGGGGGGGGTTGTGTGAGAAAGTAGCCTCTTTTTAGCATGGTTATACCCACTTTTGGCCTGTTTGTGAGTGTATGTCAATGTGTGTTTACTGTGTCACTGGGATCCTGCTAGCCAGAACTCCAGTGCTCATAGATACAAACCTATATGTCGGTGTGTTTTGCCTGTCTCACCGGGATCCTGCTAGCCAGGACTCCAGTGCTCATAGTTTGTGGCCTACTGTGTGTTGTCAGTAGTGCTTGACTGTGTCACTGAGGCTCTGCTAACCAGAACATCAGTGCTTATGCTCTCTGCTTTTAAATTTGTCATTATAGGCTAGTGGCTTCATTTACCAATTTCAATTGGCACTCTGGACCCCCCTTATAAGTCCCGAGTATATGGTACCTAGGTGCCCAGGGCATTGGGGTTCCAGGAGAACCATATGAGCTGCAGCATTTCTTTTGCCACCCATAGGGAGCGCAGACAAACCCTTGCACAGGCCTGCCATTGCAGCCTGCGTGAAATAACGCACACATTATTTCACAGCCATTTTCAATGCACTTAAGTAACTTAAAAGTCACCTATATGTCTAACCTTCACTTGCTGAAGGGTAGGTGCAAAGTTACTAAGTGTGAGGGCACCCTTGCACTAGCAAATGTGCCCCCACATAGTTCAGGGCCATTACCTGGGACTTTGTGAGTGCGGGGATGCCATTACACGCGTGCACTACATATAGGTCAATACCTATATGTAGCTTCACAATGGTAACTCTGAATATGGCCATGTAACATGTTTAAGATCATGGAATTGTTCCCCCATTCCAAATCTGGTATTGGAGAGCCAATTCCATGCATTCTGGGGGCTCCACCATGGACCCCCAGTACTGCCAAACCAGCTCTCTGAGGCTTGCACTGCAGCTACAGCTGCTGCCACCTCACAGACAGGGTTCTGCCCTCCTGGGGTCTGAGCAGCTCAGTCCCAGGAAGGCAGAACAAAGCATTCCCTCTAAGAGCAGGGTGCTACACCCTCTCCCTTTGGAAAAAGGTGTTACAGGCTGGGGAGGGGTAGCCTCCCCCAGCCTCTGGAAATGCTTTGAAGAGCACAGATGGTGCCCTCCTTGCATAAGCCAGTCTACACCGGTTCACGGAGCCCTTGTCCCCTGATCTGGCGTGAAACTGGACAAAGGAAAGGGGAGTGACCACTTCCCTGTCCATCACCACCCTGGGGTGGTGCCCAGAGCTCCTCCAGTGTGTCACAGACTTCAGCCATCTTGCTTTGCAAGGTGTGGGGGCAGTCTGGAGGGCTCTGAGTGGCCAGTGCCAGCAGATGACGTCAGAGATCCCTCCTGACCGCCCTGATAAGGTAGCCAGCACCACTCTCAGGGCTATTTAGGGTCTTTCCTGTGGATGCTCTTCAGATTCTGCTTGCAAGTTTCCTTCAGGAATCCTCTGCAACTACTACTTCATCCTCTGACCTCGGATCAACCGCAGCCTCCTCCAGGAACTGCTGTAACAGCAACAAAGTATCCACAATGGATACTTTTCCTCTGCAACTTCAGCTCCAGCCAGCAACTGCAACAGTTTCCATGGTGTGCACGCTCTAGGGACTCCCTGTCTTCACCCTGCACTTGAAGGACCAAACAAATCTCCCTGTGGGGTGACGGAGTCACTCCCCTGCTCAAACAGGCACCTTCCAAGATGACGACAGGTACATTTGGACTCCTCTCACAGCAACGAGCATGCTCCTAAGGGCACAGAGGTTGGACACCATCAACATAGACTGTCCTGGTCCTGCTGACGCAATTTGGAGGAGGTAAGACCTTGCCATCCCTGAGAGTGATGGTACCCCTGTGTACTGCATCTTCTTCACCTCTTGAGGCCTCTGTACACTATTTACAAAATTCCTTCATCCACAGCCTGGCCCAGGTCCCCAGCACTCCATCCTGCGATGCTCAACTCGCTGAGTTATTCTCTGGAGACGTGGGACCTTCCTTTGTGTTGCTGCAGCAACGCATTTTGCACCTCCTTTATCCCCGTGTCCTGGGACTCCCCTGGATACTGTCTGGCATCCTGAGGGCTCTTTAAAGTGCTGAGAGACCCCTCTTCCTCTTCACACAGAGTTGAGGCCCCCAGGTCCCTGCTGGGTCCAGACAGCGCCAATTTGACATAAAACGTGCTTTTGTCGTAACCAAGGGTTGTTGGTGACTTCCAACAAGAAATCACATCTGCATCCATCTTCACATCGTGGGACATCCTTTACATCATGCAGAAACCCACTGGCATCTTCCTAGGGTGCATTGCTGTCTTCAGCTAACCGGGGACTCTTCTTTTGCACCCTCTTCTGGGTTGGCAGGGTCTCCTGTCCTTCCTGGAACTTCTTTTGACTTCTGGACTTGGTCCCCTTCTTTTGCAGGTCTTCAGGTCCAGGAATACAGCAGTTTTGTTTGCAAACATGTTGGTTACTGCAATAATCCATATCACGAGGTGTAGTGTGTCCTAAGGAATCTTGCACTACTTTACTCCTGCTTTTCTGGGCTCTGGGGTGGGGTAATTTACTTACCTTTCTGTATTCTTACTCTCCCAGTGATTCTGCACACACTACACTTGTCTAGGGGGGAATTTGTGATTTGCATTGCACTTTCTTAGTATATGGTTTGTGTTGCCCCTAGAACTATTTTCTCCCATTGCATTCTATAGTATTTCCTATTGTTTGCACTGTCTATGACTATTTACTTGTCTAATTTTAGTGTCTAGTGTATATATTGTTTAGAATACTTACCTCCAGAAGGCGTATTGTCTCTAAGATATTTTTGGTACTGTGTCACCCAAATAAATCCTTTTATTTTTGGTAACACTGAGTATTGTCTTTACTTGTGTATAAGTACTGTGTAACTAAAAGTGGTATTGCATGAGTTTTGCATGTCTCCTAGTTCAGCCTAAGCTGCTCTACTATACCTACCTCTATCAGCCTAAGCTGCTAGAACACTACTACATTTCACTAATAAGGGATAACTGGACCTGGTATAAGTTGTAAGTACCTAAGGTACCCACTGCAAACAAGGCCAGCCTCCTACAAGAACCACCCCGCAAACGTCCCCTCTGATCCAGGCAGAAGCCAGGGACTATTGCCAAGACTCCCGCCAGGAAATTAGACTCTCCTGATTGTCACCCTTGTGTCCCACTCTGTCACCCTTTCCACCTTGAACTGCCATTGCTCCCCTTCCTATGTCCCCTTGGACAATGCACCTGTGCTACAAACAGACTGGAACAATACCACAGACTTTCCTCCATCATCACCTCATCCCCTTGCACTTGCCCCTCTTCTTCTTAGCACTTCAATAAACACCTCTGGAAAAAATTCAAGTATGGAGTATGTAAGATTTTTAAGTATGTATTTTTTAACCAGGTTCAAACATTGCAATTCAACTGTATAGTAATGTTCACATAGGAAAGACCTATAGTGTCCTACAGTGATCACACCAGAAGCGATAGTGGGACAACAACATCTGCAAAAGGAATTGCCAAAGGGTACTGTGAGTGGCCATAGAAGTGGGAAATGACAGCATGCCAGTGCCAAAGATAATCTAAATAATGACAATGAAATGTGAAGTAACACTGTCTTACCTGTGTGTCATTGGAAATATTGTTGTATCACTGCTGTTCTGTTGTCCTCATCCTCATCCTCTGCCTGCTCATCCTCACTGTCCACAGGGTCCACTGCTGCCACACGGCCATCTCCAGCCTCCTCCTCCTACAGAAAAGGCACATGGCGTCTCAAGGCAAGGGTGTGCAACATGCAGCATGCCAAGATTATCTGGCAGACCTTCTTGGGTGAGTAGCACAGGGATCCACCTGTTAGATGGAAGCACCGAAACCTGGCCTCCAGGAGGCCAAAGGTATGTTTGATTATCCTTCTTGTTCGCCCATGTACCTCATTGTAACATTCTTCTGCCCTTGTCCTGGCATTCCTCACAGGGGTCAGTAGCCATGATAGGTGGGGTAACCTGAGTCACCTGCAAATATCGAGGGACAACATTTAGCCACACACTATCCGATATGGCCCACACCATGCTCATACACCAACATATGCTGGGTGGGAACCAGGGCTCACCTATTATGCTCAGGATAAAGGCATCATGCACAGACCCAGGATACTTAGCATTGACATGGGAGATGTACTGGCCCACTAAGCACACAATCAGCACATTCATGGAGTGAAAACTCTTACGATTTCTGTACACCTGTTCATTTTGCCAGGGGGGGACAAATGCAATATGAGTTCCATCAATCGCCCCAATTATGTTGGGGATATCTCCCCTTTCATAGAAGACAGCTTTCACTGTGGGCAAATCCTCCACCTGGGGGAAAACAATGTAGCTGCACATGTATTTAATCAGGGCAGACAACACTCTTGTCAGCAGTATTGAGAACATTGGCTGTGACATTCCTGCTGCCAAGCCCACTGTCACTTGTAAGCAACCTGTTGCCAAGAAATGGAGCAGAAATAGGACTTGCACAACAGGGGGGATCCCAGTGGGGTGACGGATAGCAGATATCAGGTCAGGCTTCAGTTGGACCCGCAGCTCTGTGATTGTGGCCCTGTCAAGTCTATGGTTGAGGATAATGTGCCTGTCCTCCATTGTTGCCGAGTCCACCAGGGGTCTGTACACGGGGTATGTCTCCATCTCGTATTCATCCACAGCAGTTGCAGTCTAAGGGACAAAAGAGTGAGGAGCCAGTCACAAACTGAACATTGGAGACACAACAGTACAATGCATGATATTACTAGTAATGTGTAAGTGGGATTTGTCCTGTATGTCCAATTCTTAACTGTGACGCAGGGCCTGCTCCCTTCCAAATGGCATCAGCCTGTCCTGAGTGGAGGGACAAGTGGAAGTGAGGTAATTCGCTGACGTTGTGCACCGTTGCGGTAGGTGGTCGGGAACCGCCATGCAACTCCTCATTGGCTAACATTGGGCCTTATGGGGTACAACAGTGGCCAATGGTGATGTATGCCGGCAGTGACGGTATGGACTACCATGGACATGACCGCCCTTTTCTATCTGATTCCTCACTTGCTACCTGACCTTCCACAGGAGAGGACCTACACTGCATGTGCTGCTGTGACCTGTGTCTGGAACCTACCATGGCCCGTGTGACTTTGGAAAGGGCCCCTGCCTTCACCTTGGTGGAGTTGGGGAGACTGGTGGATGGGGTCCTACCCCAGTACGGACTGCTGTATGGGCTCCAGACCAACAGGTGAGTACACTGTGGGTACAATGCATGTGGCATGAATGCATGGAGTGGTGTGTGTGAAGGCCGCGTGTAGGGGGATTGGGTGGATGTTCCCTCTGTGGCGTACAGCTTGTGTGCTGGGCCATGTGTGTGTAAATGGTGAGGGAAACGGGTATGGTGGGCCATAAGTGTAACAGGCCAGACGGTCTGACTGATACAATTTCCTGTGTGTATTTCCTTTGCAGGTCAGCGCCCATCAAAAGAAGGGTATATTGTGAGCCATCGCCAAGGAGGTGCGGACCCTGGGGGTCTTCGGCAGGCGGAGTACCCACTGTCGGAAACGGTGGGAGGACCTTAGACGCTGGGCACAGAAGACAGCAGAGGCCCAGCTGGGGATGGCCTCCCAACGAGGAAGGGGTGCCCGTCAAACCCTGATCACCCTGATGGCCAACATACTGGCAGTGGCCTATCCTGAGCTGGATGGGCGCTTGGGGGCATCACAGCAGCCACAAGGGGGTGAGTACAGTGCCCATCATCACAACTTACATATAGTAGGGCGGTATGCGGGTGGGGGATGTGTGTCAGTGGGTGCCCCTAGGCCAGGCCTGACATTGAAGAGTAGACCCCATGTTGGCCAGGGTTCTGAAGTGATAATTCTGCTACCTAGCACGTAGGCATCCACAACTGGTCAGGGCTTTCTGGGTCCCAGGTGCGCTGCATTTGGCGCTGTGTGCCCCTCTCCATGCCTTGGTGGCTAGGAATATAACTGGTAGTGCAATGCATAGTGCGTAGGGCTTTTCCCTGTGTGTGAGGGTGCTGTGTACACCAACGGTGGTGTTGGCGCAGCCATTGACCCAGTGTATCCTTTGTCTCTCCCCCCACCCTTTTTGTTTTGTCACCCTGTCATCATGTGCATTAGCATAATCTGGCGGAGGAGCAGAGGCACCGGAGATGGAGGGAGCTGCATCCCACAGGACCCAGGAGGCAGAGTCTACCGACACTGAGTGCAGCAGTGGGAGGGAGGTCGAAGGGAGCACCACAGCCGGGACTGGATGGGACAGTTCAGACACAGATACCTCCTCCAATGGAAGCTCCCTGGTGGTGGTGGACACCTCCGTGCCCACTCCAGCTACAGGTACATCCGCCACCCCTCGTACCAGCACCACCCTACCAGCAGCCCCTCATCGAGTTGCCAGTGCCCGCTCACTCAGGAGGGTGGGCATCTCCTTTGCCCCAGGTACCTCAGGCCCTGTCCCAGTGAGCCCTGCTGCCCTGAGTGAACAGTCTGTTGACCTCCTGAGATCCATCTCTGTAGGGCAGTCAACCATTGTGAATGCCATCCAGGGACTGGCAGTCCAGATGCAACAGACTAATGCATTCCTGGAGGGAATTCACACTGGCTTGGCGGCCCAACAGAGATCGATCCAGGCTCTGGCCTCCTCTCTGATGGCAGCCATTGTCCCTGTTTCCACTCCCCCCCTCCAACTTCCTCTTCCCAATCCCATTCCCCTCAACCCCAACCTATCCCAAGCACACAGGCACACGAGCATGCACACAAGACAACACACAAGAGTGGTACAGGCAAACACAAGCACCACACATCATCCCACAGGCACTCACACAAACACCATCCAGATGCAGGCATACCAACATCCACAATGTCCACTGTCTCCCCTCCTCCTCCACCTCCCTCCCAGTTCTGTCTACACTTACACCTGCATGTACTACATCCTCATCCACTGCCAGCATAACCACCACACCTAGCAGAACACACACCTCACTGGCAGACGCCTCCACAACAGCCATGCACACGTCGCCTGTGTCCTCTCCCACTGTGTCTGTTCACCTCCTCCCAAGGTACACAACCGCAAGTACTCAGACACACAACAGCCATCCACCTCATAACAGCATCCAGCCCATGCACCTGCACCCAAACACAGCAGACAGACACCACCTACAACCCCTCCCTCTTCCTCCACTCCCAAACCTTCTCCCTCTTCCTGCCTCAATGTCCCTAAGAAACATTTCCTCTCCACCACTGACCTCTTCCCTACCCCTACCCCTCCCCCCATCCTTCACGTCTGGCCAGGGTGGCAATAACCCAGGCAAGAACATCAGCCACCCAGTCCACGGGCCCAGTAGTCTCCACACCCACTCGTGGTGGGAAAGGATCTAGGGCACCTGTGCAGAGGTTGAGGGAGCCTGCATCAGGCAGCCTCAAGGAAAGGGTGCCTGTCCCAGCTGCTGGCCGGAAGACCAAGGAGCCAGCTCCAGCTGATGCCAGGAAGGGCAAGGAGCCAGCCCCAGCTTCTGCCAGGAAGGGCAAGGAGCCAGCACCAGCTGGCAGGAAGGACATGGGGCCTGGTGCAGGGACTCAGACGGAGCCCCCACCACCAACCATGGTTGTGCAGCCTTCCGAGGCTGCAGGGGAAGGGCTGGAGCTCCACCCCCCAACTCCAGCAGCAGCAGCACCACCACCACCAGTGGGCAGCCATCCGAGGCTGCAGGGGATGGGCTGGAGCCTCCCCCCCACCAGCAGCAGCACCACCACCAGTGGGCAGCCATCCAAGAATGCAGGGGATGGGCTGGAGCCTCCCCCCACCACCACCAGCAGCAGCAGCACCACCACCAGTGGGAAGCCATCCAAGGCAGCAGGGGATGGGCTAGAGCCTCCCCCCACCAGCAGCAGCACTATCACCACACACACCACCACCAGTGGGCAGCCATCCGAGAACTGCAGGGGATGGACTGGAGCCTCCCCCCACGACCACCATCAGCAGCACCACGACCACCATTGAGCAGCTGTCACTGCAGGCAGATGGTATGTAGTCCTGCATCCATGGGCTGCTGTGCGGCCTGCCCTCTGCAAATCAAGTGGGTATGAACCCACCTGTGAGACTGTGACCTTGCACTCCCCAGGATCAAGAACACAGGGCACGATGCCCGCTCCAGAACCAGTGGGTCAGACACCCACCAACCGCACCCTCCCCAGGATCAAGAGCACAGGTCACAATGCCCCCTCCAGAACCAGAGGGTAAGCCACCCACCGACCCCAGCCTACCCAAGATCAAGAGCACAAGGCACTATGCCCCCTCCAGAGCCAGTGGGCAAGCTACCCACTTGAGAGACTGTGGCCTTGCACTCCCCAGGACCAAGCAGTGGGCAAGTTACCCACTTGAGAGACTGTGGCCTTGCACTCCACAGGATCAAGCACGGGGCACATTGCCCCCTCCAGAACCAGTGGTCTTGTTCCATCTTCCGGCTGAGGTGCACCCCCCGTTCCCCATCCCCCTGAGGTGCCTGCCTATTTTCCAACTGATGCCCCTGCAGTGTTCTCTCCATGTTGTTGAAGGTGACAAGTGGGGCCTTGGACTTTGGCCTGTGGCCCTGTGGCCAACGTACCATGTGGACTGGGCAGTGTCCCTTGAACTGTACATATGTATATATCAGTTGCAAAGCATTTTCGTTTTTCTACTGTGTTGATCTTATTGCACTCACTTTATCGCATTCCTGTTGTTCTTGCATTATTCCTCAGGGGTACGGGGTAAATATGTTTTATTACTGCATCTGATTCTGTGTATGGTGTTTGGGGTGGGGGGGTGTTTGCTGCGTGTGTGTGTCACTCTCTTTTTCCTCCCCCCCTTCCCAATGTGTTAGGTGGCTGTCCTCACCGCGGTCATCTTCGCCGTCGTTGATCTTCGTGGTGGAGCAGGACGTAGAAGATCATTGGAAATGTCTGCAGCTGGGGCTCCATGGCGGCGTGGTTGTTCCCTGTGTCTCCAAAGGTGAGTGCTTTCCCTTCTCTGCAGTGTTTCTGCCATGCTTTTGATGTCGTTGGTACAGCCCAGGAAAAGGTGGCGGTTTCCTGGGTCTTAATATGGTGGGTGGATCATTGACTTCTGCCTGGCTGTAGGTGGCTACCGCCGTGGTGGCTGTTGTTTACACCCTGGTGGTCGGTGTGGTAAAGTGGCTGTCTATCTGAGTTCTCACCGCCATGGCCATAATTTGGCGGTACTTACCACCAGCCTGTGGCGGTATTACCGCCACTTCATCACCTACCACCAGGGTTGTAATGAGGGCCTATGTTCTGCAGGAGACAATGAGTATATAACAGCGACATCAGGGTGAGGGGTAACTGGGCCTACAAAGCCCACATAAAGATGTGAGATATGCTATTTACACCATATGATTCTTAATCTATGAATACATGATAAAAAGCAGGATTATGATATTAACAGCACGAGCAGCCGGGGGAGGATGGAGTTAGGGATTCAATTAGTTTATGTGATATTTGGATCAGATCCTGTGATTGTACGCTTTTCTTAATCCTCCAGAAATCCATATGATGCAATACGACAATTGATATTGAACTGTACAAATTGTTGACACAATTTTACAAAAAGTATATTTAAAAAAACAGTGTTTATATATCAAGTTATCATGAAGTGTGCTCAGACATTGGCTGAGCAGTTTCTTGGCATGGGGGTGTTATCACAAGTCCCAGACTTATCATAAATCCAGTCTGAAGCCACAGGATGCCAAGACAAACTGTCAAATCAGCAATGTCTAAGAAAGAGAGTCTATGGGGAAGGAGAACGAGGAAACAATGAGAGAGGAAACAATGCCAACTGGTAAAGGGTAGGTGAACCCTAACCATGGGAGAACTGGGAAGAGAAAACAAAAGAATGGTGAGGGACTGCTGCAAAGCCAGGTTCCAACTACAGTTTATCAGAAAGCCAAAACAACTCAAGTAAAATTAGGCATCTGCCACATGTCCTGTTTTTCCCAAAATACTGTTCTTCATAAGTTATTCCAGAAGTGATCCCACTAACCTGGAAGTGAATGTCTCTGGCAGTTCTGTTATGTGGTCTAGTCTTTGCAGATCCCTAGTCTCAAACATACTCTCGTCCACAGTCTCCACTCCCTCCTCCACTTGTAAAGAGTCATGTGAGAGCTGCCTAATATGCCTTTCCATGGGGAATGCAAAAGTGATTGTGATGTTCTAGCATGATGATTCAGACTTCAATGCCTTTTAAGTTCAAGATTGCACACAGCACTTTGTTGCTTCTTCCAAGTTGCTGTCTGACAGGGATGAACACAACGTGGGATATCTATATTATAGTGTCATGTTCACTTTCATATAGGAGGAACACCATAGGTTCATGAAAGGTGCTGAAATCATTCAATCCATTCATTTAGGTCACCAAGAGCCACAGGTACGAAAAACTAATATTGCAAGTCGGTAATTGTGTTTCAATGCGAATCACAATTACCGACTCTCAATTCGGAATGTACATTGGAAGCGAACATCAATTTATCGATTCTGTGCCGAGTTGCATCGCAATTTGCAAAATTGCAAATTGCGATTATCTAAATTGTGAATGGGAGTGTTACCGAATCTCATTTTGCTACCCAGACTCGCAAATTGCGACTGAGTCGCAATTAGCGAACGGGAGCAAAAGAATAGAGAAACCTCACTTCCTGATACTGGGTAATGACCTTAGAATCAGGAAGTGCCTCCCATGAATGTAGGTGGAGTCTAGGCAGCCCTCACAGCAGAGGCACATAAAGCAGAGAGGAGCAACTGGAGCCATGGCTAACCAAACAAAGGGGACAAACACAGCAGGGAGGAAGCGAAAGTTAAGAAATTTCTGAAAAAGAGTTGGAAGTCCTCACTGAGGAGTGCTGCCTACATCATTTGGTCCTGTTTGGTAAGGCAGCAATGACTGTACCTGACTCAGAGAAAAAGAGAAAAGAAATATAGATGGACATACAAACCAATATCAATGCTATTGAAGCCAGCCACTGCTCCATTGAGGAACTACACAAAAGGTGGTATACCTCAAGTCAAGAGCCAAGGAAAAGGTTGCAGAGCAGATGAAGGAGGTGCATGGAACAGGTAGGGGGCCATCAACAGTACCACCACCCACAGCAATAGAAAGTATGGTGGAGACCACACTGGAGCCACAGCCTGTTGTGGGAATAGGTGACCTGGAGAGTTCAGCACCAGGAACCTCCAAAAGTAAGTTGAACATATCACATTTTCACACTTCTCAGGGCACTATGCACACAACCTCAGTTCACAAAAGCATGCATCATTCAGATAATTCCATGCCTATAAGTCCAGGCCAAGTATAGTACATTATGGGTAATGTAGTCCAAAATGTGATGTAATTTTATTATGGTAAACCATATATCTGAGAGGTCCCACAGGTCTACCTCAGTTATCCACTGATGACGCCAGTGTGGAGGGAGGTGATGATGCCACAATAGCGGCAGAGGAGTCAGTAAGAATTACCACAAATGAGTGCAACCCACAAACCATAATTTACAATGCACATGAACCCACACAGGACACAGATTTGGACAATGAGGGTGTAAACCTCCTTCCCAGTCCCCAGATGGGTGATAGCCAGCCACAGAGAATTGCAGGGCATGGGCGTAGAAGGCGTCGTCTAGCACATGATGCAGGTGGCAAGGATGCCATTACTCAACCTTTTTCTGGGACTGAAGGCATCCCCACTCAACAGTCAATGCCTGCAAAACAAACATATGCACTTAATGAACAGGAATTAACAGCATATGCAACAGACTCTTACACAGGGATTTGGGAATGTAGAAACTCAATTGGCCTCCCTGAATGGCAACATGGTCAACCTCACCACTGCAATCACAGATCTATGCAGGGAAATGGTGGCAGATCGTGCCCATGCAAGGCGCCATGAACGCAGCACTCCTGCACGGATGGACAGGCTAAGTCAGTCCATTGACCGACTAACCATAACTACTACGTGAATGTCATGATGCACAGTCATGCTCCATGTTAAATTGGGACATTTTGCTGGAGATGTGGCCAGGGGACTAGGCCGCATTACTGCAGCTGTGGACCTGCTTTAAACCTCCTAGGCAGCAAGAGGGACTGGTGACACCCCTCAGGACAGTGAGGACATATCCAGTGTGAGCAGCATTTCCGCATCGGGTGCCCCCATCCTGCGGCATAGCAGTGTCCGCCAGACATCTGTGGACCAACCAGGCACAGACCATGGTGGTCGTAGCAGTAGGAGGGTGTGATGTAATGAGTCTGGCTTTATTTAAATGCATATGGCTAGAATGTGTCTGGTGATGTAACACCATTTTTGTTTACTTATTGGCACATGCCACTGTATTCCTATTCACATAATGCACTCCTGACATTAAAGGATATTTGTTTTTGACAACCTGGCTATGTGTGTTTGACATTTGTGAGGGCAGTGTCGGTTGTCACTTACCTGGCAAAGTAATGGGTTGCAATGGATCCTGTCGCCATCTGCCCTCCATTGTGATGCTACCATCCCCAGGCTGTTGTAGTGGTAGCTCCTGTTACCCATCCTCAGATTTTGTGTCATCTGTGGTGAGGTGTAGCCCACGCCTAGTTGCATTGTTGTGTAGGATGGCACATCCCCACAATCTTACATGCAATCCCCGGGGCATACTGGAGTTCACCTCTACTTTTGTGCAGGCATCTGAAATGTGATTTTAACAGGCCACAGGTCCTTTCAATTACAGTTCTGGTGCGCCAATATCTAATGTTATAGTGCCTCTCATTCTGATCTGCAGGTGTTAGGTATGGAGTGAGTATCCATGGCCTCAATGCATATACACTGTCAACTGTGTAACACAACAGCAAATGTGAGCATGGGTTTACCTGGTTATGCACTGACACCTATTTGTGACAGTGGTGTGTACTACACAGTACCTAATAAATATCCATCGTCATACTTTGCATGTTCTAGACGTTGGTGTATCCCACTGTGCCTGAAAATGTATGCATTATGTATGCTCCCTGGGTATTTAGTCACTATATCAGTATTGACATTGTGGGCATCATATACCACCTGTATGTTGAATGAGTGGGTAC
Organism: Pleurodeles waltl; assembly: GCF_031143425.1. NCBI lineage: Eukaryota > Metazoa > Chordata > Amphibia > Caudata > Salamandridae > Pleurodeles > Pleurodeles waltl. Next base: position 710,639,637 of record NC_090450.1, on the reverse strand, counting down.
ATGTGTCCCATCAACACACCCTAATACATGGGGAAAGTTTGCAATTCTGTAGAGATTCAGGGGGTCATTCTGACCCTTGCGGACTTTGACCGCCAGGGTCGCGAATGACGGAAGCACTGCCAACAGGCTGGCGGTGCCTCCAAGCCCATTCTGACTGCGGCGGTAAAGCCGCGGTCAGAAAACCGGGGCCGGCGGTTCCGCGCCGTTTTTCCCCCGGCTGGGCTAATCCGCCAGGGCAGCGCTGCAAGCAGCGTTGCCCTGGGGATTCTGACCCCCTTCCCGCCAGCCTGTTTCTGGCGGTTTTCACCACCAGGAAGAGGCTGGCGGGAACGGGTGTCCTGGGGCCCCTGGGGGCCCCATGAAGCTTTTCACTGTCTGCTTAGCAGACAGTGAAAAGCGCGACGGGTGCAACTGCACCCGTCGCACGCCCGCAACAGCGCCAGCTCCATTCGGAGCCGGCTTCTGTGTTGCAGGCCTCCTTCCCGCTGGGCCGGTGGGCGCTAACATGGTTAGCGCCCGCCGGCCCAGCGGGAAGGTTGGAATGCCGCCAGTGGTCTTTTGACTGCGTAGCGGCCAAATGGCGGTTCCCGCCGACCCCCTCAATTTGGTGTTGTGTATTTCCTCTGCATTCCTGGGAAGGTAAATGTAGTTGGGCATGTGTGCGTGTATGGCATCTAAGAACCGTCTGAAGAAATGTGACAAGGCACTTTGGGACACCCCCCCAGCGACAGCAATCACTTCCTGGTAGCTTCCCGAGGCCAAGAGGTGCAGTGAGCACAGCACTTGCCCCTGTGTGGGAATGGAGCAGCTGCGCAGGGTTAGGATTTCTAGCTGAGGTTTTAGCAGTTCTATGAGCTCTAAGATGACTGTGCTGCGAAGTCTATATTTATCATATATTTCCTCCTCACTCTGTTGAAATACGGTCTGCCTGGGGCTGTATATTCTCTCCTGTCTCTGCCTCCTCCTCCTCCTCTGCTGGGCAGCCTGGAATTGCCTCCTCCATGCAAATCACGTAGAGTGAAGCCATTGTGGAAAACCCAGATGCCTTCTGGATCTGCTTTTATACTTTGAATCTGCTTACCACCTGTTCAGAATCGGTGCTAAAATAGATGTGCAAAATGGCCTATTTGCGACTAGTCGCAATTTGCGACTGCCATGTACACATGGTTTGTGAGTCGCAAGTTGTGATTTCCTATTTGTGATTTGCAAAATCCAGTCGCAATTATTTGCGATTCGGTAATTGGTCGCATCACTATTTGGGACTCGGAAATGGCATTTGTACATACCATTTCACTTTTTGCACTGTCGCAAATAGCGCTGCAACCCATTTGCAAGTCGCAAAACGTACGTAGATGTGCCTCATTAACTACATTAACTACATTGAGAACAGGTACGTTGGAGCAGGGTACAGCCTTGACAGTCAAACAGAGAAAGGTGGGTATGCCCAACTTAGAATGAAGATGGATGGATATGCACCAGATGTTTACGGTATGTGCATAACAAAAATGTGGATAACATTTATCAAAATCGAACTCATTTGTGGTCAGTGTTATCCTGCAAATATGGCATGGATACAAGCCTCCTGAACGTACACTGGACAACCGTTACCTAAGCCTCATATTTGGAAGCCAGATACAGCTTTACCAGGCAAATAACAAAGGCAGGAGTGTTCTTAGTTTGAGGAGGATTGGAACCATGCACGATTTTTCAGGATGCCCACATGAGATCAATTCAGGAAAAACAATATCAAAATGAAACTCATTTGCTTAGTGGTTATCCTACAAATCGAACAGGGATCTTACCCTACTGGACTTATGCAGGTAAACTCGTACCTAAACCGCCCTTGGTTAATGATTGCTTAAGGCATAGACCAGCCTTTTCATTTTTGGTCTATGTGCAGGCCTCACAACAGGAGCCCTCTGGTTAAGCTAGTGCTGTGCAGCTGCCTATATGTTTTAGTCCTCTACATAATTATACTTGCATGCCTACCTCTAACACTTCTCTCTCCATCACAATGCCATGCCCAGAACAAAATGAGTACCTCTCTAGTCACTCATGCACCACACCAAAATGCTTCCCACATGGGATCACAACAAATACGCTTTGCCAACCGCGCACTCCAGAACGGTGAAACTTGCTACCCATCTGAAACTGCACTTAGCACCCCACATAGAAGTATAAAGCACTGTCTAAATAATAGAATGCAATAAAAGGCACCCCTTAAATACCTGACTTCTGTCATAAGGTTTCTTTTGGCTGTGTGCCCATCATTGGACTTCTGCCACAAATGGCATCTAAGAAACAGCTCAAGAAGATGATTTCGATAAAGGTTTGTCAGGAATAATTCCACTTGTCTGAAGTGTTCTCACTTTGCTATTCTTTCTCTGAAAGTGCCTGCTTTTAACAAAACATTTGGGCCCAGATTTATACTCTGTTTGCTTTGCATTAGCGTCATTTGTTTACGCTAATTCAGCACAAACTTAACTCCATATTTATATTTTGGCTCTAGACTAGCCTCACACCAAAATATCGGAGTTAAAGTCATTTTTTGGATGCTTGAACCTTCCTTTCGTCAATGAGATGCAAGGTAGGCATTCCCATCCAAAAAATGACTCTAAGGCCCTCGCGCCTTATTTAGCCTCCTGTGCAGAAATGGTGCATGTGAGGGAGGCGGGCCTAATAGTGGGTCAGGGCAGGCTTTAGGCAAACTGTGGACCCATTTTCATGGTCTAGCACCATGTAAAGAGCCCACAGGTGCCCTCCCCAAGCCCCAGGAACACCCCTACTCACACCTGAGGGACACCACAGGATGGGTGACCCCATTCCAGGTAAGTAGAGGTAAGTATTTTCAAACTTTTTTTAAAATGCCATTGTTGTCCTGAAATGGGCTCCCCTACACGGCACTGGGTGCAATGGCCATGCCCAGGGGAACCTTGTCCCTTGTGCTGTCATTGGGTTGGTGGGCATGACTCCTGTCTTTTATAAGACAGGAGACGTGGTATGGATGGATTTGCATCAAGAAATGATGCTAGGCTGGTTAGGGTCATCTTTTTTTACTCTAACCAGCCTAATGTCATTTTTTTTTGCAAAACACCATTCTCCCATACTGCCACCCCCACCCTGCTAACGTCATTTTCCATGACATTAGCCCACGCTTTGCACCTGCTTGCACCATTCCATTAATTTGGCACCTGGCTGGAGTCCTTGAATGGAGCAAGCCAGGGCTATGCGTTTTGACGCAAAATCGCACAGTTTTGCATCAAAAAGTATAAATTTGAGCCTTGTTGTCCAGACATATGAATCACACACTAGGGTGCTGGCTATATATTAAGATATAAGTTACAAGGGAGAAGTCCTAGCTTTCATTAGCAGAGATCACCTGCCACAAATAAGTGTTGCGCTACTATTGTATCTGAGTGCTTTGCCCCTAGCTAAACAAAGTTCACAAGATTACATTTTGGTGCAAAAAACAATATCAAAACTGATCAGAGGTACTTCAAAGGAACCATGGCGATGAAGGGGAACAAGGTAAAAGTATGTGACTATCACTGAAGATACAAAGACAGACTGTGACCGTTGTGGGGAGAATCCTCATGGAATATCATGGGTCCACTCTTAGGTAAGTAATTTTGCAAAATCAGCAGTAAATTACCTCTAGTCCGTATCGAGGACCTACTTATACTAATACTTAGGATAAAAACTTGTTACCCAGTTGTGGATCGGAGCCTATGGAGCAGGCTTCTCTAAAGAGTAACTCATGAGCTACTGGGAGGTGTCCAGCTATTTGTCAGTATCTCTCCTGTGTGCAACCAGCCTACTAAATTGGAAACATTTGACTTAGTTGAATTATTCTATTGATATCAAAATTGAAAAGTGTGTATTCAAGATTAAAATGTGTGTTTCCAAACTCATTCCTGATATTGGAGAAAAATGGTTGAATTTTTAAATAGAGTAAATGCTGATCAATATATAGCAACAGAGTGCAGTGTTCTACCCTATAGGTTTATATATATATATATATATATATATATATATATATATATATATATATATATGAATGATAAGAAGCAGTGCTCAATTGCTGAACATAAATTTAAAGTTCATAGGAAGTAGCACTACTAGTTGTAATTTTTCTTTCTGAATGTGTGTTTTTAATAGAGTTGGCAGATTTAACAAGTTCCTTGATCTCGAGAAGTTGTGTGCCAAAGAGGTTTTTGTGAGAGTGGTCAGTGCAAAACTGCGATGGCATTGTGAAATTGTAAGGTGTAAGGCAGTGCAGTTATGAGCATGCTGACTGTGAGAAAGTGCAGGTGTTGGAGAGCGATGGTGTGACAAGAGTGCCGGGTACCAGAGAGTTCTAAAGTTGTGAAAGTGTTGGATGCCTGAAAATGCTTTCCGGTAAGAGCGGTCATGGTGAGAGAGCACAGGGTGTGAGAGCGTTATGTGTGTGCTCAGCATACAATGCGACATTTGGGTGTGAGAGTTTAGGTTTGAGTGCGTACTCGAAGCGTCCTTGGAGACAGACCACTTGCCCCTGACCTACATGCGCACACAACTCACACAATTATACTGTTCGGGTAGAACGCTCAAATTCAGTATCTACTTCACTAGTGGCTGGGCATTCTATGGCCATATTTATACTTTTTGATGCAAGACTGCGCCGGCGCAGTTTTGCGTCAAAAATAATACCGCCGGCTAACGCCATTTTGGTGCGCCGTGTGGGCGTCAAATTTATACTTTGACGCACGGTGGCGCAAACCACAGGTGGGAGTCATTTATTTTGACGCACACCGCAGAGTCAAGTCGTAAAGCAAAATGACGTTAACGCAGCAGAAATGACTGTGGGTCGATTTACGACCCTGCAAACTGGATATGCGCCGTTTTTTTGGCACAATAGCGTAAAAAAAAAACGTGAACACTGCCATTTCACAAGAGGAGAGCCAAAATGGAACCCAGATGACACTACAGACCCCAGAAAGATGACAACAGACCAGGAACCAGCCAGGAGGACCCACACAAGAACCAGGATACTTATAAGAAAAAAAGAAAGTGTCGCTTCAGTGCAGAAAAGCAGGAAATTCTGGTTAAAGAGGTGATGGAACATCAGCACCAACTGTTTGTCACCTCAAAATTGCCAATTAGTAGGAGAGAGGCTATATGGCAACAAATTGTTGACAAGATCAACAGTGCGGCAGAAGTACGCAGAACAGTCATCGAGGGCAAGAAACGCTGGCATGACTGCAAGCGCAGGACCAAGGAAAAGATGGCCAGGAACAGGAAGGCAGCACTGCAGACTGGAGGTGGGAGTCACGCACACCAGGAGGCCCTGGCCCACATGGAGGAGATGGTCGCAGCCGTCATCCCTGAGGAGATCGTCACAGGGATTCAAGGACAGGACAGCGCAGACTGCCAGGAGACAATGCACATGCAGGGTTAATCGCATGGGGAATTAAAATGCACTAATGTTAACTGCAACCTGGGGGGGAATACCTACTACACATTGCATGTAAGTCATCATATACATGGAGTGGCATGGGAAAAGGGGCAGGGCATGGGGGCATGGCCTGCACAGACAGAAGCTGGGGCAAACCATTACACTACACCAACAACAGTCCCATGGGGGCATGCTGCCATGCCAACGATGGAGCAAAGGGAAAGCCACGCCAGGAGGGAAGGGCACAGCGTCAAACTGACATCCCGGCACATGTCAGCCACCATACCCCCCACATTAACTAGGGCCCTATTAACAACCTCTAGCCATACCAACAACTGGAATGTAACTGCGACAACAGTTGCCACTATCGCCTCCGCTCTGTGTGCAGCTCAAGTAGCCAATGGCAGTAACCTCCCCATGGATCATACACACCTAAATTAGAGGGTTGAGGATGACAACTTCAACAATCCCCTGAAAAAAGACAAAGGCCCCAGTACTGTCAAATATCAATGCCCATAGTTGTCGCAAACATCAGCCAATGTCAACAACAATAGGAGCTACACACCACTAAGGACATACCCATGCTGCAGATGTCAGGGTCCATCCTGTACCTGGGTCACAATGTTGCATCCCAAATGTCATACTGCTCAGACAACAGCATTGAGGGGGAGGACAAATGTAACCGGTCACTGAAATACACCTGCACAGTCAGAGGAGGAAATAGGACACTGATACGATTATCAGGGCAATCCAATGTACCACACATTCCCAACATCAGCTGTACACATTACCAGTGCCAACATCCATATCGTGCCATAACATTGCTATGCATAGGATATGCTACATGTCAACTACATTTAAATGGATGTGAAAGATCAGAGACTGGGGCAGGTCCAGATTGTTAAGTGTGCTGCCAGTGCCATCAGAACACCCATAGCCAGTGAAAGGTCTCACCATGAGAATGGATGTAGACCGAGGGTTGAGTAGGACAAGAAGGTGGCAATTCACTATTTGGCCAAAACCAACACCTAGAAGAGATGATGCCGACAAGTCTAATAACTTAATAACATACATGTGACATGCAGGTGGGACATAGGCCTGGGAGAATGCCCATCTGAAAGACTGGAGCAATAAACACGAAACAAGATCACAATGTGAATTCATCACAAGGCAGGCATGTCACATCACTAATGCCACAACACAGACACACTAATTGTACCCTGTTTCATTGCAGAGGACAATGGATCTCCTGCGGATATGCCTGTCCCAGATTACCGTGATGACATGGATGACGAGCTGATAAACATTCCCCAGGAGACCATCCAAGAGGTCCTTGAAACCCTCCAGACCCCACCTTCAGTCACAAGGAAGAGCACAAAACAAGCAGCCATCGCAGAGGATCCACCCACCACCCCAATTGTAAGACCTGCCAGCTCCAACACAGCTGAGGACTCAATCAATCAAGGATTTATAGAGCGCACTAATCACCCATTAGGGTCTCAAGGCGCTGGGGAGAGGAGCTACTGGTCGTAGAGCCATGTCTTGAGGCATTTCCTGAATGTCAAGAGGTCTTGGGTCTGGCGAAGGTGGAGCGGTAGGGAGTTCCAGATCTTGGCGGCTAGGTGAGAGAAGGATCTTCCTCCGGCGGTGGTGCGGCGGATGCGGGGGATGGAGGCGAGGGCAAGGCTGGTAGAGCGAAGATTGCGGTTGGGGGTGTGGAAGGTGAGTCTGTCGTTGAGGTAGGCTGGGCCTGTGTTGTGGAGGGCCTTGTGTGCGTGGATGAGGAGTTTGTAGATCATCCTCTTTGATACTGGTAGCCAGTGAAGGTCTCTGAGGTGGGGGGAAATGTGGTCACGGCGTGGGATGTCCGGAAAGAAGCGGGCGGATGCGTTCTGGATTCTTTGCAGTTTTGTTAGGAGTTTGGTTGTCATTCCTGCATATAGGGCATTTCCGTAGTCCAATCGGCTGCTGACGAGGGTGTGGGTGACAGTTTTCCTGGTTTCGACGGGAATCCACTTGAAGATTTTGCCTTAAGACCTTCACAGGTAGCAGTGACCAAGATGTCTGACTCCACGTCTTCTAACACTGAGGTGTGTGTTGCCCCTTCACAACCACCACCACCAAGAACAGAGGAGGCAACACACACATCAGAAGAAGAAGACATGGAACAGATCACCTTCACACGGAAAAGTACCCGGAAGCACTAGTCCCTGCCACATGGCCAACTATTACCAAGGTCCTGTGCTTTGTAACATGCCAGTCTTACAACAACTCTACTTAATGACTGTTCTGCTTACCACTGTATATCTTGTCAGCCTGCCCAGTGATTGTCTCTCTCTTACTCATTGGCAAATCCTGTCCCTCTGCACTGTCTGAAACATCACCCCAGCATGTCAAAAGCATTTCCGTAACCCCTTGTGTAGGATCACAATGTAAGATGTCACTCTAATGGACTCACAATCATGGACAATGGACATATAGCACTACAGCACTTTTCAATAAATAGCACTTACACAACAAATCTGTCTCTGGGTAATGTGGCATATCAACTGTGCAGTAGATAACTGAAATGTGCCTACTGTCAAATAACGTAGCTTGTCAATACAACTGTCCTGATATTATGTAGTCAGATAATTCTGCACAGTGCCCATGATTGCATCATACTCTGCCCATCCTGAGGGACATATCTGATGAAGTGAGAAACCATACACCATCATGCTGTGTTGGACAGAATAATGCTTCCTCAAGGGATATCTAAGTCATCAAATAGTGGCTGCAAAATGTTGTCACCATGCAATACTAACACATATAACAGTGCACACAAATCTAAGCAAACACTACAAAAACTGCATGAATGAAGCTGTCTGAGTTTACATACAAATAGGTACTCACGCTGAACTGTGTCACAAATGACGTATGTGAGTCATGAAGACAAGAATACAAGAGTGCCTACGAGAACTCATCTTATAAGGGTGTCCCTGATCATCACACTGCAGTCAGACCTAAAACTGTTCCCCCAATACCAAGTCTGGAAGCACTGTTTGTGACGTAGAAAACTTACTTATCAACAGAAACACATTGGGATCCATATTAACTGTGATTGGTGGTTGCAACAAATGGTGGAAACTTTGCAAGGTAGCTCTGGGGTAGCTACCAATTTTATTCAGTTGGGATTTGTTTGTAGCATAGGACACAAATGTAATAGAACAACATTCATGTACACTAATTCCAAGCCCAGGAGCAAGTAGCATTTAACACATACTGTTAAGGGTTAACTATATATTTATTGAATGCTAATCACAGAAGAGGAAACTGAGGGAAAAGTCTTACCTACCCTAATCTACCCTGACTACTCATTACCCACAACTGTCCCTAACTAACCTAAGCTAAACGTACTTATCACATGTAACGAAACGTTCTAAACATCCACCCCCCACACCCCTTATGAGATGGGACACATGGAGGACAACACATACTAACCTAAACACATACTATCCTATACTAAACAAATATATATTTTTTGTAAAAAAAAATTATATATATTTTTTTAATTTTCTTTTTTAAACACACAGGAACCCCAGCATAGCAAAAAACACGTAATAAGTAAAAATAGAAAGAATCAGGACCCCCCCACCCACTAACACTAACTAAACTAACAGCCTATACTAACCTAACACTAAGCCCCCTAAGCCCACTAAGAATGAGAACAAGGAAAGAGGAGGGAGGGGAGGGAATCATGCCCATATCAAAAAGGTTGGCCCTCCGGATGGTACTCTTGATGGACTTCACACGCCGGTTAATGTGGCGAACATCCCAGCCCAGATGGCTTAACTTGCGCAACACACAGTCCATCTTCTGTTCCATGTTGTGGAATGCTGCAGGGTCAACAGATGGAGCTGGGGCAGTCTGAGTACCGGTGGAGGAGGTCTGTGTGTGTGGAGCCAAGGCCAGTGGGCTATCCTGCACCTGTAGCAATGCTGAGGTCTGGAAATCCGGCAGATGTAGGGACAACAGTCCCAGCTGTGGGTGTGACCACCTGGCTTGAAGTGGTGGTTGTGCTGGTGGTGGCTATGGTTGGCAAAGTAGGGCCACCCTGTGGGAAGGCCCTCCATGCCCCGGAGGCCCGTTCATGGCGATATCGACGGGCCATCCTTCTGAATCCCGACTCCACCAGCAGGATGTGCTGGTATCTCATGGCCCGCCGCTGGAACTCACGGACCTGGTCTGGAGTCATGTTTGCAGCTGTGAAGACAAATGCAAATAATCTACATTAGGGACTGCATTGTGTGAAATGGCACAATAAGTCAATCAGACAATACATCTACTGTACGTGTAACAGCTCATATCACAATACAGATCATTGAATGTCCCTGAGGAAGTACATGGCAGGCCAGCCTACAAATGTCACATCACACATAGCACATCCAAAACCTACAAGATGGGTAACAACTGGCATTGACTTGCCATCTGAGTTCTGCCAGTTATCAGCTAACAATCATGTTGCATATCCTCCGCCAATACCTGGACTAAAATGTCAGTGTACGGAATGCAAAACTAAAGCCACATGGTCTGCAAGTTGTAACAGGACTTGCCAGTATTACACCCATGTGCCAAACCTGAGTGTGTACACTAGGTTCCAACCAAACAGTCACATATTCACATGTATGTGTAACATACTGGTAGCATCAGTCCTAGGTACCCTATTCACAAACCAATGCCTGTGTTTGGGGGGGGGGGAGGTGGATAAACAACTATCAATTCCAAACAACATGGACACCGAGGAGTGTATAGAAAACTCCACACGTGTTTGGATCTACACACACACCACAGACAAGGTCTATCAACAATTAGGAGTCTGCAAACCCTTGACCAATCATAGCGCCACACATGTAAGGAAATGCAGAGCTTGGTACACAACAAATACTTCCAGTAAGGCATGACTTACATCAGACACAGAGTTGCAAGAACACCCATAATCATGATTAGCATGCACACCTAGGCTATTGCACTCAAGTTACACATACTTGTAGCACTACATGTGGAAATACATGCTGCTAGGAAGTTCTACCTACAGTTTAATAAGTACCTTGGTAAATAGGGAAGCAGAAGTCTATTGGAAAGCAATTTTCTGTACCAATCTTGGAGAATGTGGGTTTGACAGGCTGACTAAATCTGAGCTGACTTCCAGTGTGACTCTTGATACAAGCGTCATCCACATGACTCACCCCAGTACTCACTGTGGTGCCTACAGGAATGGCCTACAATCCCTAGATAATACAATAGGATACGTATTGGCCAACTCAAAACATTTGAGAAACTGAAATCCCACTCATGGAACAAGACAAATGATTGCCCAACGCATCACACCTTGCTATGCGTTCAACACACAGGAGTCCATAACCAGCAAACACAACACATAATAGACATATGAACACTTACTGGAGTGGTCGGGGTCCTCAAATGTAGCCACCTCTCCCACAGTGTAGGGTGCCGGTCCATCTGTAAGGCATGGAAGGAAGAAATGTGCTCAAATCTGTGCACTGACCAACAATTTCATAAACATATACAATGTGTCGGCTGAATAAGGAAATGGCAGCCATTCAGACATGATGATACTGCATCTGATATATCACGGCCAACTTGTACATAGCATGGGTCTCCTGTGACAGTTACACACATATCTGCACACATGCAGTGGCCCTAACTATCATGTGGTGGCAAACATGCCCCGTCATTAGTGAAGAGGAAAGAAATATGGAGTGTAATCGTCTCATCATGTGCATCCAAGAGAGACATCCAAAGCCTGGTTACTTGAGGACTGCATTACCAGTCAAACAGCCTATGTGGCCATGACACATTTATTACACATAGGTACAATGTACAGAGGGACAGGGACTTTTGTAAGCCCTCATGTTGTTACAGTTTCTTCATTTGATGTGGCCCAGCTATGGTGACTTGCACCAACCATGGAGATGTGAACCCATGTGCATACCTTTGGACTGCCATCCCTAATTGGAATGTGGCACAACTAACTCCAAAAACCATTCTAAGATGTTAGTTGAGGGCACCTTACACCTTTTCACAATGTTTTCAAATCCAGATCTGAAATGTATCCAAAAAGATAAAGGACCACAATAATCCCTAACATTCATAGAACTTCCGTGAACGCTTTCCTTACTCACTCACCAGACTCACATGAAACATATGTCTGGGCCCCTTTGCTATCATCAATTGACGTGAAGCCAGCACTAATTTTCTGCATCATGTAGTGATTCTAAAGTCAGTCTAGCTATTGCGTCAACATAGTTAGCCAATATGTTGGTACATCTTTACTTCTTTGGCAAATGTGGCCTATACAGACATGATTGGCTCCTATTTTGTTTGGTTGTCTGACATAAAGGCAGCAACACTTTACTTCACGGAAAAATATCCTGTAAGTTTGCTGATCACGTGCTACCTGACAGCTAGCAATTGTGATCCTTCCCATACTGCATCAATTACCCAGTATGTTTCCCCTGCATTACACACAGTCAGCAACTTAGCTGGCAGACATTGTACAAATCATCTGATGTCACTAAAGAGCATTTAATCGTGCACATTTACATGATTAGTACTCACCAACAGTGCCACCAATCACGATGCCCAGGTGGTCCAAGAGATCCTGCTCCCTGGTGATGAGGTCAGCCCACCGGTGCTTCAGCTGGTGGTCACTCCTCTGGCTGGCATACACACACTGCAGGTGATGCAGCACCTTTCCCCACCGGATTCTGCGCGCCTCAGTGGGATACCCCTGTATCACCCTGCCCCATCAGTGGCAAGAAATGGCACACAAGCCATATGAAGCCCCCCAACTCCTCTTCACCCATCCTGCCAAGACGTGGCAGGATGGGTGAAGAGGCCTACCAGACATTGTAGAAATGTGAAAGGGAATAGGGGTTAAAGACATAGAAAGGGGAAAAGGGGGATAGTAGGGGTACAAATACAGAAGAAAAGTAAACTTAACCACTAAAACAGCCCAACTATCCCCAAACTACCACTACCCACAACAGACTCCCACAAACAACAAAAACACTAGAAAAATGGACAAATGTACACAAAACACAGGACACAAAAGCACAAAATCAATGGTCACCACTCTCTACACAGCCACACAGTCTAGAAGAATCATAGACTGCAAAGTGAAAGTACACCCACTGTACATGATCTGTAAACAGGATATCTTATTACATCACTTCCTGAATTAAATGTCCACCCTTTTTCCCGTTATGCGTCATATTTTTTTCGTGCATACAGTTTGTGCGTCATTTATTTTGATGCACAGCAGTGAAAATTAGGCCGCATCCAAATAATAGTAAATAGCCTGTACAATTATCTGGATGTGGCCTAATTTTCACTCCTGTGCGTCAAAAAAAATGACGCAAATTCTGCATTGGTGTACAAAAAATGACGCATAACGCTAGCAACGTCAAAATTTCAGTGCATGCACTGGTTTTGGGCTTTTTTTTTGTTTTTATGTTATGTTACATTTGGGGCACATCAGAGATAGCCTTATGGCATCCACTATGGTATTGATGGTGTATGTTCACATGTGTGACATCATACTGCAGCGGACCATGATCCACATCACAGTATTTTGACGGTTGGCCTACATATATGTATTGCACAATTTGGGCATGTTTGGCATCAGGAGAAGATAGCAATGTGACGCACATATGTACAATACCTAAATGCCTTTGGCTCAATGTGTGTGCTGTGGCAACCAATGTATTTGTTGACCAAGTGTGTGTGTATCACATGATGCATTATTGCACATATGCTTTTATGAATGTGAAGTCCATGTGTCCAAACCTTAGATGCAAGTCATTGTGGAAATGAGAGAGGACATGTGTTAGTCATACATGTAGCAACATCCGTAATGTGCACTTCCAAGACTTAGGGTAACGTAGACACCACATATGACAAAGCATTCACCAGATAGATGGCAGATGCTTATTCATGTCAATGGTCCACATTTTCAACATCCTCTGTCCTAGAGTTTTGGTAATAGCTTCCTAAGCACTAGTTGGTGAATTCCACAGTGAGCCATACACATGCATTGAGGAAGTGGGTACCATGTTGTTTGCCCAGACAGACAAAGGTGAATCACAAATGTATGATGACACCACAGTTGAGGTCACTCAAGTGGCTGTGGTGGACCAGCAGACAAGGAAGCATGTGTCCACATATTTCCAGTGATCAATTGTACATAGGTGTCTTGTTCATGTGTGTGGTCCAATGTTGATCCTGTATATTTTTCTGTGGTGTAATTTGTCACAGTTCGGTCCAGGACTCATCATACGTCAGTGGCAGCTATTCCTGTATCTACTGAGTATCCTTTGTTGATCAATGTGAGTAAAGTGGATGTGGACATAAGAACCTACATGGGGATGGTCCCACCCTGTCACTAAAGACGTGTAATGAGACAGTCAACAGGACAACCTTGGTGTGCTGAGTGAGATAATGTCTCAGGTGTCATGTTCCGGCAGGTGTCATTACAACATTTGTACACAGGTTAGCCTCTGCAATTCCCACTGCTTCTGGGAACATCATAGCCTCTGTGCTGATTATTCTCGCAGCTATACACCACACACGGCCCATCAATATGTTGTGAGCAATGTAATTCTGTGTGTGAACTGTCAGGGTCCTGACATGTGTGGATTTTTCATGAACATTATCAGAGGTTGCTGGTTCTGCTGAAGGCCCCGTATCCAATCCCTGCAAACAGCCCTGGGACACTGTCACACTTTGTCATTCATGCATAAATGAGACCCAGACAAGGGATGGGCTAAGGAAGGGATTTAACTCATATGTTACAGTTAAAAGGCAGATTATGCTATACAATGTATTTGGGTATGCATTGAAGAAGCACATGCCCAAATACCCCCTGATGAATGAGAGGTTTGCTAACGCAAGTGTGGTACATATGTAGACACAGGGATACTTTAGTGTGACGCACAGACAGATGCCAGTCAGGCTGACAGAACGCAGGGTGAATCAGGATCAAGCAATCTGACAAGTTACATAATCAGTGGTATGACTAAGACTGTTTGGAGGACAAACTAGACAGTTGACATGTCAAACTGTGTATGTCCTGTGTTTTTGAAGGTGACAAATGAACCCAAGGGCTGTGTTACACGGCTTAATTAGTATCAATGCTTAACGGTGTATTTGACAAAATGGCAACTCCTATGCTGTTCCCGGCATCAGCAGGGGCAGTGCTTGTTGAAATGGGTGGTGTGCATGGAGGTGATCACAGGTGTGGGCTGCATCTGTTTCTCACAAGTCCTGTAGGTGAGATTTACATTCTAATGGCCAACAGACATTTTCACACGGGAAGCAATCTACAGGTGCTAACAGGGCTTGGAAACTAGAAGGCAGTATATTAATTGACCTGACGTCCATGCAGTCAGATGTTCTATGACAATGGCATACCATAGGAAAGGGTGTGACAAGCTGTGTGTGTAGAGGAGGGAATATCAGGGTACACATCTTAGTATTCTAGAGACCTCTTCAGACTGGTGGGTTGTGACCAGGTGCATGGGTGTGTCAGGAGTTAGGAAATGGGCTGACATGTACATGGAATGTCATGTGCACAATGCTGCTCATATGTGTGGCACTTGTGCTATCTATGTACTGCTTCTATGGAACTCTGGTCACAGATAGTCCTTGCAAATATTGGATGCAGTTGGACTTACTGCTGTCAAGGGTCTGGTCAGACATTCCTGTTACTGATGCAAAAGCACATCAACTGCCTCATGTATGAGGCTTGTTTTCCCCTTATTGAGCGATGGTGTCTTAGTTGTGAGCCATGTGCTGCGTTGGACCATGATTTCAACATGTATGTGTGAAATAGGTGTGGTCCTCTGCTATTGGCCTTCAAAGGAGAAATGTACATGATATATGTCATTTACAGTGTGTGTGTATGTGACCATTGTATGATACGCATCACCTTAGCTCTGTGATTTTCAGTGTCCTAATCGGTATATCATCAATGCTCCATGAGGCAACACAAAATCTGATAGTTAGAGATGAAGGTGTGCAAAAATGAATAGCCAAACGATGATATGGTGATTATTATTGGTGTTTATTTAAATTAGTTCATAAAGTGGTGATGATATTTAAAAGAAATTGTTCACGATATGCTGCCACCTGCGTAAACCGGCGGCTGTGTTCTGTTGTTCCCCTTCATGTTGCAGGCCACCATCCTCCTCTTCCTCCTCTTCAGGCATATGTGGCTCGGGTTCCAGGAGGGGAATGTTCCTGTTTATGCAAATGTTGTGCAGAATAGCACATGTTAGGATGATCTTACAGACCATCTCCGGGAAATATAGGAGGCCACCACCAGTGATGTCGAGGCACCGGAACCTTGACTTGAGGATGCCGAAGGTCCTCTTGACTATGGTGCGTGTCCTCCTATGTGCGTCATTGTAGGCACGCTGTAGGCTCGGGTTGCCAATATGTGTCATTATCCATGGCTGGATGCATACCCCTGATCAGCTGCAAGAGAAAATGAATGGGATCATATTGATGTAGCTAGCCCTATTGAAATAACCTTTCATGGCAGTAGTTATCTTGTGTTGTCTGTGACTCTTTTGGTTTATTATGTCGCATCCTAGGCTTGTAGGATGTACCATCTGCATTGTGTTGTTTCCTTGGCTGAACGAGTGTTTGCCTGCTGACCGGTTGTCAGCAGTATGTTTTGGGATTTGCAGTACAGTGTGCCCTCCCTAGCATTGTGACTTGTGATACAGGTGTCCCTGTCTCTTCAGTGGGGGTGAGATGATAGTTCCATACACAGATTCATTTTGACAGTGTTGTTAACACGTTCATATCAATGTACCCTGGACATCCCATACCTTTAGACTTATGCAAAGGATTAATGTAAACATCATTGGGACACTTACAATTTGCAAGGTGACATTTAGGCAACCCACTCCACACTTTGTGATCTTTGACGTCTTAACATTAGACAGTACACTAATTTCAGATGTGTGACAGGTTCAATGGTGACCTAAGAAACATGCCTAGCGGTGTCACGACCTCAGTGTGTTCCTGTCGACATGTTGCTGTTGCGGAGAATGTGTTGTGTGTCCTAGAGGGTTGCTGTGCAGTGTGTATATAAGTAGGTTTCTGTACTTACCAACAAGTAGTCCATTGCCATACCGTCCATCCTGGAAGTGTTCATTGATGGTGCAGTGACAGAAGATGAATGAGTCATGGACTCTCCCAGGATATTTAGCCACGATGTTGGTGATCAATCCTTGGTGATCGACAATGGCCTGCACATTGATGGAATGTGTGTGCTTCCTGTTGTGATAGAGACGTTCAGTTGAAGCAGGTGGCACAAGGCGTACATGTGTGCAGTCGATTGCACCAAGGACGTATGGGAAGCCACTAATGAGGTAGAATCCCTGTTTTGTTTCCTGCTGCTTCTGCAGTGTGTTAGGGAAGCAGATGTGGCGGGTGTAAGTCCAATGATGGCATCCAGTACTTTGGGAAAAATGGCAGAGAATGATGGTTGTGATATTCCGGCAACCAGGGCACCAGTTGTTTGAAAAGAGCCACTTGCCAGCATGTGAAGTACGGCAAGCAGCTTGGTTTCTGTTGGGATGGTGCGGGGTGTCAGCAAAGTGGGTGCCAACTGCGGCTCAATGTTTCACAGCAGCTGCTGAATGGCCTGCCAGTTCAACCTGTACCTCTGGATGATGTTGTGTTCCCTGAGGCCATGAAGGGTTGTTCTGGGATGGAACATCCTCTCCTGCCTTCTGCGCTGCCTTTGGGGTCCCTGCTGTTGTTGTGGTAGCTGCTGTTGTAGCTGCTGGGCTCTGCGTCTGCGTGCACGCTGGATAAGAATCACCTCCATGTCTCCCTTTTGCTGTTCTGCTGCTCTGCTGTTGCTTCTGTGTATTCTGATTAAATACAGGTGTGTTTACCCCATTTTAACGCCTGCCCTGACCCAGGCATTACATTTTTACGCAAATCGGGCTGTGCGTCATTTTCCGCATCCCGGCTGTGCGTCATTTTTACCCGAAAACATAAATACGACGCACGGCCGTTTAAGTAATTTTTTGGACGGGAACGCCTACCTTGCATATAATTAACGCAAGGCGGGTTGCCACATCCAAAAAATGACGCACACAGCTGACTTTTGTCATCCGCGGGCTCAGACGTCAAAGTTTAAATATGGGGCAAGGTTTGCGCTGAATGTGCGTCAAAATGTTTGACGCACATTCAGCGCAGACGGAGTATAAATATGCCCCTATGTCTTTAGCAACACAAAAGTTGTTAAAGTCACCCTATGTTGCCAGGGAATACCTAGCTGTGGGACCCTCGCTCACTGTGCCACTGGATTCAAGCTAGCATGGCTGATGAGGGGTAATATCCCGAAACCAATCCCGGGTTGCTTGCTTCTGCTCCAGGGAGGACCTGACCTGGCAGGTCGGGCTGGAATGTTCCCATGGGTAGCAGGGTCAAGTCTGATTTGCACATGGCTGGGTCCAAACTGGGGTGTCATGGTGAGCAAACGGACAATGGATTTAAATCAGATCTGTGACTGGGGTGAGTGTTTGAAAAGTGTCAGCACTCCATCCATCATCCTTTTGTGTTCTGAAAGTCACCCTATGTGGCCAGGGTATGCCCAGACGTGGGTCCCTTCCTTACTGTGCCACTAGATTCAAGCTAGCCTGGCTGATGAGGGGTGATACCTGTAAACTGATTGCAGTATGCTTGCTTTTGCTCCAGGAAGGACCTGGCTTGGCAGTTCGGGCTGGGCTGTTCTCATGGGGAGCAGGGTCAAGACTGATTTTCATATGGCTGGGTCCAAACTGGGGTGGCATGGTGAGCAAAAGAACAATGGATTTAACGCAGACCTGTGACTGGGGGTGAGTGTTTGAAAAGTTTAAGCAGTCTGTCAGTCATCCTTTTATGTTGCATTCTACGTCTTCCACCTAGATGCAGAGTTGGAGAGTATTTTAGGAGAAATAGCAAAAGTAAACAAGTGAATGAAATAAAAGAGCGAGAAAGGGAAAAGAAGATGTGGAGGAGGAAGAGATTGTAAAATAGAGAGAGATGTAATGATGAGCAAGGAGGATAGAGAGGTATAAACAGAGAGGGAGAGACAGAAGGTTGGAACGCTGAAAGTGAACAGTGAGAAAAGTGGAAAGCAAATGAATGTCAGCCTGATGATTGTGAAAGAATGTATAGAGAGAAAAGAGGATCACAGAGGAAAATTAAGGCGACTATAGAGCGAAAAAGGGATACTAAAAGATAGTGAGCATGACAGCGGGAAGGATGAAACCAGAAAAATGGTAAAGGGAGCATACAAAAGGTGGGGTAAAGAAACCAGAGAGAAAACATGTGGGAGTGAGAGAGGCAGAGATGGTTGGCAAGGGTAGGAAACAGGAGGGGACAGACAGTGAACAGGGAAGGTGAGCATGGAAGAGGTTGAAAAGGGAGTGAAAGGAGAGGTTATGTGAAGCATCAATTTATAACTTTCATTGTATCCCTCAATCCCAATAGTATACTTTGGTAAGGGAGCTGTGAGGGACAGTCAATATGTTGCTGATATCTGTGCACAACTCTTCTTCAGGTTCCCGCACAGAGGTAGAAGTGGTGAACGTCTACCTGGAACAATGTTTTCTTGATTTCTTAGTTTTACCAAAACAGCTCCATTACGTCTGTAAAAAACAGCTCTTGAACAGTTAATGCTGATCTTGAATTCCTTTATACTGAAAGAGAAAGTTAGGGTCTCCTACACTATTAATTGAGAGGGGGACAGAGAGCTAAAGAAGAGAGAAACGTTCTCTCTGATGTGCCTGTTACCGGAAAGAAATGTAAATGTGTGCAATTAGTTAATCAACAAATCTAAAAGCTATTGGAAAACCTGTCTTATACAGTGTGCAATACACTTTTAAGTTATGCCTACTAGAAAGCACAGGGGCTTACATCCCACCCATTGCTTACCATTAGTTAGCTTTACTATCACTGGTACTTGCTTGCTTTTTATTCCATGGCTTTCCTTAACACAGCTTGCACATCTTGCCTTTGTCCCTCCCCTGGAGCTTAGCCTCTTTACCATATATATAATTTGCTGGCTTCTATCTTTCCAGAGCAACTGGAAAGGAGAACCTTTTTTCTTTTTGTTAAGCAAGCCATGGTAGTGCATCTGTTTTCCATCTGTCTCCTTCTCTCCTCATATGCTCCCACCAAGAGCCCACTCAGGCTCCGTGTTTCTCTCCTGTGTACTTCTCCCCTACTTCTCCTCCACCATGTTTCCTCACCCTTGTGTGCTTCTCCCCTGCTTCCTCTAATGCCATCACTTTTAGATGCTTTGAGTACTTCTTCTCCCTATGCCCGCACTCCATGGTCTTCTCTCCCTTGCCCCGCTTCATATGTTGCTCTCTACTTCATCCAGTGCTTCCCCCTCCTCACCCTCACTCCCCCATTTGCTTCTGTTACTGCAGCCCTAAAATCTGTTAAAATTAATATTGCACTTTCACAGTGAAAGAAAGCATTATTTTTATTTTTACTAATCCAAGTGGCCTGCTACATCTTGGATTAGTAAATAAAAACAATGAAAGTAAATAGTGGCCACATAATTTACTGGTGCACACATTCATTCTGACAGATTGCACACCTACATCACCAAGGATGCCTGCAGTGGTTGTGTCATCACCCCTTTCACCCATTTTTAATTTATTTATTTTGAGAACGCTGCACAGCGATAGAAGCCCAACACTATACAGCATCGCCAGTATGCAATGGCAATGCCAAAAGGTCCAAAGGGTGAGACCTATTGGCTTTGCCATTGCTTCTTTTAAACTGCAGCTGACTGTCTTATACTGTGTGTAAGTCTGATCGACTTACATATTCACAGTGCTGATTGCTGAATTTCCAAAATATATTTACAACTGATACATGAGAGATAAATCATGTGGAACTGGAGAGACCTATAACAAATGTTATTATGTTGGTGCCAAGGGTATTGCTACTATTATTGTTTTACCCATTGAGAGGCATTCCAAATTGTCAAAAGTCTTCTATACATTACTACTGGCAACCATGGCTGATGCAGTAAGGTGACCGCAGCTGGTAATCTTGAATATGGTGACCACATGTGGTCATTATTACAACAGCAATAAACATAGTAGCTCTTATGATTTGCATTGAACACCAGTAACTTTTATTACAGAAAAGGTTGGAGACCCAAAGCACGGAGGTATGCAGGGGACTAAACCCCTGCTTTGTCTGCAAAACAGATATGAACATGTCAGAGCACTCCCTATCATGCTTCTATAGTCTTGATATATTGAGGCACAATATATTATTCTGCTACTATCAGATTTCCCGTCTGAAAGGATACAATGTTGCATCTCAAGCTTGCTAAATAAGGTTTCAGTTCAGTTAGATCCAATTTCTCTGTGCAAACTGAGCTGGCAGCTAACAGGATGTGCTGAGGTCTGGGGCAAGACTCTGGTTATGAAAGACACAGAAAATGTGAGTCAACAAAACCATGTTATAGTGCAAATAGGAACCTCATCTAGTTGGAAATTACAGCCTCAGATCAGCCTTATATTAATGTGTATTAATCATACAAACCCATGTGGATGGTGGTATGCATGGGGCAGATCCCCGAATCCTGCTGCTGCTGTCTTGCAATACGTACCGAAACCTCTAGAACTCCTCAAACTATTCTGTTTCACACTGTGACTTTGCTCCACCATCTGGTTTGATACACTTTGGCCCATATGTAGGGAAAAGTGGTGCACCATCTTTGATGTGCCACTTTTTCTGCGCCCCCTACCGCCACCTAACAAAACTGTGGTTGCACTGTATTTATAATACGGTGCACCATGGCAGTTGTTAGTACACGCTCATCAGCATTTTTGATGCTATTGTGGCACTTTGATACACTAGCATTTAGAATTTTAACGCCACTGTAGCAAGTGCACAGAGGCCCGCAGGTTTCTATGGGTGCATCGTTTTAATGCCTGCTATGAGCAGGCGGTAACAATAATGCCAAAAATGGTGCAGTGAAATCTGTTAAATTTCACTGTGCCATTTTTGCAGGCCTCCTGGTGGGGTAACACCCCCCACTAGTAAACATTAGGCCTGGGGCAGGTATAATGTGGGGCAAGGGCTTACAAAGTGGCGCAATGCACTTCTGTGTCACTTAGGTCTCATGTACACAGAGGTCGGACAACTGTGTACTCTGCTCACCTCCACACCACTCTATGCCATTCCGATCTACTCTATTACACTCCACCTCACTTTATGCCACTCTACGTTATGACACTCCACTTTACACCACTGCAGTCTATGCCACTCCACGCCACTCAGCGCCACACCATGACACTCTATGTCACTCTACTTTCTGCCACTCAACTCTATGCCACATCACTCTACACCACTCAACTCCACCCCACTCTATGCCACCCAAGTCTACACCACCCCACTCTACGTCATGCCACTCTAATCTATGTTATTGTGCTCTTTGTTACTCTGTGCCAGTCCTTCCTATACCAGTCTACTCTAAACCACTCCACTCAAGTCTGTTCCACTCCAGTCTATGCCACTCCATGCCACTCCACTGTACACAATGCCACTCTGCAGAATTCTACACCATTCCACTCCACTCTACACCACTCTACTCTACGCCACTCCACTCTATACCGCTGCTGTAGAACATGGCTAAAAGACTATTGTCTTTGCCAATGCTTGTTCTCTGTAGAATGTCTGCTTGGCCTACAATAAGACTTCCTACAGCACTGAATACAATGACATTCCCCCTCCACTGCTTAGCCTATACTGAAAACTGGATTGATCCTAAAGACACTGTCAGTCCTGCTGATCTTTATTCCAATGCCATCTTCTCAAGCTCGTTGCAGAAGAGCTGGCATTCTCTGCCACAAACCACTCATGGCTTACCCTGTCCAGACAGCTTTCACTATTCTTGCCCCTATCCACCTTTGAATACCATATAATCATCCCCTTCAAGGGTATAGTTCTGGCCTTTTACCTCCAAGTGCTGCATCTTTCCTCTTTGAAGACCTTGACTATGTCCTCAAATAGATAATTCCCAATCCTCCCCTCATCATTGTGGAAGTCTGAAACCTGGATTTGGGCAAACAACTAGAGTACACACTCTTTATACAGCCTGTCTCTCCAAGAACATACTGCTTAATGCTTCAAAACACCTACATGGAATCAATTATTTTTTAGTGAAAGTTCAGGCCTAGAGGTAGTGACTGCACTAATTTGGAGTGAGGTGGCCACATTAAGCATCATCGATCCCTCTCCTCCTGATCATGCCATTGTTAACATATCAGTCCTCTTCTACCATCGTCTTCATTCCTACTTCCTCCTTGGCCAAAAAACAACACTCTTCCGGCATTCATAGACCAAATCCCAAACCACCTCACACCCTTACAACAGCGCACAACATTTGAAAAATTCAAGCAGACTCAACAATATGCTTTCAACTCTGACTGTCTTATGGACACATTGACCCCAAAAGCCTCTTGCTCATAACCAAGAATTATATTATGCATTTTTTCACCCAAAATACTGATGCACTCACTTATTTATAAATGGTGCAAGAATAAGATCAAAGAAAATTTTAATACACACAAATAAGTAATGAAACACACTACCCACATCCCTCATAAATGCTAAATCGGTCTACTTCCAGAACTTCAGAACCTATGTTCATCTACACCCACAACGACTGGCAAACAGAATTAACATTCTTCTTCCTCTGCCTCAGACAACTATGGGCCACATGTAGGAAACATTTTCCTGACTGCAAAAATGGTTTTAGGTATGTAAAAAAAAAAAAACCTGCAATTCGGTACAGAGCAGATTAACTCATGATTATCAGCAACTTTGCAGTAGTGTTTTAGAAAAACCTCCCTTCTCATGCCATTGCACCGCTAGATAAAGGGCCTGATTTAGATCTTGGCGGCAATGGTCCCTCCATCGACTTTTCAACTGAAAACCTGTTCATCGCCATGACGGTCCGTCTGACAGATTTAGGTGTTAACAATCCCATAGACAAAACCCCCCATCAGAACCACAGTCTCCGCCAAGAAACAGTGGATGCCGGTGGGACCCCAGACACCTTTACCACAAGGAAAGATTTGAATGTGCCTTACCGCTAAGAAAAAAATAGTGATACAACATCCATTTCTGAGTTGGCGGATTGGGTGGGGGAGGGTTTCCCCATTCCACCCACATCTTCAACTGGACACAACTGGACAGCACTTGCCGTCACTGCAGCCACTGATCCACTGAGATAACATGACCCCCTCACTCGCCAGACTCGAAGGTAGGGATGATGCATTGCAAGGATACATTGGGTGAGCACTGCATGGGAGGTGAGGACCACTACAGGCATATATGTTTGTGGGTGCTGTGTCAATGGTGTGTGTATGTTGTGCCATGGATGTATGTCAATTGATGTTTTTGGCATGTATGGGTTGTGTTGTGTCAAAATGGAAATGGGTTGTAGTGCAAATGTGGTGTATTGCGAAGTGTGTTGAGCAGAGGTACACATAAGGGACTAAGGGACAGTTTGGGTGTGTGTCACTTACCTAGTCCATAGCCACTGCCATGGTACGAAGTCCATTGGATCTTGCAGCCGTCTCCTTCCATCAGCAATCCGTTGCAGGTCCACCAGTTTCCGAGCTGAAACATCTAAATACGGCGGGCAGAATGCAGTTGGCTTGACGGTCTTTTTCGGTGCGCTGACAACACAGCTTGGCTGTGACACCGTCAAGATCTAAATCAGGCCCAAAGTCTTATACTTTGCCATTTGAGCATAATAATAATTTTTTTTAGATGAAATCCCCTTTTTTCACACTATTACCATCAAGGCACTTGTCTCTTCATTAAAGCATAGATCTTTATAGATTTCAAATGCTACTATTCAAAGCCATTCCTGGACCATCCCAGTGTACAGATACTGAGAGCCCGATATAAGGTTTGGCTGACGGAGTAAACGGAGTCAGGGTGATGGTGGACAATACGTCTGTTATCCTGCCTTTGCTACGCTCAGCAAATTTAGAGTTCACCTCCAGCCCTGTGCTTAACACTAAGGCCCTCATTACAACCCTGGCGGTAAATGCTGCATACTGCAGTGCATAAGACCGCCAACATACCGCTGCGGCAGCGGAATTCCGCTACAGGCATTACGACCCACAGCTCGGGATCCCCCACAATACAGACACCCAAACAAGTCCGCCACACCAAAGGTCAGTGATAAACTGGCGATAACAAAACCTCCACCGTCACGCCAACAGCAATATGCCCACGCTATCACGAATCATCGCGGCGGTCTTTCAACCACGGTAATCCATTGGCGTTACACACCGCCACGCTCAAAATACACACACATTTACAAAACACAACCACATTGGACAATTTGAAATACACACACCTGATACACATACACACACCACACCCACACACCCAATCCATTATAAAGCACACACTCACATCACCCACAAACCCTTACTACCAGAATTTTGAAACCACGCCAGAGAGAGACACTACCTAAAACAACACCAGCATCCACAGACACACAACACCATCACTTACACAACATCTACTCACCTCAAACAACACACAACAACACATCCCCTCACACATCACAACACACACCACCTCACACATCACCCACACCACATCTTGGCACGTCAACGACACCCCAGGTTCTCTGAGGAGGAGCTCAGGGTCATGGTGGAGGAAATCGTCTGGGTAGAGCCACAGCTATTCGGATCACAGGTGCAGCAGAATTCCATTGCAAGGAAAATGGAGCTATGGCACAGAATAGTCGACAGGGTCAACTCAGTGGGACAGCATCCAAGGACACAGGATGACATCAGGAAGAGGTGGAACGACCTACGGGGGAAGGTGCGTTCCGTGGTCTCCAGACACCAGATTGCTGTACAGAGGACTGGCGGTGGACCCACACCTCCTCCCCCACAACTAACAACATGGGAGGAGCAATTCTTGGCAATACTGCATCCTAAGGGCCTCGCAGGATTAGCAGGAAGACTGGACTCTGGTAAGGCAAATGTTTATTACCATATCCCCCACCCCACCTGCATGCCATCACATACCCACACCCTCACCCTCACCCCCATCACTCCAACACCTCACATATGCCCCACTATCACAACCCAGCCATCCCAATCCCAAGCCCTGCATGCAACACCAAAGCATGGACACCCATTACCAAAGCATGTCCAGTACAGATACCCACACAGACCCCAAACCAACTATCACACAAGGACCAAGCCAAGAATGCACGCACTGGAGTACAGGGTCACTCACCCATTGCACACGATGACACATACAGATGCAATAATCATGCCTTTACACCCCTATAGGACCCCTATCCAACGTCGCCGGACAGGAGGTGCCAGACATATCCACTCCCCCCACAGAAGAGACCCACAGTGATGACAGCAGCTCTGCACAACTCAATCAAGATGACCAGCCCGGCCCATCAGGGACCTCGGGGCAGTTGGTTCCCCTGACACTGGCACAAGCCACCACAGAGCCTCCCCCTCAGGAAACACCAGCACAGCACCCACCCAGCACCCACCCTGCGGGCCCATCCCTCTGTCCCCAGGACAGGTAAATCAGCAGTGTGTCCACCACTACAGGGTACCCAGGCAACTCCACTAACACCGGACGATCAGGGGCCTGGGGGCAGTGGGCACAGGGTTCAGGGGACAGAGGCACAGGAAAACAGGGAAGATGGGAGGACTGCTGTGTGACAGGGGAGGACAGGCCCAGGGAACCCACTCTCCACGAGGCACTCTCCAACATCATGGGAGCTTACAATCATTCCCAGGAGACGATGGGAACAGTACTGGCCAAGTTTCAGGAGACCCAGCGGCTGCAGGAGGAACACTTTCTGGGGATCAGGGAGGACCTGAAGTCCATTAACAACACCCTTGTCATAATTGCAGGGGTGCTGCAAGACCTTGTCAACACCAGGAGGGACACTGTGTCACAACAAGGGGCCCCTGACACTACCCTGGACGATGAACAGCCCTCCACCTTCGCCGGAGCTAGTGGAGAGGAGGCACCGCCACAGGAACACGACACCAGCACCCCACCCACAGCAGATGGAGAACCACCCCGCAAACGGTCCCTGAGATCCAGGAACAAGACAGAGAACATTGCCAAGACCCCCGCCAGGAAATGAGACCCCCCTGAATGTCACCCTTTTGTCCCAATTTGTCACCCTGTCCATCCTTAAACTGCCATTGCCCCACTTCCTATGCCCCTTGGGACAATGCACCTGTGAAGCAAATAGACTGGCCTCTGCCATGGACATTCCTCCACGATCCCCCCAGCCCATTTTACAACCCCCTCCACTTATCTGCACAGAAATAAACACACTTCAATCACAAAACAATCTTGAGTCAGTCTGTGCTTTCACAAACATGTAGTTGCAATAACCATGGAATATAGCAATGTCAATTTACTTGTGCACATACCGATGTAACACAGCTGTAAGCCTGGAGGAAATATAGCAGAGGGCACAAAGTGGGACCCACATCTGTGAAATGGAAAGGCAAAGTGACAAGTCAGGGTCCATAAAGTGAGTGAAAATGACAGACTTCTGCTAGAAATAGTATGAGATGTGGGAGGCAGTGACATCTTCATACCTGTGTCTCACTGGAAGTATTGCATGATTATCTTGTTTCGCTTGTCGATATCCTCTTCTTCTGCCTTCTCATCTTCACTGTCCACAGGCTCCACAGCTGCCGCAAGGCCACCAGCTGGACCATCCTCCTGCAGAAAAGGCACCTGCGTCACAAAGCCAGGTTGTGCAGCATACAGCAGGCCACGATGATCTGGCACACCTTTTTTGGTGAGTAGTATAGGGAACCACCTGTCATATGGAGGCACCGGAATCTGGCCTTCAGGAGGCCGAAGGTTTGTTCGATCACCCTCCTAGTTCGCCGATGTGCCTCATTGTAGCGCTCCTCTGCCCTTGTCCTGGGATTCCTCACTGGGCTCAGTAGCCATGACAGGTTGGGGTAACCAGAGTCACCTGAAAATATCGAGGGACAACTGTTAGACACACACTAACCATTAGGGCCAACCTAATACCCAGACACCTATTCACACTGTATTGGGTCTTTGGCCTCACCTATTAGCCACACACGGTGCCTCTGGAGTTGCCCCATCACATAAGGGATGCTGCTATTACTCAAAATGTAAGCGTCATGCACTGAGCCAGGAAACTTGGCATTCACATGGGAGATGTACTGGTCTGCCAAACGCACCATCTGCACATTCATTGAATGGTAGCTCTTCTGGTTTCTGTACACCTGTTCACTCCTGCGGGGGGTACCAATGCCACATGTGTCCCATCAATGGCACCAATGATGTTGGGGATATGTCCCAGAGCATAGAAGTCACCTTTCACTGTGGGCAAATCCTCCACCTGAGGGAACACGATGTAGCTGCGCATGTGTTTCAGCAGGGCAGACAACACTCTGGACAACACGTTAGAGAACATTGGCTGGGACATCCCTGATGCAATAGCCACTGTTGTTTGAAAGGAACCACTTGCCAGGAAATGGAGTACTGACAGGACCTGCACTAGAGGGGGTATTCCTGTGGGATGGCAGATAGCTGACATCAGGTCTGACTCCAACAGGGCACACAGTTCCTGGATTGTTGCAAGATCAAGTCTGTATGTGACTATTATGTGTCTCTCTTCCATTGTAGAGAGGTCCACCAGCGGTCTGTACACCGGAGGATGCTGCCAAATCATCACCTGCCCCAGCAGACGTGCCCTATAGAGGAGAACAGCGAGCAGAGAGTCAGCCAACACTGAGGTATCCCAAAATGTAATTTGCACAAATTTATTGAGCCGCAATGTGCCTGTAACTGTGTTTATTCCAGGCCTACATAGGTGTGACGCAGTTTTTATTAATGCCATTTGGCCCCCTGAAATGGCGGCTGCTTGACCTGTAAGGTGTGGCAAGGGAATATGAGGTAAGTGCACTGGCGTTGTGCACCATTGCGGTGGGTGGTTGAAGACCGTGGCGCAATTCTGCATTGGTTAACATTGGGCCCTATGGGTCCGAGGAGCCAATGACGATGTACGCCGGTGGTGACGGTACGCACCGCCGCGGACGTAACCGCCATTTTCTGTCTGTTCCCTCACTTGATACCTGACCTTCAACAGGAAAGGACCTACACTGCAAGTGCTGCTGTGACCTGTATCTGGAAGCGACGATGGCTCATGTGTCTGAGGAAAGGGCCCTTGCCTTCACTTCGGAGGAGTTGGAGAAACTAGTGGATGGGGTCCTACCCCAGAACACACAACTTTACGGTCCTCCAGACAAACAGGTGAGTACACTGTGGGCATGCTGCATGGGCAATGCCTGTTTTGAGTGGTGTGGATGGAAGATACATGGGGGGGCTGAGGCCTCCATGTGTGGATGGTGAGTGTATGTGCGTCAGGGCAAGGGTGGGAACGGGGGCAATGAGTCTGACGGTCCGGAAGGTTAATGAATTTCCTTTCCCCCATACCATTCCTCTAGGTCAGTGCACACCAGAAGAAGGGTATTTGGCGTGCTATCGCCAAGGACGTCCGGACAGTGGGGATACACCACAGACGAAGCACCCACTGCTGTGAAAGGTGGGAGGAACTGCGCCGCTGGAGCAAGAAGACGGTGGAGGCCCAGCTGGGGATGGCCTCCCAATGTGGGAGGGTAGCCTGTCGCACCATGACCCCCCTGATGTTCCGGATCCTGGTGGTGGCGTATCTGGAGTTGGATGGGCGCTTGAGGGCATCACAGCAGCCACAAGGGGGTGAGTACACTCTCATTCAGCTGACTTTGTGCGCATTACGAGGTGTCTGGGCGGGGGTGGTGTTTAGTGGGTTCCCCTAGGCCAGGGCGATCTTGGTAAGCAAGGTCCCTTGTGAGGCAGGCAATGTGGCACCCCAACCCCACAAGTGGTTAGAGCCATCTACACCTAGTCAGGCTCCTGTGACTTCCCAGTGTGCAGCAATTGGGCTTAGGCCTCGTACCCCATGGGCATGTGATTAATCTAAGAACTATAAGTGCATGGCGTAGTGCAGAGGGCTGCTGACTGTCTGTTGTGCCCGCCAACGGTAGTGGTGTTGCATGCACTTAACATGTCTTTCTTCTGTCTCCTCCCCTTTTTGTGGTCACCCTGTTCTTGTTTGCAATAGCATCATCAGGCGGAGGAGCAGTGGCAATGGAGCAGGAGGGAGATGCATCCCACTTGGCCCTGGAGGGTGAAGCTACGGAGTCTGAAGCCACCAGTGGGACTGAGGGCGAGGGGAGCTCCACGGCGGGGACAGGAGCAGAGGCCAGCGACAGGGACTCCTCCTCTGATGACGCCCCTCTGTGCCCACCGCATCATCAGGTACAGCCACCACCCCCCCTACCAGCACCGCCCTCCCAGAAGCCCCTCAGCATGTGTCCCGTGCCCGCTCACCCAGGAGGGTGGGCATCTCCTTCGCCCCAGGCACCTCAGGCCCTGCCCCAGTCAGCCCTGCTGCCCTCAGTGAGGAGGCTATTGACCTCCTGAGATCCCTCTCTGTTGGGCAGTCTACCATTCTGAATGCCAACCAGGGTGTTGAGAGGCATTTGCAACAAACAAATGCATACCTGGAGGGCATTTATTCTGGCCAGGCAGCCTAACAGAGAGCATCAGCACTGATGGCAGCCATTGTCCCTGTGTCCAGCCTCCCCCTCCAACCTCCTCCACCCAGACCCAATCCCCTGTACCTCAGCCTATCCGAGGCACACCATCAGA
Source organism: Pleurodeles waltl (assembly GCF_031143425.1). Lineage (NCBI taxonomy): Eukaryota > Metazoa > Chordata > Amphibia > Caudata > Salamandridae > Pleurodeles > Pleurodeles waltl. The sequence goes on along the minus strand of NC_090450.1, from coordinate 710,609,342 downwards.
CCAGCATGCACACACATCAACACACAAGTGGCTCAGGCAAACATAAGCACCAAACATCCCACAGGCTCTACACAAGCATCATACCCATTCACACATACCAACATCCACTTCCTCCACAGTGTCCCCCTCCTCCACATCTCCCTCCTCCCTCCCAGTCTCATCTCCACTCACACCTGCATGCACTACATCCTCAGCCACTGCCTCCATCACCAGCACGCCCATCACCACACACTGCTCACGTGCAATCACCACCCCCAGTACCATTCACACATCCCCAGTGTCCTCTCCCACTGTGTAGGGTGAGCCCTCCTCCCAAAGTACACAAACGCAGGCACACACCCACCCAACAGCCATCCACCTCACAACAGCCTCCAGCCCATGCACCTTCACCCAAATTTAGCAGACGTACACCTCCTACAACCACTACCTCTTCCTCCACTCCCAAAACCCCTCCATCTACCCGTCCCAGTGTGTCTAAAAAACTTTTCCTGTCAAACCTTGACCTCTTCCCTTCACCTCCCCCCGTCCTTCCCCTAGGGCCAGGTTTTCCAGGTCCCAGCCCAGCACCTCAGCCACCACATCCCCAGGCACAGTGGTGCCAGCAACTGCGGGGTCATAGAGTGCGCCAACCATCAGGGCTGCCAGTGTGCCACGGAGTGAGGGCAAGGACATTCCGCCACCTGCCAAAGTCAAAAAGGTGCCCACATCCCAGAGGGAGAAGCCGAAAACACCTGCCACCAAGGGGTCAGCGAAAACGAAAGGGGATAGTGGCAAGACAACTGCGCCACCATCAAAGGTGAGGAAGGGCAAAATAATTAAGGGCAGGTCAGGAGAGGGCATGGTGACACCTACAGAGGGACGAGTGTCACACCTTCTGTCCACGTCCACGCCAGCCTGTACGGCAGTGAAGACCGCCACCTGCACCGCCACCTGCACCACCTCTGGCACGTCTACACCCGCTGCGACAGCCCCCAGCCTCTTCCCTGGTGGGCAGCCATTCGAGGCTGAAGGAGACATCCTGCTTTCTCCCTCAGTAGATGCTGACACATGCCCCGCCGCCACAGACCCTGCAGCCGGCACCGCCGCCACAGACCCCGCAGCCAGCACCGCCGCTACCGACCCCGCAGCCAGCAGCGCCGCCATAGACCCTGCAGCCAGCACTGCCACGACGGACCCTGCAGCCAGCACCGCCGTGACTGACACCACTGCAAGCATCGCCAGAGGCACCGCGACGTCCTCGGACAGTGGCACCACCGCAGACATGCCTACCATCCCCAGTGGTCAGTCGTCCGAGGCTGGTGGTGAGTTCCAGGACCCTGGGCAGCTTTAATGAAGCATTACTATCATCACAGTTGTCACCTGTATATGGAATGCGAAGCCGCAGCAGTGTGAGGTATGTCTCTGCCTCCATGGCGTATCATGCTACCTGTAAGTCGGCTATCTCCTGACACACACAACCAGGTGAGGGAATTGTACTGGCCACACTGCACGTGGAGCACTCTGGGCACAAAGCCCCCTCCAGAACCAGTGGAGAAAGGCATCCACTAACCCAGTCCTTGGCAGGATGAAGCACTCTGGGCACAAGGCCCCCTCCAGAACCAGTGGAAACTGTTCTCCACTTGAGAAACTGTGGCTTTGCACTCCCAAGGATAAAGCAGTGGGCAAACCACCCACTGGAGAGACTTGAGAGACTGTGGCTTTGCACTCCCCAGGACCAAGCAGTGGGCAAACCACCCACTGGAGAGACTTGAGAGACTGTGGCTTTGCACTCCCCAGGATAAAGGAGTGGGCAGACCACCCACTGAAGAGACTTGAGAGACTGTGGCTTTGCACTCCCCAGGATAAAGCAGTGGGCAACCCCACCCACTGAAAAGACTTGAGAGACTGTGGCTTTGCACTCCCCAGGATACATCAATGGGCATGGAGCCCCCTCGTGCAGCAATGGCGTTGTGCGTTCATCTGACTGAGGTGCACCCCTCCCCCTGCCCCTCCCCCTGAGGTGCCTGTTTCATTTCGATCTGATGCCCCTGCAGTGTTCTCTCCGTTTCCAGTCAGGTATCTTGTGTGGGCTTGGCCCATGCATTTTGGGCCCAGTGGTCCACAGACAATGATTGGTGCACTATTCGGATGTGTGTAGTTGATGTACATAATTGCGTTTACTGGATTTTGAACTTTGATAATTAAATTTTCCATGATTATATTTGTTCAAATCAATTCCTTTTGTCCTTGCGTTCTTCCAGAGGGTGGGGTGTGTATGTGTACTGTTGCTGCATGTATTTGTGTGTATGGTGTTGTGGGTGAGGGTGAGGGTGGGGGTGTTGCATGTTGCGTGTGTGTGTCGCTCTCTTTTCCCTCCCCCCTCCCCTGAGTTGTAGGTGCAGTACTCACCGTGGTCGTCGGCGCTGTCGTTTGGAGCTCCTGATAGAAGAGAAGGAAGACCATCATCGGCAGTATCTGCAATTCGGGGTCCATGGCATCCTGGTTCCTCGTGGGGTGTGGAGAGGTGAGTGTTTTCCCTTCTGTGTACTGTTTCCGCCGTGTGTTTGTTCGCGTTGGTTCTTCCCCGTAAAAGGTGGCGGATAGGCATCTTGTGATAGGGTGGCCGGTACAATGTCTTCCCCCTGTCTGTTGGCGGTGTCTGCCACGCTGTTTGTTTGTACCACCGTCGGAGTGTTAAAGTGGCTGTCTATGTTGGCGATTTCCGCCACGTCGTTATCCCATTTTTTTTCCCGCCGGGCTGTTTGCGCTTTAACACCGACTGCCAGGGTTGTAATGAGGGCTCAAGTTTGTATGAACCGTTGTCACAGCAGTTCATAAAAAAACATTTAAAAGTTTGGTGTGCGTCCATTGTTGGTGATGGACGCTTACACCAAACATTTAAAAGTTTTAATTTCCCAAAAACAAATTCCCATAGAAAACGTTTGTTTCTGGAAACGTAAGAACTAATGGCCCCAACACCATTGGACTAGTGTGGGGGAGTCTTTTTTTTATTTTAACTGTCCCCCACTGCTAGATTTTCCTGGTGGTTATAGAAAACAAAAGTCACACGACTGCCCACTCTAAATAGGGTGGATGGCCAGCTGGATTACTTCTGACAAACTGTTTCCCTTTGGCCATCAGAAGAAGGTTTACGCCAATTAAGTAAATGTTATTCTGGCAGCATAAACCTGGTTATCCATCAGAGTCAAAATTAGGCAGATGATCGGATAGTTTGGTTGACAGGGTACTCTATTGCTGTTGCAACCGTGTACCCTATTTGCCAAACTCTAAATCCGGCCCTATATCCCAATGCAACGTCTTAAGCTACTTCACATCACCCAATTAGCACCCACTTACTGCACCCAAATTATCCTGTGCACCGTCCACATTCTAGTCATTTCACTTTCTTCGACCCTCACATTGCAACATTCTCCCACTGAAAATCAGAGTTAGTCCAACATTAACCACCTGAAAACTTGAAGCCATGGAAGCTAAATAATCTCACTATGACCATACATTGAAAATCTATCATTTGTTTGTCAAGGCAGCAGGCATTTGCAACTTTCTTCAGTCTATTGTATATGCTTTGTATTGTACCCTATACAGATATCTGTTAGTACTTGCTGTGTTCTTGCTGTCACATGATGACCTATCTGTTAGCACTTGCTGTGTTCTTGCTCTGACGTAACGCCATATATATCTCTATCACCACACTTGGTTTTGTACTCTCACATAGTCCATCTAATGTCCCATGTACAGAAATGAAAATAGTTTTTAATGTACATTTGTGATTATAATCATCCTGGTGAGTCAGGACTGCAATTATCGAGTATTCTACATAAATAATTAATAACATAATAATATGCAGACTACACAAAAAACTGAATTGTCTTATTATCTTATAGGTAGATATTACCAAACTTGACATTTCTAATTTAATTGTCTTGAAGAGGATGAAAGGCTGATGAGGAATCAAGGTGACTGAACCATATTATTTGCTTCTAACAGAAAAAGTACTAACAGGTTACTCAAAATACCACATTCAGTGTCTGTGAAAAAAGTTGCAGATAAAAATAGAGCGAGGAAACTAGTGCATTTGAAAGAATTCCCCTGCCACCTAATTACCTTTTCTGGGTATCCTAGTAAATCTTGAGCAGGGAAACAACAGCCAGAAGGCAACCAAATGTCCTTGTGAAAAAACATAGCTTGCAATTCGGATGGGCCTGTAACTCCTGTTACCGGGACTATCAGATTTAAGGGCCACTCATAACAAGGGCCTAAGTGCATGAGCTGAAGATTACGCAGACAAGCAGGCATTAAGCCGCTGGGCTAGCTCCATGGGATCAAAAACCCTGAATCGTCAACTCTGCTTCACCAACCTCGCCGCCGTCCCACGCATCTGCAAGATGACAACCGGCGGCAGATCCTTCTCCTACCTAGTGGCCAAGACCTGGAACACCCTCCCCATCCACCTACGGCAGACCAAGGACCTACTGACCTTCAGGAGGCTCCTCAAGACCTGGCTGTTCGAGCAGTAGCAGCCACCCCCCCCCCTCAAAGCGCCTTGAGACCCTCACAGGTGAGTAGCACCCTCTACAAATACATTGATTGAGTGATTGATTGAAAAAGGTGTCCTTCAGATAACACAATGACCTCAGCAGGACTCAACCAACACTGCGCACACACAAGCATTCACAGCCACACACCCATTCCACCTAGAACAGGTGCATTCATGCATGTGGTTCCCTTTGCACTGGGAACATTCTAACTTCTGAACATATGAGGGAGACAGTACTCAGGATTAGATAAAGTGGGCAAATTATCTCTTTGCGCTTTGTTATTGGTATTTATCCTATCAGCAGATGGTTAAACAAACATTAAGCCCTGGAGGTATCACAGGGGCAGATTTCACTTGAATTTCAGCAGCAGGTACATTCACCTTTCGAGCTATTGTGCTGACAGCCTGAGCTCTGTAAAAAAAAGATGAAGGTGGAAGAGTCTAGCAAGGTGGTTTGAGGTTTCCTGTAGTAATGGCATGAGAATGTGCTAAGAGCAACCGATTGGTGAGGGGAAGATCTGCCCCTCTCAACAAGGAAACAGAATTGTGAATAAATAATTCAAACAGAATATGGAGTGGAGGGTTTTAAGCCTGGTATCTGAAACCACCACAGTCAGATCGAATCAGACAGCCAGAGCAGCCTTTTGTACTGTGGGCCAGAAGAGTGGAGAATGGCTGGACCAATGGCAGCTCTCCTCATCTTGCCGCTGATGCTACACACTGCCACAGGTAAAACAAGGGAATGATCTCTGCTTGGTCAGGCGGACTGAGGAGCTATGTGGGGTTTAATGGAAATACATGCCTCTGAATATTGGGATATATTCCTGTCACTTGAATGCTCTCATGACGTAAGTAACTACCATTGTGGGCAGGTTTTAGCTGTGGAGAGATTCTCTCATTGGGGAACGCTTTGTTTAAGATGATGCATATCTTCTTCAGGACACAATTTAAATTACGCCAGCATAATTCATATAATTGTGGCAATTTTACGTTAAGCTTGTTACACAGTATTTCCAAACTCACACATTGACGACAGTCACATATTGATGCCTCTTTTTGAAGCAGAAGTTTTAGCTCGGGTACAACTTGAACACCAAAACTCAAGGGGCTGTTGGAGGTAATTCTGTTTTTTCAGTGGCGGCTCCTCCGCCCAAGCATCGCCCTTCGCCGCCAGCAGCTGCAAACCTTTCACAAGAAAGGGACAATATGTTTATTGTCCCTTCCTTTATGAAAGGGGCGGGCCATTGGGTGATGAGCAGTGAGGGGAGTGCACAGTGTACTGCATTGTATATGCTTTGTATTGTACCCTATACAGATATCTGTTAGTACTTGCTGTGTTCTTGCTGTCACATGACGACCTATCTGTTAGCACTTGCTGTGTTCTTGCTCTGACGTAACGCCATATATACCTCTATCACCACACTTGGTTTTGTACTCTCACATAGTCCATCTAATGTCCCATGTACAGAAATGAAAATAGTTTTTAATGTACATTTGTGATTATAATCATCCTGGTGAGTCAGGACTGCAATTATCGAGTATTCTACATAAATAATTAATAACATAATAATATGCAGACTACACAAAAAACTGAATTGTCTTATTATCTTATAGGTAGATATTACCAAACTTGACATTTCTAATTTAATTGGCTTGAAGGGGATGCAGGGCTGATGAGGAATCAAGGTGATTGAACCATATTGTTTGCTTCTAACAGAATAAGTACTAACAGGTTACTGAAAATACCACATTCAGTGTCTGTGAAAAAGGTTGCAGATAAAAATAGAGCGAGGAAAGTAGTGCATTTGAAAGAATTCCCCTGCCACCTAATTACCTTTTCTGAGTATCCTAGTAAATCTTGGGCAGGAAAATAACAGCCAGAAGGCAACAAAATATCCTTGTGAAAAAACATAACTTGCAATTCGGAAAGGCCTGTAACTCCTGTTACCGGGGCTATCAGATTTAAGGGCCACTCCTAACAAGGGCCTAAGTTCATGAGCTGAAGATTACGTAGACAGGCAGGCATTAAACCGCTGGGCTAGCTCTATGGGATCAAAAAAAACCGAATCCTCAGCTCCGCTCCACCAACCTCGCCCTCGCCACTGTCCCATGCATCTGCAAGACGACAACCGGTGGCAGATCCTTCTCCTCCCTAGCGGCCAGGACCTGGAACACCCTCCCCATCCACCTATGGCAGACCAAGGACCTACTGACCTTCAGGAGACTCCCAAAGACCTGGCTGCTTGAGCAGTAGCAGCCCTTCCACCCCCCAAAGCACCTTGAGACCCTCACGGGTGAGTAGAACGCTCTACAAATACATTGATTGATTGATTGATTGAGAAAGGTGTCCTTCAGATAACACAATGACCTCAGCAGGACTCAAACAACATTGCGCACACACAAGCATTCACAGACCCACACCCATTCTACCTAGAACAGGTGCATTCATGCATGTGGTTCTCTTTGCACTGGGCACATTCTAACTTCTGAACATATGAGGGAGACACTACTCAGGATTAGATAAAGTGGGCAAATTATCTCGTTGCACTTTGTTATTGGCATTTATCCTATCAGCAGAAGGTTAAACAAACATTAAGCCCTGGAGGTATCACAGGGACAGATTTGACTTGAATTTCAGCAGCAGGTACATTCACCTTTTGAGCTATTGTGCTGACAGCCTGAGCTCTGTAGAAAAGATGATGGTGGAAGAGTCTAGCAAGGTGGTCTGAGGTTTCCTGTACTAATCGCATGAGAATGTGCTAAGAGCAACCGATTGGTGAGGAGAAGATCTGCCCCTCCCAACAAGGAAACAGAATTGTGAATAAATAATTCAACGAGAATATGGAGTGAAGCGTTTTAAGCATGTTATCTGAAACCACCACAGTCAGTTCGAATCAGACAGCCAGAGAAGCTTTTTGTACTGTGGGTCAGAAGAGTAGAGAATGGCTGGACTAATGGCAACTCTCCTCATCTTGCCACTGATGCTACACACTACCACAGGTAAAACAATGGAATGCATCTCAGCTTGGTCAGGCGGACCGTGCAGGTAGGTGGGGTTTAATGGAAATACATGCCCCTGAATATTGGGATATATTCCTGTCACTTGAATGCTCTCATGACATAAGTAACTACTTATTGTGGATAGGTTTTAGCTGTGGAGGGGTGCTCTTATCGGGGAACGCTTTGTTTAAGATGCTGTATGTCTTCTTCAGGGCAAATTTGAATTATGCCAGCATAATTCATATAATTATGGCAATTTTACATTAAGCATGTTACACAAAATTCCCAAATTTAAACTCTGAGGAATAGTCACATATTGATGCCTCTTTTGCAGCAGAAGTTATAGCGCGGGTACAACTTGAACACCAAAACTCAAGGGGCTGTTGGAGGAAATTCTGTTTTTTCAGTAGCGGCTCTTCCGTTTGGGCGGAGGAGCGTTGCCCCCCGCCAGCAGCAGACGCTGCAAACCTTTCACAAGTAAGGAACAATATGTTTATTGTCCCTTCCTTGTGAAAGGGGCGGGGCCATGGGGTGACGAGCAGTGAGGGGAGTGCATTGTGCAATCCCCTCACTGCGCATGTATGTTTGGCTGGCTGTCTCCGGCCAGCCAAATACACATGCACAGTAGGCTCTCTCCAGCCCGGCAACAGCGAAAGCCTGCGCAGGATACCAGCCTGCCTGGGAGCATACAGCCAGGGTGCTCCCAGCCAATCCTGATGCTGCTCTGTGCAGCGTCAGGATTGGCTGCAGGGTAGGCTGGGAGCCTATGCCTGCCTGCAGTCTGAGGAGACGGAAGAGACAGAAGAGACGGAAGAGAGGAGAGGAGTGGCGCGGATGTAAGTTTATTTTTTTCATTTTTTATTTACATTTATTTACCCCCCTCCCACCACCCCACACGGCTAGCTGTGGGTAGAACGGGGTCATAGTTTGCAGTCACATGCAGATCTCTATGAGGATGCTGATAAGCATGACACCTTCAGTGGTGAGCGCACACCTTTCCTACGCTGCTGTGACCAGTGAGTCATTGCCTGGTCCATAGAGTGGGCAACTTTCCGTTATTACTTTGCATGGACCTTTGCACGTGGAGACACTTTGAATACATGGAGGCTTGAGAAGATGTTGGTTGTGGAGTAAGGGGCCTATGAATCGGGGAGCACATTTTTTGTGTTTCGTACCTTAACCTCCTTTTCTCTAAATCAGGCTCTTTTATATGATATACCTCAGCTGGAAATTTAACGTATAGAGTGTGATTACCGTGTCACTATGTATTTGAGTTCCATTCTCCTTACCACCCCTTGAGTAAAGCTTGACTTTCTCTTACTGCCATCTCTTGATATTTAAGTTAACACACTAAATAACTCTGTCATAAAAATGTAATGAAATTGTATAAGGCCCTGAAAAGCCAATGTGAACACCACAGATAATGCCCAGAAGGCGGTAGTCACATATTATCTTAGGACACAGAAAAAGAACTCTCGATCTAGGTCTGGAGACATGGACTTTCATCCTGGCCTTTCCATTTGATGACATGTGCTCTTGCCCAATCCCCCTTTAAACGTACTTCTCAACTACCATACTTTGTCAAGATTGAGAATTTGTAAATCAATTCTAAAACGTGTGAGTAGGTGTGTGATAAAAAGAACATTTACTGTATTATCTCGGAGTTGGCAGCCTTCAGTTTCATGGTTTATTAGCCAAAATGTAATTAGAGGATACAGTTATAGTCTTTGGAGCAAGCAGTGCTGCGTTGTCATCTCAGAACCTATTCAATCCATTCGATTTTTGGCAAATATCATGCTCCTTGCCTCTACTCTGAGGAGACCTGAGAACTTTGAAACAGTCTTAATGGTTTTCATTCACACTTCCAGGACCCTGTAACTGCAGATGTCCACATTCTGTATCAGCGTTGCTGAAGTGGGCATGTTTCTGAAGCTGCATTGTGCAGGGCTTCACCTGCTTGCAGCCCCTCCCTCCAGTCATGCAGTAGCAAATACTAGCCACCGATAGGTACCTCTTTATCAGCTGAAAGGCTGACAGTGGGACATTCAGCCAGGTCACTCAAGGTGTGCAGTCGGGCAGCCCAATCCTTCCAGTGAGCTTTTGTCCTCTTTGTCCCACAAAGCGCAAAAGCATTTGGCGCCCTGTAGCGGCTCAGGATGGGCCACAGGACTGACCATCCAAAAGGGGGACCAAACCTGCAGAAAAAGGGACACACTGGGCCACCTTATCATGCATAAACAGCCTTCATTTTCAATTCCCTTATTTAAGAGTCTGACTGTATGTGTTCTGAATTTTGATGAGCTAATTGAACGCCTGCATGGATTCATTTGCACCACTAGGACTACTCTTGTGTTTGATGCAAATTCCGCTAGTATTGAAAAACGGCCCTAGTTGTAATTTTCGGAAATAGACGCGTCCATTTGATATTTTTTAAAATAATTTTCAAATATTAGTGCTCCTGGTAATGATTTGTAGTTTGTATAGAAAGCACTACCTGTTCAGGGTTCCAGTTATTTTAACTCAGTCTTCACCTGGGATGAAAGCCATCAATTCACTGTCAATTACGTCAGCTGCCAGCGACTTCCTCCATACCTACTACATAGTCTTTGGCTTTTACTTCGACTTAATATTGCAGAAACAGGACATATATACTATTCTAACTACTGTTCTAGAACTTTGAACATTAGAGCAAGCATTGGTTATGTGAAGGATTGGCAGTAAATGGGGTTGTAGAAGGGCAGTAGTGGAGATGAGTCTGTTTCCCATATCTTGACTTTCCTGTAGTGCTGATGTATTTATAAGGCAATGTAAACTAGCAGCCTCAGGGTGCAAACACTAGGTGGTGCCAAATAGCAAGGAAAGGCCCTTCACAGCTGTATTGTTCCTATTGTCAGAGTGGCAATTTAGGGGCAACATTTTGTCCAGAGCGTCTAACATATTTACATTGTTTGCTCCCCACACTTTTGTAAATACATTCATAAGGTCTTGCAAATGAGTTTAGCTGAGCTCTGGCTTTCTTTGGAGCTTAAAGTTTGCAGGCTTGTTTTTTAAAGATATTTTATTTAAAAAATGTATTTAAAAAAAGACATATCAAATCAGTGTCACAAGTGCAACCAAGTTACAATTTTTATCTTTACAAATTGTTGTAGTAGGGCTTGCCCAAAAACCCTCACCCCCCACAATCCAGCCCACAATGTAGCCAACCATTTATTCATCTATAAACAGTGTAGTCATTTCTGCTGCAGCATTTACGTAGGTCTGGTATGTGGGGGTTCCATTACCTTTACAAGCATCTCCCCCTAGATCTCTAAATCCTCAACAACTATGTCATCTCTGCGGGCATGTTTGATGTGCTGCTCATCTCCAAATACTCATTCAAGTATACTGTAGAAGGGATTAACCCAGAAACACATGTGTCCAGAGATGCACAGCAAAGGCTGCACCTACTTAGAGGTGAAATATTTAAAAGTAACTGAGTTCGTTTTTGAGGAAACTACATTTATCATGATGCAATGGGGCAGATTATTTGCTGGGATGTTAGGCAGGTGCGCTCCTAACTGTTTGTGTCTTTAAAAAGGCTCCCTTGAGCCACTGGGCTGACGAGCTCTGGAGCAGGCACTGCATGCCAGTGAAGAGGTATTGAAATCGGATGATTAATGGCAGCATTTCCAGCACCCCGCAAATTTGTTCTCTGCTGAAGAAGGGATTAACCCAGAAACACATGTGTCCAGAGATGCACAGCAAAGGCTGCACCTACTTAGAGGTGAAATATTTAAAAGTAACTGAGTTCGTTTTTTGAGGAAACTACATTTATCATGATGCAATGGGGCAGATTATTTGCTGGGATGTTAGGCAGGTGCGCTCCTAACTGTTTGTGACTTTAAAAAGGCTCCCTTGAGCCACTGGGCTGACGAGCTCTGGAGCAGGCACTGCATGCCAGTGAAGAGGTATTGAAATCGGATGATTAATGTCAGCATTTCCAGCACCCCGCAAATTTGTTCTCTGCTGAAGAAGGGATTAACCCAGAAACACATGTGTCCAGAGATGCACAGCAAAGGCTGCACCTACTTAGAGGTGAAATATTTAAAAGTAACTGAGTTCGTTTTTTGAGGAAACTACATTTATCATGATGCAATGGGGCAGATTATTTGCTGGGATGTTAGGCAGGTGCGCTCCTAACTGTTTGTGACTTTAAAAAGGCTCCCTTGAGCCACTGGGCTGACGAGCTCTGGAGCAGGCACTGCATGCCAGTGAAGAGGTATTGAAATCGGATGATTAATGGCAGCATTTCCAGCACCCCGCAAATTTGTTCTCTGCTGAAGAAGGGATTAACCCAGAAACACATGTGTCCAGAGATGCACAGCAAAGGCTGCACCTACTTAGAGGTGAAATATTTAAAAGTAACTGAGTTCGTTTTTTGAGGAAACTACATTTATCATGATGCAATGGGGCAGATTATTTGCTGGGATGTTAGGCAGGTGCGCTCCAAACTGTTTGTGACTTTAAAAAGGCTCCCTTGAGCCACTGGGCTGACGAGCTCTGGAGCAGGCACTGCATGCCAGTGAAGAGGTATTGAAATCGGATGATTAATGGCAGCATTTCCAGCACCCCGCAAATTTGTTCTCTGCTGAAGAAGGGATTAACCCAGAAACACATGTGTCCAGAGATGCACAGCAAAGGCTGCACCTACTTAGAGGTGAAATATTTAAAAGTAACTGAGTTCGTTTTTTGAGGAAACTACATTTATCATGATGCAATGGGGCAGATTATTTGCTGGGATGTTAGGCAGGTGCGCTCCTAACTGTTTGGAACATATTTACATTGTTTGCTCCCCACACTTTTGTAAATACATTCATAAGGTCTTGCAAATGAGTTTAGCTGAGCTCTGGCTTTCTTTGGAGCTTAAAGTTTGCAGGCTTGTTTTTTAAAGATATTTTATTTAAAAAATGTATTTAAAAAAAGACATATCAAATCAGTGTCACAAGTGCAACCAAGCTACAATTTTTATCTTTACAAATTGTTGTAGTAGGGCTTGCCCAAAAACCCTCACCCCCCACAATCCAGCCCACAATGTAGCCAACCATTTATTCATCTATAAACAGTGTAGTCATTTCTGCTGCAGCATTTACGTAGGTCTGGTATGTGGGGGTTCCATTACCTTCACAAACATCTCCCCCTAGATCTCTAAATCCTCAACAACTATGTCATCTCTGCGGGCATGTTTGATGTGCTGCTCATCTCCAAATACTCATTCAAGGATACTGTGCTTCCAAACTCAGATCTCTGGCGCCTCAGACACATTTCATCAGATAGCAATTCATCATCGTGCCAAAATTACCTTAAACACTAGCACCACGTTGGCATTTTCGGTACCCCATTCCTAGAAAGCAAATTTTCAGCATTCCCATCAAGGTAACTCCAACTACATGCAACAGTATAGTGACCACTTCTGTCCAAAACTCCAAGATACGGGTGCAAAATGTCTGCTGAAGGCTGGCAGCACCTACCACACTTGGCCAGAGTCATGGGATACATTTTAGTGAGTTTCTTAGAGTCATATAGGTTCGATGTAGAAATTTAAACTGAATAAGCTTGAAATGGGTGTTGGGTGATACCAGTTAGACCTGAGCGCATGCCCTCTACCACTTTGGATCTGTTAACTCATCTGGGCAAACTGTGTTTCGCCTATCCTTCACACACATTGTCTCCTCCCCCCCATATCTGCGAGTAGAGACACCTGGAGGTGTGTAATGAGTCTCCTACACCCTACCAAACCCACCAGCTGTGTCATCAATGCATGCTCCTTAGGCTCCTCCGGGAATGAGGTCCAGAGCCCTAGGCCCATATGAGCCAGCCTAGTAAACTGCAGGAATTGTCCCTGGCCCACCCCAAACCGCTCCTGAGCCTACTCAAAGGAGAGGAACAGCTTATTAAGATAGAGATCTTCTGCATTTGTGCAGCCTCCCTCATGTCGTTTAGTGAAGGACGTATTTTTGAGGAAGGTGGAGGATGACCTCAAGGCCCATACCTTCTGTGCAGGGTGCTCTTCACAGGACCGTGGTCACCACCCTATGTTACACTTGCCCTGCCTGTTGCAATAAGTATTGGAGGGAGTTTGGAACCAATTTACCAATCATGACTACCTCTAGTAGGGCATACAGGTCATACATATCTGAAAACAGAGTTATTCCCCAGAGATCTGGTAGCTAAAGGTTGTCATCCCTCCAAAGGAGCTTCAGTGTGTCCAGCTTTACCCAGCTTCACCATGCACAGTTTTCTGATCAATATTTTTTTGCAAATATTCTGATGTCATATAAGATGTTATCACTGATGTAATATGTATGGTAATTAGCAGTACATGGCGAGGGTGTGAGTTACAATTACCTTAGGGAGCAAGTATAGTTGGTTAAGTTAACCATGATTATAACTGCTGATTTTTTTATGGTTTTGTGCGGGTAAATTCAGAACCTAACTATAACATCCTTTAAGTGACTTTCTCTGTTTTTTTAAATTTTATTTTCTAACTGTAACATCCCTGTGATCTTTGTTTTTTTCCAGTGGATTTTTATGTTTTTTTTTAACGTAAGTAATTTTAATTACGTTACGTTAATACAACCACCATGTGGCCGTGCACAGTGGGGGACGGTTGCAATGCCTGGCCTGTGGCCAGACTCTGCTCCCAACTCCCTATAAACACTAAACCCTGCACTGTGCATGTCCTTTGGCCTGGACCTGTGGAAAACCCCATATAAGCACTCAAACCCGCCATTATGAGATGGACCAGAGAGGGAGAGAGAGAGGGAAAGAGAGAGAGAGAGAGAGAGAGAGAGAGAAATTGAGAGCGTGAGAGAGATTTAGAGAAAGCGATTGACAGATAAATTGAGAGAGAGATTTTTTTTAGGCTTTGATGAATGATATACTTAAAATGAAATATTATTGGACAAATTGAAAAGAAAAATGCATTTGTCGTATACATAGATTATGATGCCCTTTCAGTATGTACTTGAAATATTTAAACTTTAAAATAAATTTAAACAAAGAACTGACCACTGACACACCTAGACTTAGGCCGCCAACCTTCAGTGTGAGGACGTGAGCTGTTAACCACTAGGCTACAGATGACTCCTGAGATGACAATGTCCACACATAACTATGACATTCAACCCAACGATTGTGAATAGAAGAATACAAATGTTCTATCACTAGGAATGTTTATTATTCGAAATATTAGTAAATAAGCAAACACACTACCATGAAATACTAGGATTTGAACTATCAACCTACTGGGTGAGAGTCAAAAAGCTTTACCATTAGGCCAGATGTGCCTCTGTTATGCGCTACATTAAAACCTAAATATAACATTTGAATCAAACAGCTTGCTAGTGTGACACTTTGAAGTCACTGTATGGTGAGACCATTGCAATACCAATCTCTCTCTCTCTTTCATCCCATTATGGGATGGAAGAAAGAGAGAGAGAGAAAGTGAGAGATTGAGAAAGAGAGAGATTTAGAGAAATAGATTGACAGGGAAATTGAGAGAGAGAGAGACAGAGAGAGAGATAATTTTTAGGCTTTGATCAATGATATGCTTAGTGTGAGATATTTCCGGACAAATTGTAAAGAAAAAATTATTTGTGATGTAAAAAGAGTGAGATCACCTTTTGGTATGCATCTTAAATATTTGAAGTTAAAAAGAAAATAAAGCAGGGTGATGACCACTGATGCACCTACACTGGAACACTCAATTTTCAAGGTGGAGGTCTGAGACCTTAACCACCAGGCCAAAAGTGCCTCCCTACTATCCACTGTTCAGAGATAGCTATGACATTCGAAGCAACGATTTTGATGGGAAAAAGACATGAATGTCCCATCACTAGGCGTGTTAAATATTAAAAAGCCTAGTAAATAAATAGACATGCCACCATACAATACCAGGATTTGAACCATCAATCTATTGAGTTCCAGTTTATGCACTTTACTAGCAGGCCACAAGCAACGTTATACTGCTGTGGTGCAGTAAAACATAACTATGACAGTCAAACCTAACATTACAATAACAGAGTCTCTCTGTCTCTTTGAGTGAGAGATTGAGAGAGAGAGAGAGAGAGAGAGAGACGCTCAGAGAAAGATATTGACAAAGATAAAGAGAGAGAGAGAGACGTTGGAGAGAGATATCCAATGATTTAGCGACCATACTGTGAAGGAGAAAATTATCATGGGTTCCATAAACTAAAGTGGACTTCACCTAGTTCCTGTCATGATCTCCCTGAAATAATTTTTTTTAATCCAAACTCACTGCAGTAAAGTAGCATTACCATTTCTTCAAAAATAATCTGTTTTG
Source organism: Pleurodeles waltl (assembly GCF_031143425.1). NCBI lineage: Eukaryota > Metazoa > Chordata > Amphibia > Caudata > Salamandridae > Pleurodeles > Pleurodeles waltl. The sequence continues at coordinate 710,593,464 of NC_090450.1, read as the reverse complement.
TGGAAGCCCTGATTTATATTTACCTTCTGCACATGCAGTGTTCAAGCATTTTGTGCAACGCATCCTCCAAGGACTTCAGCGGCTCCTGATGTGACAACAGTGCCACCTGGAGCTTTGATCTCATTGATGCTCCGTTCAGCCCCACTTTTAGCAACTTCCCACGAGGAGGCAGGGAGGACCCGGGTTGCGGCTCTCTGGCTGAAAGACGCCTTTCATGTAGATAAGAAAGCAGAATGTGTGTGCCTCTTGGTATGCATACTGTGCAGGGGCAGCTCCTACTGGGGCAAAGGTGCCAGGGCACAAAACAAACAACATTACAAATAAAAAGATAACTTACCTGACTCGCTGCCGCCACTCCTTTGTCCTCACACACTACAGGCACAGGCTCCCAGCCTACCCTGTCGCCAATCCTAATGCTACTCTCAGGCTGCTGGCAGCATGAGGGCAGTGTTAGGATTGGACTGAGCGCCCTGGCTTGTCGCTCCCTGACAGACTGGGAGCCTGTGCCTGCTGTGTTGGAGAGAGCTCAGTGTACATGTGTTTGGCCGTCCTGAGACAGCCGGCCAAACACACATGCACACTGAGGGGAGTGCACACCAGCATCCACAATGACTGGTGCACTGCCTACACAGGGATGGGGCAACAACTTGGGGGCAAAAGCGCTGAAGCAGGTCAGCTCAGCTACAGGGGGGATAGGCACTAGAGGCGTACAAAAGAGGCAGCCTAGGGAGGCCTTACATGATCGCTAGATCACCTGGCTTAGAATGATTATGATACTGTTAGCGGTCAAGTAGTGTATTTGGCACAGAGAATTCATTGATATATTCTCACTCCTGGAGATACAAGTGGAGGGCCTTGATTTGACCATGGTAGACAAGAAAGAAGAGGAGAAAAGAGAAAGGAATAGGATAAGAATGGAGAGGAATTTTGATAACTGGTGTGACACATTTAGGATTATGGTTTGTATCATAGAGAAGCTTCCGCATGGTGCAAAAGACATGAGTTATGAGTGAAAGATACATGAAGCACAGAGACAGTTTTGTGGGTGACGCATGGCTAGATTATGAAAAAGGTTTCAAGGTAAAAATGCAGGCCCACCCAGACATAGAATGGGACATGGAGGACGTGGCAGGGTACAGGCACAAAATGATGACAGCAAGGGACACCAAGAGCTAGTCAGGAAAAAGAGAGCACTCCTTTTGTAGGAGCTATCAGAAAGGGAGGCAAGAGATGCTGAGGCCCTTCTACAAGCAGCAGCACTACACAAACTAGAAAGGAACACAGTCAGGCAAAGGGGCATCATCCATATGTTTCAAATATGGCAAAGATGAATGTACCTGGGGAGCAGCGTGCAAAATCAGGCATGTGTGCTCCACATGTGGGGGAGGGCACCCAGCAGCAGAGTGCAGGAAAAGCAGGGGAGGCAGCCACAAGAGGGACAAAGAGAAGAAGAAGTAGTAGTAGTAGTGAGAGCAAAGCCTGGCTGGGGAGAGAAGTGGTTGGCTAGCTCCCCCTTAAACACATATAGGTGAAAATCTGCACTGCCTAGATGATTTTCGATTTGTAGGGCAACCCGGCAGGCCAGAGTTCAGAGATTTACTAAGGACTTTCCAAACGTTAGCAGCAGAGCTGGAAGTACCGCTGGCAGACGACATGACAGTGGGTCCAACTACTAGATTGGTATTCTTAGGCATAGAGCTGGACTCCAGAGCATGCACATCCAGCATGCCCCGAGAAAGGTGTAGAACATGAGAAAGGACATTCAAAAGCTATTGGGCAACAGAAAGTCACCCTAGGGGAGCTACAAGGGCTAATCAGTAAGCTAAATTTTGCAGCACAAGCAATCCCAGCCGGTAGGGTGTTCGCTAGGCGACTCATACACTTGACAAAGGGGCTTCAGTAGAAGCACCACCACACTAGGCTGGGCTCAGGGGTAAAACAGGACCTAAAGACATGGCTAACAATTCTAGAAGAGTTTAACAGGACCTTGATTGGGAGAGAAGGCTGGGTGTCAGCAAAACAAATTGAGCAATACACTGATGCATCTGGCAGCATAGGCTTCCGGCGATCATTAAGAGCAAATGGTGTGCCGAAAAGTGGCGCAGGGAATGCACTGCAGCAAGCCTCACCAAAAGCATCAGTCTCCTCGAGCTATTCCCCATTGTGGTGGCTCCAACTACATGACAGGAGCAGCTGAAGAACATAAAGATCACGCTGTGGTCAGAAAACCAAGCGGTGGTACAAGCGATTAACAAGGGAGCTGCCCAGTGCCCAAGAGTGTTAAAGTTGCTGTGGTACTTGGAAAAAATGCAACTGACAAGCATTATGGATGTTAGGGCAAAGCATGTCCCAGGAGTAAATAATGCTAGAGCAGATGCACTCTCTCGCTTCCAGGTGGAGAGATTCAGGAGTTTGCCGCCAGGAGAAAAGCAGGAGATGACACAGTTTCCGAGCAGTCTGTGGGGCCTGCAGGAGGTGAACTGTCTCATGTAATAGAACATGCGTTAGCCTCAAAGACAGCAAGACAATATGCAACCTATGAAAGAACAGTACAGAATGCAATAGAGTTAAGGGCGTTGAGAGCCACGAGGAATCGGTAGGGAGATACAGTGTGAATTCACCCAAAAGAAGTCAGAGTCATGGGTGCAAGCCCACCTAACAACGGTAACACATTTCAGCAAAAGCGCTTCAAGACAGGACCCCACGGCTCACATTATATAAGGGCAGCAATGAAAGGGAGGCGCAAACTAGAGGGACACACAAAGGATACGAGGCCCCCAATCGAATTCCACACTCTGAAGCAGCTGGTGGAGGTGATTGACTTGAAGTGCCTACACAGTTTTAAAAGCACACTGTTCAAACCAGCATTCACACTAGCATTATTTGGGGCTTTTGGGTAAGCGAGCTAGTGGCCTTTGCCCCCTCTACTCTAGGGGGTGCTCACACATGCCTACAGAGTCAGGATGTGCAGATAAACACAAGGCAGATGCAAATACTACTGAGGAGGTCCAAGACAAGTCATGTTTGGATAATCATGACTTATACAAGGCTGAATTGGAGGGGACCAAGTCGTCGGGAGCCATTAGAGAAACTTAACGTGACAGTTAAATGTTTTGCATTGCTAACTGCTGGGACAGCATCCAGCATGGCCTGATCAACCTGCCAGAGGCTGGAGTATTTCAGTGACGATGGGATACATCTGTCCACAGAGGGGACGGAGGTCTTCTGGGCCAACCATTGGGCAGCCATGCAGCTAGTGGGCTGTGAATAAAAAGGGATGGAATTGAGGGGAGCCGCCTGTGGGCTGTAACCCAAAGATGGCGTGGCAGAAAGGAACATTAAGGATGATGGGAGGTCGCACTGAACACGCCAGGGTGGCAGCATTACTTACCATAGGATGCCTTATGGCAGGGTAAGGCAAGTCAGTGGAGGAGGTACATGAAACACGGTACTCGCAGCCCAGGTCCGCCATAGGGCTGGACGCAAGGATTAACCAAAGATAGCGAGTTAAGCCTAAAAGGTAAAAAGAGTATCCCCCTACACGAAAGGACAAACGCCAACGCCAAGGCACAATGTACTAAAAAAACTGATTGATTTATGGCTAAGTGATTTATGGGCATGTGATATGCAAATGTCGAATGATTCACGGTAAGCCTGTCAACAATGACTTGTGACATGTAAATGTCAAAAGTGATTTATGACAGGGAAACAATTCGAGGTCGGTAATTATCATACATGTTGAAAGGGGTTTGACAAAATGATTTATGGTCCTTATAAAGAATATAAGGGTGGTCTTGCTATAAATCAGTGTTAATAAACTGCAGCCAATATTTCCCAAAACCACATAAAGGTCTCAGGTATCATTATGTTTTCGGGAGTAGGCTGCATGGAGGAGTTTAAAGTCAGGCACTGGGCACTGAGACACTCACAAGATCCTGTTGAAAAGAACTCACGGATGTGAGGGCAGCAACCACTTCTCTGGTGCGCGTACAGACACACACCATCCTCCCTTAGGTGTTGCTGCAAGCTCCTGAAAGAGGCATCAAAACTGCTTTTAAAGTCATTTCCATTCATTGCAGCTTTTTCACAAAGTTAAATAAGTTGCTTCCACTTTCAACATATCACCTGCTGTATGGTTAGCGGCCAGGAAAAGATGGGGCAAGAAAATATGCATTTTCTTCAACGTTCGCTTAAAGGTAGCGAATGAGATGCAACTGTTATGTAATTCCATTTATTACATCGGAGTTCAGCGTTGTTCTCTGTAATTACGGGTTTGCGCAGTGATCACGGGGGATTTGTTGTGCAAAGGATGTAAACCTCCTGCAACCTGTGCACACAGTCCTTTCAGCACTCAGAGGTCAAGGTGCACAGGGGGGCGTTCACTCAAATAAAGTCTTAGAGGTCGACTGTGTCCCCTGCCTGGCACAAGAGAAGAGCCCACATTTCATGTTAATATTGTGTTTTTTAAGCGCCACTGAACCAGTGCTTAATTTGTTCTTGTTGTTTCCGGTGCTGAGCACCGGCACTTATTTTTGAGGGCTAGGGCTTGCTCTTCTGCCTCAAGCATTTGCTGCAAGCAAAAGACACATGTGGGAAAGACGGAGGAAGGGAAAAACGAAAAAGCATCACAATGGGAGAAAGCAGAATGCTGCAAGAGTGAGCTGGAGGGGCAGGGAGTGGCTTTAAATGGATTGAGGAGGCCCAAGATGGCTTTAGGATTACGCTGCCTCAGTATTCCGTGTTCACACATTTAAATGCAGCAGCCATGTGTTTAAGAGGAGGGCCTTGGGCACCGGCACCTCTTTATTTACAAATTAAGCACTGCACTGAACTTCCCTGTGAGATAACCGCACACACTGTACACCAAAGGTAACTCCCAAAGCAAAGGGCACACTGGTGTCTTAAGACAAGTTTTAACACACCGTGTCAAGACGTATCAAGGTCTTCCTATTTTATTTCTAACTCCTCAAAGCTGTTTAAGGAGTTTTTAGCTCTCAGAACTCTATAGTACAATAACCCCCATTTCACACAGGCTAAGTAACTGATGTGCCGTGTGTTCAGCTGTGTCTTTTCTGCCACAGTTAAGATAATTTGAAGCCAGCTGCAAACAACTGTGAAAAAAACGCAACGTATAATGCAAATGCTTTCAGTGAGCAATGGAAAGGGGGGTAACATGTCACTGCTGCCGGCACCTAAAGCGCAGAGAAAGGTAAACACAATACAAATGCGCAGGCCACCAGCAGCAATCCAATATGTCCCAGAGCACATTGGGCAGGAGAGGTGTGCAAAGACCCAGAAGGAAGGGAGTGGGACGCTGCATTGACTACCAGTGATGGGAATGGGCTGTTGGCTCTCTAAACTGTTTCTCTCTGGCCCAACCATTAAGTATTATTGCCCCAGGGAGGTGGTGGTCCCTGGGGTTTTTGTAAACCCTAGGATGGGGGCCTGTGCCCCCCTCCTCTTTTTATTTAAGTCTGCATGTCCCCGGGACCTGGATCCCCAAAGGGCAACATTAAAAGCAAGTGCAGGAGACTGTGCTTACTATTTGTTTTAAAAAATCACAGTGAAATTTGTGAATATTCGAAAATGTTGCCGTGATTTTTAAAAAAAATGCTTTTTTGCCCTGGCGAGGTCCCAGGAGGGCCACTGCACCAAGGCTACAGGGTCAGGGATACCCTGCCCCCTTTTCTCTTTTTAACATTTGTTTTTTAAATGGCTGCCAAATGCTTCCTGGTTGAAGTGTTGGCAGCCAATCAGATCTCTGCATGAGATTGGAAAGATTTGCCAATCCTTTGCACCTCCAGATATACAAATGTATTTTGTCTTTATTTTCTCTTAAACTACTGAACAGATTTACACCAAATAAGAAAAAGTGTAATCTGCATACCAAAAGCTACCTTTCTGCCAAATTTGGTTCAATTCCGTCCAGCGGTTCAGGCTGTAGTTGTGTTAAAAGCTTATATAGTAATTATCATGGGAAATGCACTTTTTTTTTTACCCTTCCCCTCCTTTTTCTCTGTCGCACTTGACAGATCACCCTAAAACTTCCCATGCACAATAAGATTCTTGGGCACACATTTTTGGGGAAATTTTGTGAAAATTTAATGAAGATAGGTTAGCAGTTTTTTACAAGCTGTGAGCCAAAACGTTCTGAATAAGAAAGTCTGTTTTTGGAACTCATTGTCCCCTTTTGTCCATGCACCCTAGAACTTCCCCAATACATTTGGAATTGCACAGTTTTTTCTTTGGAAAAATTGGTGAGGACCAGGTAGATGAGGCCTAACATTTAGGTATCTTGAAGTAGCCTCAGAGGTCCTATCTAATATGCAATTATAATTATGAATTCAACATGTTGAGTCGAACCCTATCAGGGCTTCCTAAGCTTTCCTTTTCTGGGACCAATGAAAATTTAGTTTGTAATATTTTCCTGTATATTCTAAACCACATTTGTGCATCACTTAGTAGTCTTCTTGTCTGTCCTTTGGTGGAGCAGGGGCTAGTGTGGAGCAGGTTCATCTGGAGATCCCTAAGCTGTGTCTGCAAGGCCCTGAATATTGGTGCCAGAGTGAAAAGACTGCCTCACTGTGCATGAAAGAAGATTACTGCATGGAGCGCTGGGTAAGTCTTCCAAAAAGGATTATCTCCGTGAAATGTTTTTTTGTTAGGACTTGTATTGACTTAAAAAGGAAGCAGAGAAATGGAACAGGGACCTTTCTTTTTGATTTTTAGGTGTGACCTGGAGAAGGCTTTCGCTATATATCAGATTGATTTTTTAAACTAATACAAAATCATGATGCACACTAGTGATCCTTTAATCATGCTGGCTTACTTTACAGCACTGCAGGAAACTAGGAAACAGTGGCTGAGGCTTCAAGCAGCTGGAGTTGAGGGTGGCTGATTTCAGATTTTATGTCCATCTTCCTCCTAGCAAGTGGAAGCTTTTATCCCACATTAGGTGCAACTCTGAAATACGTGACATGGCCTGTCTACTCCCCATTTATTTTAGGGTGGACAAATATACCAAATATCAGAAGGAGCCAGAAATGAGCCTCAGAAACTTAACACAGGCTTCGTGTTGGTGAAGATATGAATGGATACTTGCGGACTGCCCTCCCCCGCAAACTGCTTTGGCCAAGTTCATTAACATTGCTAATTGGATACAACTCATTTCAAACATTACTAATGTTACTAACAATCGATAAATAAATTATACTTTAACAAAATTGAAAAATATATTTTCAAATAAAAAATTTGTAAAACTAGAAAGAGATAAGAGAAATCAAACAAAAAAAACAAGTTTCTTTGCTCTTGTTTTCTATTTCATATCACTCAGAACTCATCGGTTATTCACTGTTACCCATATATAATTCTATATGGAATCATCAGCATTCTGTTCAGGACTGCAGTAAATTAATGACTCCAAATTAAAGTAGAGGTAAACAAAACCACTTTTTCTGTTACCTGACCATCTTAAATCTTTCCTTTCCCCTGCTATTTAGATTTTTTTTTCTTGTTTGATCGTGGGGATTCCTGACAAAGGAGTCTGGTGTTGCTCCTTTCACCCTCACTTTGTACCTCCTTCATCTGTTTTTTTGTACTTAACTTTTCACTTAATGGTCCCTGTCTGGGCTGAAAAACAGTTGACACAAAAAACACACAACAGCAATGGTTTGTACCTTATATAGGACACCCTGTCTTTAATTTATTTCGGCCTAATTGTTGTTACAATTCATATTATTTTATGGATTACAATGTTTTGAAATTATTGTATAGCTAACTTGGGATTTCACCCTATGTCTGGTATCATTTTTCCCTTTAGTTAGTTATTTATCATGAAAATGGATTGCCCATGGAAATCATTTTGTAAGAAAATTGGTTATTAGCTGAGGAGGATGTGAGTCATTCCCAAGTAATAAGTTCCCAAATCCTGTCAGGTCGAACTTTCAATGATTTAAACCTGACCTCAACCACTGTTGCTGTGGCACAGAGCAGGCAGGCTTAATTTAGAAAATTATGCATGCATTTAGCAACACTGCAACAGTCAAAAAGTCTAAACACAACATCATTAAAATCCCACAACCAATTTCTAAGGATTATGAAAACAATAATTAAAGAAAAGTACACCAAAACCACTAAAATCCTACAAGGGGGAGGAGATATGAATTTTTAACTCCTTTAAGACAAAAAGCACCAAATAAAAATAAAGTGCTAATAAGAAATGACTGATCTCGGTTGACTGGGAACTAGTCGCAGTTTCAGGCTGACTGTGATGAAGCCAATAAGGTCAACGTTTTGACCTTCTAACTTGGACAATTTTACTATGTTTTAGGGGTCAGAGCACATACACTGGGGAGGATACATCAGTGCCTTAGTGAACAGAGTTAAAATTGTGTGAGTTAAAAAAAAATGAGGATCATAAGTCCTCAAAACATGGGGGTGGCCATGCAAAAAGTGGAATGTAACAACGCATTTGTATTTTGTGGGCATGACTTTCTAAGTCTTAGCATTTCTTCAAAGTGGATTGTAACTAGTCAGGAGTCATCAGAGTGGTTTTTTCATTTCAGAGTTTTGCCTGTTTAAGGTAGTTCTGTAGGGTAGCTCAGCATTTCTATAAACGTGTCTCTTACTTGCACCACTTATAAAATAGACTATCCTTACTCAGACAATTTCATCCCTGTCATTAAACTGGTAGGTCACATACTCAATGGAAGAAAACATCTCCAGATGCATATTGGGACAGTGAAAACACTATTTTGAAATGTACATTAGCTATTTCCATCAGAATGTTTCCCTAATTTTTCCAACTCTAATAGCCATGCAGAAGTACTGTCTGGCATGGATTTCAATTAGCTTTTCAAAATATTTGTCACCTTTTCAGAGGCACCAATCAGACTTGTGATAAACTCTATTGCTACCCATCCAGTCTCCAAACAACACAACCCTAGGATACCACTACCTTTTCCCTCTCCCACCAGCCTATTTAAGCCACTGGCATAACATATGGCTGACTTGATCCCAGTCCTGGAGGTCTCTGACACCAGCTTGACATAATATAACTGATTCTGTCCCAATTGACCCACTTTTTTGAGCCAGCAGGACAACCTATATCTGACTGATCCTGCTTGGCCAACCTTTGAGAGGCACACTAGAGACGAGACTGACTCTACCTTAGGCCTAAAGGGCTTTCAGTAGCCATCTCCTGCGGGTAAATCTCCCAGTTTTCCTGTGGATTGGTCTGCCCGGTGGGTTGTGAAAGGCAGGCCCCGAGTCCTGGGTATGTAGAATGAACTCTTATTCACTTTTACTATTTGGTTTCGCCGCAGACATTGATTGGTTCGGGTGCTGAAGAGTCTTCTGAAAGTCTGAAGACTCCCTTCTGGGAGAACATGGAGTGGAGGAGGAAACAGGGAACAAACCAGATGAGTGACGGCTGGGGAATCAAGTGCAAGGCCTGCAAATTGCTATTCATGGTTTTGAAACAAAAAGTGGCGAATGACCACAACGATGTGAGTATTAAAGCGTGACACTGTGTGTGAAGTCCCCTCAAAAATGTCACCATAGGAATAGCAGGATGAGTCTAATTCCTCGAGTCATGTAGTTCTGGGGGATGACTAGCTCTGGATTCCTGCTACAGTCATGCAACGGTTTTTGTGGGTCTGCGGAAAGGGATAGTTCAACTGTTTCTGTGTGAACCTCTTTCTGAAAGTTTGTTTGACATCATGAGGGCTTTGATTAGCAGAAAAATTATGAACAGAGGGCCCCAAAATCTTTAAAACAACACTGGTTCTGTGTGTGTGTGTGTGTGTCCAGCTCTAAAGATGACTGAACCAAAAATCCGTGTCCCGATCTTGTCAGCCCTATAGGATATGGCACATACAATCTGTACGCCAAGACCTTGGGCTCATATAGTCTAAGAAGGCTGGCTCTGTTCACTTGTATCAAATACCAGGCGCAGTCTAGTTCTAAAGATGACTAGCTTTCTATCCCACTGCCAGTCTCGTGAGCCATCCACCCCAGGAGGGTACAGGTTCTGCCTCTCTTCATTTAATCTTAAACCTCCTCCCCTTCAGTATTTAATAAATAAAATGAATGTTTCATATATGAGCACATGTATGTGATTAAACCATCTTTTTGTTCATTGTCTGTTTAATTCCCCGACTCTCTTGCACCTGCTGTAGGAAGAGATCAGTAGTGCACTGGACAAAGTGTGCAACAACGTAGCATTTATTTTAAGGCGGCCCTGCGAAAAGGTGATTAGAACATTCAGGGAGGAGATTATACAGGCTTTCGAAGAGCACAAGGATCCAGCAACATTCTGTGCCAGCATAAACATGTGCAAAAACCCAGGTGAGGATCATTCATGGAACTTGGAAGTGATTCTCCTCCAAGAGTCACGGGTGTGTCACATAAAACATTGACTAGGTGTGTAGTGTCACAAAACGATTACTCTGAAGCAACAGGTGCTTGTATTCCTCCACTCATTTATAAGCATGGTAACAACCACTTAAGGATGATGACAGAAGTAGGTGCAGTGTGCACAAGTATAGCTACTCAGTTATCTTAATAACTGCAAAACATCTGGGTACTGATGAAATAAACAAACCCCCAGATCTTCGGTCATGTGGTTAATGCAGGGCTTTTAGTGGGATGATAAAAAGTAGGCTGTCTCTATAAGGGGTGCGGACTATGAAATTATGAGCATAGTTTAAAACATGTCAACTAAATTTGTGTGATTCCCATAGTGTGTCACCCAGCTGGTATTTTGTTTCCTTCCTGAGCTTTGAGTTTTTGCTTCCAGATCACAACAACTGATATACATCTAAAACCAAGTAGGGCTATTGGCTTTGTCAATAGTTGTTTGTTATGCTAAATGAGTAACAACAGTGATTTTCTTATAAATAGATGTTATGGCAAATGTCTCAATTCTGTAATTGTGAGACTGTGAATGAAACATTGCTGAGATCTATGGAAGCGGTAGTGGGCTTCAGAGTGTATAAGTCACTCCTCTTAAGTTCACTCATGTTAGACATGTACGTCATATTTGTCTCCACTTGTCATCCATGTGCATAGCTTACACCTCATCCCTTTCTTCTTCTGCACACTCTTTGAACTGTATCCTGAATGCACTTTCTCATATCTCTTTCATGTCACCAGTCCAAACACCCAACACACCCGCTCACCTATAAGCACTGTATTTTATTTTACTTTTGCTTTATCAATATTTTGAACAGATGCACTCAGGGTGCCTCGGGGAAATGGATACAGAGTACATTTGTCTCTCCTGGGAGGAGAAAGCCAGTGTCTTAATGTGAGCATGGTAGGTGTGTGTGGGTGAGAAGCTGGGTCAGTGAAGCTACTATGTCAACCTTTTCCTCTTATTCATATGATGGGTTTTTGGTTAAATTAATGTTATGATTCCAGAACCCCTGTGTTTGGCTGTATCAATGTACTGCTCTGTGAAAGATCATAACCTGGGGGTGCAATGCTGAACCCCTAAAAGACCCATGTATAGGCAATGAGGGAAGGATCATGCAGCATTTTGTTCAAGCTGCTGAGGGTTCTAATCACAAAATGCATTTTGAAGTATGTGAAGTAGTACTACTTATGTACTTCAAGATGCTAGTCACATATGTGTCAAGTAGGTAAAGATCCCACACATAAGTTTGTGATTTACATGTATTTGTGGGCTTGATAAGGGGGAGTGGTAGGAAAATGGGAAATAATTACTCAAAAATAGGAGTAGTTTAGGTAAGCGTAAAGCAAGGTTTAGGGGGTGGCATGATACTACAGACACGCACCCATAAAAGAGTAAAGGTCACGCTATGCACAAACTCCACTTCTAAAGTTATTACAGACTTAAAATAGGGTGTAAATATACTGCTGCCCAGCACTGAGGTAGGTCTCGCACCACACATGGCCGCTCACAGGTGCTGCAACACACTACCATAGGAACTATTGGAGTTGGAGACTTGAAATATCACACCATAGGAAATAATGTTAAAATACATACATTATTTTGACTTTTAACTGAAATGTATATTTCTAGTGTAAAAAATGATATAAAATTAAAAATTACCTATTGTATGAGTTAAAAATGTAAATTGTGAAAATAAGCACACATCAACACCCATCATGGAGTAACCCGTTTTTGCAGATGTGAAGAGGCTTTGCCTCTCACAAATACTGACTCCTCCTCACACTCAACAATGGTAATAAGTAGCACTCTGCTCATCTGCATATGCCATTCAAACCAATATTTTACAGGGAACTGAAAATTATGGGAAACATTTCACTGTCGTCTGTGAAATACAGATTTCATCATCAAGACATCACCAAAACCACTCTGCAGAGCTTTAACATTGCCAGAGCTACTAGGATTAGGCAGTGTGGAGGATCAAATTATGCAGCAAGGTCATTTAAACGGTGTGGCAAGAAATGCAAATCTGCATTACAATCTTTGTCAGTATCATTTGTACCCATTCAAAATGGGATACAAATTGTTGGTAAAATCTGCAAGTTTGGTAAATTACGAGGCAACTGCACCAAATTCATAATTACATGGTAAAAGCTGCAGCCACAGAATCACTTACATTCACTGACCCTCACCGTTTCCTCTGATGTGTTAACAGTTTATTCAAGAAAGGAAAACAAAGCCAGGACATTCTGATTCCAATAAGTAAACATGTGATTTAAAAATTAAATTACTGGTCCCATGTATACTATGGTCCTATACTGCCATAATGGGGTTCTGGTGACATTTACAGACCACTGATCATTTCGCCTTCTCGGTTATCATGATATCACCAGAACACCTCCATTGCAATATTAGACCATATTATCATATTGCACATATATGTATAATATATTCTCTCTATATATATCTCTATCCACACACACACACGCACACCCACACACACATATTTAGATAAACACATACATATATAGATATACCGTAGTGGCGACTGCCACTAGGTAGTTATAGTTAGGGCCTAGTTTCTAAAGAAAAAGTGTTTTTTGTTTTGGTAATAACTTTGGCACTGTTTGATCAATCTTTATTACATTTTCCAAGAAAATACAACTCTGACTTCAGCTGCTTTCTGGAAAGTTTTGGGGTGACCTGTCAAGCAGAGACCGAGAAAAATGAGGGGGGGTCACAAAACAAGTTTTCCCTATTAATTTTTCCTTAGAGATTTTGAACAGCCATAGCGCCCAAACTACTGGACGGAATTGCACCAAATTTGGCAGGGAGGTAGCTCTTGGCCCAAAAAGAGCCCTTTTTGTTATTTTGTGTAAATCCATTCAGTATTTTTAAGAATTTAAAGAAAACCCAAATTTGCATATTTAGGGACGCGGTTCTGTTGTGGCTGCTGCACAGTGCGCTGCGGCTCCTCGCAACACAAGGCAGTACTGTGATTGGCTGGCCACAACCTGTGGAGAAAGTTGCATCCGCCATCTTATCAACCAGTGCACGGTCCCGGGGTATGGAAATAGGGGCTGTAAACAGTGAAAAAGAATATATATATATGCTTTCACACAGTCACTCACACACTAGTGCATGCACTGACCCACTCAGACACTCACAGATCCACTTTCAGACCCAGACAGACACCTGTACACCCACTCAGAGGTCCGCTCAGTCACTCATACACCCACTCACAGACCCAATGACACACTCATGCACCCACTCACAGACACAGTGACACTCATACACCTGCTGAAAGACCCAGACACTCAGACTCCCACTGCAGACCCACTCGGACACTCATGCACCCGCTGACAGACACACTCGGACTATCATGCACCCACTCACAGACCCAGTCACACACCCATCCACAGACCCGGACACTTGTACACCCACTCAGGGGTCCATTGAGTCACTCATATACCCACTCACAAACACACTGACAAATTCATGCACCCACTCACAGATACAATGACACTCCTACACCCCCTGAAAGACCCACTCAGACACTCCCATACCCACTTAAAGACCCAGACAGACACCTATACACCCACCCAGAGGTCCACTCAGTCACTCATACACCCAATCACAGGCAGGATGACACACTCCTGCACCCACTCACAGACACAGTGACACTCATACACTCACAGAAAGACCCAGTCCGACACTCAGACACCCACTCACAGACCCGCTCAGACACTCACGCACCCACTCACAGCCCCCTCAGGCCCTCACGCACCCACTCACAGACCCACTCACACTCTCACACACCTACTCACAGACCCACTGAAACCCTCACACATCCACTCAAAGACACACACAGACACTGATGCACCCACTCTCACACCCAGACACTCTCACAGCCACTATCACCCCCAGATACACCCTGTCACCTAGAGAGACAGGCCATGGCCAACTCCTGATGAACACAACCAAAGGGCTGTGCGCAGCGTGGGGTTGGGTGGTTAGCATGATTGGCTGCAGGGTCTGGCCTTTGGCCATGGGGAGCGGTGGTTGGATTAACGTATAGTAATGAAAAACACTGTAGGTAAAAATAAACCATAGAAATTCACTGAAAAAAACAAAAGTTACAGGGACATTAAAAAAACATAGAAATTCACTCAAAAACACAAAGGTTACAGGGACTTATAGTTAGACTCACATTTTAAATGTGCCAACCTATAGAAATTCCTCAGTTTTAGTTAGAGTTATCTCAAGTAACTACACCTTGTGCCCTAAGGTAACTATAGCTCGAGCCCTTGCCATGGACTGCGAATTACCTCACAAATTACAGTACTCATGACATCTTTGATAACATCATTGATAATGTCACTGTAACATCTACAGTAAAATTATTGATAAGATAACTGTGCATGGCGGCGGTGAGAGTTATAGTTACCTTAGGACCAGCTGCAGCGACCGCAGATCTCAATGATATAGAATTATGCTGCAAGCATTCCACACCTTACCTACTTAGGCCGTGATTATAAGTGTAGGTGCTATTTAGCACACTTGTTAAAGAACGATACCACGGGGTGTTTAATCATGTGCAATCTATAGCCCCTATTAAGAGTTTGTGGGGAATAACGTGGATTTTTGTGTTTAATGCACCAAACATCGCATGATATGGTAAATAACGTACATGTTTCCCATGTTAATTTTCAGCAGAATTGACCTGCCAATATTTAACAAAGCTTGAGTTATTTAATGCATTTGATAATTATCGGATAAGTTAAAGACCTTCAAATTTATCATTTTCACTCATTTGTTAACAGTGTTGCTGCATGAGTTGCAATTAACTGACGGGTCTGTGCAGTGAGCACGGGGGATTTGTTGTGCAAAGGATGTAGACCTCCAGCAACACGTGCACACAGTCCTGTCAGCACTCCGAGGTCAAGGTGCATATGGGGACGTTCACTCAAATAAAGTCTAAGAGGTCGACTGTGTCCCCTGCCTGGCACAAGCGAAGAGCCCACATTTCATGTTAATATTGTGTTTTTTAAGCGCCACTGAACCAGTGCTTAAATTCTGCTTGTTGTTTCCGGTGCTGAGCACCAGCACTTATTTTTGAGTACCGGGGCTTGCTCTTCTGCCTCAAGCATTTACTGCAAGCAAAAGACACATATGGGAAAGACGGAGGAAGGGAAAAACGAAAAAGCGTCACAATGGGAGAAAGCAGAAAGCTGCAAGAGTGAGCTGGAGGGGCAGGGAGTGGCTTTACATGGATTGAGGAGGCCTGAGATGGCTTTAGGGTTACGCTGCCTCATTATTCCGTGTTCACACATTTAAATGCAGCAGCTGCGTGTTTAAGGGGAGGGCTTTGGGCACCGGCACCTCTTTATTTACAAATTAAGCACTGCACTGAACTTCCCCATGAGATAACTGCACACACTGTACACCAAAGGTAACTCCCAGAGCAAATGGCACACTGGTGTCTTAGGACAAGTTTTAACACACCGTGTCAAGACGTTTCTAGGTCTTCCTATTTCATTTCTAACTCCTCAAAGCTGTTTAAGGAGTTTTTAGCTCTCAGAAATCTATAGTACAATAACCCCCATTTCACACAGGCTAAGTAACTGATGTGTTGTGTGTTCAGCTGTGTCTTTTCTACCTCATTTAAAATAACTTGAAGCCAGCTGCAAACAACTGTGAAAAAAACACAATGTATAATGCAAATGCTTTCAGTGAGCAATGGAAAGGGGGGTAACATTTCACTGCTGCCGGCACCTAAAGCACAGAGAAAGGTAAACACAATGCAAACGCGCAGGGCCCCAGCAGCAATCTAATATGTCCCTGAGCACATTGGGCAGGAGAGGTGTGCAAAGACCCAGAAGGAAGGGAGTGGGCGCTGCATTGACTACCAGTGATGGGAATGGGCTGTTGGCTCTCTAAACTGTTTCTCTCTGGACCGACCATCAAGTATTATTGGCCCAGGGAGGTGGTGGTCCCCGGGATTTTCGTAAACCCTAGGATGGGGGCCCGTGCCCTCCTCCTCTTTTTATTTAAGTCTGCATGTCCCCGGGACCGGGCTCCCCAAACGGCAACATTAAAAGCAAGTGCAGGAGACCGTGCTTACCATTTTAAAAAAAAAATCACGGTGAAATTAGTGAATAATCGAAAATGTTGCCGTGATTTTTTAAAAAAATGCTTTTTTGCCCTGGCGAGGTCCCAGGAGGGCCACTGCACCAAGGCTACAGGGTCAGGGATACCCTGCCCCCTTTTCTTTTTTTAACATTTGTTTTTTAAATGGCTGACAAATGCTTCCTGGTTGAAGTGTTGGCAGCCAATCAGATCTCTGCATGAGATTGGAAGGATTTGCCAATCCTTTGCACCTCCAGATATACAAATTTATTTTGTCTTTATTTTCTCTTAAACTACCAAACAGATTTACACCAAATAAGAAAAAGCGTAATCTGCATACCAAAAGCTACCTTTCTGCCAAATTTGGTTCAATTCCGTCCAGCGGTTTAGGCTGCAGTTGTGTTAAAAGCTAATATGGGAATTATCATGGGAAATGCACTTTATTTTTTACCCCTCCCCCCCTTTTTCTCTGCCGCACTTTACGGATCACCCTGAAACTTCCCATGCACAATAAGATTCTTGGGCACACCTTTTTGGGGAAATTTTGTGAAAAGTTCATGAAGATAGGTTAGCATTTTTTTACAAGCTGTGAGCCAAAATGTGCTGAATAAGAAAGTCAGTTTTTGGAACTCATTGTCCCCTTTTGACCATGCACCCTAGAACTTCCCCAATACATTTGGAAATGCACAATCTTTTCTTTGGAAAAATTGGTGAGTACCAGGTAGATGAGGCCTAAAATGCAGGTCTCTTGAAGTAGCCTCAGAGGTCCTATCTAATATGCAATTATAATTATGAATTCAACATGTTGAGTCGAACCCTATCAGGGCTTCCTAAGCTTTCCTTTTCTGGGACCAATGAAAATTTAGTTTGTAATATTTTCCTGTATATTCTAAACCACATTTGTGCATCACTTAGTAGTCTTCTTGTCTGTGCTTTGGTGGAGCAGGGGCTAGTGTGGAGCAGGTTCATCTGGAGATCCCGAAGCTGTGTCTGCAAGGCCCTGAATATTGGTGCCAGAGTGAAAAGACTGCCTCACTGTGCATGAAAGAAGATTACTGCATGGAGCGCTGGGTAAGTCTTCCAAAAAGGATTATCTCCGTGAAATGTTTTTTTGTTAGGACTTGTATTGACTTAAAAAGGAAGAAGAGAAATGGAACAGGGACCTTTCTTTTTGATTTTTAGGTGTGACCTGGAGAAGGCTTTCGCTATATATCAGATTGATTTTTTAAACTAATACAAAATCATGATGCACACTAGTGATCCTTTAATCATGCTGGCTTACTTTACAGCACTGCAGGAAACTAGGAAACAGTGGCTGAGGCTTCAAGCAGCTGGAGTTGAGGGTGGCTGATTTCAGATTTTATGTCTATCTTCCTCCTAGCAAGTGGAAGCTTTTATCCCACATTTGTTGCAACTCTGAAATACGTGACGTGGCCTGTCTACTCCCAATTTATTTTAGGGTGGACAAATATACCAAATATCAGAAGGAGCCAGAAATGAGCCTCAGAAACTTAACACAGGCTTCGTTTTGGTGAAGATATGAATGGATACTTGCGGACTGCCCTCCCCCGCAAACTGCTTTGGTCAAGTTCATTAACATTGCTAATTGGATGCAACTCATTTCAAAAATTACTAACGTTACTAACAATCGATAAATAAATTATACTTTAACAAAAATGAAAAATATATTTTCAAATTAAAAATTTGTAAAACTAGAAAGAGATAAGAGAAATCAAACAAAAAAAAACAAGTTTCTATGCTCTTGTTTTCTATTTCATATCACTCAGAACTCATCGGTTATTCACTGTTACCCATATATAATCCTATATGTAATCGTCAGCATTCTGTTCAGGACTGCAGTAAATTAATGACTCCAAATTAAAGTGGAGGTAAACAAAACAACTTTTTCTGTTACCTGACCATCTTAAATCTTTCCTTTCCCCTGCTATTTAGATTTTTTTTCTTGTTTTATCGTGGGGATTCCTGACAAAGGAGTCTGGTGTTGCTCCTTTCACCCTCACTTTGTGTCTCCTTCATCTGTTTTTTTTGTACTTAACCTTTCACTTAATGGTCTCTGTCTGGGCTGAAAAACAGTTGACACAGAAAACACACAACAGCAATGGTTAGTACCTTATATAGGACACCCTGTCTTTTATTTATTTCGGCCTAATTGTTGTTACAATTCATATTCTTTTATGGATTACAATATGTTTTGAAATTATTGTATAGCTAACTTGGGATTTTACCCTATGTCTGGTATCATTTTTCCCTTTAGTTAGTTATTTATCATGAAAATGGTTTGCCCATGGAAATCATTTTGTAAGAAAATTGGTTATTAGCTGAGGAGGATGTGAGTCATTCCCAAGTAATAAGTTCCCAAATCCTGTCAGGTCGAACTTTCAATGATTTAAACCTGACCTCAACCACTGTTGCTGTGGCACAGAGCAGGCAGGCTTAATTTTGGAAATTATGCACGCATTTTGCAACACTGCAACAGTCAAAAAGTCTAAACACAATGTAATTAAAATCCCACAACCAATTTCTAAGGATTATGAAAACAATAATAAAGAAAAGTACACCAAAACCACTAAAATCCTACAAGGGGGAGGAGATATGAATTTTTAAATCCTTTGAGACAAAAAGCACCAAATAAAAATAAAGTGCTAATAAGAAATTACTGATCTCAGTCGACTGGGAACTAGTCGCAGTTTCAGGCTGACTGTGATGAAGCCAATAAGGTCAACGTTTTGACCTTCTAACTTGGACAATTTTACTATGTTTTAGGGGTCAGAGCACATACACTGGGGAGGGTACATCAGTGCCTTAGTGAACAGAGTTAAAGTTGTGTGAGTTAAAAAAAAATGAGGATCATAAGTCCTCAAAACATGTGGGGGGGGCATGCAAAATGTGGAATGTAATAACGCATTTGTATTTTGTGGACATGACTTTCTAAGTCTTAGCATTTCTTCAAAATGGATTGTAACTAGTCAGGAGTCATCAGAGTGGTATTTTCCATTTCAGAGTTTTGGCTGTTTAAGGTAGTTCTGTAGGGTAGCTTAGCATTTCTATAAACGTTTGTCTTACTTGCACCACTTATAAAATAGACTAACCTTACTCACACAATTTCATCCCTGTCATTAAACTGGTAGGTCACATACTCAATGGAAGAAAACATCTCCAGATGCATATTGGGACAGTGAAAACAGTATTTTGAAATGTACATTAGCTATTTCCATCAGAATGTTTCGCTCATTTTTCCAACTCTAATAGCCATGCAGAAGTATTGTCTGGCATGCATTTCAATTAGCTTTTCAACATCTTTGTCACCTTTTCAGAGGCACCAATCAGACTTGTGATAAACTCTATTGCTACCCATCCAGTCTCCAAACAACACAGCCCTAGGATACCACTACCTTTTCCCTCTCCCGCCAGACTATTTAAGCCACTGGCATGACATATGGCTGACTTGATCCCAGTCCTGGAGGTCTCTGATTGACACCAGCTTGACATGATATAACTGATTCTGTCCCAATTGACCCACTTTTTTGAGCCAGCAGGACAACCTATATCTGACTGATCCTGCTTGGCCAACCTTTGAGAGGCACACTAGAGACGAGACTGACTCTACCTCAGGCCTAAAGGGCTTTCAGTAGCAATCTCCTGCGGGTAAATCTCCCAGTTTTCCTGTGGATTGGTCTGCCCGGTGGGTTGTGAAAGGCAGGCCCGGGTCCTGGGTATGTAGAATGAACTCTTATTCACTTTTACTATTTGCTTTCGCCCCAGACATTGATTGGTTCGGGAACTGAAGAGTCTTCTGAAAGTCTGAAGACTCCCTTCTGGGAGAACATGGAGTGGAGGAGGAAACAGGGAACAAACCAGATGAGTGACGGCTGGGGAATCAAGTGCCATGTCTGCAAAATGCTATTCATGGTTTTGAAACAAAAAGTGGCTAATGACCACAACGATGTGAGTATTAAAGCGTGAAACTGTGTGTGAAGTCCCCTCTAAGATTTCACCATAGGAATAGCAGGATGAGTCTAATTCCTCGTGTCATGTAGCTCTGGGGGATGACTAGCTCTGGATTCCTGCTACAGTCATGCAAGGATTTTTGTGGGCTGTGGAAAGGGATAGTTCAACTGTTTCTGTGTGAACCTCTTTCTGAAAGTTTGTTTGATATCACGAGGGCTTTGATTAGCAGAAAAAGTATGAACAGATGGCCCCAAAATCTTTAAAACAACACTGGTTCTGTGTGTGTGTGTCCAACTCTAAAGATGACTGAACCAAATATCCGTGTCCCGATCTTGTCAGCCCTATAGGATATGGCACATACAATCTGTACGCCAAGACCTTGGGCTCATATAGTATAAGAAGGCTGGCTCTGTTCACTTGTATCAATACCAGGGGCAGTCTAGTTCTAAAGGTGACTAGCTTTCTATCCCACTGCCAGTCTCATGAGCCATCCACCCCAGGAGGGTACAGGTTCTGCCTCTCTTCATTTAATCTTAAACCTCCTCCCCTTCAGTATTTAACAAATAAAATGAATGTTTCATATATGAGCACATGTATGTGAGTAAACCATCTTTTTGTTCATTGTCTGTTTATTTCCCCGACTCTCTCGCACCTGCTGTAGGAAGAGGTCAGTAGTGCACTGGACAAAGTGTGCAACAATCTAGCATTTATTTTTAAGTGGCCCTGCGAAAAGGTGATTAGAAGATTCAGAGAGGAGATTATACAGGCTTTCGAAGAGCACAAGGATCCAGCAACATTCTGTGCCAGCATAAACATGTGCAAAAACCCAGGTGAGGATCATTCATGGACCCTGGAAGTGATTCTCCTCCAAGAGTCACGGGTGTGTCACATAAAACATTGACTAGGTGTGTAGTGTCCCAAAACGATTATTCTGAAGCAACAGGTTCTTGTATTCCTCCACTCAATTTATAAGCATGGTAACAACCACTTAAGTATGATGACAGAAGTAGGTGCAGTGTGCACAAGTATAGCTACTCAGTTATCTTAATAACTGCAAAACATCTGGGTACTGATGAAATACACAAACCACCAGATCTTCGGTCATGTGGTTTATGCAGGGCTTTAAGTGGGATGATAAAAAGTAGGCTGTCTCTAAGGGGTGCGGACTATGAAATTATGAGCATAGTTTAAAACACGTAAACTAAATTTCTGATATTCCCATAGTGTGTCACCCAGCTGGTATTTTGTTTCCTTCCTGAGCTTTCAGTTTTTGCTTCCAGATATACCACAACAACTGATATACATCTAAAACCAAGTAGGGCTATTGGCTTTGTCAATAGTTGTTTGTTATGCTAAATGAGTAACAACAATGATTTTGTTATAAATAGTTGTTATGGCAAATGTCTCAATTCAGTAATTGTGAGACTGTGAATGAAACATTGCTGAGGCCTATGGAAGCGGTAGTGGGCTTCAGAGTGTATAAGTCACTCCTCTTATGTTCACTCATGTTAAACATGTACGTCATATTAGTCTCCACTTGTCTTCCATGTGCATATCGTACACCTCATCCCTTTCTTCTTCTGCACACTCTTTGAACTGTATCCTGAATGCACTTTCTCATATCTCCTTCATGTCACCAGTCCAAACACCCAACACACCCAATCACCTATAAGCACTGTATTTTCTTTTACTTTCGCTTTGTCAATATTTTGAACAGATGCACTCAGGGTGCCTCGGGGAAATGGGCACAGAGTACATTTGTCTCTCCTGGGAGGAGAAAGCCAGTGTCTTAATGTGAGCATGGTAGGTGTGTGTGGGTGAGAAGCTGGGTCAGTGAAGCTACTATGTCAACCTTTTCCTCTAATTCATATGATGGGTTTTTGGTTAAATTAATGTTACGATTCCAGAACCACTGTGTTTGGCTGTATCAATGTACTGGTCTGTGAAAGATCATAACCTGGGGGTGCAATGCTGAACCCCTAAAAGATCCATGTATGGGCAATGAGGGAGGGATCATGCAGAATTTTGTTCAAGCTGCTGAGGGTACTAGTCACAAAATGCATTTTGAAGTATGTGAAGTAGAACTACTTATGTACTTCAAGATGCTATTCACATATGTGTCAAGTAGGTAAAGATCCCACACATAAGTTTGTGATTTACATGTATTTGTGGGCTTGATAAGGGGGAGTGGTAGGAAAATGGGAAATAATTACTCAAAAATAGGAGTAGTTTAGGTAAGCGTAAAGCAAGGTTTAGGGGGTGGCATGATACTACAGACACGCACCCATAAAAGAGTAAAGGTCACGCTATGCACAAACTCCACTTCTAAAGTTGCTACAGACTTAAAATAGGGTGTAAATATACTGCTGCCCAGCACTGAGGTAGGTCTCGCACCACACATGGCCGCTCACAGGTGCTGCAACACACTACCATAGGAACTATTGGAGTTGGAGACTTGAAATATCACACCATAGGAAATAATGTTAAAATACATACATTATTTTGACTTTTAACTGAAATGTATATTTTTAGTGTAAAAAATTATATAAAATTAAAAATTACCTATTGTATTAGTTAAAGATGTAAATTGTGAAAATAAGCACACATCAACACCCATCATGGAGTAGCCCGTTTTTGCAGATGTGAAGAGGCTTTGCCTCTCACAAATACCGACTCCTCCTCACACTCGACAATGGTAATAAGTAGCACTCTGCTCATCTGCATATGCCATTTAAACCAATATTTTGCAGGGAACTGAAAATTATGGGAAACATTTCACTGTCGCCTGTGAAATACAGATTTCATCATCAAGACATCACCAAAACCACTCTGCAGAGCTTTAACATTGCCAGAGCTACTAGGATTAGGCAGTGTGGAGGATCAAATTATGCAGCAAGGTCATTTAAACGGTGTGGCAAGAAATGCAAATCTGCATTACATTCTTTGTCAGTATCATTTGTACCCATTCGGAATGGGATACAAATTGTTGGTAAAATCTGCAAGTTTGGTAAATTACGAGGCAACTGCACTAAATTCATAATTACATGGTAAAAGCTGCAGCCACAGAATCACTTACATTCACTGACCCTCACCGTTTCCTCTGATGTATTAACAGTTTATTCAAGAAAGGAAAACAAAGCCAGGACATTCTGATTCCAATAAGTAAACATGTGATTTAAAAATTAAGTTACTGGTTCCATGTATACTATGGTCCTATACTGCCATAATGGGGTTCTGGTGACATTTACAGACCACTGATCATTTCGCCTTCTCGGTTATTATGATATCACCAGAACACCTCCATTGCAATATTAGACCATATTACCATATTGCACATATATGTATAATATATTCTCTCTATATATATCTCTATCCACACACACACACACACGCACACCCACACACACATATTTAGATAAACACATACATATATAGATATTCCGTAGTGGCGACTGCCACTAGGTAGTTATAGTTAGGGCCTAGTTTCTAAAGAAAAAGTGTTTTTTCTGTTTTAGTAATAACTTTGGCACTGTTTGATCAATCTTTATTAAATTTTCCAAGAAAATACAACTCTGACTTCAGCTGCTTTCTGGAAAGTTTTGGGGTGACCTGTCAAGCGGGGACCGAGAAAAATGAGGGGGGGTCACAAAACAAGTTTTCCCTATTAATTTTTCCTTAGAGATTTTGAACAGCCATAGCGCCCAAACTACTGGACGGAATTGCACCAAATTTGGCAGAAAGGTAGCTCTTGGCCCAAAAAGAGCCCTTTTTGTTATTTGGTGTAAATCCATTCAGTATTTTTAAGAATTTAAAGAAAACCCAAATTTGCATATTTAGGGACGCGGTTCTGTTGTGGCTGCTGCACAGTGCGCTGCGGCTCCTCGCGACACAAGGCAGTACTGTGATTGGCTGGCCACAACGTGTGGAGAAAGTTGCATCCGTCATCTTATCAACCAGTGCACGGTCCCGGGGTATGGAAATAGGGGCTGTAAACAGTGAAAAAGAATATATATATATATATATATATATATATATATATATATAGATATATATACTTTCACACACTTACTCACACTGGTGCATGCACTGACCCACTCAGACACTCACAGACCCACTTCCAGACCCAGACAGACACTTGTACACCCACTCAGAGGTCCGCTCAGTCACTCATAGACCCGGACACCCTTACTCCCACTCGCAGACGCACTCGAACACTCACGCACCTGCCGACAGACACACTCGGACTGTCATGCACCCACTCACAGACCCAGTCACACACCCATCCACAGACCCGGACACTTGTACACCCACTCAGAGGTCCATTGAGTCATTCATACACCCACTCACAAACACACTGACAAACTAATGCACCCACTCACAGATACAATAACACTCCTACACCTCCTGAAAGACCCACTCAGACACTCCCATACCCACTTAAAGACCCAGACCGACACCTGTACACCTACCCAGAGGTCCACTCAGTCACTCATACACCCAATCACAGGCAGGATGACACACTCATGCACCCACTCACAGACACAGTGACACTCATACACTCACAGAAAGACCCAGTCAGACACTCAGACACCCACTCACCGACCCGCTCAGACACTCACGTACCCACTCACAGCCCCACTCAGACCCTCACGCACCCACTCACAGACCCACTCACACTCTCACACACCTACTCACAGACCCACTGAAACCCTCACACACCCACTCAAAGACACACACAGACACTGATGCACCCACTCTCACACCCAGACACTCTCACAGCCACTATCACACCCAGATACACCCTGTCACCTAGAGAGACAGGCCGGTGCCAACTCCTGCTGAACACAACCAAAGGGCTGTGCGTAGCGTGGGGTTGGCTGGTTAGCGTGATTGGCTGCAGGGTCTGGCCTTCGCCATGGGGAGCGGTGGTTGGATTAACGTATAGTAATGAAAACCACTTTAGGTAAAAATAAACCATAGAAATTCACTGAAAAAAACAAAAGTTACAGGGACGTTAAAAAACATAGAAATTCACTTAAAAAACACAAAGGTTACAGGGACTTATAGTTAGACTCACATTTTAAATGTGCCAACCTATAGAAATTCCTCAGTTTTAGTTAGAGTTTTCTCAAGAAACTACACCTTGTGCCCTAAGGTAACTATAGTTCGAGCCCTTGCCATGGACTGCAAATTACCTCACAAATTACAGCACTCATGACATCTTTGATGACATCATTGATAATGTGAGTGTAACATCTGCAGTAAAATTATTGATAAGATAACTGTGCATGGCGGCGGTGCAAGTTATAGTTACCTTAGGACCAGCTGCAGCCACCGCAGATCTCAATGATATATAATTATGCTGCAAGCATTCCACACCTTACCTACTTAAGCCGTGATTATAAGTGTAGGTGCTATTTAGCACACTTGTTAAATAACGATACCACGGGGTGCTTAATCATGTGCAATATATAGCCCCTATTAGGAGTTTGTGGGGAATAACGTGGATTTTTGTGTTTAATGCACCAAACATCGCATGATATGGTAAATAATGTACATATTTCCCATGTTAATTTTCAGCAAAATTGACCTGCCAATATTTAACAAAGCTTGAGTTATTTAATGCATTCGATAATTATCGGATACGTTAAAGACCTTCAAATTTATAATTTTCACTCATTTGTAAACAGTGTTGCTGCATGAGTTGCAATTAACTGACCCACTCTTAATAAGGCCCTTAGTCACAAAATTATGCTAGCCACCCCTCCCTCACCAATCTATGTACTGTTATTTCTGCTAAGTAAACATTTTTGGTCAGAATCTTACCATGCTAGATAACAATTAAGTTTTACGGTAATCATGCTGTTTATTTCTGAATTCACAATCGTGGATCACTTATTTGTGTTCCTCTCTGTCTTGATGCAGGGGAAACTGATCTGGAACTGTCCCATCTAGGTGACCCAAAACTGTGCCTGCAAGGCTCCGAATACTGGTGCCAAAGTGAAGAGACAGCCTCACTATGCATGAAAGACGATTACTGCATGGAGCTCTGGCAGAACGTCCCTTCAGAGGTAAGCCTTCACAAAACAATTCTCACCTTGAAATGCTCTGATGCTATACCTAGCATGAGAGCAGCACTAGGATTTGTCTGAGCGGCTTGTCCTTCCACTCAGATACCGCGTGGGAGTATGTGCAGTTTCTTTAACCCGGCTGTACAACACAGCCAGGTTGGAGAAACCTATGTGTACATGTCAGATTGTCTGGCCTAAGAAAAACAGCCAAACTGATATGCGCTCTTAGTGCACTGACTCCACTCCTCCTTCTCTCCCCTCCCATAGACAAGTCCCACCCCTCCCTGAACCTGCTGGCACAGCTATAAAGGGGCTGCTGTTTTCTGATATTTTACATGGGTATCTGGAATTTGTTAAAGTGACATTTGTGATTTTGTGGTGTGGTGTGATTTAAGATGGTGATCGATTCAAGATTCTGACGTGTAGGCTACTCTATGCTGCTTGTGAACGAAATGCAGTATCACTTAGACGTAAGACATATAAAAGAACTCCTGTCACTCTTATTTGTCAAGGTGGCTTATTTCAACATGGCGACCAAAACTCCTATGATCTATGTGGTGAGAAATACGTAAGACGTACACAATGCTCACTAAAAAAGTGTTGGTGTTTCTCCTTACTGTAACGTATTCAATGTTGACACAAAGATTAAAATGTGTTATTCTTCTATAAACTATAAAGGAATAGTAAATAAGTAACAAAGCATGCTAGTTTCACATTTCCAACTCACAGCCACAAAACTAGTACTGTTCAATTTTGGCATGCCACCGCAATATACTTTTGAAAGCCACTGTTGTCATACACTGAGCACTGCTATACCCCAGAACAGTATTCAATGGAGCTGCTTTCTGTTCATTTTTTCCATTCAGCAATGTATCTGGCATATGATGTATCAAACCATTCTAGGATGGTGTAGCTGATTAACAGATACATCTGCTAAGGCAATTCATTAGGTCTGGCACTAGCTATGACTTTTACATTTTACTAAAATCATGTGTATAATATATTTACTCATAGGGTCTTTCCACCAGCCCTCTTCATACATTAGCTTTGTTTGCTAGTGTTCCTCCTGCTCACTGCAGCACATAGCATGGTGCAGCAGGTCAGCCAAGTTAATCCATTGGCTAACTTCAGTGGAAGTGACATCATTCTGCCATTTCCCAAAGAGCACTTCCACACAAACATAGTAATTCCCTTAATTGCCAGGGAATGCTATGATAATGTGTTCTTTTTGAGACCAAAACATTTTTTAGCATTTAGACAGTTTTCTTTTTTACATTGACGAGGGCCAAGAAGCAGCCCCAACAATAAGGTCTTTGTAAAAACCATGACTATAAGAATAGCATTGACAAAGTCAAAAGGCTAATAGCCAAAACCAGACAGTGGTTTTGCTAATGGTTGTCTGTGATATGTTTCTTTGAACGTGTAAAACAGTGCACAACTTGAACTGATACAGATGGCTCGAATTCTCTAAAGATAAAATTCTCTAAATAATATGCAGCACGGGCAAAACGTATTTTGTCCAGTATATGGCAGGTAACATTTTTTTTTTTTTTTTAAGTTTACTTTTTTTTTTCTTATCTGTTTATTAATCGTAACATTCACACAACAGTACAGTGGCTGTTAATAATTTAGCGATCCATTTGCTTACTTATATAAACTTGCACAGCATTATTACACAATAAGGTGTCAAAAGGGACGGGGAAAAACGAAAAAAGCAAATAGAAAACAACATGGAAATACAAAAAAATTATGCATTCAAAACAAGGTCACATGTCAGGCAATGTCTTCTGACAAATTTCTGCTTGTTTTTCTCTAATGTGGAGACTGGTGTTTACTTTTCCCTTCTCGTAGTGCAAAGCAGTGAATTTTGCAACCAAGTGGCAATCCTCATGGAGCACAGAGAGTGTGAAAGTAGAAGGCAGCAATATGTCAAAAGATTTCAACACACAAAATTGAAATACTTGTCATTAAATTTTGCAAATACTTAGAAATATTTTAGTAGCAAATGAGGCATATTGCTTTTTCTAATTCTGAAGTGTGATAGAAACAAAGATCGTGGTAGGATCACAACAAACCTAGGGCCAGGTGTATGTACCTTTAAGATATGGATTTCCAAATAGTGACTTTTTCCGAATCGCTATTTGGTAATAACATCGACCTACCTCCTGAATATTAATAAGATCAGTCACAATTTGTGACCACTGGGAAACGCTGCCTTTACAGGAATGGTGGTCTGCTGGGGGCAGCAACAACAACAAGAATTTATAAAGAGCGACAGATGCTCCGAAGAGTGTCCTTGTGATGTCTGTGATTTTTTTAAAATAATGCATAAAAAAAAAAAAGTATCTCATTTTCCCTAAAGAAAATGGGATGTGTTTAAAAACCAGAAAAGTTTAAGTTTCATTTTTCAAGAGTAGGCAGTGGTCCCTAGGACCATGGGATCATTGGATGACTGCCTGCTCTTAAAAAAATAGACTATTTTACATTCTCAAAAGGGAAGTGGTTACTTGGGGTTACCACCTCCTTGGAGTGTTGGTAAAATACTAATGTTTTGCAACTGGAGTTCGGTTGCAAAACATTCATACTGCACTGCAAATGGTATTTAGGAGGGACACCCTAAAACAGCTCTTTTAAATACTGATTCACAATCCCAAATTGTGAATTGTTAATCCCAATTTGCCTGTAGTAAATTTCAAAAAAGCATTTTGCGGTGGCAGTCACCTGATTTTTCAAATCGGGCTGTTTGCAACCTCATAAATGCTTTCATGTATCTGGACCCAAGGCACTTTACCCGTGAGATAAATATACACAGACACCAAGGCCCATATTTATGGAAAGTTAGCGCTGCTTTAGCATAATTTTTTTATGTTAAAGCAGCGCTAACTTAACTCCATATTTATATTTTGACCTGGCTAGCATCCACATATCTGAGTTAGCATCATTTTTAGGAAGCGCAAACCCACCTTGGGCTGAATAGCGACAATAATATGCAAGGTAGGCGTTCCCTTCCTAAAAATGATGCTAGCGCTCCAGCGCCATATTTACCTCTTGACGCTAAAACAACGCACACTAAGGAAGTGGACTTAAAGAGTAGAGAAAATTTTACTCCAGACCACCTCTTGACGAGATTTCTCAATGCGAGCGGCCGCATATGGTCGCGACCGCTTAAGTTGAGAAACCTTCCTTTCGTGTTGAGGAAATTGCTGCTTGAGCGGCAGAAAAGAAGCAACGCCCTCTTGCGCTGTATGGGGTGCAGTTTGTGCTGATTTTTCAGTGCGGGATAAACACCTGGTGCTAAATATCAGAGCGAACGGCATGACACAACACACTCCTCCGTTTGTGGAACTCCACATAGTGCAGAAGAGTTTTTGGGTCACAACTCTGCCCAGGCCTATTTAAAATCCTAGCCTGGACAGTGCACACGTGTTGACAGGTCACTGAAGCAGTAGTATTTGGTGCATACAATTCCATTGAGTTCTGCCTGATCACTTGTGAACAAGCAAGCATGGCGCAGTGACAGAGTAGAAGGCTTGGCACTCAAGATGCCTAGCAGTGCAATGTTCACAGTGCCTTTCCCAAGAATGTAGTCGTTGCAGTTTTTTCACAAATAGCCTGAATACTTTCTGTGAGCCATTAGATTCCACAATTGGGAGGGGCCTGGTGCATCATGCATCAACACTGTACTAGAACACACATTCAAATGTCACCATTATATATTTAAACCACAAGCATCCTCAGCCCTGAAAGGGAAAATGTTATGGAATGCTCTGGTTTTCCAGGCTGCTCAAATATGATTTGTCAAACATTCAAACTATCCAATCATATCTACTCCCTCACATTTGTAGTATAAATGGTCCCAGAAGGGCAACGGAAAAGTGACTGGCGGCTGAAAGTTGCTCCACAATGGAAGCTTGTAACGACCACTTTCCACCCCTCAAAGGAGAGTTATTGCAGTGGACCTGAAATTATAGTGTAATTGTAACTGCATTTATCTAGTGCTTACTACTCCTAACAAGGTGTTGAAGCACTTTACGCGGGGCAGCATTCTGCTCCAGAACCTAAGGTTAGTGGTTAGTCTAGGTTTATTGGTTATTGTTAGTTATAGAAGACTATATGGATTAATACCTCTTTTGTGTTAAGTAACAGATAAATCTAGCCATTTTCAGTTACATATGTCTTTGACCAAAAATGACTTTTTATGGTTTACATTTGATCTGAGAGAAACCCTTCAGAGAGGCATGTGCTCACCGCCACTCCCTACACATAAAAGGGATCATAGAGAAGGACTTTGAGTGCTGAAGATATCTTAGGATGGTTTGGATTACACTATTCCTGTGAGAAAAAACTATTATGTGCCTGTATTGCATTCGTTACAACCAGGTCAGGCTGTAAGGAGTAGGCCCTAGTACCAAGGACCCTGCTACAAGTTCAATCAGGCTGGGCAAGGTTGGGGACTGTGTGTTTGTGTGTGTGTGTGTGTAAGACAAAGCCAGTGTATCAAGTACAAATTGTTTTTTTTAAATGCATCACAGGGTCATTAGGAGTTCTTCAAAGCCTACTATACTGCATGTTTGCCCTTCACCCTAGCTCCTCGTTTCTAGCTCACCCCCTGACTTTTCTATTAGAGGTATTTACTAATGTTTTGCGTGTGGAGCAAGTGACAGGAGCAATGGAATATGATGTAAACCATTAGGCCAACTTACAATTAAAAATATCTGCTGCACAGTGCCAAATTGTGCAGCACAGAGCAAGTGCCTAGGAAACCCTTATTAAATTGAAGTCCATATCTCAATGATTTGTACTTTTCTTTCCATCACCTCCACAGCACAAAACCTCGTCACATGGTGCTCCTGAAGATGCTACCAACGAGGAGAAGAAAAAAAAGAAGAAAAAGAACAAGAAGGGGAAGAAGGACAAAAAAGGAAAGAAGGACAAGAAAAACAAGAAGAGAAAAGACAAAAGTGACCTGAAATGTTCAGGCTGCACCAAGATTTTGACAAACTTACAGAATTATGTTGGGGAAAATCTTGATGACGTGAGTGACTTAACCTTGATGTCAGACAGGTCTGGGCTCTAGCACTGCACTAAAACATACCTTTCTACTTCCACCACTCTCTCCTTGGTGTTTGGAAGCCTCTTGCCAGGTACAGCAATCTGCTTCTACTACCCTTTTCTCCTTAGCGAGAGACCAGGGGCACCCCATTTTTTCTCCATTCTTGTCAAGGCAGAGTAACTACACAGAACTGTGGGTGGGTGAGGTGGAGGGCAAGCAGAGTTAAAGGGGAAAGTTGTTCCACAACTCAAAGATGGTCTACGAACAGTGCTTAAAGTTGCAGTTTGGATTACGGAATTTCATGGTTAAATGGATAAATAGCTGATCCCTAGAAATTGATTGCTAGAACAGAAGAGAAATCCTTTATTCTTTACAGACTAATTCCTCGAATCACTAGAAATAACATATTACCTTTAGCCATCAATGACATTAATTCAGAAAATTAAATACGATGTCATAGCACAAACTAAATTTATGATGGGCTACCTCACATACACACAGAAAAATACCTATTACCTATGCATATGCTTTTTCCCTTCTCTGTTGAAAACAGCGCAGCACTTACAAAATGTCCAAAGTAATGCAGCCTAATATATGTAATAAACTTTGCAAAGTTATAAGCAGGGTCTAAAAACGTTATTTTTAATGTCACAACGAGAAATTCCACAGTGAGATTTCACAAGAAACAGCTGAATGACAACCCCCCAAAACTGAAAGCACTAACAGCTTATCCTCATTTAGTGTGCTCTCCAATTCTGGTGATTTTTAGTTTAGCTGTAGTTGAGAAGACCTAAAACTACAGCTGTCCAATATACATGCATGAGTTGTAAATCTATAATCGATAGCCAATGGTGGTGGGAATCACTGATGAAATGTTATATGTGGTATTGACCGTTTCGGATCACTATATGTTTCCCTCTTTCACTCTTCACCTTATAGAAAGTCTTTTACACTCTCCAGATTCCTTTTCATTTGTTTGCTTAACACATCCTATATTTTTATAGGATACTATCAATGGAGCTGTTGATTCCATGTGCGATGAGGTGGATGAGAGTATCCTTGAAATCTGCACAAACATGAAGGAGAACAACAGAGATGATGTTGTGGAAGCTGTGAAGAATGGGGATATCCCTAAAGATGTCTGCACACAGATTCAGATGTGTGAAGGCCAAGAGTTGGAGGACATTGTAGGTACGGCCATGAGGTGGGACGCATCCAGCATTTCAAAGTTGTTATGTCAAATCTAGACCTCAAGTAGATAAGTCAGAGCCCATGGGCTCCGATCTTCTCTCATCATTGTACACTTCACCTATGGAGCATGGTCTCCTGAGATTAGCCATTTACTGCAGAGAGAGTATGCTCTCATTGGCCTTTTGATACCATGTTGGCATTTGCTTCCTGTCCCTGGGAATGGATGCTGTTATGGGTCTATCACTGTAAGCCTATACTCTAATGTTTGTTCTAAAGAGTAGGGTTCTTTTAGATCTAGGATTGTTGATCTGGCCTCTGCTCACTTCATCTTGTTAAGAGGCTCATACGAATCAAGGACAGCTAGTCCTAGGCTGCTTCCTCTGTGGTTTAGGTTGCAGGTACTTGCATCAACATCACTGATGTCTCCATCATCTCTTGGAGGTTGAATGGTGCTATTATATGTCGAACTGGGGTTTCCCGGATGATGTCTGATCTCTGTGTGAGAGTGCTTCAATAAGGATCTTTGATTGGTACCCTGACCTTAGGTTCTTTCTTCCGGTAGTTGATGACCTGATAAGGATATAGGACTACCATCTTGGTTTGCAATCTCTGCCCCTAGAGGAGAGTTCTCCTCTTGGGCCTCCAGTTGGACACTATCGGTGCTGGAACCCAATGCCTACTCTGAGAAGAAGATGCTCTCATGATGTCAAGATCTAGTCGCCTATTGTGAAGATGGTCCTTGTTTTTTTAAGACTGGTTCTCTAATTAACATTTGCTGTCCTGGGTATTTTCTGGTGTCCAATGACTCCTTGGCAAGTTAGAACCTATGAATGACTACAAAACTAGTTGCCTGGACTTCTATATTCTTCTGAAAAAGGAGTCTCTGGCTGGCAAGGCTTTGTTTCTAGGTGGTTCAAAACACTATACTAAATTCCAAAATCACTCTGCACTCCACCCACAATTTCCCAAAGCCACTTCTCATTTTCACCTGATCCACCCCATCCTTAACCATTGATGTTTTCCTATATTTTCCTGCCAAGAACCATGCTGGGCACATGCCTTTGTAAGTGGAGAATAACACTTACCACTGTTAATTCTGAATTGTACAGATCTGCGCTTAACCACAATGCTGCCCTTGATGATGGCAAGGTGCTGTCAAGACTTAATTATCTCTCTTTCTAGCCTCACAATACATTTGACAAACAAAGTCAATACACTCTTTGCCCTCACACACCCTCCCAGGTGGATCCTCTTCCACAGACCACCATCACCTCATCCAACATCTTAATATTTTTGCTAATAATATCAATAATATCACCACTATCAGAAAGATTTTGTTTCCACTATTAATCGCTGCCCTTTCACCAGGCCCCCGTGCACCTTAAACTCCACCACCACCACACTCTCTAACAGGATCTTTCTTATCCTTAAAACCAAGAACCTTTCTTTGCCCTCTCAAAATGTTCCTTTTCTCAAATCATCAAATCTATGGCTCTTTCCTCAAGTGTCTTCAGTACTCTCTAAAAAGCTAAACTATTCAGTTTCTCTCTCCTCACTAGTGTTTACACACAATATTTAAAGAAGCCTTTCTGCTTAAAATACTCCTACCTATTTCTCAAATAAAAAAAAAACACTCAATGGGAAGATGTGGAGATTTGTGA
Organism: Pleurodeles waltl; assembly: GCF_031143425.1. Classification (NCBI taxonomy): domain Eukaryota; kingdom Metazoa; phylum Chordata; class Amphibia; order Caudata; family Salamandridae; genus Pleurodeles; species Pleurodeles waltl. The sequence continues at coordinate 710,558,976 of NC_090450.1, read as the reverse complement.
CTATCGCCCAAATTAAAAGTTTGCCAGACAGATTCTGGTGATTTGTTTTTTTTAAGATTAAGGAGCCATATAGGAGAAGATTCCATCTGAACTAAGGTTCAAGTACTCAACATAGCTATACTACTTGTATATTGAAGTGTTATTGTTACTGGGACCACCACTCTGAGTGAAAATGAACACAGTGGCACCTGAAAGAACTGTTATTGTCGATATTACATGTTTCTTTTATTAGGGTCCACATAACTGCTAATTTCCCCCTTGAGATGGTTCCCTTCAGTTAGCACTGGCTCTCTTAGCCAACAAAACTTAGGATTCTGGGTGATCTATCTATCTATCTATCTATCTATCTATCTATCTATCTATCTATCTATCTATTGCTAGGTAATTATCTATAGAATGGCATGCATAAACTCACATACACCCACATACACTTCCATCCATATACGTGGATAGAAACATAGATGGATAGATAGATAGATAGATAGATAGATAGATAGATAGATAGATAGATAGATAATGTTGCGCTTCATGGGACCAACTGCAAGGTGGGGGCTCGCCTTGTGGGCGTTTTTTTTGTTTACAGTATTTTCACTTGGAATGGTCCTTGTGTCTCCTGTCGCAGTTCCCCCTGTTCCTGCTCCAAGTGTTAGTCCAACCTGCATCTTTTGCCAAGCATTCATCAGCTTTGTGAAACCTCTGCTTACTGACAACATGCAAAAGAAAGACACTGAGCAAGTGCTGGAAAATGTCTGCATTGGACACTTTGGCAATTCGACTATGGTAAGTTTTGCTGCAATGTGTTCCCTTTAAGTATTTTAAGGAAAAATGTGCTTGTTGGTGGGGAATGATGGGTTGATGACTCAATGTGGAAATAATTCCTCATACATACAGAATGGCAGTCTTGGTGTCCATGTGCCACTTGCCTTTTTGACTTAATATTTCAGCACTTGCGGGCAGTACTAAAAGATTCAATGGGACTCCTATAAACCTCAGGCCAGGTAGCACACATCAAGGTTACATTTTCCCATTGAGAATGGTGTAATTTAATTAGCCATCTAAAAGCTTTTCACAGAATAAATGTGTAGTATGATAGGCTTCAATCAAAACATATTCCTTCTGAATAACTTTGAGAACCAAGCAATTTGTACATTAACTCTGATATATTTACTTCCAGAACGTTTCATAAATAGAAGTGATATGTTCTACATAAATATAAATATATAAATGTACATAATACACATTTATAAAACTAAAAAACACCTACAGGTATGAATCTGAACATCTGTAATTGAACAAAGAAGTCTGAACATAGCTGTAAGTCAGAATATATGCAGGACAAAATAGGGAGAAAATATGAATGCTTTATTACACATTTATCTATAAATGCTCTGTTGGTGTTTCTTACCACTCTGTGTAACACTGTTGTGACATCATAAACAGAGTCCTACCATTTAATCCGCTAGTCATACTATAACTTCTAAATCTGTGAATAAAGTCAATGAGTTTTGGCTCTTGTATTAGCATTAGCAAAGTCATCATCAAAATGATGAGGATCATTAACTTTTGTATACAGATCATAAAGGAGTCTGGTGAAAATGCCCAAGTCAGGTGTTTTGGTAAATTAGGCAAGTATGTCCACAGTCAATGTCCAGTGTACTCTTTGAATAGCTCCAACTTTTTGTGCCAAGAAGAACCTGGGAGTACGGAATAAAACCCACGAACAAAGATAATGATTTTTGGGACTTGTAATGTACCGGGGACTTGGACAGAATAAGGCACCCTGAGACCAGGGAGTGTTGTTTGGTTAAGGGGCTCTGGGGCGCACTCAGAAGAAGGGCCCAAAGATAGGCAGAATGGACTAGGTTAAGGAGTTTCTAAGAATGGAGAGACTAGTTTGAATACAGAGATCTGAGCCTGGGGTGTATGTTCATGTTGTGGGGCATTGAGAAGGGCGTGTGGGTGTCAGAAAAAGGGTTTATGATACTGTTTGTGTGGTCAATGTGAGGGGCTCTGAGATGGGTGTGTGGGTCAGAATATGTGACTCAGAGACTGGGATGTGTGGTCAGGCTGAGGGGCTCAGACTCCGTGAATATCACTGTGAGAATTCCAGGGCATGAAACGTGTGAAATGTGGTCCAATTGAGATTCACTGATTTTGCAGATTTTGTAGTGTGCAGTTAGACTTGTTCATTGAATCTATCCATATTTCGCTCTGCATGTTATGTTCCTCTTGTGTTTCTTATGTATATAGGTTTCTTCATTCGACTCTCTACTAAAGTTTAATTCGGCCACTTTATATTTCCCCCACAGTGCAACAACTTCCTATCAACCTATGGCACAATGTTGAAGCATGCCCTACTAAAGCCCTGGAACAAAGTCTCCACCTGCCAGGTAAGTGCTAGTGTCCAGAAAGAGACCATCAGGGTACTGTGGTATGCTTGAGACCTCCAGAAGAGCAGAGTATGAGGGAATGGTCAGTGAGCTTCTCTTAACTGATTAAGCCAGCCTCAGAACCATGGCCTGTTATGGAGGCTCCCATGGTGGTGTCACTTCCCAAGCAATGCACTATTAAACTGTTTTTAAGGATCTTTCCATCATTTGAGTACTGTTACATTTCCCAGGCTGCTTGGATCAAGACATCAAACTTTAGTGACTTTGGGGACCACTGGGCTGGAATGAACTGCACCTGGAGCTTGAGATTAAAGGGTGTTCATGGCACAACATTAGCCCCCCAAAATCCAACAATTAACTGACCAGAGGCTGCAGCCTATGAAATAGATCTACCAGCAGAAACTACTCTGGTCACCCCTTTTTATGGACTGAAGACCGTACCTTGGCTCGTGTGGGACTGAGAACTGATGTCTTTCAGATATTGTGATAGCTTAAATGTTCACTTTTCTGAAGTGACAACAAAGTCATTCTTGTATTTCCTAACGGCTTTTCATCAGTACCTAAAATTGGGACAACCTAGTCCTCATTAAGAGAGTAAGGGTGCTCTCATTGTAATGTGTGCCTACAACATATCGCACTTACATAGGTGTTATGTATTGCCTAATTTAAGTAACCCTCCTAGATTCAGACAAGGAGCCCTTGGGATATCGAGGATGCTACAGCTCCTATACCTGGGTTTGTGGATGACGGGTAGGTCAGTAGACCACAGCCTCTGCATGCACATTTATAGGAGCTGTACTCTCTAAGTGAGGACTAGGTTGTCACAATTGTATGTCCTGATGCAGCGCCGTTAGATCCTTGGTGACTATTTAGGGAGTGAAACATGTGGACCACATCATTGTAGTGTAGGTAATCCTGCATACAGTTTGATGTGTTTCTATTGCATCCCTGTAGTTTACCAAATCATCACTTTTGTCAATTCCCACCCTTTGTCTTTAACCTTGACATAGGTTCCATCAGCTTAGAGTAAAGTTACAGCACTGGTACCTATAGTCAATTTTGACTATACTCACACTCCTTCCAGTCTCTCACCAGTCATCGACAAGGGAACACTCAACACCCATGCCACTTTTTTCTGCACCTTTCAACAAAAGATCTCCAGCAAAGAGTCCTCTTGCGGGTCCCGTCAGGCACTATAGTGCCGCATCTGATGAGGAGCAAACCCAAGATGAAGCATGCCACCTAATGGTGGGTTAGAGCCCTTGCTCCTAATAAGCAACTGCTTTGATGACCCCTTCCCCTCTTCTGAATTGGTATTGAGGAGTTGTCACTTTGGAACAGTGAACTCTTTGTTTATTATTTGTAAAGAGGTTATGGTCATTGATGGATTGCAGCCATGGGTGTTCTTTCCTTACAGCACCACAAAATATAATTCTACTAGTTCTCCATTTCATAATTCAAAAGCTGTGGATAAAATCTGAATGACGTGGAAGCACTCTTTCTTCGGACCCCTCCAAAGACTCTTTTGTCCTCACTGACTGCTAGTGAGGGAGTGCACTTGCCAGAATAATGACCTGAATTTTGCTTTTACAGGAGGTTGGTGCATGTGAGGCAAGAATCCCGAAGCCACAGTTTGGTGTGAAATGTGAGTAACACATGCCTTAACCTGGTACATACAGCCTTCAATGCATTGCTTATCCAGAGGTGGCAAACAGTCGTCCTACTGGGGCACCACAATATATGAATGATGAAGTAAATTGTAGGATTCTTTATTGTATCTGAATTTATATAGCGCTTAATACTCCTGAAGAGGCATTGAAGCACTTAATACCAGGTGGGCAGCACACTGCTCCAGAACTCAAGGTTTAGTGGTTAGTCCAGTGCACTCAAGCAAACCATTCCATGCATTCACTCCAGCTCTTTTGGGGTGCTTTATGGAAATGGGAGTTATGTGTGATCATTATTGGGGAAAGGTGGTTAGGTTAAGTTCATGTAGTTGTTTGGTGGGGTTAATAGATCACCAAGAGGAGATTAGGCAGTATTAGGTTACATGGACTACATGTATTTCTACTTCACCTCAACTGAACTAAAGTTCTTGATTACAGTGAGGTATACATGGGAAACTTGATGTGGAAAAAGGGGTGCCTGATTACACATTATGTTATATTATCGGCCTTGATGTAGCAATTGTAGACACTGATCCTTACTGATGGTCATCTATTTCTCCTGCTTCAGTTGGTGCTGCCTCACTACGTAAAGGCCTGGAAAATATGCGTTCCACTCAGCTGGCAATTGTCAATGTCTAAGGGCAACTGGCCCTTCTATGAGCTTCATGAACAGCTACTCTCAAGCTTCGCAAGTGGAAACACACCTTATCACCTGCAGTGCTGCTGATGCTTTCACAATGGAGAGAAATAAAGTTTCTTCTTGAGCACTTGTACTGTGGTCCCTGTTATTTGATGCAGTCTGTGGGACGAGGGTACAGTGGAATACATCATGCACATCAGTTAATGGAACTAAGAAGTACTAGTTGGACAGCTCCTTAAATGATACAGTAGTCCATGCCTCCTTTAACACTTTTCGAATTTTTATATTAACCACAGATTTCCAACATTGGTAAAAACATTAACCAACATGACTGTCATTTACACAGAAATCACCCCCTACTCCAAAAATGTAAACACAAATAGTCATAGATAAGTGATGAATAAATTAGACAATTTTTCATGAACATTTAGATCTTAACTGAAATATCTCTTGAAATTGATAGAGGTGCCCACATCCTCCTGAATTGCAAATTAGTTAGACACATTTTACTGAAATATGTATAAATGGCCACGTCTTTGCATTTGACAATCTTTACCAACATGTTATTGGTATTTATAAAAAGCACTTAATATCTTCTTTTATCCTACCACTTACAGATAAGATACTTGACATAGTTCTGAAGTGCAAATATATTACAACCACATCCCTTCAAATTCATGGAAATTACCCTTTCGTTTAAATAAAGATGACACCATTTATCCCTAAAATGTCAGTAGGACAATTCACCTCAAAGCAAATCGTATTGAAAACAGTTCAAAATTAAGATCTCAGCAAGTTGTGAATTGCCCCATTTTTCACACAGATGTACAAAAATGCATGATTTGGGAATTCAAAACAAAATAATTTATGACAAAAATCAAAGTTACTCATAAAAATATCACTATTTTGTAACAATGTAAATATGTTCTTAAATACTAAACACCCAAATTTCTACATTTGGTAGGTGACATACTTTAAGCCAGTGCATACACTCAACTCTTTCTCAGTGCAGGGAATCGGCACATTTTTCTAATATCCAAATAAATTTGCAAATTACAAAACATTTTAAGAACCCTTCACTGTTCTGTACTTGCAATATGTAGAAAGTATGTGCCCCACAGCTAATAAACATTTATTTAGAAATGTCCCAGTAACTACATGAAACATATTCAGGGGGCCCACTGCCTTCCTAAAATGTATAGAACTGGCCACCTATCTTTCTAAAATCTATACAAATTGCCCGATAGTGTCTATAAATGTCTTCCTAAGTCTGAGAAGATCATCTAAATGACCCTCTATCTCTGTGAAATATATAGCCTTTTATCACTCTGGAATTTATAAAAATTACCACATTCGTCCTTGCAGGCTATATAAATAATCTAATCTTCCTGAAAGGTATATACAAATTCCCAAAATAGGGAAATCCAACCTTTCACTGAAATGCAGATAAATCATTCAATCTATACTTGAAATCCATAGAAAGTAATCTGTTCCTGAACGTTATAGATCAACTTCATGAAACATATACAAGATTATTTCACATTGCGTTGAAAAATTTGAAAACTAGACTAAATAGTTCCTATTGCATCTAATCATCAGAGTGTAATGCAGTGACAGTTTCTGGAATTTGACTGATATAAATTGATAGCAACATGGAAGAGTACATTAACTTTTGAGAACGGGAAGATCTCTTCTTCAGATGTAATGGTGTTTAACTGAGAATACAAATTGATTGAAATCAAAGGAATTTCATGTGTTTAAAAGATGTGTTTTGTACTTTTGAAGCCTTGAAGCAACAGAGGTAATCAGAGCTCAGGCCAATTGTGCCTACTAAATTGAGTATGTATGTTAGATTTACACACAAGAGCATTACAAGTCATATATAGGTGTTTGTAGTTAGAAACCTATAGCAATACTAAGTTCATATTGCCAAATTTTGAGTGATGAAGCCTATGCCATGATTTAGCCAATCACGTCAGTCCCAAGCTATTTTACAAACCCTTCAAAATTCAGCAGCAACATTGCTGTCTGGAACTTCTTTCTTCAAGCCATATTTCCTTGGTCTGAGAGATCATCACTGAAGGAATGTGTAAAAATCACAGCAACACATGGCAGGAAAACACCTTTGTGGGGTTCTAAACACCCTCTCTTCCCCAACAAATGTATTTCTGGGCAATTTCAAATCGTTCCATTCCAAAAATCCAAATAATCTCTCATTGAATCTCATCATCTCAAGCAGGTAATGTCATAATGCAGGAGGAATTCCCTCCAATTGGAGCTCTTTGCCTCTAAAAAGAAGAGGACCCTCTGGATCTGCTCCCAAGCTATGTAACTCTATATGAAACATTGCCATGGGCAGTGCAGGGGACCGTTTCCCCAGCAACCTCGAAATGTACTAGGGAGGCCCCCTGTGCGACGGCATTGCACTTGGCTCCATGTGGAGCTGAGTACAATGCTGCTGCACATTTTTCACTGTGCCGGTCAGCCCAGTGGAAAATTCGTAATTGGGAAGTTGGGGAGACCGCCAATCTTGCAATCAGGCACTTAGGGCCTCATTATGACCTTGGTAGAGGGGATTACTCCGTTCCAAAGGTGACTGGAATCTCGCTTGCCGTATTACAAGTTCCATTACATCCTATGAAACTTGTAAAACGGCAGATGGGATATTCGTCACTTTTGGGACAGAGTAATCCCCTCTGTCAAGGTTGTAATCTGGCCCTTTATGTCTTTATGGCAGTCACTTTCTGCCTTTTTTTAATCCTATCTTAACTAGTGTCTTTTAGAGCTTCTGGAATAAAACGTTGAGATCCCATTATATGTATAAGACGATGTTTTATGTGAATAAGAATATTATAATTTATTCTAGTACATATTGCTAAACTTCAAATCCCAACCTGATCTTCGCAGAGTTAAAAACCAATTCTTACAGATCATAGCAACCTCTCCATCCTACATTTTAATTTCTCAAATACTCATTTGCATGAGGGCACAGCCCCAGGCAAAAGAGGGAATCACTTTGTGCTTGCTGCACCTGTCTAAAGGTGCTCTGTGCCGTAAACAGAGACAGTGTGCCTACTGCATAATATTTCCTGTTCTTGCTCCAGTCCAAAAAAATACTGGAAAAACTGAATGAATTGAATGGGGTCGATTTAATATTCTAACTCTAGAGGCGGTACAGTGAAGATTCAAGTGGCTGTTGTTTTCATGGGAGGTGTTGATTTCTCCAAGATAATGCATGAACTTTAGGCACAGTTGGAAATGGAGAGACACAATACATGCTCACTGTTTCCATCTTTTTCTATTTAAAGTTCATGCTTTAACTTCAAAATTACGAGTTATATATTTGAACTTTAGACACTTCACATGAAAACCAAATGGCGCTTGGTCCATCATGACACAGCTCTGCCTTACAACCATTAGGGAAAAATAGATACCTTGAAAGAAGTGGGGGTGTTGTTATTTCAATATTACTGCAAGTAGACATCTTTTTGTGAAATTAAACATGTATTATATATATGTGCTACATTATCTTATCAGTAATCATATAATGTTTAAAATATTTGTAACATTTGTTTTCAGTTAAATAATTATAGGTATTAAACACATAAACCCACAGTTGTTCTTTAAAACATACATATTTAATACAATAAATTAACCATAATCCCCAAAGTGAATGAAAACCAATGTTCCTAAAAAAAATAGACAGATACCCTAATGAAAAAAAGAAAACGTTTTTTCAATTCATCACATATAAACAAATATGACCAATGTTTAAATAATTTAACATTTGATTAAATAGCATGTAATTAAAATGTAATATTTTCAATTTGATGCACATATTCATAAAATAAAACACTATGAAATAAAAACCCCGCAATGTTTAAAAATAAAATTAGCCCAATGTTTTATTTAAAAAAACATTATTTATTTCATAAAATACAAAATACAACACTTTTGAAATTAAACACTACCAAACAAATCCTCAAAATAAAAAAATTAACTTAAATAAAAATATGTTAACAAATAGTAATTTAAACTATCAAGAATAAACTTGTAAACTTGACTGAAAACTTGAACTTGTAATTAAAACTTAATTAAAAGAAACAGGAAAAAAAAATATTAATATATACTAGTATGCTATATTTTAAACATTTACATTATTTACAGAGATAAAAAGCATGTTCTTACCCCCGATATTCTGTTCCACAACTGCATTTTGGCCAATGATATTATGGCCAAAAGATATTTTGGATGGGATATTCAGGTAGGACATTGTCATAATCTAAACATAAGAGTATAAGTGATTTCACTGCTCTTTATAGGTCTTCTGACCACAGGAAAGGCAAACAGTTAGGAAGTCATTTAAGTTGAATAATGCAGATTTTTCACAGTGTTAAAAGGTAGAAAATCAAGATTTTATTAAAGACACGGAGGCAATTATTTTGCATTCTGCCTTTATTGCCCTCATACACAGCAGCAACAGATGAACTCAGAAACAGAATTAGAACATTAAACATTCTGGAACTTCTTAGAAAATGCTCATAACCCTAGAACCCACAGGGATCTTTCTTCTTTTTGCTTGAAATAACTCAAAATCCAATCCAACTCTTAAATAAAAAATAGTCTTCTTTTGTTGTTAACTATAATCGTCCTCCATAATACCAACAATCCACTCTCGTTCAATGCCTTCTTAACTTTGTCCTGAAAAACAAAATTCAAACACATCAATATGGTTGGTAGATCATGCGTGGGATAATATTAGCCTCCATGTCTTTAATAAAATCCTGAGTTTCTATTCTTTAAAAAGGTGGAAAATCTGCATTTTATGTCAAAGCACAGAGGCCAATATTATGCATGTTCAAATTGCATCCATAATATTCTCTACAGCACCTCCACAGGCTTAAAGTAAAATCTGTTAAACATTGCATGCTTCCATTATAACTCTAAGACTACTGCCTGCCATGTAAGCCTTACTTGCCATTGCCCCTCTAGTAGAATGTGCTCCAGACTGACTCACAGTGAAGTCGTAGACACTGCACAATATGGATGCTTAAATAAAATCAACACTGAGTACTTCCATTAGCTCTCAATCTCAAAGTTCTTTTCACATACTCCTTTAAACACCTTACCACACATAAACTATCATGACCTTCCATTCTAGGATACAAAATCATCCTTGACATTGCCTTTGTGCGCTTTCTTACCTCAAATCACACCCTCTGGCGGAAAACTTATTGAAGGCACTTCCAAAAGACTTATGTCTTGGCACCTTGCTTAGCAAAACTAAACAAAGCAAAACATCCATCTTCCAAGATAACAGCTTTAAAGAGAGGAGCTCATTACTCCCCAGTTTTCAATCTCCTTCAATACCAGCGCCACATCCCATAGCAAAGAATACTTGGCTTTTGGTGGAACCTCCATACAAACACTCTTAATTATCCTTGTCACCAATATATGTTGTCCTACTGGTACCCCATCTACCAAAATATGAGCTGCTGAAATTGCTGACCTACTTAATTTTACTGAACTATAGGAAAAACCTTCCTTTAAGACCTCCGTCAAGTAGTTTGCTACCTCCAATACAGGTGCTGATACGGAATCCAAACCCCTTGCAGTACAACAACCACTCCATCTCCTCCATGCTGTCCTGTATACCATTGTGTATGCCTTTGTTGTACCTGGTGCCTAAGACTCTTTGATAAGCTCTCCTTCTGATAATCCAGACACCTGCCAAACTATCCTGAAATCATCCATTCCACAAGCACCAGCTGTACTGGCTCTACCAACTCATGGTATCCTCCCTGAACATCCACCAGCAATTGCCGAAAGCATGTTTACAACACCAGATCATCTATCAATAGACTCATCATGTCTGGAAACTACACCTGTGACTGCCCAAATTGAGTTATCAACAACAACGCTGCCCTTTCTTCCTTGACCTTCATAAGTACCCTCTAAATCATTGTGAAAGGAGGAAACACAAAAAGCTTTCCATCCCCCCATTTCTGAATAAATGGATCCACTGCACTTGCCTCTGGATTCAACTGTAAAATCTCAGAAGTCGTGCATTCAACCTGTCTCCAAACAAATCCACTTCCAATGGACCCCATTTTCTGCTCAATCTAAAAAATATTTCCCTGTCCAACCTCCATTTGCTTGAATCCCTCAAATTTATTGTGCTCTGATACGCTTCCTCATTGCTCTTCCCCAGAATATGCTGTACCTGAACTATGATCTCCTTGTCTAAACAATAATTCTAAAACTCCTTTGCCATCTCCGCCAACAGTCTTGACCGAGGTCCCTCCAACTTGTTGACATACCTCACCACTGAGACATTGCCCATTTTCAACAAAACACAGCACCTCACCTGATCCTCACAAAACTCTTTGCTGCAAACAATCCTGCCAACAACTCTAGGCAATTGATATGTATTCCACTCTCGTTGACTGACCAACGCCCCCTAGTTGTCACTGAACCATCCTTGAAGACCTGCATCTGACTCAATCACCACTTCTGGAATCTCTCCAAAAATTACCCTGCCATTCCATGACTCTATATTCATCAACCACTGATTCACCTACACTGCTTCGTAACTTAACCTCACCTGTTGTGAATACTTTGCCCCCAAACGTAAATGATATCCTTTCAACCTCTAAAGTGCGCTGTAATGCGGGGGTGCTGGATAAATGGCCTGAATCGACACCAATAGTAATCCAAAACCTCGCTAATTGTTGTAAAGAGATCCATTCTGACCACTCCACTCTCTTCAATTCCCTGTGAACCTTTCTCACTTTCTCCATGGGCAATTTCAACATAGCCTCCAAGATCTGTATCTGAAAACCTAAAAAATTAATCTCCTGTATGGGTGTTAAACATGGCTTCTCCCTCTTTACCACAAAACCTAAATCCTCCCGAATCCTCCCAACCAACTCCTTCTGCTCCACTGCCAGTCCCCTCGTCTCCACCATAATCAGAATATTATCTAGATAAATTATCAGACATACTCCTCCTAACCTCAACAAAGCCATTACTTGCATATGGCAATAGGCATGTAGCCCCGGGACCCACTGGTGCATTTCCACTACACCTATGTCTGCATTACCAATGTGAGCCTCTTCACACATATCAAATGCCTTTGGAAAATGGGTCTAGTATGTCTAAGAGCCTATCTTGGCATCCGTTTAGACCCTTATCCAAACCCTTTTTGGGGTTATGGCCTCATTTATTCAGAAAACTCATTGTCTTCAGATCCAACTCTGGTATATATGCCACCTTAGAGTCCAACATAGGCCTTAGACACTCAGAGCTCAACCAAGTCCATACCTACTTTGGTATTTCCCTCTGGATCCAGTAGGATATATACTGAGCCACATGCTCAGTCGGCCTCCACTGAGGTGATAGTGGGTGCTGTATTAAATGGGAAGAGGTTAAACATCTCCTCCTCCAATTGATTCACAAATCACTAATCTCTAATTTAATCTTTTTAAGTTCTACTTTCTGTTTTAGTTTTTTTTTTTTGCATTCCTCCTCTGTTTCATCTAGGTCTGATGAACAGGACAATTCCATATCCCCACTACTTGATGTCCCGTGACATGCCACTGCATAATGACTTTTTCCGTTAGCCTTTTAGCTTTCCCCAGCTCTGGAGCCATACGCCCAGAACCTCTCACATTTTTATTGCTATGCACCTCAATGTGCTTCCTCTTTCGTGTTTTTTCGACCAACCACACCAGGGCCACCTGCTGCAGGTTCAATGTCCTTCACTGACCAATTCCTTTTATCCTCTACCACATTCTGAGTGGCTTCCCTTTTTATTAGCTACCTTTCCACACAATCATCTATTTTTCTATCCAGTCTATCTGCCAAGTCACCAACAAAAATTCTCTACATGACCCCTGACCTGAACGTCAAGCGCCTGCTGCTCAACTGGGTCCATTGCGATATTTCTACCTTTAAAAAAAAAAAAAATACTTTCCTCAGCAATCAAATAAAAACTCCTTCTCTTCCGTGATGCCTCAAAACAATTGTTCTACTGTTGTTAGGCAACTGTCATTCCCCACGAGATTGCGATTTTACCAAAATATGGTGCCTCCAAAATCCTGCATTTACCGTGACAGATGACAGTTTATTTTTAAATAATTCCTCCATTTTACCGCAAGGTGCCAATGTTTCGGGAAACGCCGCTTAGTCCCCATAAACATGCTGTACTGAGGCAAAAACAACACTGCTAGTGGCTGTGTGCGGAAGCACCTCTAAAACAGTTCTCCTTTGCCCGATAAACTCTTCTCTAAAAATAGCCACATCGCATTTCTCAGCCTGTCTTCCCTTGTCGGATGTGCTCTGGCCCCAATCTAGCGCTCGTAGAAAACTAGCTGTAAAAAACTATTTCCAGCACGATTCCATCTTCTAAACATTCAGTAAATCCACAATTTATAAAGTATTAACACAACTTCTAAAGCATATAGGGCCAGATGTATCATTTTTCACAATAGCGATTACCTAATTGCGATTTTTAGCGAATCACAATTAAGTAATCGCTATTGGAATGTATAAAACTCCAAGAGTTTCATACTGCGATTCGCAAGGGCTCGCAAATCAACCTACCTCATGACTATTCATGAGGTAGGTCGCAATTTGCGAGCCATTGCGAATGGCTACAATCACATGGATGGTGGCCTGCTGGGCTCAGGAGAAAACAATGTCTGTAATTGCTTTTCAATAAAGCAAATTTTTTTTGAATGTACCCCGTTTGAATGCAGCCCGTTTTCTTTAAAGGAAAACTGGTTGCATTTAAAAATGAAAAATGAAAATATTTCTCTTCATTTTTTAAGAGCAGGCAGTGGTCCTTGGGAAACGGTATGTAGTCACAAATCCAATTTGCGATTCGGTAACAAGTTACTGAATCGCAAATTGTACTTGTTACATAACAAAACGCATTTTTGTGATAGCAAACGGCCTAACGGCCATTTGATACACCTGGCCCTTAACCCATAACAACCAACTGTCAAATTCCTAAATACATGCAACTTAACCCTTCAGGTTTTATAAGGGTCTCACCTGTTTCAAACACTCTTCAGACAACACCTAGCTAAATTTTATTAAAAATTAAGTCACTCTCACACACACTGTATGGATTGGACGTATGTGTGTATGAGCTGCAACAAAGAAAGAAGATGGCTGTGGGTTCCAGGGTTATATGCCTGTTCTAAGAAGTTCCAGAATATTTAATGTTCTTATTCTGATTCTATTTGTTGCTGCTGTGTTTGAGAGCAATAAATGAAGTATGCATAATACTGGTCTCTGTGTCTTGACATAAAATCAGTGGCAGATCCTCCATTTGGGTGGAGGAGCATTGCTGACCCGCCAGCAGCGGCAGCTGCAAAACCTTTTAAAGAAAACAATAATAAACTATGTTTATTATCATTTTCTTTGAAAGGGTCGGGCCACGGGGGTGACGTGCACTGAGGGGGAGTACTCAGCACCCCCCTTCACAGCGCATGTGTGTTTGGCCGGCCGTCCAGGGCAGGCCAAACACACATGCACTGTAGGCTCAGAGAGCCTGCACAGCCTCCCAATCTGCCTGGAAGCGCCCTGGCTGGGTGCACCCAGCCATTCCTGGCGCCTCTCGGAGCAGTGTCAGGATTGGTGCTGGGCAGGCTGGGAGCCTGTGCCTGCAGCGAGGAGCGTCGAGGGACAGAGGAGCAGTGGAGGAGGTAAGTGATTTTTTAAAAATTAAATTAAATGTTTATTCCCCCCCCTCCTGTGCCTCCCCACCCTGCCCCTTCTGTGGCCCACGAGCCGCTACTGCATAAAATCAAAGAAAGGGGACATGTGAGGGAGGTGTGCATGTAAAAGAGCCAAGCATCTTACGAGATCCATTTTGGCACACCAAGCATTATTGCAACCTATTTGTTTACACTATTGGTGGACGTGTACGCTGTCAATGCCTAAAAATTTAGTTCTGTCATTTTGGCCCGAGCTTTCTAGTATTCAAAATAGGACATTGTCAAATGTTGCTCTTGACAAATCTCATTAATTTGCACTACCATCTTCTCCCAAACCTACCCAGGTGCTGAGGCAGCACACACAAGATTCCTCCAACACACCAGCAATGGACTACCCAGAATCTCAAAAACATTCTCATCATGGTAAAAAAAATCTCAAATACAGAACATACCATCACCCCCAAAAATACAAAAGGTTGTGCTACTCCCCCTAAACATGTGAGAACTCGTAGCTGGTGTTGCCGAGGTACATGCAACCAGATGTGCCACAGTGCCCAACACCCAGCAGACACCATGATAACATGATCACATCTCATGGAGACCGTCATTTCCGATGGTGAGCATCAGAAACAAGCATGTGCAAAGCCACTGTGAGTGCTGAACTGTTGGCTTTGCTAATGTTTGTCTGTAAAGTATTGTGTACAGATAGTAAAAGAAAAGAAAGTTTGAAAAACTGGAGGAAAAGCAACCACGAATTGAATGGTGTCCCAAAATTGGACATTGAATTTAATGTTTTCGATCTTTATTAATGACATTATTTATTTTTCAAATACTTTTCAAATACTTTTTACTAAGGGTCTCTGAATAGAGTTAAAAGAATATGTAATTGTCAGCATGTAAAGGAAAACACTTCCTAAGGCCTAATTTCGTTTCCACTGTTTTTTTGCCATTTCGTTTGGTAGGAGTTGAGAGAGCAGATTTATGGGCCCAGTGTCATGCTAAGAACACCTTTGTTCCTCAGAAGCCAACTGAGTAAGTTCAGCAGATGGCCCTTCCACTAACACCGTAAAAGCCTTTATTTGCCAAAATATCTTTCATGCAATTAGTGGAATGCAGGAGATGAAAAAATGAAAACAATCCTTAACACCTGCACTTCAGTGATACCTCCACAACAATATCCCTCTTGCAGTGCTTTTAAGACAAGCTAGAAGGGGTGGGGAGCAACACAGTGCAGGGATCCGGTATTTGAAGAGGGAAGGAGCACATAAAGGAGTGAGGTAGAAAGCACATACACTTTACTGGAATACTGAATGAAAAAGAAAAAAAAAGGAATTCCCTAAGCATGAGCAGTGAAAGAGCACAAGTCAGTCAATCTAATGGATCAAAAAGAGACTATGCTCAAGGAAAGTGGTGACAAAAAGCTAGTGTAAGGGTCATTTGTGTGTGCGTAATCAAACCTTTAAAGCGTAAGTGATGCAGGAAACAGCTGCGCCTCAGCCATCCTCATAGGATGGCCCATCCTGCCAATACCTAGTCCCCTTTTGGCTCACTGTCTGTGAGAAATACACATAGCCCAACAGCTAAGCCATTCACAGTTATGTGACCCAGGACACTGGCAGCAGGCATCAAATGATCAGAACAAGAAAATGCCAACTTTCTAAAAGTTGCATTTCCAGAATTGTGACTTAAAATCCAACTTTACCACTAAAGGAGATTTTAAATTACAATTCATTTGATTCTAAACATGAAATCCCTATCTGCTCCCAATCATAGGTTTTGCACTTAATAAAGGAAATAAGGTAATCCAATATCAACTAATGAGAGAGATAAGCCTTACAGTAGGGAAAAACTAGTTTACAAAACTTCAATCAATCAAGTTTTATTTGTATATTGTGACTTGTCACACGGGTGGGCATTCAGGTGCTTGCTGCAGGTGTTTGAAAAGCCAGGTTTTCAGTCCTTTTCTGAAGTGGGTCAGCAAGGGTGCGGTGTGTAGGGGGCAGGGGAATCCAGGCTAAGGGGGCGAGGTGGGAGAAGGAGCGTCCTCCAGCATGGCAGCGGCGTATGCACAGTATCTTTTTGAGGGCAATGTGTGCCAAGCAAATGTTCCCGGTCAGTTGGTGGAGGTGAAGGCAGTGGTTCGGGTAGGCGGGTCCTTGGTTATGGAGGGCTTTGTAGGCATGGGTCAGGAGCTTGAAGTAGCATCTTTTCTGGATCGAGAGTCAATGGAGGTCCTTCAGGGGCAAGATGATGTGGGTTCTCTTGAGCAGGTAGAGGATCAGTCAGGCAGCTGCGTTCCCATGAGGAAGGGTGCCATCCATCTGAGCGCATCGTCTGTGATCCCAATCTGGCATAGTCGGTTGATCATGTCAGGTGTCGAAGGTGGCAGAGATGTCGAGCAGGATCAGGGTGCCTGCTTCTCCTCTGTTGAGCAAGGCACGGATGTTGTCTGCTGCGGTGATCAGAGCTGTCTCGGTGCTGTGACTGGCTCTGAAGCTTGATTAGGAACAGTCTAACAGGTTGTTTCTTGCAAGGTGTTCTGTGAGTTGGAGGTTAATGGCCTTCTCCGGGACTTTGGTGGGGAACGGGAGCAGAGAGATTGTAGGTAATTTTGGAACTCACTTGGGTCATCAGACGGCTACTTGATGAGGAGTCTGATCTCTGCGAATTTCCAGGCTTCAGTTAACATGTCCTTTTTTATATTTTAAATACAATGCACACTGCCCTTTCGGCCTGCAGGGTCTACGTTAGGGGGGACATATATGTCATAAAAAGGAAGGTTCGTGTAACCTCTCCAGTCATATGTGTCCATCTTAGATTGAGGTTGGATGGACCCATACCAGATTTTTAGGGTATGTGAATCTGATAAAGTTAGGTAACATTTATCAAAATGGAACTCATTTACATAGTCTGTGGTTAGCCTGCAAATATGGCATGGATACCACTCTCTTGGACATGCACTGAACAATCTTTATCTAAGAGAGATATGGGGAAGAGAGACACATCTTTTCCAGGAAAATAGCTAAGGCAGGGTGTGTTTTTCTTAGGCTGAGAGGGCTGGATCCATGCACGCTTTTCAGGATGTCCACATGAGATCAATTTAGAAAACAGTTTTCAAAATTGTATCCTACTAGACTTAGACTGGCCAACATTTATCTATACCATCCTCAGTTAGTGACTGCTTAAGGCATTCACTAGCCTTTTAATTTTTGGCAGCACCACAGGGTGCCTCTGGCAAATGCCTAGATGCCTATATGCTTTAGTCCTAACTATAAATATAATAATAATTTGCACACCTACCTCTAACATTCCTTTCTACATCACAATGCTGTGCCCTAAGACAAGATAAGAGCACCTCTCTGGTCACTCATTCACAATACCAAAATATCCATCCCTAACTGCTGCGATACTCTAGCTGGTGTGGACTGACTTGCTAATGCCATTCAGATTGCTCCTTCTAGTGCTGGCAAATTGGGGAAAGATACCAGGGGTGACTATTTTAGGGGCTCTGGGAGTGGGCAGCAGATGTTCACCGCTCATTGTGACCTCAGAACAAGGTATGACTCCAGTAATTGTTGTCTGACTAAATAAGAAGTTGATAATGGTCAAGGATCTTCTGAATTAGGGACCCCCTAGTGTTAATCTACTCTAAACCATGCCTGAGCATGGTCATAGAGTAGGCTCCTTAGGGGTGGGACGGTAACATCAAGGTGAATTATCTAATCAGAGGCATCATGTAAAGCCTAGACTTATTATTGATAGTATTACTCTTGCATGCCTTCTGAATAAATAGAGAGCAGGGGCACAGCTCCTTGCTCAGGTAATGAGTGGGTTTCTTCTACCAGCCTTTTAGCTCCCTCTACCAAACTAGTATCCTGGAATAGTGACGGGCCCACCTCTAAATTAAATTGCCCCGATTAGTGTCAATACATTGACAAACGTGACCTTTGTCTCTTTCAAGAGACTTGCTCTTTCAAACCCCTGTTTTGTAGAGGCTTTGTCAACTTCAGCCAGGAAGCTGTAACAAGTGGGAAATGTAGGGCCTGGGGGGATGCTTCCAATTAGGGTTAATGCCATCTTATTCTGTAAGGTCAAGGAGATTAAGTTGGCCTCACCTGACATATTGAGCATCAGCTTGACTTCTCTGCACAATGTAGTCTAGATTATTTACAATGTGTACTGTAGAACAGTGGGAAATAAAACCAAATCCCTGGTTTTGTAGTTCCTGACCTCCCATCAGGCAGCATTACCTGTTGGAGTAATACAAATTGTGGGGGAGTCCTCAGTTGTCAACATGAACCACTTGATGCTAATAGTGAGGCCCTCACACATGAGGAAGATAATGTATGGTCCATGCTGGGACTAGTAATTCCACCCATAAAACAATGGTCCCCACTGGAAGTTCAATTGAATGCATTCATCCTGAATCAGGGGCTATGAGCCTGTAATTGCAGAACAAGTTCTGACAGAGAGGAAAACCATACATTTATTTGTGCACAAAGTACTAGCCTTATTGACTATATACTGCTTGATGTAAGGCTGTGGCCCCACTTAAATGACATGATTGTAACACCCTGCCAAGACAGGGACCATAATGTCCTTGATCTTGACCTCAGGATTCTAGCCTGCACTGGCCCCACTAACTGTGTCAAGCCATTCGATAGGAGGCTGAGAATGGCCAATATTTGCCGCAGAGCCAAATGGAGCACAGGGAGTGTACAAAAACACTGTTACAGAAGCTAAAAAGGATTGGGAGCACAGGAGACTAGAAAGTTTGCTGGCCGCAACCAGAGGTAGCGATTGCCAATACTTTTGGAATATTGTGTCCACGGGAAGCCAAGGGGGCTTCTCCCCCATTTCAAATCATAATGTGGCATCAAACTGCATGGCTCACTTTTCTAGCTTTTATTCCATGCCAGGCAAATCTAAAGATGCCCAAAGTGTCCCAGTAGGCCTAGAGGCATTTATCTAGCTCCATACAGGTAGACTCGCAGGAATGCACATCAATGTGACCAGACCCACAAAGGTGAGTGAATATCTAGAGGCTACCTATATTATGCAAGTGCAGGTGTTAAATAATAAAATTATTAATGAGTGTTTATGTATTTTGAATAATGAGTTTAAGTAAAGAATTAAATACCGTAGAAAAATAATGCACGCATTTGAAAAAGTGACCTTGAAGAATGGCCACCAGCGTTCGCGAAATGTGCTAATTAGTGATGAATACTTATGAAATATTGAATATGTACTAGATTAATGCAGTAATATGTCATATTAAGGCTTATGAAGTATGCTTTAGTTCTATTAATTGTAGGCGTTAACTTAGCGAGTGTCATGGCCTGTTTTGCCAGGCCTCATGCAGTAGCTGTATTTCTTAGCGTTTAATAAAAATGCTGACCGACTGAATTAAACTGTGAAATGTCCATTGTCTTGTTAAATGTGCTTAATGGAAGCTTTTCATGAGAACTGACTGCAAGGAGATGATGATCCCGCTAGTGTAACATGTTCGATGTAATGTGTGTGAGACTGACTTTCCCAGGACAAGAACAATGAAGATACTGACTGGAGTGGAAGATGCAACAATATTGTTACCTGACAAGCTGGAGGATGAGAACATCGGAAGGCGGACCAATCAACTGCATTTGAATGGTGAAATATTAGAATTCATAGATTTGGTATAGAAATTGTAGTGAACAAAGTATGAACATACGATTTACTGACCAATAATGAATTAGGGGATAGTTTAGGTGACTTTGATATAACAATGCTGCAGAGGGAAGAGACTTAAGACTCTTTAGGAGAGGGAGAGATTTTAGTGAGACTTATTGATATTTTAGGAGAGAAACCTTCGTACTGACATTGGGCTCATACTCTCTGACTGAGAGCCTGATGCTTTGCTGATCGACAGATGACCTGAGGACGAAGACTGATTCTGTTTTGCTGACCCATACCTAGGATAGGTATACGATGATAAATTGTGACTTGCTTTTTCTTTCTAGGTACCAACTGCGCTGTTTTGATAGAACCATAGTTAGATGTTTTCTAAATTTGTGTTACTAAAATGTTTTCTATGAAGCCGAACATGCTGATGCTAATCTGGTGTTAGTTAAGGGCCCTCATAAATGACTGACGATTACAGGGTCTAAATGTTTGAGGACTTACTTTGTTTAATTCCATGTACATTATGGGGGTCATTACAACCCTGGCGGACGGTGTTAAAGAGGCGGTAAGACCGCAAACAGGCCGGCGAAAAAAAAAAGGGAATTATGACCGTGGCGGAAACCGCCAACAAAGACAGCCACTTTAACACTCTGACCGCCACGGCGGTACAGACAAGCAGCGCGGCGGTCACCGCCAACAGACAGTTGGGAGACAAAGTACCGCCCACAGTATCACAACCTACCAATCCGCCACCTTTTCCGGGGCGGATTCACCGTGGATAAAAACACGGCGGAAACAGCCATTTCAATGGGAAAACGCTCACCTCTACACATTCCACGAGGAAGGAGGGCACCATGGAGCCGGAACTCCAAATACTCCCTGCGATAGTCTTCCTGCTCCTGTACGATCATCATCAACGCCGGTGCCGAAGACAACGGTGAGTACTGCACTTACGACATAGGGGAGGGGGAGGCAAAAGTCAGACACACACACACGCAACACCCCCACCCCCACCACGACCCTCACCCACTACAACACACACACCAATGCATATCCAAACATAACAGTAACAACCCCAAAACCCCCCGGAAGAATGCAAAGACAAAAGGAAATGAGTGCAACCATTGTAATGTATCAAAATACAGTAAGCTAATATATACAGAAATATATATACACATTCAACAAAATATACATCACGATTAGTAGTGCAGGTATGCACCATTCAATGTCCGTGGACCACTGGGCCCAAAATGCATGGGCGAGGCCCACACACGATAACTGAGCAAAACGGAGAGAACACTGCAGGGGCATCAGCTCGAAATACAACAGGCGCCTCAGGGGGAAAGGAAAGGGGGGCACCTCAGCCGGATGACAGCACCACGCCAGATCCACGAGGGGAAGTGCAAAGCCACAGTCTCACAAGTCTCTACAGTGGGTGGGTTGCCCACTATTCAATCCTGGAGAGTGCAAAGCCACAGTATCTCAAGTCTCTACAGTGGGTGGGTTGCCCACTGTTCAATCCTGGGGAGTGCAAAGCCACAGTCTCTCAAGTCTCTACAGTGGGTGGGTTGCCCATTGTTCAATCCTGGGGAGTGCAAAGCCACAGTCTCACAAGTCTCTACAGTGGGTGGGTTGCCCACTGTTCAATCCTGGGGAGTGCAAAGCCACAGTCTCTCAAGTGGATGACAGTCTCCACTGGTTCTGGAGGGGGACTGGTGCCCAGAGTGCTTCATCGTGTTAAGGACTGAGGTAGTGGATGCTGTTCTCCACTGGTTCTGGAGGGGGACTGGTGCCCAGAGTGCTTCATCCTGTTAAGGACTGAGATAGTGGATGCTATTCTCCACTGGTTCTGGAGGGGGACTGGTGCCCAGAGTGCATCACTCTCCGCGTGACGGTCCCAGTTCCGTCACTGCCACACATGGGCTAGCGGTGCTTGAGTTGGCGGTGCTTGCCCTTTTCAGCGGTGCTTGCCATGGCGGTCTTTGCCCTTTTCAGCGGTGCTTGCCCTGTTCAGCGGTGCTTGCCCTGTTCAGCGGTGCTTGCCATGGCGGTCTTTGCCCTGTTCAGCGGTGCTTGCCCTGTTCAGCGGTGCTTGTCATGGCAGTCTTTGCCCTGTTCAGAGGTGCTTGACTTTGCTGTCTCTGACCTCTGCAGCGGTGTTTGCCATGGCGGTCCCTCATTGCCCAGCGGGGCTGTGGCTGCCGGGGCCCTCCTGGTCACTGACTCTGGTGGTGGTCTCCTGACCAGTGATGATGGGACTGCCCTCCTGGGCACTGACTCTGGCTATGGTCTCCTGACCAGTGACGATGGGACTGCCCTCCTGGGCACTGACTCTGGCGGTGGTCTCCTGGCCACTGACGGTCGGGCTGGCGGTGGCCTCCTGGGCAGCGGGGATGATGGCGGCCTTCTCCGCCCTGCTGGTCTTCCCAGACATTGGTGCTTGTGAGCGGCTTTGCCGGCTGGAGTCTTCCCCCTATCCTGTTGGGCACTGTCCAACTTCTGGTGCTTCACAGGGGGGGGGGGACTGGCTGTGCTTTGGCTCCGTGTCACACTGGCTGCCCTGGTGCCCAGTGCACTCCACATACCTCTAACAGGCACCACTGGTACCAGAGATTTTTTGGCTGAGGTGCTAGTATGGGACCTATGAATTGGAGGGGGGGGGTGGGAAAGAGGTCAACGTTGCTCAGGAAAAGTTTCTTAGGAACAATGGTACAGGTAGCTGGAGGGGCTCTGGGAGTGGAGGAAGAGGAGGTAGTTGTAGGAGATGTAACTTTTGATGATTTGGGTGCAGGTGCATGTGCTGGAGGCTGTCGTGAGGTGGATGGATGTTGGGTGTGTGTGTGCCCGCGTTTGTGTACTTTGGGAGGGGGCGTCACAGACACACTGGGAGAGGACACAGGGGATGTGTAAATGGTAGTGGGGGTGGTGAGTGCAGGTGAGCGGGGTGTGGTGGTGGGTGTGCTGGTGCGGGTCCTAGTGTCTGTAGTGGTAGTGCATGCAGGTGAGAGTATAGACGACAATGGGAGGGAGGAGGGAGACGACGAGGAGGGGGACACAGTGGAGGCAGTGGATGTTGCTGTGTCTGTATGTGTGTGATGCTTGTGTGAGTGCCTGTGGGATGTGTGGTGCCTATGTTTGCCTGAGCTTCCCTTGTGTGTTGACGTGTGTGCAGGCTGGTCTGATGGTGTGCTTGGGATTGGTAGAGGTACAGTGGATTGGGTCTGGGTGGAGGAAGTTGTAGGGGGGAGGCTAGACACAGGGACAATGGCTGCCATCAGTGCTGAGGCCAGAGATTGCAGGGTTTGATGATGGGCAGCCTGACCAGAATGAATGCCCTCCAGGAATGCATTAGTGTGTTGCAACTCCCTTTCTACACCCTGGATGGCATTCACAATGGTAGACTGCCCAACAGTGATTGACCTGAGGAGGTCAATGGCCTCCTCACTGAGGGCAGCAGAGGTGGCAGGGGCAGGGGCTGAGGTGCCTGGGGTGAAGGTGATGCCCACCCTCCTGGGTGAGCGGGCACGGGGCGAAGGCTGAGGGGCTGCTGGGAGGGCGGTGCTGGCAGGGGGGGTGGCAGTTGTACCTGTAGAAGTGGGGGGCACAGATTTTGCCGCCACCACAAGGGAGCTCCCATCGGTGGACGAGTCCGTGTCCCTGGTTGCTGATCCGGTGACCGCCGTGAAGCTCCCCTCGCCCTCCGTCCCACTGGTGTATTCAGAGTACGTGGTGTGGCCCTCCATGGCCATGTGGGATGCAGCTCCCTCGTGCTCTGGTGCCACTGTACCTCCGCCTGATGATGCTGATGCACAAAAGAACAGGGAGAGCACAAAAAGTGGGGGGGGGAACAGAAGAAAGACAGGTTGAGTGTGTGGCTTACCGCTACCATTGGTGGACAATACAGACAAAGCAGCACCCTGCGATACTACGCCGCGCTGTTGGCCTCTACAAATGCAGTTCCTGTGATATGGCCTACATGGCTATGGTGGACATCAGCACACATAGATGACACAGGGGCATGTATACCTGTACTTGGCACTCTACAGAGGTGGGGTGGAGTGCCACATGGCCTGCATTACGGAGGGGCCTTGCCTACGGAACTCGCCCTGGCCTAGGGAAACCCACAGCCCTCCTCGCCCACCCAGACACCTTCACTGCGCGCAAAGTCCGCAGAATGATTTTGTACTCACCCCCTTGTGTCTGCTGTGATGCCCTCAAGCGCCCATCCAACTCAGGGTAGGCCACCGCCAGGATCCGGAACATCAGAGGGGTCATGGTGCGACGGGCACCCCTTCCACGTTGGGAGGCCATCCCCAGCTGAGCCTCCGCCGTCTTCTTGCTCCAGCGGCGAATGTCCTCCCATCTTTTCCGGCAGTGGGTGCTCCGTCTCTGGTGGACCCCCAGGGTCCGGACGTCCTTGGTGATGGCACACCAAATAGCCTTCTTCTGGTGGGCGCTGACCTACATGACATGTACAGGGGAAGAAGAGAAGTCATTACCAACTGCACCGTCGAAGTGAGTGGCCCACATCCCTACCCTTGCCATGTGGCACATGCATTCACAGTCCTTCATGCTCGTAGAACTCTGCCCCCTTCCTTCTTACAACCAGCCCTCTCCACCCAGGCATAGCCCATACAACTTGCACCCTATGTACTCACCTGTTGGTCTGGAGGACCGTAGAGTAGCGTGTACTGGGGGAAGACCCGTCCACGAGCTTCTCCAACTCCTGTGCAGTGAAGGCAGGGGCCCTTTCCCCAGACGCACGAGCCATTGTCTCTTCCAGACCAAGGTCACAGCAGCACTTGCAGTATAGGTCATCTCCTGTCGAAGATCAGGTATCGAGTGATTGAACAGATAGAAAATGGCGGTCACATCCGCAGCAGTGACGTCCACGGCGGTGCGTATCATCACCGCCGGCGCACTTTGTCATTGGCTCCTGGGACCCATAGGGTCCAATGTTAACCAATGCAGCATTGCGCAGCGGTCTTCGACCGCCTACCGCGACGGTGTACAACGCCAGCGCAGTTACCTCACATCCCATTGTCCCACTTTAGAAGTCAGGCAGCCGCCATTTCAGGGGGCCCACATGGCTTCATTTTCAACTGCGTCACACATACCTAGGCCTGGACTCAACACACTTACAGACAACTTTTTGGATTATGTTTCATGTTCTGTGTATCGTATCTGTGGGTACATACCTCTGAGTTGCTTGACTCTGTGGTCGCTGTTGTCCTTCCTAGGCACCGTCAGCTGGGACATGTGAGGAGATGGCGGAATCCTCCTGTGTACCGACCGCTGGTGGACCTGTTGACAATGGAGGAGCGACATTTAATCATCACCTACAGTTTGACCGTGCCACAATCCAGGAACTGTGTACCCAGTTGGAGCCTGACCTGATGTCAGAAATCCGCCATGCCACAGGAATCCCCTCTCAAGTGCAGGTGCCGTCAGTTCTCCATTTCCTTGCAAATGGGTCTTTTCAAACAACAGTGGCCATGGCATCAGGGATGTCCCAGCCTATGTTTTCCAACGTGTTGTCCAGAGTGTTGTCTGCCCTGCTGAAACACATGAGGAGCTACATAGTTTTCCCTTAGGTGGAGGATTTGGCTACTGTTAAAGGTGACTTCTATGCCCTTGGACATATCCCCAACATCATAGGTGCCATTGATGGGACCCATGTAGCTCTGCCCCCCCCCCACAGGAGTGAACAGGTGTACAGGATCCGGAAGAGTTATCATTCCATGAATGTACAGATGGTATGTTTGGCAGACCAGTACATCTCCCAGGTAAATGCTATGTTCCCTGGCTCTGTGCATGACGCCTACATCCTGCGGAATAGCAGCATCCCTTATGTGATGGGTCAACTCCAGAGGCACCGGGTGTGGCTATTAGG
Organism: Pleurodeles waltl; assembly: GCF_031143425.1. Classification (NCBI taxonomy): domain Eukaryota; kingdom Metazoa; phylum Chordata; class Amphibia; order Caudata; family Salamandridae; genus Pleurodeles; species Pleurodeles waltl. The sequence continues at coordinate 710,533,000 of NC_090450.1, read as the reverse complement.
TGACTCTGGTTACCCCAACCTGTCATGGCTACTGACCCCAGTGAGGAATCCCAGGACCAGGGCAGAGGAATGCTACAATGAGGCCCATGGGCGGACTAGGAGGGTGATCAAACGCACCTTCGGCCTCCTGAAGGCCAGGTTCAGGTGCCTCCATATGACAGGTGGTTCCCTCTTCTACTCACCAAGGAAGGTCTGCCAGATCATCATAGCCTGCTGTATGCTTCACAATCTTGCTTTGCGATGCCAGGTGCCTTTTCTGCAGGAGGATGGTCCAGATGACGGTGTTGTGGCAGCTGTGGAGCCTGTGGACAGTGATGAGGAGGAAGCAGAGGAAGAAGACATTGACAACAGGGACTCAGTCATCCAGCAATATTTCCAGTGACACACAGGTGAGAACACTTTCTTGCCTACTACAAGTACTTTCACACTTCTACCTTTATCCTGTCTGTCAATTTCAAGCAGTATTAGGTAACTGAGTTGTACCTATCCATTACGGTTTCACAGGTGTGGTTACCAACTTGTGTCATCTGCTTGCATCCTTCATGGACTTGTGATGTGTGACATAGGTATGTTGACATTACATTTGAAAACGCATTTTGTCACTGTCATTGCTAATACACATTTTCTAAATCACAGACTGACTCCAGATTGTTTTGTGCTTCAAGGGTGTTTATTGAAGTGCTAATTATTGGAGGGGGTGGTAAAATGGTGATTGGTGATGGTTGAGTAATGTCCATGGCAGAGTCCAGTCTGTTAGTCTCACAGGTGCACTGCCCATATGGGCATAGGAAGTGGAGCTGGGGCAGTTCCAATATGGACAGGGTTACAAAGTGGGACAGTGGGATGACAATCAGGGTGGTCTCATTTCTTGGCGGGGGTCTTGCCATCTTGCTCTGTCCTGTTCCTGGATCTCAGGGACCGCTTGCGGGGTGGTTCTCCGTCTGCAGGGGGTGGGGTGCTGGTGTGGTGGTCCTGTGGCGGGGCGTCCTGTCCACTAGCGCCGGCGGAGGTGGTGGGCAGTTCATCGTCCATGCTAGTGTCAGGGGCCCCTTGGAGTGCTACCGTGCCCCTCATGGTGTTCTGTATGTCCTTCAGCACCCCTACGATGGTGCCCAGGGCGGAGCTGATGGTTCTGAGTTCCTCCCTGAACCCCAAATACTGTTCCTCCTGCAGGCGCTGGGTCTCCTGAAACTTGGCCAGGACCGTAGCCATCGTCTCCTGGGAGTGGTGGTAGGCTCCCATGATGGAGGAGAGGGCCTCGTGAAGAGTGGGTTCCCTTGGCCTGTCCGCCCCCTGTCGCACAGCAGCCGTCCCAGTTCCCCTGTGTTCCTGGGACTCCGTCCCCTGGACCGTGTGCCCACTACCACTGCCCCCAGGTCCCTGTTGTTGTTGGGGTGGTGGGTTATCCTGGGTTCCCTGTAGTGGTGGACACACAGCTGATTGACGTGTCCTGGGGACGGAGGTATGGGCCCGCTGGGTGGGTGCTGTGCTGGTGTTTCCAGAGGGTGGAAGGTCAGTGTTGGACTGTGCCTGTGCGAGGGGAACCGACTGTCCCGAGGCCCACGATGGTCCGGGCTGGTCATCTGGATCCAGGTGGCCAGAGCTGCTGTCATCACTGTGGGCCTCTTCTGTGGGTGGGGTAGAGATGTCTGGACCCTCCTGTCTGGTGACGTTAGGTAGTGGTCCTGCAGGGGTGTAACAGCATGATAATTGCATCTGTGTGTGTGATGGTATGCAATGGGTGGGTGAGCGTGTATCCCAGTGCTAGCATTCCTGTGAGGGGGCTTGTGTGATGATGGTTGGGGGGGGGTGTTATGGGTATGTGCAGTGGGCATGCTTTAGTGAGGGGTGACCATGCTTTGTTGTGTCATGCAGGGCTTGGTGTTGGGATGGGTGGTTTGTGTTATTAGTACATTAGTGAGGAGTTGGAGTGATAGGGGAGGGGTTGAGGGTTGGGGTGTGTGATAGCATGCAGGTAGGGTGGGGGATATGATAGTTAAGATTTGACTTACAAGTGTCCATTCCTCCACCGACTCCTCCGAGGCCCTCAGGATGCATAATGGTCAAGACCTGCTCCTCCCATGTTGTTAGTTGTGGGGGAGGAGGTGGGGGTCCGCCGCCAGTCCGCTGAACCGCAATGTTGTGCCTGGAGACCACGGAACGCACCTTCCCCCATAGATCGTTCCACCTCTTCCTGGTGTATGTGGTGATGAGTGTGGTGATGTGTAATGGTGTGGGGTGTTTTGTGCATGGATGTTGTGTGGGTGATGGTGATGTGTGCCTCTGTGTGGTGGGGTTGTCTATGCTGTGCTCTCTCTCTCGCCTTCGTCAATAATTTCTGGTCGTAGGGGTTTGTGGGTGATGTGGGTGTGTGTTTTATATTGTGTTGGGTGTGTGGGAGTGGTGTTTATATGTGTATCAGGTGTGTGTATTTTGAATTGTCCAATGTGGTGGTGTTTTGGAGATGTGTGTGTATTTTGAGCGCGGCGGTGTGTACCGCCAATGGAATACCGCGGTTGAAAGACCGCCGCGTGGATTCGTGGATCGTGATAGCATGGGCGTGTTTCTGTTGGCGTGACGGTGGAGGTTTTGTTTTCGCCAGTTTATCACTGTCCTTTGGTGTGGCGGATTTGTGTGGGTGTCTGAATTTCGACGAGATGTGGGTCATAATAGCTGTGGTGGATTTCCGCGGCGGTGTATTGGCGGTCTTCTGCACGGCAGTAAGCGCCCTTTACCACCAATGCTGTAATGACCCTCTATAACTTTGTCGCAGCTGAATCTGCTATTGATTTGTACTGTAACGTTAGGCTGTGTCGCGGTTAGAGCTTTGATTGGATTGCGTTTCTTCCGCCACTTTGGACAACCAGTGTTGTTTTTATATGTGTTTCATTTGATTTTCAGATTAATCTAGCAGTGTTAATGTAGGGAAATAAACTTACTAAACTTTTACTAAAGGTGTGGTTATTCATGGCTGAAAGGTCATGGTGTGTGACAATTACTGACTCCATTGATTATTGATTACTAATGATTGTTGATTATTTTGTATTGATTATTGATTATGTACTGGAGCTATGGTAAGAACTTCCTAACTGCGAGTTAAAAGTTTCATGAACCTATTTTGTGTCCCATTGTAAGCATACTTATTAAGGTCTGACGTGCTAACAGTTATGGTAGCAGACTGATGGTCTGTCTCCTTAAGAGCTTGCCATAGATGTTTGGTACAGAGTGATAACAGAGACGGTAAGAGATCATAGATGTGCAGTATACAGTGACAGGTGCCCCCAGTTATGGTAGCAGTTTGCAGCGGTCCTTTCGGGAGTCATTATTTCTGAGATTTAGATTTTGTTTTTCAATGATGTTAATTGGAGAAAAAATGATGTTCCCTTAAGCCCAGAAATGACTTTCCCACATTCTGGATCCTGCTAATGGTTGTTGAGAATGTTTCCGGCATTCTAGTGATAGAGTGAGTGAAAAAGGTTGCGCATTCCTAAGCTTATGCAAATCGTAGGTGAATTGTGAGGATTGTGAGGGTTTAGGGAGCTTTCATACTCCAAATTAAGTTGTAGTAGGAGTGTGCATACTCCGCAGTGTTAGAGTAGGGAAGTCGTCGAACTTCAAATGTGTGTGGTGCTTTGTGCTCATAAATTGTCCATGTCGTTGTTGATGTATGGACCCTGAGTGGTCTAAGGCTCCAGAGTATGTTGGAAAGGGTATGAGACACTTGGTTATATGTTGTAATTTGTCTGGTTTAGTAGGTTGATTGGGCGTGGTCAGCAAGTCCGTGTGTGTGAGTTAAAGTGGGCGAGAGAAAATTTCGACTGAGATTTGGCGAGTCCTATGTGCACCTGGACAGACCCATTGATCAGCTGAGAGTAAAATTTGCAAGTCAAATTTTGCTTGCGTATCTGGGAGACTGAGAAAGAGGAATAGCTATAAGTGCAGAAAGGGCCATCAGTGAAAATCCGTAAGGTTTCTGAAGCGTTTGTGTTACCTTTCCTGTAGTAAACCAGCAGATTTGTTTTCGGTTTTTGTTTTTTGATTAGTGCTCGCAATATTTTGCATTAGTTTTATGTGGATTGGAGTTTAGGAGGACAAGCCGCAAGACTTTGTCAGATGCAGTACGTGTTAGTGTGACTCCATGGGAGCCACGTTGGGATAGATCAGTTAGTGAGAAGGGTCATGCACGGATTGGCAGCTGTCTGTAAGAGGCAATTGGTTGAGAAACGTGGGTAAAAGGAATCTTGGGATTACAAGTAAGTTCCTGATTTGATTTTGAATAAACAAAAGTAGAAAAGATGAAGTTTTTAAAAGCATTGAGAAGTGCCCTAAGGGGAGATGCGTACAGTACAGCGAGTGTAGGCGAGGCTATACCGCCGGAAGGTACACCGGCTTACATTGTAATGAAAGAGAGAGGTGTCGTCCCATGTCTTTGGTTCAAGAAATGATGCAAATTGACAGAGAAAGACAGGAACTTAGTGTTTCCTGCAAATGGGACATTCAATTTGAGGGTTTTGGAGCATTTATGACTGGTGCTATATGAATCGAAGCCCCTTTCCAGACCAGCACAGTTTGAGGCATTAGCGGTTTGGGAACTAGTAGCCAGACAGCAACAGCAATTGAAATTTGAGCGAAGGATGAGAAGGACAGAAAAGACTTTAGCAGAGGCTAAATGGGACTGAGATCAAAAGATATGGAGAACAGAGACTTTGCATAGGATTAAGTTGTTTACGGTGATTACGCAGCAGGATGAGAAGGAAGGGAAGAAAGCAACTAGGAAAACAAATAGAAGTCCGTCCGAAAGTAAGGGAGCTAGAAAGTCACCAAGAATAGGAGAATCGGACGATGAAGAGTTCCTTACAAAGTTATTGAGAGATCTACTACCACCATATACTGTACGTGAGAGTGGTCCGAGTACTAGTGCTGATCTGACAGCCTTGACACAGGTTAATGGTACAGCGAGTCCGGTGTGGGTTAATGCCAACCTGACACCGAATGCGGTGCAAAATGGTCCTAATGTGTAGACTACTCCTGTAGTACAGACTCTGATGCAGGCGTCGCAGGTACAGAGAATATATCCTGATGTGCCCATTTTAGATACAACTTCAAATTTAGTGGTGCCCACGGAGCAAGTGGTTCCGAGGCCAATACTGGTCCAGAGTTAGCTGACTCCGATTTTGTTGCCCCAAGTGCAGCCACAGGTAACGCCGAGATTTACGCCAGTGACAGGGACACAGTCAGACATGACTCCGATGATGAATCAGAATATGGGGGTTACTCTCCCACAGAGTGTAGGTGACAGAGCAGCCCCGGATGCTATATCGCTGCCGATTACTGTTGGTCCAGCAGTACCATTATTTGCACAAAAGAAACCGACTGTGAGTGAACAGGGATCAATGGCCCAGAGTCTAATGAGGGGAGGACATAATGAACAAGTTCATTGTTAGTTTTCAGTCCACTTGTTGCACTTCCAGATGCTGTGACAGGATCGAATGTAAGCCAGAGCCTGAAATTATTGATACAGCAGAATTCGAATGCAGTTTCCCAGCAGGTGCCATCGATTCAAGCGAGTAACATTTCGTTACAGGGACTGACAGGTCAGCAATTGACTGAATGGTTAGACAAACTGAATACCCCACAGAATGCTCCTAAAGGAGAGGAGTATTTGAATTGTGCCAGACTAAGCATTGAAGCGGGTGAACTAATTGAGGGAACGATGGGGGTGAATAGTTAGAGTCCTACACAGTGGCAGATTTGAGATACTTGTGCCCAAAGATTATAAGAGAAGTGAGCAGGGTGCATCAGAGATTAGCAGATTTGGCAGAGAAATACGGCATAGGGATTGAGAAAATGAAGCATTTGAAAAGGAGTTACAGATTAGATTTTGAGGCAAAGGATTTTGAACATATGAGGTCGGCCGAAATGAAGGCACACCTTAAAGAATTACTGCAGAATGCTCAGACCTGGGGAGCATTAGACAAATGAGAAGGCAGATGGGTAAAGAAAAGAGACAAGAGAAAAAGGGACTCTTTGGAGTTGACTGAAAATGTGCAACAGAACAAAGATCCAGTAAAGATATTACCAATGAAAGAAATTCCAGGGGGATTTCTGTTCATGTTTCCTTGGAGCAGAAGTGACATGCCATCATTTACAAATGATTATCCAAAATTGGGAGAAAAGCCAGTAGAATGGTATCAGCAGACAGACAGGTTTGTGGTAGGACTTGAACACATTACTAGAGATAGTGGTTCCAGCTGACTTGTGGGTCGAGTGTAAGAGGAGTGAAAACTGGCCAACAAGTGAATGGGAGAGAGATAAGAATACAGGTGCGCCATCTCCTGAGGTAATGAAATATTACTATAACGTGAATGAGTTTCTGAAATCGAGGATTTCGCCGAAGAATATTGATTGGCAGGACAGCTAAGGAAGCAAAGGAGTCAATACATGCGTACAATGAGAGATTGTTGCAGGCGTTCAAGCATTACAGTGGTACAGAAACAATTGAGGTGAAAGACATGATACACTTTTTGTTCATATTTGTGGAAGGATTGAGACCCGAAATTAGCCAGATGATTAGGAATCATTTGATTTGCTGGCAATTGAAGCCGATTGATGAGGTGTTGCAGTATGGGAAATACTGCAGCGATGAGATTGAGTTGAAACAGAAAAAGTTGAAAGAGAAGGCGATGGTGATGCAGATTAAAGCAGCTCAAACAGATGTGCAAGGGAATTTTGTGCAGCAGGTGCCACAGCAGCAGGGAAATGTTATGTTTCAGCCCCAGATGAGAGGTAGAGGTCGTGGCGGTAATATGAATTGTGGTCTGGATTTGAATACTGTAGTGTTTCCGAATGATGTGCAGGGAACGAAGAAGCTATTGCCGTGTCACATTTGCGGAGCTGTGGCTCATTTGAAATGGGAGTGTCCAATGATGGTACAAGAAGGTGGTCTTCAACAAAGTAATGACGTCAATTTATTTCAGAATGTGAGAGGACCGATACTGAGGGGTCCTAATTCCAATTTTCAGAACAATGTGAATCAAGTGCAAAATTTTCAGCCCATGCTGCAGGTGCAAATGCCCCATGCACAAGTGTCATAGTCACAGCCAATGCAGCAGCAGGTTCCCATGGTACCTAGACAGCATATGCAAATACCACAAGCCCCGATGGAGCAGCAACAGATGATGGTTTTTCAAAAGGCCACAGGTCAGAGGCAAAACAGAAATAGTGACACAGTACACCAATTCCCCTTACATAGTGAGGATGGAATGAATGATGAATGGACGAGTGACAGTTCAAACGAGGAGCCATGTGTGCTTGTGACTTCTTTAGAGGTACATAAGAGATTGGCAATTTTCAGGGACTGCATAAGTTTGTAGTCTGCGATTCAAGTCCGGTATTTCTACTGGGAAGAGACTTGCTGTGTAAGACAAAATGTGTGATTACTTGCTCAAATGACGGAATTGAGAGTCTGAAAAATAGTGATGATGAGGAAGACCAAGCCCCAGAAACAGTGTGAAAATACAAATAAGGAGTACCCTTTGATTGAGTTTTTCCCGATGTTCACTGTGAAAGAGCTCCATCCTGATTTGCAGGGAACAGTACAAGAGAAAGTGTGGGATCTGACAGGAAACGAAGTAGGTTTGTTTAAAGGAGTGGAGCCAGTCAAAGTCACCATACAACTGAATGCAGTTTTTCCCAAACTTCCGCAGTACCACATGCCACAAAATCTCCTGATGAAAGTGGCTCAGATAATTGCAGATTTTGTGAAGCAGGGAGTTCTGAAGGAAGTGTTGAGCAGTCCATGTAACTCACTGATAATGGGTTTGAAGAAGCCTTGTGGGAAGGTTCGGATTGTTCAGGATTTGAGAAAAATAAATGAGATAGTGGTCAAATGTTGTCCTGTAGTGCCAAATCCAGCTTTGATACTATTTCAGATTCCATGTGATGCAGAGTGGTTCACAATGATTGATATGTCACAAACACACTTTTCTGCGCCCCTTCATGAGGATAGCCAATTTCTCTTTTGTTTCAAACTCCTGGATTGAGTCTATTGCTGGTGCAGAATTCCTCAAGGGTATTCACGGTCACCTTCCTTATTCAATCAGATTTTGAAAAATAATTTGGAGTCGTTGGAATTGCCTTTCCGATCAACTCTGGTGCAGTACATCAATGACTTACTGATTGCGTCCAAGACAAGGGATGAGTGCAAGTATGATACTATTGCCTTGTTGAACCATTTGGGAAAGAAGGGTCATAAAGTGTCTCCACTGAAATTGCAGTACTGTCAAAAAGTAGTGAAGTATATGGGTCATCAGATTAAGAAAGGGTCGAGAAAGATATCCAGAGAAAAAATTACAACACTATTGCAGATAAATCCCCCAATCACACAGAGAGATGTCAGGATGTTTTGGGCATGGTGGGCGACTGTTGCCAATGGATCCCACATTTTTCAGTTATTTCAAAACCATTGCAGAATCTGACTCATAAGGAAGTCACTGATTCCATAGTGTTAGACCACGATGAGATGAAAGCGTTCACTGAGTGGAGAGAGAGTTTGTGCAGAGTTCCAGCGTTGGGTATGCCTGACTACACAAAGCCTTTCACATTGTTTTGTCAGGAGCGTGACGCATGTTCATTGTCTGTCTTGACTCAAGTCCATGGATGCGCACATTGCCCAGTAGCATATTTTTCAGCTACTTTGGACCTAGTTGCAGCAGCCTTACCAGGTTGTTTGCGTGCAGTTGCCGCAGTTGGTCAAAGTCTTTCACAGTATGAAGGTGTGGTGATGGGATATCCCTTGAATGTAATGGTCCCTCAATTGATTGAGATTTTACTGACAAGGATGAAAACACAATACTTGACTGGTGCTAGGTTGACTAGGTACGAGATGAGCATTTTGGGGTCACCGAACGTGACATTGAAAAGGTGTACAGTGCTGAACCCGACAACCTTACTTCCGAGTGAAAATGCTGAAATTGGAAAAGAGGAAGATGTTGAACATGATTGTCTCGAAGTAACTGAGTTGTGCACAAAACCAAGACCTGACATTAGAGATACCCGATTGGAGGAAAATGACCAAATTATTTTTGTTGATGGTTCTTGTCTGAGAGACAATACAGGGACACTGAGAGCGGGATATGCTATGTGCATAATTACAGGTACCTTGGAAGCTTCCTGGCTTCGAGGAGTGAATTCTGCCCAGGTAGTGGAACTGGTCATCCTTACTAGAGCGTGCCATGTTTCTGCCCAGTTGAGAGTTACAATCTATACGGATAGCCAATATGGATTCAGAATAGTTCATGATTTTGGTCAATTGTGGTCACAGAGAGGTTTCCTGACCTCTCCTGGTTCACCAGTGAGAAATGGTGAGTGAATTAAAGAACTGTATCTGCAATTCAAATGCCTGAAAAGATTGCCATGGTGAAATGCAGTGCACATCTAAAGTCGCAGGACTATGTGCCATTAGGAAATGGATATGTGGATCAAGTCACAAGGATTTGCGCATTGAACTGTATATAGTTCAAAGACAAGTGGGAACTGTTACCGGAATAAGACGAAACTTGTGCAAGCTATGCTTCGAAGGTATTTGACACTTTGGAAGAATGAAAATCTTTACAGAATAATGTTGACAAGGAGGAAAATCGTTCATTGGTCAAAATGAAATGTGTTCAAAGACAAGATGAACTGTGGGTTTCTGAGGAGGGTCAATTGGTTTTGCCAATCAGCTTGTAGTATCAAATGGCAAGGTACTATCATGGTCAAGCACATATTGGGAGGGATGCCATGGTTCATCTGTTTAAACATGATTGGTTCAACCCAAAGTTTAGACAAGTTGAGGAAGCAGTTTGCCATTTTTGTGCCATTTGCCAACAGTTACATGAGGGGAAAGGGACAGTGGTTAATCGGAGCCACATTGGAAGAGCAGGAGGACAATTGAGCGGAATGCAAATGGATTTTATTGAGATGCCTGTGTGTGGTGGTTTGAGATATGTGTTGGAGATTGTGTGCATCTTTAGTCACTGGATTGAAGCGTACCCTACATTAAGAAATGATAGTCTCACAGTAGTGAAACTACTGCTTAGGGAACTGATACCGTGTTTTGGGTTTCCAATCTCTTTAGAATCAGATAGGGAAATTCACTTCAACAACAAAATAATTTAATTACTGTGCGCAGCACTGAACATTGAGCAGAAGTTGCATAGTAGTTACCGCCCTGAAGCATCAGGACTAGTGGAACAGATGAATGATACCTTTGTCGCGTAGCCTCTCATTATCTTAATGAGACTACTGAATTTATAGCAGCAAGATCGCCTACAATGTGGGGGACTGAGTCTGACCCACGGTGGATGACGCTTGTCACTCCAAATCCGGGTTTTGCTCCAGCTACCTAGCAGTGCCTCATCTCCCCCCAATGGCAGAGACAATTGGGCAGCCGAGCGCATGACATATCAGTACTTCTCAGGGAAGTCGTGGTCACTCAGGTCACAACCGGTTCTCTCATACACAGTGCGGTCTCATATATAAATGACAATAAAGGCAGTATAAGTTTTAAAGATGGGTTTAATAAACTGACTGCATTTTGGATAGCAAAGCGTGAGCTGCAATAACCAGAACTACACAACACAGTAATATTAAAATAGTAACGACAAGAGTGAAGCAGAAGAATAAGGCTATCATATTGCCGCTAGATTATTTTCTCTCTAAGTTATATTTCGAGCACAGCATGTTAAGCTCTAAACCTGACATCAACCCTCATAACTGAGCAAAGGCCTGTAATCTGTATCAGCATCTGCAACGGGGCATTCAGCATACAGTTGTGGTTCCCTGGCTGGAATCTCCCTCTTGACATGTACTAGGATGAATCTGAATAAAATATATCTAGGGCAAAGTGCACAGCGGCCTAGTATGTTAACTAATGTGCATGGAGCTACACATAAAATGGCTACACAACACCCTTCCCTTGTCGGTAGAAAGTGGTTCAAGCCAAAGCTAAAATGCCCTAACCTAAAATATATTTAAAACCCTACTAAATTTTGAAAAGTTAAGAGGACACACAAGCATATTACTTGACAATTTAGAAATGAGCATGTGCTTCAGAGCCAAATTCAAACTGAAATGCCAATTTAGAACAGTTCCGAATCAATCACAATTCATGGAAAGCAGGAGATCTTCCACTTTGGCAGATGACAGAACCGGTAAATCTGCGCCAAAAACGACTAAGGAGCAGGTGTGTTCCATTGCCCCAGTATCAACCAAGGCGGCATCCCGTGCAGTGACCATTAATGAGTCGATGTTAACTTCCTCCAGGAAGGGTAGCTCGTAATCAGCTTCTCTCAGCAAACGCAGCCGCACTGTGCATGTCTGGTAATGAACCCTCAACAAGAACAATAACAGATCAGCATCAATCACTGAGGGGCGTTGCTGTGAAAGACAAACTTCTAGTGCATATTCAAAAGAGCACCAATGGCACCGAAACACGGGCTGCACACAATCTAAAACCGGTCTGAATGACAAAGACCAGTCACACCCCAAATGTTCCAGGAGTGCTGCTCCAAACTGCTGCATAATGCGTTCACGACACAGCTGCGCTGATGGGAGCGCCTTCATTTGTCCTTGTTGCGGCGGGACAGCCATTGCAGAAAAACTACAGCAACAGCAAAATGCCGGCTAATAAAGCCAAAGTTATTGGAAAAACCCCAAAAAGACTTCCGAAAATTGAGTGAATAGCTGAAGGTATCAAACCGAATATGGAGGAGAAGGTGTGAACAAAACCAATACCAACAGCTTTGAAAAAGTGTGCTAATCCAGCCGTGCTGGACGCATTGAATATATGTCCCACAAGTTCACCAAAGTGTCTTGGAAAGTTCGTATTTAACAGGGTCTGTATTTCTGCCGACGACCTTGCCACTTGAAGTGCGTAGGTCTCGCGTGCAGATGTAAGGGCCACATGCTTCTGAAACAATAAAGCCTTGAGTCTACTCAACCTGTCAAAATTCACCTTGGAGGTAGCAATATGAGGCCAGATGTCAGCTACCTCCCTTAATTTAGTGGGGGGAGACAACACGTTCCTGCAGCATGTAACGACCTTAGAGACCGAAACAACGTAAACTATTCCGGCCTGCATGCCACAACAGTCTTCACTATTGAGAAGGACGTGGCTGCTGTGTGAAAGCACCTGGAACGTGCATTTAATCAAGGGGACTGAAACTCCCAAGTTGATAGCAAGCCAAGTTTGCAACAGAGGCATTACACGCCCCATGCAAGGACAGCTGCTTACAAATCATCAAATGGCGGACTGAAGTCTTGCATTCGCTACCGTTAAGAAAGACCTCTTTCATGCCATTGAGGCATTTGTACGAGAAGGGAAACTCCCACACCTCATGGATGTAACTATCTCCCAACTTTTCATATCTGCCTACCGGAATGTGTTGCAAACAAGAAGTGAATTGTAATGTTGAAATAGGCAGATTAATAACCCTATGTAATAACCACCCTGCCAAAGGAATCTCGGCCACGGTAAAAGGCAGTCTTTCTATGTTTTCAATGTTAAGCATGACATAAGACGCTTCTTTCTTAGCCATTAGTTGTTGTTGCCGCGTCAAATTAAAGGAAAAAAATATTTCCCTGGCACTGATGTGCTGCCATGGAACACGACCCGCCTTCACTGTCTGAAGTGTCCAACCCAACTGCATAATGGACCTGGTCTGACTCTGTCTATGATATAAAGATGACATACCCAATCGTATAATGTCTATAGCAGAAGAAACAATTTTATTAATTGTATATATCCGGTCGGACAAGGTGTGTATCCCATTATCCACAACATCTAATGCCTTTTTCAAATTTTCCTGATCTATTTGCCTTACCCAGGCTGCAGCCTCTTATTGAGAAAGTTTCCATATTTCATTGTATACTTCATACAAGAACCGTTTCCTACGTGGTATCTTGGGGCCTGACAAGAAATCTTATAAGTCAGTGTTGTTAGACAAGAGATTGAGGTGCGCTTTAACTGCATCAAGTGAGGACGATTTTAGCCACTGTTGGCACAATTTTCCTACACTATGGGGGTCATTCTGACCCGGGTGGGAAGGGAGCGCCAAGGCCCAGCGGGAAAGGCCCTGCAACACAGAGGCCAGCTCCGAATGGAGCCGGCGGTGTTGCAGGGGTGCGACGGGTGCAGTTGCACCTGTCGCGATTTTCACTGTCTGCTAAGCAGACAGTGAAAATCATGCTGGGGCCCTGTTAGGGGGCCCCTGCACTGCCCATGCCGGTGGCATGGGCAGTGCAGGGGCCCCCAGGGGCCCCACGACACCCGTTCCCGCCATCCTGTCCCTGGCGGTAAAAACCAACAGAAACAGGATGGCGGGAAGGGGGTCGGAATCTCCATGGCGGTGCTGCAAGCAGCGCCGCCATGGAGATTCAGCCCAGCCAGGGGTAATCCGGCGGGAAACCGCCGGATCCCCTTTTCTGACCGCAGCGTCAGAATGGGCACTGAAGCACCACCAGCCTGTTGGCGGTGCTTCCGTGTCCAATCACCCTGGCGGTCCATGACCGCCAGGGTTGGAATGAGGGCCTATATGTTGTAATTATGTCAGCATGTTCTGGTGATATATAGCGAGGGTCTGGCCTACTCGTCCGTAAACCCCCCGAGGAGGTGACAAAACGTTGATGACACCTGTTGGTATCTATGGGCCACAATAACCACCCGCCTGGACGTGTCAGTGAAGCATTAAACGTACCATTCTGGACCCACTCATTAGGCTCGTGTATGGTTGCATTTGTGTATTTTTGCCAGTTGTCAAATTTGCAGGGGCAGATATACTGGGCATGTATAATTCTCTAATTGTCGCTAAGCCTAAACAACTTGTTTGTTGCACTGTTTCATTTAAAAAGATATTTTGAACAGAGAATAGACATGCTCTAAACAATGTTTCTGTACCCTTAGTCTGCCAATTTTTTGTTCCCCAAACACTTTTCAAATAAATATATTTGGACTAATTCTCAGAACCTTCAATTGATAACTGGGAAACAAAGGATTCCGAATATATACATTTCATGTTGGTCAATAACATATGTATATCCTTAGTAGGAGTTACTTTAAAATAATATGGCTCAGCATTTTTTTGACGATGCCCAGAAAAATACGCAAACTTTTCAGTATAAGTTTTTGAACTCCCTGGTGGTGGAGTTGGACAATGTTCCCATTGCGTGTAATTAAATATCGTTTTGGGACTACTCGCTCTGTGTATGAAGTGGTGCCCATAATAATTATAGCAAAACATATCACCATATTTTTCTTTAAACTGGTAAACATCTTCGTTTTCATAGACAGTATAATATTGCAATTTTGTCATCATAGAATCAACTGTTTTCACATCCCAATAATCAGACACAATGCCTGGTATGACTACATCTTTCATAGATAATTTTAACACATACGGTATTTGAATGATTTCCGTGGGACCATATATATCAAACATCTCTTTGTACCAAACAATCCCATCAGGAATTGGCACTGCGGAAATGTTCACAAATGATAAGTCTCTTCGGACCTTATGTGATGAAAAATGTGGTTTCAAAACCTCCTCCACCTGTTCAACCGCTGATCTCTCGGGAAGAAAATGACCATGTATCAACAAGAAAAAGATAATAACAAACCCAATTCAAAGTAGAAATACTAGGACAGTCAAAGAAAGACATACATAGTTCCATGGCAAAATGAAATATGTGTCTTTAAGCCAATGTATTAGCTTACGTGCACCTGACAGGTCAGCTGTCGAAGAGGCAAATTAGTCCGATAGACCATCATTGAAGTCGGCAAAGTAACCAGAGGCAGTTTGTGCAAAAAGTGTAGCCGTGGTCAATAGTGGACAGCACCATCCGTCTGGCTAGTAGTCGTGGTGACTTGATCAAACGTTTCTAAATTGCTTGTTGTTAGTGGAACTAATGTAAGATCATCATCCACCCTCCCCAAGCCCAGAGAGGTGTCAGTGTTGGTATAAACAACTTGAAGCGGAAATTCTTCTCCAGTAGTGAGAGGTATTCGGGAACTACTGGATGTTCCTCTTGGTCGGCTGTGCAGAATCGGCCACATGTTGTAGTTTGACATTGTCAATTGAAACAAAACCATTTTCTTTGGCACCTGGCAACGGTGGTAGAGTAACAGTTCTGGTACCGTGTATCCCCAGTACAGGGACTGGTGCCCGATAAGAAGGGCCAAATTATTTTTTCACTGCGACCTTTTCACGTACAAGATCCCCTACCCTAGGAATCCAGCCAGTAGATGTTACAGGCACATCCTTAATTCCTGTGGAGGCAGCACTTTTAGAAGAGTTATCCTCATGGAACTGTTGTAACTCCTGTAAAACAGTGACACGATCATTTATGTCAAAAGGTGTTTCTGCTGCATCCACGCCAGGACCATTAAGATCCGGAACAAACATTTGAGTTCCGAACAGGCACTCATATGAAGTACGACCCCCCAGGGACCTTCTAGGCAAGTTATTTAGTGCTCTCTGAACTCCATACAGGTGGGTTAGCCAACTACGACCCGTACCTAAGACTCTGGCTGTTAAGGATTGCTTTAAATCGCGGTTTAATCGCTTCACGACACTATTTCCCTCAGGATGAAATGGAGACGAGTACTGCAGTTGGACCCCCAATGAAGTCATGGCGTCCCTGAATGCCCTTGAGGCGAAAGCAGGGCCCTGGTCCGAACGGTTCGCCGCAACTGCATATGTACTGATAAAGACTGGCAAATCTTTAATAAAAGTCTGAGCGTCAGCCGAGCGTTGTGGCCACACCCACACAAATCTGGAGCATGAATCAACAGCGACTAATATGTATTTGTATGCACTATCAGGTGTTAATGGACCGCAGTGGTCCAAGTACACACATTGTAATGGTCTATTGGAAATTAAGAGGGGTGTCTGTGGCGGGCGCTTGGCCATGGAAACTTTAATTTGTTGACAGATGTCACAACAGGAAAACAGGATTGTCACCCCATGAGATCCTCATGGGCAGAGCAATGAGGTTACCAGCAGTGCCAGCAAATGCACTTGTCAACATTACAGATGAAATGGTGTTGGATTACTGCAAGGGTCTGGCTGATGTAGTCCGCTCTTTTTCTCATCAAGTGGAGGCCACCACACTGCCACCGATCCATGACCCAGGGCACAACCTGAGAGCAGGGGACTGGGTTGTTGTCCGCAAATACATGAGAATGACGTGTTTAGAGCCTCGTTGGAAGGGACCATGCCAAGTGGTCCTGATGACTACTACAGCTGTGAAGTGTGCTGGGATCCCAAACTGGATTCAAACAAGTCACACGAAGAAAGTGGCATGTCCACTGGATCATGAAGAAGCATTGCTGAGAGTACCAACAACAGAGAGAGACGTCTCAGGGCTGGAAGTAGAGCAAAGAGGAACTGAGATCGGATCTGAGCTCGTTGAGGACGCTTTAGTCACTCCTGTGAGAGACGAGGGAGGAGACCTCCAGGAGAGTATTGAATAACCTATTTCAACTGAAGCAGCAGGAAGGCCTAGTCAGAGGAGGGTTTTCCCAGAAGCAGACGATCTTGAGAGACAAACAGAGCAATTGCCAGACCCAGAAGTGGAAGGAGTTGAGGTGGATCGAAGTCAAAGTGATCTGACTTCTTCTGAACTGGTTGCAGGTCCGTCAAGAGAAAACACCACAGAACAAGGAAAAGGTTCAAGTTCAATATGGAAGAGAATACTGACATTGGGTCCACTAAAAGAAGATAAGTGGCCGGCAAGTGGAGAAAGGGAAAGAGGTGGTTGTCAAACCAACAATCGAGGAAGAAGTAGACACCACAAGGAAAGAAGATCTAAGTGAAGGAGAACTGAATGGTGATCGAAAATTGAAGAGAAAGAGAATAGCAAATTGATGATAAGCAGGTCCTGAATGGGCATATGCAACTACAAAGGAATGGCAGCAAGAGTTTTTGTCTTTTTGTTTTGATAGAGAAGTTCCGGGTCAGTATTTTGAGGTGACCTGAAGGAAGCTAATGAACTGAACTGTTGAAACTATCTGAGAGAAAAACGTTTTGGAGAAAGAGACCTTTGAAAATAACCGTAAGAGACACTGATAACCTGATTTGACTTTTGAAACCTGATTTTGACAAAGCTGCTAACCGATTTTGACAAGGAAGAGGGTTCTGGTAAGCGAAACTGAACTGTTGAAAGAAGAGTTGTCTTTTTTGTGTTTTTGCTGCAAGTTTTTCTAAATTTCTTCTGCTATTTGATTTATTACAGATCATGGCTGACTTTAATAAACAAGGTAGAGGTGCTAGGCACTGTAAATATATAAGCATTGGTTTGGAAATTATGGCCCTCATTCTGACCTTGGCGGGCGGCGGAGCCCGCCCGCCAAAGTCCCGCCGTCAGGTTACCGTTCCGCGGTCGAAAGACCGCGGCGGTAATTCTGACTTTCCCGCTGGGCTGGCGGGCGGTCGCCTTCAGACCGCCAGCCAGCCCAGCGGGAAAGAGGCTTCCACGATGAAGCCGGCTCGGAATCGAGCCGGCGGAGTGGAAGCTGTGCGACGGGTGCAGTTGCACCCGTCGCGTATTTCACTGTCTGCGCAGCAGACAGTGAAATACATGTAGGGGCCCTCTTACGGGGGCCCCTGCAATGCCCATGCCAGTGGCATGGGCACTGCAGGGGCCCCCAGGGGCCCCGCGACCCCCCCTACCGCCATCCGGATCCCGGCGGTCCAACCGCCGGGATCTGGATGGCGGTAGGGGGGGTCGGAATCCCCGCGGCGGTGCAGCAAGCTGCGCCGCCGCGGAGGATTCAATGGGGCGGCGGTACACTGGCGGGACCCCGCCAGTGGTGCCGGTCCGACCGCGGCTTTACCGCCGCGGTCGGAATCCCCATTGGAGCACCGCCGGCCTGTCGGCGGTGCTCCCGCGGTCCTCCGCCCTGGCGGTCAAAGACCGCCAGGGTCAGAATGACCACCTATGTGTGGGATATTATTTGTGGTGTTGATTGTGGGTATGTCTGTTCTTGATATGAGAGGAGCCAACCATACTTATGCTTTTGAGATGACTACTGCACTAACGGCATTAGAGAAGTCTAAGTTAGATGAGAACTATTTGCATGATTATACTAATGCGCAGGGAGAACTTTCTTCTAACGTTTTCTATCGCTTATTGAGTGAGTATGTTGAGACAATGGATGGGAAGAATTGTTTTGTGTGTACGCAGATTCCTTCATGAGTTGAGGAAGGAGTCACATATCATAGTTTACCCCTAACGTACGGGATAAGTTGTAGTCTGTCACTAACAAGGTTTTATAACCAGGAGTACATTCAATACTTCTATTCAAAGCATGGCATGGTGTTTTCGTTTGCTTCTATAATTAGGTATTTGAATAAGGTAGCTAAGGTATTAGTTAGAGGATTCTTTGAACCTACATTAACATTTGGCACAGCTTATGCACACAGCAACAATCTGACATGCTTGCTTACACCTTTAGAGAAGAGCTTTTTAGATCACACAGACAACAGGAGAAAGACGTTAAAGGAGAAATTAGAAAAAGACTTAGAGAAAAGGACTTACAAGAATGATTATGCTTATACTGCAATTAAAATGCAAGGGAAATTGGCTTTAGATGCACAACACGTAGGGAAGCTTTGTATATATAGGCCTAAATCACGCACTGACACTTTATTTGTGGGTACGAGTGAATGCAGGCATGTGTTTTTTGTTTCAGAGTAAATGGACTTTTATGTTGAATGAACAGGACCCTGCAATTCCAGGGATATATTATATTTGTGGACTTAATGCTTATTACCCTCTTCCAAGAGGATGGTATGGGACATGTTATTTGGGGATAGGTTTCCCAAAGATTTATGAAATGGAGGATTTGAAAAAGTTTCCGAAAGTGACTGAATTACATCATAAGAGACAGAGGAGAGAGTACTCTTCTGCAATAGTGGGAGATATATTTGGAGCAGTGATTCCTTCATTGGGAGTCATTCTGAATTTGATTATGATTCAAAAGTTGTCTACTATTGTGGATAACATGCTGACAAATTTTTCAGGGGTCATACTCCTGATAGATACTGAATTAGCTGCGGTTAGAGCTATGATTTTTCAAAATCGTCTTGCTTTAGACATTCTTTTAGCAAAGGATGGCAGAGTATGTAGAATGATTTGTTCTAGGCATTGCTGTTTGTATATACCTGATAACAGTAAAGAGATAAGAGACTTACTTACTAATCTGACTAATACAAGTGCTGATTTGAAAGAATTGAAAGAACCAGGTGTTTGGGAAAAGGTTGGCAAAGGGTTTGCTTCAGTGGGAAATTGGCTCAGCAACATTTGGAATGGGATTCTATTTAAAATATTACAGGGAATATTAATTGCTGTGGTTTTTCTAATTGGGATATGGGAATTATGCACATTGTGTAAAAAGACTAAATTGAAAAGGTCTAAGAATAATCAGAGAAGGGAAGAAAAGAAAGGACAATTTTTACGGGGACAATTCAAGGGGAAGACAAAATTATGAAGAAATTGAATTGTAAAAGTTTGTGGGTGTTAGTGTGATGACATACTTATTCATCAGAGGAGGGATTACTAGCGCAGGTGTTTTAATTTGAAATTATTAATGAGTGTTTATGTATTTTGAATAATGAGTTTAAGTAAAAAATTAAATAACATAGAAAAATAATGCACGCATTTGAAAATGTGTCCTCGAAGAATGGCCACCAATGTTCACGAAATGTACTGAGTGATTAATACTTATGAAATATTGAATATGTACTAAATTAATGCAGTAATATGTCATATTAAGGCTTATGAAGTATGCTTTAGTTCTATTAATTGTAGGCCTTAACTTAGCGAGTGTCTTGGCCTGTTTTGCCAGGCCTCATGCAGATGCTGTATATCTTCGCGTTTAATATAAATGCTGACGGAGTGAATTAAACTGTGAAATGTCCATTGTCTTGTTAAATGTGCTTAATGGAAGCTTTTCATGTGAACTGACTGCAAGGAGATGATGATCCCACTAGTGTAACATTTTCGATGTAATGTGTGTGAGACTGACTTTCCCAGGACAAGAACAATGAAGATACTGACTGGAGTGGAAGATGCAACAATATTGTTACCTAACAAGCTGGATGATGAGAACATCGTAAGGCGGACCAATCAACTGCATTTGAATGGTGAAATATTAGAATTCATAGATTTGGTATAGAAATTTAGTGAACAAAGTATGAACACACGATTAATTGACCAATAGGGAATTAGGGGACAGTTTAGGTGACTTTGATATAACAACGCCACAGAGGGAAGAGACTTAAGACTCTTTAGGAGAGGGAGAATGTTGGAAATGGCCTTTTTTGCAGGGTTATCCCTAAGCGTTTTGCCTTCTTCCTCCTATTTTTTCAGGTCTGTTTTTGCTGGTTTATTGTGTCTGCACACTTTAGCACTGCTAATCAGTGCTAAAGTGCAACTGCTCCCTATATAAATTGTACTGTTGATGGATTTATCCATGATTGGCATATTTGATTTACTGGTAATTCCCTAGTAAAGTGCACTAGACGTGCCCAGGGCCTGTAAGTCAAATGCTACTAGTGGGCCTGCAGCACTGGTTGTGTCACCTACATAAGTAGCTCTGAAATCATGTCTCAGACCTTCCACTGAAGTGTCTGTGTGTGCAGTTTTGACTGTAACTTCGACTTGGCAAGTGTACCCACTTGCCAGGCCTCAACCGTCCCTTTTACTACATGTAAGGCACCCCTAAGTTAGCCCCTAGGTAGCCCTATGGGCAGGGTGCAGTATATGTTTAAGGGAGGACATTTACTAGTGTGTTTTATATGTCCTAACAGTGAAATACTGCCAAATTCGGTTTTCACTGTGCAAGGCCTATCTCTCTCATAGGTTAACATGGGGCTGGCTTTAAATATCCTTAAAGCACAGATTCCCTTTGAGAGTAGATAAAAATGTGGAGTTTAGGGACTCTGAACTCACAATTTAAAAATACATCTTTTAGTGAAGTTGGTTTTTAAATTGTCTGTTTGAAAATACCACTTTTAGAAAGTTGGCATTTTCTTGCTTAATCCATTCTGTGACTCTGTCTGTTTGTGGATTCCCTGTCTGGGTCAGTTTGACAGTTGGGCTGTTCACACCTCTCCTCTAGACAGTGACACAAAGGGGGTTGTGGTGTAGCCTGCATATCTTGATTAGCCATCTGTGCTGGAGGGGAAGGGAGGAGTGGTCACTCACTCCTGAAAGGACTGTGCCTGCCCTCACACGATGCCGTCTCCGACCCCCTGGTGAGTGTCTGGGACCTGGCCTGGACAAGGAAGGATCTTGCAAACACTTGAGACTTTGCTTTGAAGTTTGCAAACTTCAAAGGCAGAACTGGGTATAAGAAGCAGACCCAAAACCCCAAACTTTTAGAATCTTTCGGGAATCAAGAGGAACCTCTGCCCGGGAGAAGAGCTGAAGGGCTGAAGGAGGAGTACTGTCCCTTTGCTCTGTTGCTTTGCTGGACTTGCCTGCAGTTGCTGCTTCTGCCTGAAAAGAGTGCAAAGGGTGAACTTTGCTGTGTGTCCTGCTTGAGAAAAATCTCCAAGGGCTTTGAGTAGAGCTTGCCTCCTGTTGGAAGTCTCGGGGACACCAAAGACTTCATTTTCCTTGACCTGCAGCACTGGAAACTGTGTGTTTTGTGTTGTTCAAGAGGAGAAACCACTGCGGTGCCGCCAACGATGCAGCTGGCCTGCACCGTGAACTGCTGACGACACACGGAGTCGCATTGCCCCGCTTTGCACCGTGACCCGGGTCGCACTGCCACCGCCATCGGACGACTTCACTGAGCCGCTGCTCGCACCACGACCTGTGGGCCCCACACTCCGGCATCGCCTGCTCACACCACAGTCTGGGCATCCCTGACGACAACGCTCCTGCTGACACCGGCGCCGCTGCCTGCACCGTGGCCTGTGGACACCGCTTGTGAGGTAGACAAAGCACCATCCCATCCTGCACTGCAGCCCCAGTCCACCAACGCCAGCACCATTGATTACTGTGTCGTCCCCAGGCATCCTGCCTGCACCGTGGCCTGTGGACACCACTCATGAGGGTCACGAAGCAACGTCCCGTCCCGCACTGCTGGCTTGGGCCTACCAACGACAGCGCTTCAGCAACGACGGCGCCGCTGCCTCCCTCGTGACATGTGGACACCACACGTCGCACCACCCCGCTTCACACCGCAGCCCTGGTCTCACCGACGCCGCTGGATGCTGTCACCGAGCCGCTGCCTGCACCGTGACCTGTGGGCACCGCACGTCACATCGTCCCACTTCGCACCGCAGCCCCGAGGCCATCCACGCCGGCGCACCTGACTTCATCAGCCTGGAGTTCGATCTGCAACGCGTGTGACCTCAAGGGCCGACGACTCCTGCACTGATACCGGACCCGACACCGCGACGTCAGTGACGCCGCCCTCCGGAGCTCACCACGAGGATCACGACGCCCTTCAAATCCAAGGTACTGTTTGCGGGTCTTCCTGACACCGTAGCTGGCCCGCAACTCCGGCCTGAACTGTTGGTTTTGTTGATCACGACGCCGTGATAGCCCCAGGTGGAGCTATCGACTTCAAGGAACTGTAGTTTTGAGTAAATCTTGCATAATTCATATTTTTCTTACTGTATGTTGGATTCCTATCGTATTTGGTCTTGTTTAATATAGATAAATATTGGCTATTTTTCTAAAACTGGTGTGGTGTCCTTTTGTAGTGTTTTCACTTATTACTGTGTGTTCTGTGCAAATGCTTTACACATTGCTTCTGAGATAAGCCTGACTGCTCGTGCCAAGCTACCAAGGGGGTTAGCAGGGGTTATCTGAGCGGGTATCTCCCTTATCCTGACTAGAGTGAAGGTCCCTACTTAGATAGGGTGCAAACCGACTGCCAACTAGAGACCCCATTTCTAACAGAGAGATTTTAGCAGGACTTATTGATATTTTAGGAGAGAAACCTTCATACCAACATTGGGCTCATACTCTCTGACTGAGAGCCTGATGCTTTGCTGACTGACAGATGACCCGAGGACAAAGACTGATTCTGCTTTGCTGACCCATACCGAGGATAGGTATAAGATGATAAATTGAGACTGTTATGCATATTCTTGCTTTTTCTTTCTAGGTACCAACTGCGCTGTTTTGATAGAACCATAGTTAGATGTTTTCTAAATTTGTGTTACTAAAACGGTTTGTATAAAGCCCAACATGCTGATGCTAATCTGGTGTTAGTTAAAGGTCCTCAGAAAATTGGATAGATTACAAGAATGGTTAACCTTGAAAGAGATTTTGATTCCCTTGCAAGATGGATTCTGAGAACGCACTAGTACAATTGATCAGGTGTTTTGTCTCTGGCCTTTATTCTGGAAAACTGTCCTTCTAGGGGGCGGTCATCTTTACGTGGTATTCGTAGATTTATGGACTGCATTCAATCTTGTACCTAGGTCTACTTTCTGGCAGATAATGACCAAATCAGGGGTCTCCCAGTATCTCCTGGGTATCATCAACAGGCTGCGTGAAAATAACTGGGTGAATTGACCAATCCGTTCCCAGTCAATAGAGGGGTAAGACAGGGTTGCATCCTCGCCCTACTCTACTCACATTGCACATCAATGGTCTATTAGCCCACCTGGAACAAAGTGAGAATGATGCACTATGTTTACCTAATATCAGGTCCCTGCTTAATGTTTGCAGATGACACAATACTGCTTTCAAAAACACAAGTGAGGCTGCAAAGAACACTAGATCAATTTGAAAGATTTCGAAAGCACAGGGGCCTTGGGATTAACAAAGGAAAAATTGGGGTACATGGTTCTTAATCCATGTCATTCCACGCTACGGATAGGATAAGGAGTGTGTGCATACTTATGATTATTTGGGGATTACCTTAACAGGGCAGCTTGAAAGAAACCCCCACATAGAACAGTGTCGACTCAATCTAGAACAAAAACAGGGGGAATAGTAAAAATGCACCCAGGCACTCAATTCCTCCCCATCTCCTCGGCACTTCAAATTTATAATCACCAGGACCTAGAAGCATCCCTCTAAGGTGCAGAGTTGAGGGGCCATAGGGATGTGACTGTCTTGGTGGCAGTAGTGAAAAATGATAAATGCAACAACTGACGGGTCTCCCTGTTAGCACCACACTGCTCCCCACCCCCCAAGGTTAGATATGTGGCCTAGATCAATCTCTTGCAGAACAGGAGTGAGAGCCATCCTGTATTGGGTGAGGATCTGGGCTACGTCAGAGTTATGCTCATATAGATAGGGCCTAGAAAAAGTGCTACACATCTCAGGTTCACGTAACATATCCTGGATTAGATACATAAAAATGACCCTCATAGTGATTGAGAACGAGAGTCTATGGGCTATTCATGGGGAGGCATGTACAATCTCTAAACTGTCCTTTAAGAATGACTACTGGCAATATAAAACGGGAACTATACAGTGGCAGTCAAACGTGGCTTCACTAACTTCCGCTTTTCTTATGATGATGGATAAATTTGCAGAAGAGCAGTTCCTAGATGAACTTGAACCTGCAGTTGCCAGGAAGCACTACCTGCAATTATGGTATGGGATTTTACCCTCCATCCCTTCACTGCTAAATGGGTGTGCGATCGCAGGCAATAGATTGGTAGTGCCCCATCTGTAGAGAAATTAAAAGAATTATTGAGCATGCCTTATTCTTCTGCCCAGCCGGTCAGAGTAGCACGAAGAAATGGATTTTACCAATTTGCCGCAATCTGGGTGTTAGTGAACACAAAGAGCATTAAGAGTTTTGAAAACAGACACAAGACAATGCATAGTTTTTCCAGTCTCCGGTTTCTGATGTGGATGTGGACGGCCAGACAGAAGCGGACTATCCAGGTAGTACAATAAGGTATTGATGCCCATGTAATGAACCTTGTGCCCTATTATCGCCAATGCCCACAGGCCCTTACTGAGTTAGGACATGGCAAAGACCTCTATATGCTTATTATGAATTATGCACATTTTACAGCTGTTTTAATGAAACGGAATTACCTATGGTTGTATTTTATGAATCTTTATATAATCACTATATTCACTTGTATTTTATCTCTAATTTTATGTTCAGTTGATATTTTTATATGTACTTTTATGGCATCTGCCAAATAAAGATTCTAATAGCTAAAAGAAAAACAAGAACAAAATACTTCTTACATGGAATAACAACAAGTACACTCTGCCAACCACACACTCCCCAACGATGTGGCTTGCTACCTATCTGAACGTGCACTTAAGTGCCCCACTTAGAGGCACGAGGCACTGTCTAAATATTACAATGCACTACAAGGCACCCCTTGTTACCCGGCGTCTATCAGGTGGTTTCTACCTGGCTATGTGACCATCACCAAGCTTCTGCCACAAATAACATCTAAGATAAAGAGCTCAAGATGATAGAGATTTTTCAGGAATAATTTCATTTGTCAACGCTTTTGGGTCGAAGCAGGGGAATCCTCATGGATTATAGTGGCTCCACTCTTAGGTAAGAAAACTTTCCAAATCAGCTATAACTTATCACCAGACAGCATTGTGTGTGTGTGTGCTCAGCATACAGTGCAACATTTACAGCTGCCACATACATACTTATACCCACTACTACTGCATCAGCGTTTTGTGTGTGAGTGCAGACGTGAGTGTGCACTAGAGAGTGTCTTTGGAGTCAGCTCCCCACCGCCCCCGCCACACACACACAATTCCACCCATTCTCCCCGGGTACAAGGATCAAAATCAGTATTTACTCAAAGGAAGGGGTTGATTTTCCTGGCAACAAGTGGGTATGTTCAAAATCAGACGTGAGCAGAGGACATTGAAAAGGGAGGTGCTAATGGTCAAGAGGGTCCTAACAGTACCTTAGCATCACCAGTGGCTGTGCATGCTACTACTACCACCTAGAGGTGGGGTTGGAGAGTACCCTAGGAGAGAGAGAGAACGCAAACAAAAGTGCAAAAAGGGCACTGACAAGTTTGTGAAACAGAGGGGAAAGAAAGGTGATAGGGAGGAGGAAGAGAGTGTAAAATGGAGAGAGAAATGATGATGAGGAAAGAGGAGAGAGCTATGTGCTTAGAGGGAGAGACAGAAGATTGGAACGCTAATAGTGAACAGTGAGAAAAGTTGAAAGAAAATGAATATCAGTCTGATGAGAGTGAAAGAAAGGATTGTGAAGGAGAGAAAAGAGTATCACAGAGGAAGATGAGTCAGGCTACAGGGGGAAAAGGAAATACAGAAAGATGCTGACGGTGACAAGAAGGATAAAAACAGAAGGTAAAGGGTAAAAGGTGAGATAGAGGGGCCAGAGAGAAAACACGTGGAAGTGAGAAAGGGAGAGATGATTGGCAAGGTTAGGAGGCAGGAGGGGGAGACAGAGAAAAGGAACGATGTGAGAAGAAGAGAATAAAAAGGGAGTGAATGAAGATATTATGTGAGGCCTCAGTTTGTAACTTGCATCAAAGATCTCAGTCTCAATACTATACCTTGCTAAAGGAGCTGAGAGGACAATCCACATGTTGCTAGCATCTGTGCTGAACCCTTCTTGAGTGCCCTGCACAGAGGTGGAACTGGACAGAACCTGCTGGGAACAACCTTCTCTGGCTTTCTTAATTTTGGCAAAACAGTTCCCATACTTCTGTTAAACAACAGCCTTTAAATAGTTAATGCTGATTTTGAGTTGCCTCCGGGTGAAAGGGAAAGTTAAGGTCTCCTATACTGTGAAGAGAGAGGAGTGCCATACAGCTATAGCAGAAACAAGCACTCTGTCTGTTTCCTGAAAGAAATGTATAAATGTGCAAGTAGTTAATCAGCAAATCTAAAAGCATCTGGGGAACCTCTTGTATACTGCATGCATTACATTTTAGGTCAAGCCTACCAGACAGCACAGGGGTCTACAGCCCTTCCGTTTCTCACAATTTGTTAGCTTTACTATCACTTGCATCGGCTTGTCTTTTATTCAATGGCTTTCCTTGGCGAGGCATGCCCCTCTTGTTTTAGTCCCACCCCTGGAACGTAGCCTGTTTACCATATCTATCATTGGCTGGCTTCTTTATTTCAAGAGCTACTCGAAAGCAGAACGTTTTTCCCTTTTAGTTATGCACTCCGTGAGAGTGAACGTGTTTTCCAGTTCACACCACCTCTCCTCTCCTCTCCTCTCCCTAAGTGTCCATCCAGGTTCCGTGCTTCTGTCCCGTGTACTTCTCCCCGACCACCCTTGTGCTACATGTTGTACCCACCCTGCCTGCTTCTTCTCTGCTCCCTATGGTTCTATCACTTTTAGGTGTTGTGGGTCGTTTTCCCCCCCGATGCTCACGCTCCTTGCTCTTCTGTCCCATATCTTCCTGTGCTCTGAGTTCTTTGCTCCATGCGTACTTGTCCCTCCGCTTCCTGTATTGCTCTCTCTTTCACCCAACGCTTCCCCTCTGCTCACCCTCACTCTCTCCCCCATTCACACCTCTGTCACATCAATCCTGCAATTCTTTATTTTAAAAAGAAAATTGCACTTTCACAGTACAAGAAACCATCATTTTATATTTACTTATCCAAGTGGCATCCTCCATCCTGGATCAGTAAATAAAAATGAAAGTAAATCGCTCCCCGCTCCCACATTTTTCCGCTGGTGCACGCACTGATTCTGACGCATGCACGCACATCACCACGGACGCCTGCAGCAGTTGTGCCATCGTGCATTTTTTAACTTATTTATTTTGACAACGCTGTACAGTGTCAGGATAAAAGCCCGACGCTATGCAGCATCGCCAAAATGTAATGGCAATACCAATAGGTATGAAAGGCAAGACCTATTGGCTTTGCCAAAGCATGTTTTAAACTAGAGCTGGCTGTCTTATGTTGTGTCTAATTCTGATTTTTTTTAAATGACCGATTTACATATTCACAGTGCTTTCTGTCACGTGCTGTGACTTCATAGCACCATATTAAAGTCATTATTCCACATCGCACCAAACAGGATTAAAATAAGCGACTTTCCGGTTAGACACACGTCTGAAGTGATTGCGTTAACCAACTAAGCTTTGTTACCAGAAAAGTGCATTTCAGATACATGAACTTATGTTTACGATTCGTTTAAGGTGGGTGCATTGTATTTAGATACAATTTACATTTCTTTGTCTTTTTAGCTTCGGCTCTGACCCTCGCCCCCACTGCACTCAAGGTCAGAGGTCCTGCAGTTGAAAAGCTGTGCCTCCTAAAGCAGAAAACTGAGGGTTCTTGTAGGGAACAGCTGTAGATAGGGCTGACACGGTTCATTACCTCCATTCAGCTGGGAGCGCTGCATGGCTGTTGAAATGTCTGACAGGTCCCAGACCTGCAAGCGGGGTTGGGAGTACACTGCCTCACATCCCAGCACAGTTCACCCCTTTGCATCCTCGTAAATGCAGTTCACAGTTAGTGCTTACTTGAAAGATATCTAGTTTTTCACCAAAGTTGGTGCAGACATTGCTGTATATCTCTAGACTCGTGTTTCTGGGTTTAGCCTTTCATCAGTATAGCGTAGAGAACAAAGAAAATTCACCTGGGATTGCTGGAAATGCTGCCAAAATCCTCTCAGGTCAAGTATCACTCACAGGCACACAGGTGCATCTCCAAAGCTCGGCAGCTCACTGGCTCAAGGGAGCCTTTGAAACAGGAAGTGGGGTTGGGAGTACACTGCCTCACATCCCAGCACAGCTCGCCCCTTTGCATCCTGGTAAATTCAGTTCACAGTTAGTGCTTACTTGAAAGAGATGTGTAGCTGTTCACCAAAGTTGGTGCAGACATTGCTGTATATCTCTAGACACGTGTTAACTGTGTCTAGAGCTCGCACCCCCCCTTCAGGTCCCAGACCTGCCACTGCTCACTGCAGTTCCCACAATTATGGGCAGGAAGAGTCCTTGAAAGGGATGAGGGCAAGGAACTTAAGACCGAAAAAAAGGACGGTCCAATAAATTTACAGACGTGTGGTCTCCCTAATTTCAGCACATATTGCAAGCCAGAAAAAAGGTGCTTGCCAGAGGTTTGGAGAGGTGTGAGTACTGATATACATAGCAGTCAGTGTTGCAGGACAGGGTGGTGAATGCACTGTAAGAGTGCTGTACCTGTCTCAATGCTGTGTACATCAGGGTACAGGAGCATGCTAAAAATATCCTTGACTGTCTCAATACAGTTTAACAGATGCATAGTGCAGGCCAGGGCAGAGGTGATTTAAAAAAACTCCAGTTGTTTCAGTACTTGATGCCCAGGGTATGAGGATATTGTTACAGGTGTTATTTTAGAGCTCAGCAGATGTCAAAGTACTGGTGTGTAGGGATGGGAAGGATGGGAAGAGAGCATCAGATAGGAAATGGAGGGATCTCTAGGAGTTTCACAATGTGCACGTCATCCCACGGCATATGTCACAGTCCAGGCATGGATTCTTTTTTGCATTCTGGTACTTGAAGTTTTGCTTTTCTCAGGACTATAAGAACTTATTTGGGACAACTATTGGTCAGAAGAAAGACCTTAAGTTGGTCTTCCAACTCATTTAGAGAGGACATGGATAGTAGGTCTACTTAAATGAATTGCCTAAAGACAATGGTTTGATGAGTCTGTGCCCATGCTCTGCAAAGGCAATGGCCATGAGTTAAGGTATCTAAATATAATGTTCAAATTGACCATCTCACCAGGCAACTATGACGAGTATCTTGTGAGCTACTGGTAGCTCTCCAGAGAGCTGTATGTAGCTCTACTGCGTGCAGCCAGCATTTGCTTTGAATGAATATATGCATACCAAAACTGAGAGTGAATATTCCAGACAGAAAATCTGTGCATTGTCACAACTCATAACTTATGTTTTAAGGAAAATTGCTGAATTTCCAAAATATATCTCAAACTAATATTTGAAAGATAAATTATGTGAATCTGTGGAGAATTATTACAAATATTATTACCTTGGTGACAGGGGCATTGCTGCTATGACTGTTTTACTCATGAAGAGGCATTCCTAATTGACAAAGTCTTCTATACATTGTTATTGGCAACCATGGCTGATGCACATAGGAAATCGCTGCTATTAATCTTGAATATGGTGGCCACTACTGTTATGTTTTCTGATGTGGTCATTATAACAACACTAATACAAATAGTAGCTCTTATGGTTTTCATTGAACACCAGTAGCTTTTTCACAGAAAAGGTTGGAGGGCCAAAGCACGGAGGCCTGCAGGGTACTAAGCCCCTGTTGCCTTTGCAACACAGATATGGAAACCTCAGAGCACTCCCTATTATTCTTCGATAGTATTAATATACTAAGGCAAATTATATTATTCAGCTCGTATCAGATTCCTTGTCTCAAAAGAAACAATTTAGCATCTCAAGCTTGTTCAAAAGGGTTTCAATTCATTTAGATCTAATTTCTCCGTGCAAACTGAGCTGGTGAGGTCTGGGACAACACTCTGGGTGTGAAAGACACTGAAAATGCGTGTCAACATAACTATGCCATAACGCAAAAAGGAATCACACCTTAGTTGGAAATTGCAGCATAAGATCAGCCTTATATATGTGTATTAATCAGACAAACCACATATGGACGGTGGTATGCATAGGGCAGACCTCCGGAATTCTGCCGCTGCAGTCTTCAATATGTATCAAAAACTCTAGAACTCCTTACAATATTGTACTCCATACTGTGACTTTTGGCCACCCGTTGGTTTGATGCACATTGTATCTTTGCTCCCAGCTGCTACTGATTTCACACTGTGACTTTGCTCCATACTGTGCCTTCGTCCACCCTCTGATTTGCTCCGTACTGTAACTTTGCTCCGCAGTGACTTATTTCACACTGATCTTTCTCCACTGTGATTTGCTCCACACCGACTTTGCTCCACAGTGACTGTGCTCCACACTGTGATCCTGCATCATACTCTAATGTTGTTGCACCTTGTGATTTACTCCACACTTTGCCAGACGCTCTGTGCTTGCTCCACACTGTAGCATTGCCTCACACTGTGATTTGCTCCACATTTAAACTTTGCTCCACACTGTGATTGGCTTTACATGGTGATTTGCAGCTAACACTTTCACTGCACCTCTTCTACACCACATTGGCCCTTGAACTACATACACATTGACTGGGCCCACTATAAAACATCCTGAGACAAACAACCTGAGTGCACATTATGCTGTTACCCCTCACTCTTTCCATTCTTCTTCTTGATTCACTCTCCAAAACCTTGAGTCTCCACAGTTGTGTACACTTTTCAGTATCATACACATTACACAACCTCCTCATGGAACCCTACCCAGTTGACTGCTTACTTAGATTACATAGTAAATATTAAGTAAACTCCTAGCAAACAGAGTGAGCCCTACCTGAGAAACTGCTGTGTCACTTATTAGGTCTTGCCTACACAGTGCATGCGCTGTGCTGCGAGACGTATTGTTTATAGTTCAATAGGCTTGCAACCCAAGCATAGCATACCACTCATTCTCTCATTTACAGTCTTTCAGTTGCTTAGCTCCCACTGTCTTCCCTTCCTGTTTTATGTTAGCTCCTAAGTGGCGCATGGATCAAGTAAATGTGTTCTTCTTTGTCTTTGTTCTTCCACTTCTTTTAGCAACACACTATGGGGCCCTGTGCGCCGCCGGTGCATTACATTTTGTGACAAACCGGTGGTGTATAGTGCAGGCCCATATTTACAATGCAATGCAAAGCCGCTTTGTGTGGATTTTAATGGTCTTGTAGATATGGTGTAAGGCAACACAGAGCAAGTCACTGTGTTGCCTTACACTGCGTCAGGGAGTTGTATCATGGGTGTTGCTGTGGGTGTTCCCAAGCAACACCCACGGGTTTTGACGCATTCTCAGATTTACAAGAAACTGTAAACCTGGTGATGCGTCAAAACTGTACGCCTCCCCAGGGCAGGTGCAACAAGGAGAAATATCCTTATTTCTCCTGATTGTTTCCTCTTTCTATGTGTGCTGCATTCTGCATTCTGCAGCACATAGAAAAAGGAAAATGCCTCCCAGGATTGTTTCTGTGCAGAAAAGTACCCCTTCCTGGACAAAAACAATCTTGCTGACAACACAGACACCCTTGCACCATGGTGCAAAGGTGCCTGCGTTGGCACTAGGCAGTAATTTGTGTGCCAGCGCACGGGGGAAAGGACAGCAATGCACTGTATCTTGTAGATACAGTACATTTAAGCTCTTTAAATGTGGTACAGGGCAGCACAGCATGGTCACTTGTTGTGCTGCACTACGCCACGGGGCTTGTAAATATGCCCCTATGTTTTTTGTAAGCATTTCGGTATTAATCCTGGATGTGCAATGTGCTTTCCTACTTTTAACACAAGCATATGGCTTCTTATTTATGTTGCTTTCACCCTTTCTGCCATTTCTATTGATGCCTTAGTTAGTCAAACCCACAACTGTACTACTCTACGCCACTCCACTACACCCCACTCTATATCACTCTATACTCATCTATGCCACTTCATTCTACTCTATGCCACTCTATACCTCTCCATGCCTCTCCATTCTATGCCACTCCACTACACACAATGTCACTCTTAGCCACTCTACTCTACACCACTCTAGTCTCCTCCACGTCACTCTGCACCATCAACTCCACTGTACTCTACATCACTCCACTCTCCTATACGCCACTCTACTCTATGCCATTCTACTCTATGCCACTCTGCAGCACTCCATTCTATACCAATCTACTCTACACCACTCCAGTCTACTCCTTTCTGTGCCACACCACTCTACTTTATGCCAGTCCACGCCACTCCACACAATGCCACTCTATGCCATGCCACTCTCTGCCACTGTACACCACTCTATCAAGCTCCAATCTTCTCTATGTGCCACTCCACTCTACCCTAAGCCACTCTACTTTATGCCACTAAACTGTATGCCACTCAACTTCACTCTCCTCTGCGCCACTCTCCTCTATGTCACTCTACTCTATGACAATCTGTTCTATGTCTTGCCACTAACTTTTTGTCACGCTGGACAGCAGCCATGTTGCTGTGCAATGTGGCTAAAAGACATTTGCATAGCCAATAACTCTCACATAAGTAAAGCCTATTGTGTTGCCAATACTTGTTCTCTTCGGAATGTTTGTTCTGACTGCAATAAATACGATTTCCCACATCAGTGAATACTTTGGAATCTCTCCCGCTACTTCTTAACCTAAGCTGAAATCTGGATTGATCCCAAAGACTCTGTCAATCCTGAAGATCTACATCCTGGTCCCATTTTCCCATACACCTCACAGAAGAGCTGGCCTTCTCTGACATAAATCACTTATGGCTGCCTCTGTCCAGGCACCCTTCACTCCATTACCTGCCTTTGAATATCATTAAGCAATAATAATCACTCCCTTAAAGGCTATGGTACTGACCCTCTATCTCCAAGTGCTTCATCTTTCCTCTTTGAAGACCTTGACTATGTCCTCAAATAGATAATTCCCTATACTCCTCTCATCATTGTGGGAGTCTGAAAGCTGGACCCTAGCAAACAACTAGAGTACACTCTCTTTAGGGAGCTACTCTCCAACAACAGACTACCTAATACTTCAAAACACCCCTAGAGAATCAAAACATTGATGGTGATAATTTCAGGTGTAGAGGTAGTATTGACAATAACCTGGAGTGAGGTTGCCACCTTACCCACCATCAAATCCTCGCCTTCTGGTGATGTAATTATTAACATATCAGTCCCCTTCTACCAACACCTTCACTCATACTTTCTCCTTCCCCTCAAAATAACACTCTTCGGCTCCCTCATAGCATTCTTAGGCCAAATCCCCGACCACTTCACACCCTTACAACTGCATACGTCATTTGCAAACTTGAAGCAGACCCAACAACATGCTTTCAACTCTGTCTTATGCACACATTGGCCACAACCAAGGGCTATATTATGCATTTATTCCTCCAAAATTCTGATACACTCATTTATTTATAAATTGTGCAAAAATAAGACCAAATAAATGTTTATGCATACAAATAGGTCATGAAAAGCACTACAGACATCCTCCAATAATGCAAAATCAATCTACTTTCAAAACTTCATAAACTCCGTTCACCTACACAAACAACGACTGATGCACACAATTAATGTTCTTCTTGCTCAGACAACTATATCTCTATACTCTCGCTCCTTAAAAAAGTTTGTACCCTTCTGTTCTTCAAAAAGCACCAAACTGTACTAACACTCAATGCAATAACTGGCCTATTACCTCCTCTTGCATTCCTTTGACTCACCAACTGCACTCTTCAATGCTTCTAGATTTTACCTCTACCTCACCTATAGAGCTAATGGCAATACTCAAATCTACTAAACTATTTTGTGCCTCATCTGACTCTTTTAGTCCTCAAACCATTAAATATCTTGGTTTACCCACCAAGGTATTTCTTGACCTGAACTCCTAATTTACTCATTCGCTCTTATCAGGTACCAGTACCACATACTTTAAATCTGTGCTGCTTCTATAATTAGAGAAGAAACACAACAAAATCCTCCAACCACCAGACCGTTTATATTTATTTATACAACTTGCTCAACTACTTCTAGTCAGGTGTCTGCTCTATGCACCCCTCTTAAAGAGCCCTCATATGTGTACCTACCTACATCACCAACGCTCACGCAATCATATCTCACACACCTTCACATATCCTCATAAACCTTGATGTAGATTCAACTTCCAACACTGTTGACCAACCTACTTTATTCGACAGCCCTCGCTATATCTGCTTTATAGGACTTTACACTACTTTCTTTTGGGTTTCTTACCACTTCAAGCACATAATATCCAAATATTCTCTTTCTCCACTTTCTACCCTCATCTACCATTACTAAAATCTCACTGTTGAACTGACATTGATAATTGGATTTGATACATTCCTTCGTGCTGCACTTTTGTAAGGTAAGGGTCCTATACTTCCTCCTTCTCTACGACAAATTCTGCCACAAGCTGCATCAAAGTCACACTGACTTTTGTCACATCTGTAAGATACCTTTTCAACCCCTCAGTGTTGTTAGAATCTTTCAACACACCACTGCCACTGCAGGAGAATATGAAATCCTAAATAAAACCAGGATCTGTTCGTATAGCCCTTTCTGCACAGCTAAAGAGCAGATAATTAATTCATTGATTATCAGCAACTGGATTATTTCTGATTGTTTCAGCAAGCTTTCCTCTTCATGCCATTGCACCACTAGAAAAAGTCATAAACTTTGCCTTTCGAGCAAAATAAAGTATCCTCAGAAATACCTCGACTTCACACTATAACCATCAAGGCACTTACTTGTCTTTGAGTTAAAAATATTGATTCTAATAAACTTCAAATGCTAGTGTTTAAAGCCATTGCTGGTACATCCCAAGGTCACCTATTAGATACTGAGGTGGGCATATTTGGTGAAGTACAAACTCAAATGGTGCACTGATCACAAAAGGCCCACTCATGGTTTGCAATGCACAAGCATGTCAAGGAGCAGCGGCATGTGACTAGGCATCATCTTTGCCACTACTGTCCAAAACGTCTGACCGAGAGACAACCCCCACAACGGCCAGCATTGCATGATGCGTGGTTAAGACAGAGAAAAAGGCAGAGTGGATCGGGAGAGGATGTGATCAGGTAAGTGGGGTTGGGGCAGGGCTTGGGGGTAGTTTTTAGGGGTGGGGTGGATTAAGTGCTTGGGGCGGGAGGGGGGGTCGTGGTAGTTCTGTTTTTAGGGGCGGGGTGGGGGATTGGGGTAGTTTTTTTTTTTAAAGGGGGTGGGGGAATCAGGGCAGTTCGGTTTTTAGGGCGGGGTGGAGGGTTGGGTAGTTTTGTTTTTAGGGGAGTGGATGGGGGGGTCGGGTAGTTTTGTCTGTAGGGGTGGGGGATCAGGTAGTTTGTTTTTTAGGGGCGGGGTGGGGGGATCGGGTAGTTTGGTTTTTAGGGGCGGGGAATCAGGGTAGTTTGGTTTTTTGGGGCAGGGGATCAGGGTAGTTTTGTTTTTAGGGGTGGGGGATCGGAGTAGTTTGGTTTTTAGGGGCAGAGGTGGGGAGATTGGGGTAGTTTGTTTGTTAGGGGTGGGGGATCGGGATAGTTTGTTTTTTAGGGGCAGGGTATCAGGGTAGTTCTGTTTTTAGGGGCAGGAGTGGGGGTCAGGGTAGTTTGGTTTTTAGGGGAGGGCCGGGGGTCGGGGTAGTTTTGTTTTTTTGTGTGAGGGGGGTCAGGGGAGTTTTGCTTTTAGGGGCAGGGGTGGGGGTTTGGGGCAGTTTTATTTTTTGGCAGAGGTGGGGAGATTGGGGTAGTTTGGTTTTTAGGGGTGGGGTGGGTGGATTGGCATAGCTTGGTTTTTAAGGGGTGGGGTGGGTGGATCTTGGTAGTTATGTTTTTAGGGGTGAGTGTGCGGGGTCGGGTAGTTTTGTTTTTGGGGGTCCGCCTAGTTTTGTTTTTAGGGGTGAGGGTAAGAGGGTCGGGTAGTTTGGTTTTTATGGGCAGGGTGGGAGGATCAGGGTACTTCTGTTTTTAGGGGCGAGAGTGCTGGGTTGGTGTAGTTTTGGTTTTGGGGGTGGGGGATTGGGGTAGGTTTGTTTTTAGGGGCAGGGCTGGGGGTCGGGGTAGTTCTGTTTTTAGGGGCGGGGTGGGGGATTGGGGTAGTTTGTTTTTTAAAGGGGGTGGGGGAATCAGGGCAGTTCGGTATTTAGGGCGGGGGTGGAGGGTTGGGTAGTTTTGTTTTTAGGGGAGTGCATGGGGGGTCGGGTAGTTTTGTCTGTAGGGGTGGGGGATCAAGTAGTTTGTTTTTTAGGGGCGGGGTGGGGGGATCGGGTAGTTTGGTTTTTAGGGGTGGGGAATCAGGGTAGTTTGGTTTTTTGGGGCAGGGGATCAGGGTAGTTTTGTTTTTAGGGGTGGGGGATCGGAGTAGTTTGGTTTTTAGGGGCAGAGGTGGGGAGATTGGGGTAGTTTGTTTGTTAGGGGTGGGGGATCGGGATAGTTTGTTTTTTAGGGGCAGGGTATCAGGGTAGTTCTGTTTTTAGGGGCAGGAGTGGGGGTCAGGGTAGTTTGGTTTTTAGGGAAGGGTGGGGGGTCGGGTAGTTTTGTTTTTGGGGGTTGGGGGTAAGGGTAGCTTTGTTTTTGGGGGAGGTCCGGGGGTCGGGGTAGTTTTGTTTTTGGGTGTGAGGGGGGTCAGGGGAGTTTTGCTTTTAGGGGCAGGGGTGGGGGTTTGGGGCATTTTGTTTTTTGGGCAGAGGTGGGGGGATTGGGGTAGTTTGGTTTTTAGGGGTGGGGTGGGTGGATTGGCGTAACTTGGTTTTTAAGGGGCGGGGTGGGTGGATCTTGGTAGTTATGTTTTTAGGGGTGAGTGTGCGGGGTCGGGTAGTTTTGTTTTTGGGGGTCTGCCTAGTTTTGTTTTTAGGGGTGAGGGTAAGAGGGTCGGGTAGTTTGGTTTTTATGGGGAGGGTGGGAGGATCAGGGTACTTCTGTTTTTAGGGGTGAGAGTGCTGGGTTGGTGTAGTTTTGGTTTTGGGGGTGGGGGATTGGGGTAGGTTTGTTTTTAGGGGCAGGGCTGGGGGTTGGTGTAGTTTTGTTTTTTGGGGCGGGGTGAGGGGGTCGGTGTAGTTTGTTTTTTTAGGGGCATGGTGGGAGGATTGGAGTAGTCCTGTTTTTACTGGTGAGGGGTCGGGGTAGTTTTTTTTGGGGGGTGGGAGATCGGGATAGTTTTGTATTTAGGGATAGGGTTGGGGATCAGGGTTGTTTTGTTTTTAGGGGCAGGGGTCGGGTGGTTCTGTTTTTAGTGGTGAGGGTTGGGATACTTTTGTTTTTGGGGTGGGGGTTGGGGTAGTTTTGTTTTTAGGGGCAGGGTGGGGGGATCGGGGTAGTTCTGTTTGTAGAGATGGGGGTTGGGGTAGTTTTGTTTGGGGGTGGGGGTAGTTTTGTTTTTGGGGGTGGGGTTTCAGGTTAGTTTTGTTTTTTGGGGCGGAGTGGGGGAGTCGGTTGTTTTTAGGGTGGGTGGGGGAGGTCTGGAAGGTTTTAGGGCTCAGGGTGGGTGGGAGGTATCCGGGGTAGTTTTGTTTTTAGGGTTGAGGGGGTCGGGTAGTTTTAGGTTTGGGGTACTTCTGGGCCTTAGGGCAGGTGGGGGTGGCATGCTAGAACCACGCATGCTGTTCCCACACATGCCTTTACTAGGCATGCTTTACAAAGAAAAATCATTGTAAAGGCATGATTGGTAAAGGCGTTCATGGTAACAACGCGGTTGTTGTTCCGACCGGTTTGTTCAGGCATGCGTGGTTCCAGCATTCGTTGTTCCATCATACATTTGCTCCAGCAAAATCAAAGTTCAGGCACAAACATCAGCTCAGTTGGGGGGGGGGGGCTCTCCCAGCAGTCCATCCAGTCAGGTGATTACCATTGGTAGCACATCTGAAGGGGGGGGGCGTCCCAAACTCCACATGACTCCCTCAGCCCACTGCTCCAACTCCCTCACCACTGAATCAGCACCTCAAGGCCACAGGCGCCAAACTGCAGGCTGGGGGTGCAAGGGCAGGGAACCCACTCCAGCAGGATTCCTTGTGGCTTGGTCTCTTCCCCTGTACAATCACGGACCCACCTCTGCCCCCACCGGGGGGTTCACCAGGTGCTCGAAGAGGGCAGTGCCTGCTCTCACAGGTACATGGCGGTCACTCTCTTCCTCGACCCCAGCACTTCCCCTTGTGGTCCGGGGGTTATCATCCCTCACATTCTGGCCAAGAAGGCAGCGGGACCCCAGTCGGCCCTGCCTCCAGGAGCTATTGGCCCGGCATCCAGCAGAGCCCGTGGTTGGCCGACATCTTTGCACCGGCCTCTTGTGGTCGGGCTCTTTGCATCCAGATATCACCTCAGGGATGCTGCCACAGGTCGTTCGAACCCGTCAGTGAGAGCACGGGGTTCCCACTACAGCAGAACACAGGCCCATGCCCTGGAGGCAGCTGCAGGGGCTTCGGATTATGACGAATCACACGGGAGGCCTGCAGAGCATCGGCTCAGTACATGTGGTATGCCATCTTGCCTGGCCATGGCCACCGAAAATCTTTTTTTTAATGTACATTTGTGATTATAATCATCGTGGTGCGTCTTTTTGCCAACAGGACTGCAACTGCCCAGTATTTTATACAAAAAATTAATTAAGAATAATAATATGTAGACTGGACAACAAACTGAATTGTCTTACTATATTATAAATAGGTATTATCAAACTTGACTTTACTAATTTCATTGGCTTAAAGAGTGTGAACGGCTGATGAGGAATCAGGTGATTGAAACATGTTACTTGCTTCTAACAGAATAGGTACTAACAGGTTACTCAAAATACCACTTTCACAGTACATTTTATTTTTCTAGAATGTGCTGTGTGGGCCTGTACGCAAATCCATAAGAACTATAGGCTGTAGGCATCTTTTATAAAATCTATTTGCAAGTCACTTTGTTACTATGTAGATCGTTTACTACATACTATTTTTCAATGAGCTGAGTCAGTTAGTTTAGGTGTAAACTATTAACACAACATTGTTACAAATTACCAAACTCTCTCACCACGATTCATGCTTGTACCCTGCAGCATGCACACACATCTCTGCAACAGATGCTTGAGGATATTTCAAATATGCAAGCTGCTCTTTAGATACAAAAGTCTGCATCAGGTAATTAACCAATGGAGCTATCATGTTCAGGCCCCCTAAAGGACAAAAGGAGCAGCCTGTTAAAGTCGCTAATATTTTCCTGCCATGGAATTATCTTTCCATTAATTGCTGGGCCGTGAAACAACGGACATAAGGCAGCCAAAATCTCCTTGTGAAACACCAAAACCTGTGAACTGGATGGGTTTGTTAACTCCTGTTAAGGGGGACATCAGAATTTCATGTCCACTCCTAATAAGGAGTTCATTAGCCGAAGATTTGTAGACCGGCAGATAGCTGTTACATTAAACTAGGGATGGGAGGAACTTTTGGAATTTCACACCATGGAATTCTGTAGAGTTACATAAAAACTGTGAGATTCAGTGGCCTTCCACCAATGGGTGGAAATCAACACTTGCGCTGCTCATGCTGTGATTTAGCGCCAATATCACGTTTCGTGCTAATGTTAAAAAAATCAGCTGGAGTGACACCAGATGGAGCGCAAAAGCATGCAGCCAATCAAGTTGATTTTGCTGCCGCTCAAGTAGAGAATCTTCTCGAGAAGCAGCCCTCTGACTGCAACTACCCACAAAATCTCATAGAAAGTCCTTCAGGCGTCTAGAAATCCCACCAAGGGATGCCAAATCTCACTCGCGCTCACCAGGAAAGACCCATGAGAGAAAAAATTCCACCACACAGTGAGTGGCGAAATTTGGCCAGAACGTGGCATCACAAGAGAAATGCAGAGTTGCCAAATTCCACTTTCCGCCTGGACCTAATTAAAATACTGAGCTCGCCCCATAGGATCAAAACAGGTGCCCTACAGATAACACAATGACCTAAGCAGCACTCATCCAACACTGCACGCACACAAGCAGTCACACACATACTCACCTCAGACTGGTGCATTCATTCCTGAGATTCTCTTTGTACTGAGCACATTCAATGTAACCTGTGAGCATATGACATAGACATTATTCATGAATAGCTAAACCAGACGCATTAGCTCCTTGAGCTTTCCTATTGGTATTTATCCTGTGAGCAGAAGGTTAAACAAATATTAGGCTTTGGTGCAATCACAGGGACAGTACTCAGCATCCGGCAAATTTCACTTCTCCCTCCTCTGCAAGTACATTCATCTCTTGAGCTATATTGCTGACAGATTGTACACTGCAGAAACGATGATGGTAGAAGTGCTTAGAAGGGCGAGGACCGTGGTTTGAGGTTCCCCATACTAACGGCTGAACATGTGCGAAGAGTAACTGATTGGTGAGAGGAAGATCTGCCCCTCTCAGAGCTGAGCTATTAAAGGGCTGAGCATCTCTGCGTCTGACAATGTGTGACAGATCAACAAGGAAACAGAATTCTGACTAAATAATTCAAACAGATTATGGAGTGAAGGGGCTTGAGCCTCAGTATCCGAAACCACCACAGTCAGATCGAATCAGACAGCCAGAGAAGCCTCTTGTACTGTGGGCCAGAAGAGTGGAGAATGGCTGGACCAATGGCAGCTCTCCTCATCTTGCCGCTGATGCTACACACTGCCACAGGTAAGAGATGGGAAAGCATCTCTGCTTGGTCAGGCGGACTGTGGGGATAGGTGGGATTCGTGCCCCTGAATATGAGGATATATTCCTGTCACGTGAATGTTCTCATGACATTAGTTACTACCATTCTGGGGCAGGTTTCAGCTGTGAAGAGATGGTCTTATCAGGGGAACGCTTTGTTTAAGATGTACATATTTTTCAGGGGGATATTTAAATTATGCCAGTTTAATTAATGTAATTTCGAGAATTTCACACTATGCCTGTTACACGAAATTCGCAAACTTACACCGTGACAGCAGTCACATAGTGATCCCTCTTTATGCAGCAAAAGTTATACCCCGGAGCGCAGGAACAACCTGGATACCAGAACTCAAGTGCCTGTTGTTGGAGGTAATTCTGTTTTGCTTGCTATGTTTTAGTGCAAACTGTATCCTCATGTTGAGGACACGCTTTGTGTTAAAATGCAGCAATTAATAATGGATTTGCATTTCACGTAATTACAAGTTACCTGATATTTTGCATAGGTGCATTAAGGGATAATTGGACACGGCTAGCTGTGGGTAGAGGGGGGTCATAGTTTGCAGTCACATGCAGATCTCTATGAGGATGCTGATAGGTATGACACCTTCAGTGGCGAGCGCACACCTTTCTTACGCTGCTGTGACCAGTGAGTCATTGCCTGGTCCATAGAGTGGGCAACTTTCCGTTATTACTTTGCATGGGGCTTTGCGCGTGGAGACACACTGCATACATGAAGGCTTGAGAAGGAGTTTGTTGTGGTGTAAGGGGCCTATGAATCGGACAGCACATTTTTGGGTTTAATTCCTTAACTCCATTTATCTAAATCAGGCTCTTTTATATGACATAACTCACCTGGAAATGTAGCGTATAGAGTGTGATTACCGTGTCACTATATATTCGAGTTCCATTCTCTTTACGATCCCTTGAGTAAACTTTGACTTTCTCCTACTGCCAACTCTTGAGATTTAAGTTAACATGCTAAATAACTCTATCTATCGAAATGTAATGAAATTGTATTATACCTAGGAATGCCAATGTTAACAATTTACACCAAGAATGCTGCCCAATAACCAAATACTGCCTTAGGACCCACTGAAAACGTTTAAAGGTTTCACAACCTACTTCTGCCTTTTTCCCCTCGAACTAAAATATTTTCTTGTAAGTGCCAGAAGAATTAGCTTGTCAGGGCCCCTGACATGTGGAGCAGTTCACCGGGGTGGTCAGACATCACAGCTAGAAGTGGTCCAGGGAGTACATTTTAGCCATGGACTGAGGATCCATGCCATCTAATCTTGGGTTCACCACTTTGCCTAGATATGTTGGAAATAAAATCTTAATTATAATCCTGCGTAGGATCTGCAACACACTAACATTTCTCCGAGAAGGGGAGAGCCTGAACCTTATCATAACGCACCTGGAGACATGGATTTGAATCCTAGCCTTTCCATTTGATGACATTGTTTTCTCTTGCCCAATCACTTTTTGAACGTAGTAATCAATTACCATTTTGTCAAGCCAGGGAAATTGTACATCCATTCTAAAAGCTGAGAGTTAGTGTGTGAAAAAACAAACAAACCACAGTGTAGTAGCTCGGGGTAGGCAACCTTCATTCTCATGGTTTATTAGCCAAAATGCAATATGGTGGTAAAGTTATAGTCTTTGGAGCAAGCAGTATTGCAATGCCATCTCAGATCGTGTACTTTTGCAAACCATTTGGTTTGGGGCAAATCTCATGCTCTCTGTCTCTTATCTGACGAGAAGTGGGGGCCTTGAAACAGTCCTAATGGTCTTCATTCACACTTTCAGTGCCCTGTAAATGCAGATGTCCACATTCTGTATCAGCATCTTTAAAGGTGAACACCTCCCTGAAGCTGCATTGTGCAGGGCTCCACCTGTGGGCAGCCCCTCCCTCCAGTAATGCAGTAAAAAATACTAGCCACCTGTAGGTATCTCTTTATTAGCTGAAAGGCTGATAGTAGGACATCCAGACAGGTCACTCAGGGTGTGCTGTCGGGCTGCCCAAATCCTTCCAGTGAGCTTTTGTCTCACTTGTTCTGCTAGGAGCCAGAAAGTGGGACATTTGGCTCCCTGTAGCAGCAACTCAGGGTGGGCCACAGGACTGACAATCCAAAAGGGGGACAAACCTGCAGGAAAAGGGACACTTGGCCACCCTATAATACATAAACTGTCTTTGTTTTCAATTCCCTTGTTTAATACTCTGATTTTATGTGTTCTAAAATTTCATGAGCTAAATGAATGTATGCATGGATTCGTTTGCACCACTGGGACTACTCTTATGTTTAGTGCAAATTCCTCTAGTACTGAAAAACGACCCTAGTTGTAATTTTTCAGGAGTAGACACGCTTACGTGAATGCATGCACAATTTTAACAGGTGGAAAATTCGCCATGCAAAAATGTGACAATAATGTGCATTACCACATTTAACTTTATTTTTGTTTACACCTATACATGTAAAGGGGAAAAAGTACACCCCCATTAAGGACAGAGCTGTTCATTCCTTATTCTTACCCTTACCCTGGAAACCTACTTAATCCTTGTCAATAACAGGAGTATATTTACATGTGCTTTTAAGTTAAAACCTACATGTAAGAGAAATATGAATAATCACAAACTTAAGAGTCTGTGTGAGTTCATCTTCTTCATTTACTTTTAAAATACCCCTCAACCTTTAGATTCTGATTGTGGAACTCTGCCAAACTGCTAAAGTGTCCACATTGGCAAAGATTGGCAATCCTGATTGTGAATTTACTCAAGCAGGTGACTTTCTTTTTATACTCCCTCATAGATCTCAGATGAACAACAAATTGGGTCTCTTACACTCTCCATGCCTCCTTCCATTTTCATGTCTATAAAAAGTGGTTCCACCTTGAACTTGTGGACTTTTTCCTT
This sequence comes from Pleurodeles waltl, assembly GCF_031143425.1. Classification (NCBI taxonomy): domain Eukaryota; kingdom Metazoa; phylum Chordata; class Amphibia; order Caudata; family Salamandridae; genus Pleurodeles; species Pleurodeles waltl. Next base: position 710,488,847 of record NC_090450.1, on the reverse strand, counting down.
AACGTGTACTCCTGTAATGCTGCACCTTGTGCTGTGGCCTAACAGGACCCCTCCCTTCCTGGTTGCCCACTGTACAAGCTACAGCTCTGGAAGTCGGACCTAAACCACCTGAGCTGTTTCATTTATTTCCTCTTTGCTTGGCTTGTATACCTTCCCACTACAAACGAATTTGTGTCTAAGCGCTCTAGCAGAATGATGCAGGGCACTTACGAAGACAACGGAGAATAGGAGAGCATAGCTTTGAAATGTTAAACCCTAGCTTTAGGTGGACTGCAATTGAGTTTTGTGCACCTGTAAATGATTTAGAAAAGTTTGACTTCAGCATCCAGTTGATATTTTTAAAATAATTTCCAAGTATTACTGCTCCTTTATATGGTTCGTAGTGTGATCTGCCTGTTCAGGGTTCCCTATTATTTTGGCTCAGTCTTCACCTGGGATAAAAAACATCAATTCAACTGGCACTTACGTCAGCTGCTTGTCACTTCCTCCATTGTCACTGCATAGGTTTTCGCCTTTACTTCGACTCAATATTGCAGAAACAGGGCACTTTTACTATTATAACTTCAGTCTTTCAACTTTGAATCTTAGAGTAACATTGTGCTCCATGTAATGTAAGTAGTGAAGCATTGGATGTGTAAAGTATTGGAAGTCAATGGGGTTGTAGAAGGGCAGTAGTGGACATGTGCCTGTTTCCATTATCTTGACTTTCCTGTAATGCTGAAGTCTTTTTAAGGCGAGGTAAGTTAGCAGACTCAATGTGCAACCACAAGGTGGTACCACAAAATAAGGAAAGGCCCAAAACAGCTGTATTTTTCCTATCTTATAGGTACCATTTCAGGGGCAACATCTTGCCCGGGGCTTCTAACATATTTGCATTGTTCCTACTTCCCACACTTCAGTAAATACAGGTAAAAGGTCTTGGAAATGAGTCTAGCTGAGCTCTGGTTTCCTTTGGAACCAGATATGATTATTAACACATTAAAAAAACACATCTCAACATCTCAAATCAGTGTCACAAGGGCAACCGGAATCCAAGCCACCATATAGAGATCACCTACAACCAGTGTAGTCATTCTTGCTGCACATTTTATGTATGTCTGGTATTCGGGGTGGGGGTGTGGGTCATACAGATCTTTAAATCCTCAACAACCATGTCATCTCTGGGGGTCACTTTGATATGCTGCTCATCTGCAACCACCCATTTAAGTAAATCGCGCTTCCAAGGTCGGATCTCTGGCGCCCGAGGCACCTTCCATCGGACAGCAATTTATCATGTGCCAGAACTACCCCAAGTGCCAGCATCTGCGCTGGCATTTTCGGTACCCTAGTCCACAGGAGCACTCCCAGCAAGCAAAATGTCACTGTTCTCATCAAGATAACTCCAACTACATGCAACAATATAGTGACCACTTTGGTCCAAAAGTCCACGAACTGGGTGCAGGACTAGGTCGTATGCAAAAAGTCTGCTGAAGACTGGTCACAGTTATCACACTTGGCCAGAGCTGCAGGATAAATGTTAATGAGTTTCTTAGTGGTCATATAGGTTTCATGCAGAAAGTTAAACTGAATAAGCTTGAAACAGGTGTTGGGTGTTACCAGTCGGACCTGCAAGCATGCCCTCCGCCACTTTGCATCTGTCAACTTATCTGGGCAATCTGCCTTTCATCTATCTTTGGCACACGTTGTCCCTCCCACGTATCTGCGAGAGGGTCCCCTGGAGGTGTGTAAAGAGTCCTACAGCCTGCCAAACCCACTAGCTATGCCATCAATGCATGCTCCTGTGGCTCCTCCGGGAATGAGGTCTAGAGCCCTAGGGCCATGTGAGTCAGCCTTGCATACTGCAAGAATTGCTCTGGGCCCTCCCCAAACAGCTCCTAAGCCTGCTCAACGGTGAGGAACTGCTTGTTATGGCAGATATCACCTGCATTCATGCAGCCTCCCTCCATCTCACGAAAGACATATATTTTAGGAGGGCGGAAAAAGCCAATAGGCGCATATCTTTGGCATAGGGTGCTCTTCACAAGCCCATGGGTAGCACCCTAGGTCATACTCAGCCTGTTTGTTGCAATAAGTACAGGAGGGAGTTTGAAACAAATTTCCCCATCATGAATATCTCTAGGTGGGTATAGGGGTCGTGTTTGCCTACCAGCAAAGGTTTTTCCCCAAGTCGGTTTCTCACTGAGCCATTGCACCACAGTGCAGTTGCTTGCCCGCATACTATCAGAAGAAATTAGGTAGCCCAATGCTGCCATTTCTCCAAGGAAGTTTCAGTGTGCCCAGTTTTACCCAGCTCTGTCCACCTGCACACACCATTGTCCCCAGCATCTTATCCAACTGCACAAATGTGGAAGGTATCAGATTACATTCTGTAGCACCTATAAGCAGCGTGGCAAAAATACAACTTTAGCTTTAGATCCGTCCCATTGTGGAGGGAGGGAGCATTTTCCAGAAATCAACAGACCAAGTCAGTCTCCCAGGATCCTGCCCTCATTGAGGTCATAATGGGCAACTGGGCATTGATTCTCTCCACTGACCTACATTGAAGCAGAGGACATTTTAGGAGGGAGACACTTAAAATTAAGCCATTTTTGGCTTCTCAAATCGGGAGTCTCCTGCCTGAATTGTATCTTGTGGCATGTATGAGTCTCTGTAGAGCAAGTCTCTTCAGTGCAGTATTAGGATGACCAGACATCCTGGATTAGCCCAGACAGTCCTGGTTTTTCAAGGACTATCTCAGCATCACACTTTTTGCAAAAATAAGTACATGTCCCTGTTTTGAGAGTGGGTCAGGTGAGCACACTCATTGCTGTGAAGGGTGACATTCACACCGGCCCTCTCTTTGCACCAGGGCTGCCTGGTCTCATTCACACAGCACAAAAGGATTATGATTTAATAAGGGCTGAATGAGCCTTCTCAGGTGGTGCTTGTGTGCTTATTTATACACAAACCTCTATTGGATGCAAAAAAATAAAATTATATATATAAATATATATATATATAGAAATATATAGGAGGAGCCAAGTCAACAATTAAAATACATGCACGTGAGAGAATGGTTTCACGGAGAACATTTGAAAAAGGCTTGGTAGCCGAAAGACGTCATGCTGAGTGGAACTGATCCATCTTAGGGAGCGAAATAAATGCAATTTTCAAGCCAGAGGAGTGCTCCGTTTGTGCCTGGTGGAGGGACTTTGTTGTTGGTTCATCTATTCGTGCAGACCACATGCACGCCGGAAGCACCCGTCATTTAAGAGTTCGCAGGCTCGGTTGCCAATTGTTGGAATATAGAGAGAGAGAGAGAGATTGCTGGTGGTCAGTGCATGTCAATGTCTGTGTACTGGTTTTTGTGCTGAAAATCTGGTCACTCCATGCAGCATGCTGGACAAATGTGCACAGGCTCCTAGTCTGAAACAAATCTATTCTCTAGACATTCAGCATTGTATCTCCTACTCTCCTTTAGATTGCATCAGTTGCTTGAGTATTCTCTCCTCAAAGCCATGGAAACAAAGAACCTTAATAGAAAGATGAAGGGTAGGAGGTTGTCCTCTGTGGGCAGTGTCAATCCCCTTGCAATTGTGAATCTTGCAAAAAGACTTGTATGCAAATAGATATGAGTAACCTGAGTGATGGGTGGAATTATAGCATTTGTAAAGCATAGGCCATACACCCACGTCATAATTAGCATTGTAAAACATGTACTCTTAATGTTTGTGAAACACCTCAAACACACAAGAACGATAAACACAAGGGTCATGTTTTTTCTAAGCCTCCAGCCTGGTCTTGCACATACTGGGTTAACAAGAGACTATGGGCCTGATTACGACCTTGACAGAGGGAATTACTCCATCACAAACGTGGGGGAAATTACAAGTTCCATTATATCCTATGGAACTTGTAATACGGTGGATGGAATATCCGTCATATTTGTGACGGAGAAATTTTCTCCCTCAAGTTTCTCACTCAGGCCCTAAGTGTTTGAGAACACAAAGTAGAGAGATCAATGGAAAATTAAAGTGAACCAAGGATGTGTTCTCTAGGAATGCTAATTTGCATTTCGGGAGATTCAGATATTTCAGGGACCCCACAAACTGCTGCCAAAAAGCATAAAGACATAGGAAACTTCATGGGCAAATGAAAAAATGCAAGGATGGCACAGATCAGAGGCTTTCACCCTTACAGCCTGTATGTAATGAAAGCACAACATTTACCATTATAGTAAGGTAACCCTGTTTAAAGTAAACTTACCGGTTGGCAAATTTGGTAAGGAAAAGGTTAGCATTTTTTCTACAGATTGTTAGGCAAAAATGTATCGAATAAGAAACCCAATTTTTGGAATTCATACAGATGGGTCCTGTTTTGACCATGAACCACATCACTTCCCCAATAAATTCAGAAATGGACAATGTTTTTCTTTGGAACTGTTAAGGTCTCCTGGAATAGCCTCAGAGATTTAATATGTAATCATATTTATTAAGTCAAGATTTTGGATTGAACGCTTTTGGAGTTTCTCGAGGTTTCTTGTCTCGGACAAATAAAAATTGAGTTTGGTTGTAATGTCTCCTGCTTATCTCCAAACCACATCTGTGGATCACTTACTAGTCTTCTTGTCTGGGCTTTGGTGCAGCAGTGAGTGATGTGGAGCAGGTTCATCTAGAGATCTCTGAGCTGTGTCTGCAAGGTCCTGAATACTGGTGCCAGAGTGAACAGACAGCCTCATTATGCATGAAAGAAGATTACTGCATGGAGCTCTTACGGAATGCCCCTGCTGAGGTAAGTCTTTAGAAAAATGATTATCTCCCAGAAATTATGCTTGTTTTGTCTTAAAAAGGACGCAGAGAAATGGAACAGGGATCTTTTCTGACATTTAGGTTTGGCCTGGAGAGGGCTTGAGCTATAGGTCAGATTTTGTAAAATAATACAAAATAATTATACACAGCAGTGATCCTCTCATCATGATGACTTACCGTAGAGCACTGTAGGAAAACAGGCACACAGTGGCCTATGCTTCGGGCAGCTGGAATCTGGCACTGGCAAAGGTAACCTCATCCAGCTTAGGCAGCACCATCATAACCATAATTGCAAAAAACTCTTCTTTGCAGCAGTCCAGGAACTGGCAGCAGAAAACCACACTAAACCCTGAGAATTAAAACACACATTTGCACACAATCAGCACATTAACCACATCCACACAACTCAATGAGACAGAGTCCTCCGGAACTTGGATATTAATATTCTTAAAATCCAATAGTGATGAAATTGTTGTGGATGGAACTTTGTCGTGAGCTCCACTTCTCAGTGAAAGGGGGGAGGGGCGGAGGTACCCCGGTGGAGCTCCTAAGCCACAAGAGGAATAATACATAGCATATGCTCTTCACAGAAACTGAGCATAGATAGGCGTATTTTTTGCCTCAACACTACAAGTTGCTCTCATATAGATACGAAATGTTAGGAGTGAAACAGCCCTGAGAATAACTCTCATCTACATGGGGAATATTGTATATGGATATGGATTACTATTCTGCCCCCCGGAGACAATAGAAACACACAGTTGGAGAGATTTCACAATACAAGGTAATTTATAATGCACTATTCAAACAAAACTGTTATGTATCAGAATGACAGTAATTATCACGATAATTTCAGGAGTCATAATACGAAATAGGATGAATATGAGAAATACTTCAAACATTGAGCATTCATGCTATCTTCATTAGATTAGTCTAGTCCCCTACCTCATATTTACATATATATTATCAGGGTTATGGTTATTCCACTGGCTGAATGATTATTAGAATCCCATTACTATTTTTTAAGTCCTGAAAGTATCCCCTCGTACCTCAGAAAGCCATTGAGTCTGCAGCTGGACAGCAGTATTTCGGCATCAGCTATGAAAATAATGCCTGAAAATAAAATGGTGATCTTGCACACAGTTAACATTACCATTCAGAAACAAATTTTCTAGACTTCTAGCCTGACGCACAGACAGTAAGGAGTCACTGCTCTCATGTTGGCATACAATCAAACTTGACTTTTATGTAACATGTACCTATTGCCAGGAACGCCCTTCCACACATGAGAAATCAATGTAACATTAAATGGCATTTTAGCAAGTGCTACAGGGCTGCATTCCACTCTCCTGCACATTTCCAGCACCATGGTCCTACTCAGGAGCATAACCAACTTCTACGCATGACTGTTTCACCTGATGTCTTAGACTAAGGGCCTGATTTAGATCTTGGCGGAGAGGAACACTGTCACAAACAAGCTGGATATCCCGTCTGCTGTATTATGATCTCATTATATCCTATGGAGATCGTAATACGGTGGATGGGATATCCATCACATTTGAGACAAAGTATTCAATCTGCTGAGATCTAAATCAGGTCCTAAGCTTTCTCTTCATTACTTCCAAAATGTCAGGCGGCCTAACTGCAGAACATCCAATAGCCATATGAGTTTCAATGTAACCTGAGCCGTGTCATTTTCTGTTAAATTCAACATTGTTGAAAACAAAAAAGAAACAACTTCTTATTAAACCCGCTCAAGTCCCTACCCATTTAACTCTTGGGTTGTGCAATCACTTGCAAAACAAGTGGCTGAGTGACACACTGCAAGGCCCCTGTTTAGATGTAAATGGTACCCACTGTCATAAACTCACTTTATTATTATTGTTTTATAGAAGAACAATTTAGAAACATCTTATTATTACAGAAAAACAACTTATTAGACCAGTTACTCAGATGTTCTTCTTTGTAGTGTCCACAATATGACCCAACAGGTTATTAATTTAGAGAGCAAGCCTAATTTTGTCTTCTTCATTCTAGCTCTGTCCCTCTTGTCCACCTGCCAGCTTCTAATTCTTAGTCATTATCCTGAGGACTGAGACTGGCTGATTTTAGATTTTATGACTGTCGTTCTCCTAGCAAATGGAAGGATTTCTCCCACATTTAGGGGCATATTTATACTTTTTGATGCAAAACTGCACTAACGCAGTTTTGCATCAAAAAGTTTAGCACCGGCTTGCACCATTCCTGAGCACCAGCGGGTGCCATATTTATGGAATGGCGCAACCCGGTGCAAAGGGTGGGCTAGCGTAAAAAAAAAAAATTACGTTAGCTGGGTGGGGGTGGCAGTATGGGAGAAGGGGGTTTTGCACCAAAAAATGATGTTAGGCTGGTTAGAAGAAAAGAAAATGCCTCTAACCAGCCTAGTGTCATTTTCTGACAAAAAAACACCCATACCACATGACTCCTGTCTTAGAAAAGACAGGAGTCATGCCCACCACCCCAATGGCTAGCACAGGGGGCCTCAAGTTGGGCCCCTGATGGCACTTTAATTTAAAAATAATTTTGTTTACCTATACTTACCTGGGATGAGGTTCCCCATCCTCCGGTGTCCCTCTGGTGTGGGTGGGGGTGTTCCTGGGGCTTGAGGAGGGCACCTGTTGACCCATTCCATGGTGTTTAACCATGGAAATGGGTACACAGGTCCCCTAACACCTGGTTTGACCCAGGCATTAAATAATGGTGCAGAGCAAGCTTTGCACCATTATTTAGCCCCTCCTCCCACCCATGCGTCATTTTAGCACGGGGGATAAATATGGGGCTATTGGGTTAGCACCATTTTTAGATGGGAACTCTTACCTTGCATCTCATTGATGCAAGGTAGGTTCACGCATCTAAAAAAAGGTGCAAACTCCAATATTTTGAAGTTTGATGGTCTAAAGTCAAAATTTAAATATGGAGTTCGTTTTGCGCTAAATTTGCGTTAAGAAAATGACGCAAATTCATCGCAAAGCAGGTATTAATATGAGCCATAGTGCAACTTTGAAATTTGTGACGTGGCATGTGTACTGCATGTGGTCTTAGATGGACAAATATTTCATATATCAAAGCCCGAAATGAGCTCTGAAGCTTGTGGCAGGCTTCTTGTTGGTGACAGTACAGAATGGGTACTTCCTGACAAGCTGCTTTGATTAAGTGCATTAACATTGCTATATTGATTACAACTCATTTCAGCAAACGTTAATACTAATTGATAATTCAATTATAATAATACTTTTTTTAAAGACATCCTTTATTAGGTGTTCACTTTGTTTTTTACACTAACCAGTAAATAACAACGGTCGCCATTAACAACGTCACTTGGAGAAGTAGCATGAAAATTATACTTAATTTTAACAAAAATGACAAATATATTTTCAAATTAAAAATGTGTAAAACTAAAAAGAGATTAAGAGTTATCAAGCAAAAAAAACAAGTACCTTTGTTGTTGTTGTTTATTTGATATCACTCAGGACCCTTGGGTTAGTCACTGTTACCCATCTATAGTTCTACTGTATATGTAACATTCGGCATTCTATTTAGGATTGCAATGAGTTATTGACTCCAAATTAAAATGTAGGTAAATAAAACAATTTTTACTGTTCCCTGCCCAGCTTCAAACTTCCCTTTCCCATGAGTTTTTAACTGTTTGTATCTTGTTTTTTTGTGGGGCACTCATGGAGTTTGGTGTTGCTCCTTTCATCTCCACTTTGCACCTCTTTCATCTGCTTAATTGTTTTAATTTACTCACCATTTCACTGAAACTCCCTTTTCTGGGCTCCTGAGCAGTGGACATTGAAACACACCACAGCAATGCTGAGTACCTTGCATAGGACCCCTGTATTTTATTTGTTTTTGTGCAATTGGTGTTACAATACATATTATTTTATGGATTACAATAGGTTTGTCATTTGTTTGTATACCTAACCTGGGATTTCGCACTGTGTCGTTTTTCCCTGTACTTGGTTATTTTTCATGAAAATGGTTTATCTATGGAAATTGTCTTGTAAGAAAATAAGTTATTAGTTGAGGAGGATGTGAGTAGCTCCCAAGTGAAACGTCCCAAACTCCAGTCAGGTCAAACACACAGTTTCAATACTTAAATGGTATCCTCAACCATTGTAGCTGTGACAGAGAACAAACAGGCTTAACTCTGAAAACTGTGCAAGAATTTTGCAACTCTAAGCCAGTCAAAAAGTCTAAACACCACACATTGCAAATCTCACAACCAATTTCTGATGATTACAAAAAATTAAATAAATACATAAAAACCACTAAAATACTCTTTGGGGGCAGGATATATGAATTTAAAAATATTTTTTAAGACTAAAAGCACAAAAATGTAAAGTGGCCATCATAACTCACTGTTCCCAGTTGACTGGGACCCAGGAGCCCTCAGGCTGACTCTGATGGAGCCAATCAGGTCAGCCGGCTCAAAGTTTTTACCTTATAACTTGTCCAGTTTTACCATGTTTTAAGTGTTAGAGCAGATACTCTGGAGAATGAACAGCAGTTCCTTATTGGACAGAGTTAATGTTGTGTGAGCCAAAAAGCCAAGATCATCAGTCCTCAAAACATAGAGGTGACCACACAAAAAGTGGCATGATCTCACACATTTGTATTTTATGGACTTGGTTTTCCAGGCCTTAGCATTTCTCCAAAATGGAATGTAACCATCCAAGAATTATTGAAGTGGTATTTTCCATTTCAGAGTTTCGTCTCTTTGCGGTAGTTCTGTGAGGTAATTCTGCTTATAGCGACAATCAACCTTGTGGCAGCGTTTTTATGACCTTTTATCTTACTTGTTTCATATATAAAAGAGACCAATTGTACAGACAGGTTCAGCCCTGCCACGAAGCTGCAAGGTCACACACACTCTGGAAGAATCAATCAACACAAATTTGTACAGCGCAGCTAATCACCAGTGAGAGTATCCAGGTGCTGTGTTCTTGCTGCTGTCAGTCGGAAAACCAGGTTTTGAGCTCCTTTCTGAACTCAGGGGAAAAAGGATGCTGTTCAGAGGTGCAGGCGAAGGTTGTTCGAGGATATGGCAGTGAGGTAGCAGAAGGAATGTCTTCCACTGTGGCTCTGGCAGATGAGGGAGTGTGAGTGTGAGTGAGGGTGAGGGAGGAGGAGTGAGGTGTCTGGAGGGTTGATGGAATTTCAGGTGGTGGCTAATGTATGCTCGTCCTTGGTCATGTCTGTGTATCAGCATCTTGAATTGACATCTTTTATGGATGGGGAGCCAGTGGAGGTTCCTGAGGTGGAGTGTGATGTGGGTTCATCTTTAGAGGTCGAGGATGAGCCTGGCAGCTGAGTTCTGTATCGTCTGGAGTTTCTTTAGGAGTTGGTTGGTGAGTCCTGCATAGAGTGCATTGCTGTAGCCCAGCCGGCGGATGACTAGGGCTTGAGTGACAGCTTTACTGGTGTTGATGTAGGGGCCATGGGTTCTGACAATGTTGGCCAGAGGCATCATGTATGTTTTGAACAGGGTGTGGCTGAGGGCTGTGCCTTGAGGAACATCACAGATGATGCTCTTGGATTCTGAAGTGAAGGACGGTAGGTGGATTTTCTTGGTTTGACCTTTGAGGAAGGATGTGATCCATTTCAGGGCATCTCCCTGGATCCCGATGTGGCGGAGTCTCCTGATAAGGGTGTGGTGGTATACAGTGTTGAGCGCAGCTGAGAAGTCGAGGGATCAGAGCAGCGGTCTCTCCCAGGTCGAGGAGGATACTGATGTCACTGGTGGCAGAGATCAAGGCAGTCTCAAAGCTGTGGTTGGCACATAAGCCGGTTTGGGAGGTGTCCAGCATGTTGTTACTCTCCGTGTCCAGTGAGTTGATGATTGATGGCTTTCTTGAGGACTTTCCCAGGGAAGGGGAGAAGAGAGATGGGGCTTTAGTTTGCTGGGGTCGAAGGAGGGTTTTTTTGTGGAGAGGGTCTGACTTCTGGTGTTTCCATTGGTCAGGGAAGGTGTCTGTGTGATGGATATGTTGAGAATGGAGGTGAGTTTGCCGCTGATTTCCTTGCTCCCAATGTTCAAGAGGTGGTGGGGCAGGGGTCTGTGGGTGCTCTAGAGTAGATGGAGTTCATCAAGGCTGGGTTGTGTGTGGTGAACTGTTGCCATGTGGTGAGCGGATGGATGTGAGTGGAGTCCATTCGAGTGAGGTGGCTGTCAAGGTTGGCGTTTTGGGGTTCAAAGTTTTTGTAAATGGTGGCTATCTTGTTGTGGAAGTAGTCCCCCAGGTGTTGCAGAGTTCCTAGGAAGGCAAGATTGTGTTTTTGGAGGCTGATGGGCAGGACAACTCTCTGACGATGTTGAAGAGTTCCGAGCTGGGTTCGATACGATCCACCAGGGCACATCTTTTTGTGTTTTTCAGGCATTGATGGTATTTGTTGAGTGCTGACTTGAAGGCGGCTTAGTCTGGGAGAGCTTTGCTGGTGTGGTATCATCTTTCTTGGCATTTGCAGCTGTGTTTCATGGTCCTGAGTTCTGGTATACCAGCTGGCTTGTTTGGTGGATTTTCTGGTCTTTGTGAGCTTGATAGGGGTAACTGTCTGCACAGCTAGTGATCCAGGCAAAGAAGTCCTTGAGGACCTATTCCAGGTTGGTTGCTGGATCGGAATGGGTGTTGTTGAAGGTATCCATCCATTGGGTCTCTCTCACTCTGTTTCAGCTGTGGGGGGAGGAGCTGGGGCGCTTGGTGGTGGTGTAAGGGGATCCTGCGAAGGTGAAGTGGATGGTGGCGTGTTCAGTCTAGATGAGTTTGGTGACATGACTGTACTTGACTCTGTTGCTAGCAGTGAAGATTGGGTCATGCCTGTGTCCTGTGCTGTATGGAGTTTGTGACCAGTTGAGTGAGGCCGATGTTGCTCATGCTTTCCAGAAGATTGACAATGTTTGTATCTTTGAAGTCATTGTGGTGGAAGTTGAGGTCACCGAGGACGATGTAGTGTTTGGAGTTGATGGCGAGTGGGGTGATGGATTTGGGAATGGCATTGTAGAAGCTGGGGCCTGACCCAGGGGTTCTGTAGGTGAGAAAGCATCTCTAGATGAATTATGGGACAGTGAAAACACTATTTTGAGGTGTTTATTAGATATTTCCACCACAATATTTCTCTCTTTTCTCCAAATCACCTAGCCACATAGAAGTGCTGTCTGGCATGGGTTTCAATTGGCTTTTCCACTGCTTTGTCAGTATTTCAGAGGTACCCACCTGACTTGTGACTGACTCTATCCCCGCCCGTACAGTCTCCAAAAAATACAGCCTTGGGATGCCACTGCCTCTTCTCTCTCCTACCAGCCTATTAAAGCCACTGGCATGACATATGCCCGACTTGATCCCAGTCCTGGAGGTCTCCGATTGACACCAGCGTGACATGATATAACTGATTATGTCCTAAAAAAACGCGGTTTTGAACCACCAGCTCAGCTACACATGACTGTTCCTGCTTGCCCAGCCTTTGAGAGACGCCCCATGGTCATGTGACTGACTCTACTCTACCCCAGGCCTAAAGGGCTTTCAGAAGCAGCATCCTAAGGGCACATCTCCCAGTTTTACTGTAGGCTGGTTCGCCTGGTGGGTTGTGAAATGAACCCCCCTCCCCCTCAGTATTGGGTATGTAGAATGAACTCTTTCTCACTTTTATCATTATTTCTTTTTGCCCCAGACGCTGATTGGCTCTGGCGCTGGAGAGTCTGCTGGAAGTCTGAAGAATCCCTTTGGGGAGAACATGGAGTGGAGGAGGAAAGACCGATTTATAAAGCTGCGTGGTCGCTGGTGGCTCCTGTGCAAGGCCTGCAAATTCATATTCGGTTTTTTGAAAAGGAATGTAGTTGATGATCAGAGCGATGTGAGTATTACAGCGTGAGGCTGTGTGTGAAGTTCCCTCAAAAATCGCTCTGTTGGAGTGGCAGAAGGTATTTAATTACCCGAGTCATGTAGTCCAGGGGATGACTAGTTTTGTATTCGTGCAGCAGTCGTGAAAGGATTTTTGGGGGCTTTAGAAAGACACATTTCAACAGTTTTTGTGAGGGCCGCAAAATATGACTTTCCCAGGGGCTCAAAAATCGTTAAAACAGCACAGTGTGTGTGTGTCCAGCTCTCAAGGTGACTGGCGCAATATTTGTGATCCGATCCTGTCAGCCATACAGCACTATAGGCCTCGGGGCACAGGTTCTGTACCCTAACCCCTGGGTTCATACAATCTAAGAAGACAGGCTCCGCTCACCTGCATCAATTCCAGGAGCAGTCCAGTACTAGAGGTGACTGGATTTCTATCCCAGCGCCAGTCTCTTGAGCCATCCAACCCAGTGTCTGTCTCCCTTCGCTCAACCGTAGACCCCCTCGCCTCAGTGTGCAATAAATAACATTTATATTTCACAAACAAACACATGCATGTGATTAAACCCATATTTTTGTTCACTCTCTCGCATCTGCTGCAGGGTCAGATCAGAGGTGCACTGAGCACCGTGTGCCTAAAGACATTTTTTCTAAGGTGGCCCTGCCAATGGGCGATTGGGAAATTCAGGGATGCGATTATGCACGCTTTCGAGGAGCACCTGAACCCGACAAAGTTCTGTGTCAACGTTAAACTGTGCAGCAACCGAGGTGAGGATCATTCAGGAGCCTTGGAAGTGATTCTCCTTCAGGAGTCACAGGTGGTTTACATGAAACATTGACCAGTTCTGTAGTGCTACAAGCTGATGTCTCTGAAGCAACAGGTGCCTATGTTCTTCTGCTCAGTTTATAGGCATGTTAAAAACAACTTAAGGATGATGACAACAGTAGGCGTAGTGTGTACAAATATCTACTCAGTTGTATTAACTGCAAAACCTCTGGGTTCTGATGAACTAAACAAACCACTCTACCTTCGGACATGATTTATGCAGGGTTTTAAGTGGGATTTAAAAAGGCTGTCTCTATATGCATGGCTTATACATGTAAAGTAAAGTTCTATGATTCTCATAGTGTGCCTCTCTGAGCTTTCTGTTATTGCATCCAGATATATCACAAAGACTGACATACACCTAAAACCTGCTAGGGCCATTGGCTTTGTCAATGGTTGACAACTATAAATTAAATGAGCAACACAATGATTTTGTTTTAAATAATTGATACTTGAAATGTTACAATTCTGTAATTGTGAGTGTGAATTAAACATTACTGAGGCCTTTGGAAGGGGTAGTGGTCTTCGGACTGTATAAGTCACTCCTATTATGTTCACTCATGTTAGACATGTACGCCATATTTGTCTCCACATTTCGTCCATCCGCATATCTTTCACCTTGTCTCTTTCTTCTCTTCTGAATGCACTTTCTCACATCTCCTTCAATTCACCACTCTCCAAACACAAAGTGCACACCCACTCACCTGTTAGCATTACATTTTCTTTTATTTTCACTTAGTCAATATTTTGACAGCTGTGTATCTCCTTCACACACGCATGCACAATATTACAATTGCAACTGAAATATGTGACCATTTCTCTATGCATGCTGCAGAGGCCAAGAATTACATTATCATGTATTCCAAACACCTTTATGACCCACTGACAGGCGCAGGGAGAAACTCTCACTGCATTAAGCCTCAAATCATGAGCTCTCAAACAAGGCCCATTATATACACCTAGATGTAGCTCAGTTCAAAGAGTAATATACTACACAAAAAAATAAACAGGACTAAATCACTGACAAATATTACTCCATCATTTTTACCTTTCATTGTTCAGAAATCGATCAGTATTTTTGCCAGTAAAGTTAAGGATATGGATATAGGTCTTGATAGGGACCCGTTTCAATGCCAGTTTTTAATTACTACCGGGTTTGAGATCCGGAGGAACCGGCTTACTTTAAGCCCTAGGTTCATGTCACCAGTTCCTCTTAATGGCTATATTGGACCATATGACAAGGTTAGCCATTGTGCTGGTTTTCTGTCTCTGTGGACAACACTCCCAATTAATCACCTAATGTACTGTGTCATCTCAGTACTGTACTGCACATTGCTTTGTGCACATAAAAAGATGCACATGCAAACACATAGAGAATACATGGAGGGCAGAGTGGTTCTATAGCGCCATCTTGTGCTTCTGACACAATTATAAACCTGTCTCACCCGAACCCAAAGATCACCATATAGGGTATTAGCATGCGTAAGGCCCATCTCCACCGCATATGGTTAACAATTCCTCCTCTTTCCTTCAAATGGTCATAGCCGTGTTGGTTAGATGCTTGGCACACTTCTCATTTGCCCCAGAACTTGTACCTTTAAAGATTGTGACATCTTTTGAATCTTATTCTTGAAGCTATTCCTATAATTCCTATACACTTCCAGGGTTTTCAAAGTGCACATCCTGGCCACCTACGACCTTCAATTTGTTATGACACTCAAAACGCTCTGTGGCCACAACTAGGTGATCACCAGTGCTGTATAAAACAATTACATAAAATTAACGGGACACTGTCACTTGTGCTATATTTCGTTTGCTGCACTCCTATATTTTTAAAAGAAAATTGTCACAGAGAGAGGAGTTGTGGATCACTAACTTTTCATTTTTGCTCCAAGTAGATGCACATTTCCACCTCAGTTCAGCTGCCCTGCCAGTTTATTTTCTTTGTGTGTCTTTGACTTTGTCCTATCAGATTCGAATAGTGAGTTGGACTAATTAAATGCAGTCAAATTCACACGGGCGGACCAGGGTCCAACTGGCCTGTGGCGCAAACTGGAAGTACCCAAAGTCCAACATGTCACTGTGTTGGTCGGTTCTGGGTTGTTTGTGGGCTTGTTTTATAGCCTGGTGTGCCAGGTTTTACCGTTCAGTTCCCTGATACTACCATAAACACAGCTATTACAGTTAGAGGCATTCCAAGTAACTATAAGCGTGCCCTAAGGTAACTGTAACTATAACTTGCACCCTCACCATGTACAATTTTCTCATCAATAATTTTAATGCAAATGCTACAGTGACATTATCAATGATGCCATAGAAGATGTCATGAGTGATGTAATATCTGGGGTAATTATCAGTAGATGGCAAGAGTGTGAGTTATAGTTACCTTAGGGCAAGAATTATAGTTACTTGAAATAACTTTAACTATAACAGCTGAATTTCTATGGTTTTGTGCATGTAAAATCATGAACCTAACTATAACACCCCTGCAACATGTGTTTTTTTGGTGACTGTCCGTATTTCCTAAAATTCTATTTTCTAATTATAAAGTCCCTGTAACCTTTGTTATTTTTAGTGAATTTGAAGGATTTTTTTTTTTAACAATGAGTAAGGTGTCCATCGTAATGCACTGTGGGGGTGGGGGGCTGGACGCAAGGCCTTGGGCGCTGCCCTCAGCCATGCTTGCTGCTTCTGCTCCCCTCCTCCGTGCCATCCATTGTCCAAGTCCATGCTCCTGCTCCCTCATTACAGCGCTGTGTGGTAGTTGTTCTGCCACAGCCCTTCCCGTCTGCCCTGAACAATTAGCTTGTCACTCCATCCGCTTCCTACCTACCCTCTGTTGTCCGAGTCCATGCACCAGCCCTCTTCCTTCTGCCCTGTATGGTCTGATGTGCTGCAACTGCTCTCCATTTACCTTGACATCCCTGCCCACTCCTCTTGCCCTCAGTTGCCCAATTCTATGTTTCATCATTGCTCTCCTGCTTAGCCTCTGTGCTTAGCTTGTTGTCCCTATCCTCCTCCCCCCTGCCATCTGATGTCTGTGGGCATGCCCCTGCTCCCTCGTTTTTGCACACCATGTTCCATCGGTTTGCCACTGCCTCTCCTATCTATTCTGAGTGTTGTGTTGAGCTGCCACCTCCCTCCCACACATCTGCTTCTGAGTGTTGTGTTGAGCTGCCTCTGCCCAGCCATCTGACCTAGCATTCTGTGATTCCATGCTAGGTCAGATGGCTGCCACCTGTCCCTCCCACCTCCACCCTGCCTGTCCGAGTTCCATGCCACTACCACCTCCCTCCTGTCCTGCATGGTCCATTCTGCTGGCACTCCCATTCTGCCCTCTGTGCTCAGTTGTGCTGCAACTGCCCCTCCTGCCTGCATGATCTGTTGTGAAGCCACTTCCCCTGCCCTCTCTTTTCTGTATCCAGCCCCTACCTCTCCTTTCTGTCCTCCATGGTCCTTTTATGCATGCTCCCGCCCCCTCCCTCTTGCCCACCTTGGCCCTTGCTGCCACTAACCCTCCCGCCTGCAATGCATGGTCTTCTGTGCTGCCACAGCCCCTCCCACCTCCCCTGTGTGGTCAACGTGCTGCCCTGGCCCCCTGCCACCTCACCTCTGTTGTTTGTGTGTATGGCATTACAGATTCACGGTTGCCCTCCATGATGTGTTGTGCTTCCAGTGCCCATCTTGTCTGCCATTCATGGTCAGCTTTCTGCTCCTGCCCTACCTCCTGCCCTCCATTTCTATGTGCAGGGCTGTATCCCCTCCCTCATACTCTGTCTGGTCCGTTGCACGTGCCCCAGCCCTTCATGGTCTGTTACACTGCAGCTGTCCTTCCAGTCTGTCCGGTATGGTCAGTCTGCTGCCCTTGCCTCTTTTCCCTCTGTTCTCTGTTGTCCATATGCATGTCCCTGTTCCCTCCCTATTGCTTTCCATGGTCTGTTCTGCTGCACTGCCGTCCCACTTGCCCTGTGTGGTGTATTGTGCTGCTGCAACCCCTGACACCTGCTGTAAGGCCAGTTTGGTGCCCCTGCCCATCTCCCTTCTGCCCTCTGTTATCCAAGTCCATGTCCCTACCACATTCCTCCTGCTCTCCAATAACCAATGTACCATACTTGCCAACATTCTGAACTTGGTGAGAGGGAGATTTTGAAAAAGAAACCTGGGGAATAGGTTTTACCTATTAACTTACATTGAAAAAGAGGAAATTATAGGTAGGAGACAGAGAAAATAAAGCCTTTTTGGGCTTAAAAACATTGTGAGTCTCCTGCCTGAATCAGGTTTTTCGGCTTCTAGAGCTATACTGCCACTGGCTCTTCCTTCTGCCCTCAATGGTCTGCTATATTGCCATAGCCTCTCCTGCATAGCCTGCATGGTTGGTTGGTTTGTTGCCCCTGCCCCCCTTTCTGCTGCCCTCCACGGTGCGTTGTGGTGCCACTGCCCCTCCTGCCTGCCCATCATGGTCAACTTGTTGCCTCTGCACCCTCCTCCCTGCACTCAATTATCCGAGTCCGTGCCCCTGACCTCTGCCACACCACAGTATCCTAATGAACAACTAGATTGCTAACATCCTATATTTATTACAAAAGTGTGGCACACCTGGCATCATCTTGATGTAATCAAAATTGTAATTCCTAAATCATTTCCTTTTTAAATTATACAAATTAGAGGGTCTTATTTCGATAGACATTATGGTTAGTGCTCTAAAAAACTAAAATGAGGACATATTGTCTGAGTTCCCAAATACTGACAAAGCATTTTCTTAATTATTTGCTGTATTAATGTTTTTTTATCCAGTTGATCACATGATTCTATGTTTCACTTGGGGGAGAGGATATGGTGTTATGGCTAGAGCTGCAGACTTTGCATCTGGGGAACCAGGTTCACGTTTCAGCGTCAGCTTGACATTCTGTGATTCTGGGGAAATCACCTATTCTCCCCATGTCTAAAACCAAAATTAATATGTCCTTGTGTAATATAACTGATGTTCATGTAAAGCACTCCAGTACCTTCGGTTCAAGTCTGTGCTATATAAAACTGAAAAAAACAGGGAAATTAGTAATTCCCTAGCTATCGTGAAGGAAAGTTTAAATTCTATTAAGGACACGGAGGCAAGGACTTAAAATATAATACAGCAAGTTCAAAGTTCAAACGAAAAACATCGCAAAATACTCCAACTCCCATGAGGCCATCAACATAGCCATGTAAACCATAAACCAATCATAACAGCATCCGAATGTCCATATACATGTCCATCGGGTCCAGTCCTCCTTCTTCTTCACTGTAGGAAGTTAAGTTCGAGCGGCCTCAATCTGTTTTTGAATCGCCTCCTAAAACATAGAAAGATATGAATGCTCTGGTTTCAAAGCAGATGAGACTACCCAAAGCAATATTACATCCAAATTCACTATAAACCAATGCTTACGAGTAAAACAATTGTCATGAAAAACAGTTGATCCCCAAATAGAATAATCTACGTAACAACATAGGAATCAAAATAAATACCATAAATATGGAAAAAGTACATAAAATACCTGTAAGAGACGTGGCCTCATGTATAGGTTTGAAATAGAATTTCTTAAAGGTGGATTCTGTTGACCTGTCGGCCGCGTTCATAATGTCCTCCAGTCTACCACATTCCTTTATGGCCTTTGAAGCCATGGCTCCTC
Organism: Pleurodeles waltl; assembly: GCF_031143425.1. NCBI lineage: Eukaryota > Metazoa > Chordata > Amphibia > Caudata > Salamandridae > Pleurodeles > Pleurodeles waltl. Next base: position 710,469,688 of record NC_090450.1, on the reverse strand, counting down.
TGGTGAATGAGTGCCAAAACAATGGATATCGATGCCCGCTTCCATTATAATCTATCAAACCCACCTGGCAATAGTCGGTGAAGCAACCGCCCTGTGTGGTTTCTTAATAGTGATCAACAACTGCCTTTCTCCCGGAGACCTTATCTCCTCAGTCATTTCCTCATACTTTTTAAGGCATCTTAACACACACAGCTTAGGATGAGAATCAAAGCTAGGGTATGATACTGACCTGGTATTTGTCTTGGTCCATTTGGAAGTTGTAAACACAAGCCACTCAAGGGTGAAAACCCTTTCCGTAAAGTCCAGGACAGGGACATCCGAAACCCTTTTGCAGGAGATAAGACACAACAACATGGATAGTTTCACCTAAATCTCTTTCCTAGATAGGAATTGATTATCCTGCCAGGCTGAAAGAAGGCAGAGCACTCTATTCACATCCCATAAACCTGAATATCTGGGTTCCGGAGGTCTAGATAATCTGACCCCTTTCAGAAGCATACTCAGCCAGGGGGGTTCCCCTACTGGTACGCTGTTGATGGGTAGGTGTCCTGCTGAAATGGCTGACCGGAAAGAATTGATCGTGGAATACGCCAATCCAGAATTGCACAGTTCTACCAGGAAATTGATTATGAGAGTGACGGGCACCCCCAAGGGATCCACGATCCTCTCCAAACACCAATGGGACCAATCGGTTCCAAGCTGAATAATATCTCTTAGTCGTGCCTGGTGGGCAAGCTTGTCTGATAAGGTTGCTAGTGTCCTCTTAAAACTCGATGTCTTGCCATTGTACCCTGAAATCCTTCATGCCATGAGGTTGAGATGCCCCTGGGTTACTAAAGGGTGTGGGCATCCTGCCGGATCCCGCAGGACCCCCCACCAAAGCAGATGACTTCAAAGGTTCCATCCAGGAAAGTTCCAGCAGAGTCGGGTACCTCGTTTGAGACTTCCAAATCGGGTAAACTAGTACTAGAGAAGCTCTCTGTCTTCTGACCTGAGCTGCCACCCTGGGGATCAGAAGAAAAGGAGGTAAGGCATATCCCTGACCCAGCATCCAGTCTTGCAGGAAGGCATCCACTGCTTCCTCTTCCGGATCTGGTCTCCAACTGAAGTGCCTGGGGAGCTGCGTGTTCAATCTGGGTGAAAAAAGGTCCACGCTATAGGGTCCCCATCGATCCATCAGAGACTGGAAAATTGAAGGATGCAATTGCTAATCACTGGAATCCTTGAGGTAGCGGGAATTTCAATCCACCACCATGCTCTGTGAACCCAGAAGATATTCTGCTGTCACCTAGATCTGCTTCTGTAGGCAGTGGTGCCAGAAATCCTTGGCCAGCTCTGCCAGAGCCTTGGACTGGGTGCCTCCCAGTCTGTTGATATACTGAACCGCTGAAGTGTTGTGCATCCTTAACAGGATGCAACAGGAGACCTTGTCCTGCATCAGGGATTGGATCACTAATGAGCCCGCTAGAATTTCAGTCAGTTCATATGAAGATTTAACTCCTCCTGTGTCCATTGTCCCCCCATGGAGATCTATCTGCATCGGGCTCCTCAGCCCAATCTGCTGGCATCGGACTCTATTATCAAGTCTGTGAGACAGCTAAAGATCGCTCTCCTATTCCATGTATCCATGTGGTCTATCCACCATTGGATCTCCAATCTGGCTTCCAGCGATAACTCCATCAGCTCAGAGCGTGTGTGAGTTCTTTCCTGAGGTGGTACGCCTTCAGCCACTGTAGGGGCCTGTAGTGCAGGGATAATAGCCTGGATCGAGGATGACAAAAGTCCCACAACCCTCGCTATTTGTCTGCTGGAGATCATGTCTCTCCTGATCACTTTTGAAAGTTCTTTCTTGATCTTGGAGTTCCTGTATTCCGAGAGTTTTAACTTGGCTGGTATGGTATCTATTAGAAATCCCAAGAAAAGTGTGGATTGTGACGGGGTCAACATTGACTTCTCCTTGTTGATGACAAATCCAAGGTCCCGAAATAAGACAATAGTTGTGCTTAGGTGGACCAGCAACTGTGTGCGAGATTGGTCCATCAGGAGGATATCATTGAGATAAATTATCAGCCTGAGGCCCTAAGTCCTTAGGGTCTCCACGACTGGTTTCAGCAACTCTGTGAAGCACTAGGGCACCAACCAAAGGCCAAATTGAACTGCAGGAAGCAACGATGCAGAGGAAATATGGGGACCATCAGGTAAGCGTCCTTGAGGTGCAGGCGAACCAGCCAATCGCTTTCCAGTAAGAGGTCTCTCGAAGGAGGCAGAGACACATCTTCAAGTGCCGATAATCTAGCCACTCGTTGAACTCCCTGAGGTTAGTAGCCAGACCGAAGCCCTTGTCTTTCTTTTAGACGAGGAAAAGATTGCTCAAAAAAACCCTTGGGTGTAGGTTTGATTGGGTGATGGCTTCCTTGGACAGCAGTTCCTGTACCTCTGTCTCGATCATTAGAGACTCCTGTAAGTTGAACTGTATAGGATGTGGTCTCACCTTTTGAATTGGGGTGCCATAGAATTCTATGTGTAAATGCCTGACTGTCTCCATCCCACAGGGATCGGATGTAATCTGTCTCCAACTGTATGCAAACAGTTTCAGTCTCCCTCCCAGACTTTGAGGGGAAGAAAGGCTACTGCTTAACAGTAGAGCTTTCCGGGGCATTAGCGCCTCCTCTTGCGGACCGGTAGAATCTGCCTCTACTGCCTCCTCAGTTGGGGAAGAAGGCTCGCTGCCTTCGATCATTCCAGCCGTTATTGCGTCGGGCCTGTGCTCTGGAGGGGTCAGCTTGGAAGGTGCGGCTGGAGGAGCATTCCGGCCCCATAGAAAACCTTCCAGAGGAAAATCTTTTTAATAGAAGATTGAGCTTTATCAAGTGCCAAAAAGGTCACCACAAACTTTCCGAGTTCCTTTTCAAAGGGTCCCCCAAAAAGGTGGCCCTGTGCAATCACTCCAGCTTCAGAGTTGGATAGTTCTCCAAGCTTGGGGTCAGTTTTTATCAGGAAAGAATGACGTCTCTCTGCAGAGATGGCACAATTGGCATTTCCAAGCAGGCAAACCGCCCGCTGTGCCCAGCCCGCGAATATGTCCTTTGCCGTTGGTGACCCTGGCTGCCTGGAAGATTCTGCCAGCTCGATAATTTTGGTTAAGGGTCCCAAGATGACCAGGAGCTTGTCCTGGCAAGATTACCAGGAGCGATTGATCCTTGCTTGTTTGTATTTGGCAAAAAAAGTACAAAGTTTTGGATCAATGGATGGAGTGGTTGCCACTTTGCCATCCAAAGGAGGCCTGGGGCACTCAGCGCACAAGTGGGCCCTCACCTCCTTGTCCAAGGGGTGCCTTATTGCCTTGGCCAGGTAAGCCACCACCTTCGAATCCGGGACTCACTCTGAAGACCTAGGGTGGTAAATGTCTTCGGGATCAAACATATCTGTGTTTTCTAGCTCCTCCTCATCATAGCCTAAGGTGGTTGCAGTCGGGCGCCAAGGTCTGCCCGAATCGCACCCCTCATCCGATGAGCCCTCCTCATTGGAATCACCCCTCCTGAATCGGGGAACCACAGGTCAGGATTCGCTTTGAGGGCGGTTGTGCCAACAGGCTCTCTGGGTATTGCATCCTCCTGGCAGGTTAAATTTATTTAGCGTTTGCGCACTCTTACGAAAGGCTTCCCTTAGCTTGTTGAAGCCTTCCAGGTGCCCCGTGCCGTGCTTAACTGGCTTGGAGGAGGAAGACCTGGTCGAGGCACTGGTCTGGGCCCCTGAGTCCCTCAGAATGCCTGGGGTGTTCGAAATCTGGTCCACAAGCTTGGTCATCCTGTCCTGCAGGGGTGCCAGCTCCTTGGCAATCACCTGCAAGAGAAGTCTGTTGACCCCTGCAGGTGGGTGGTGCTGAGGAGGTCACTCATCTGCAGCCAGGTTAGGGGCATATGCATGATCCTCGAAGGACTCCAGACTAATTTGCCAAAATTATGTAAATAGTCTAAACAGTTCTATTTATTCTGGGGATATGTGCAGTGTCCTCTCCACAATGTTATTAATTGCATTTACTGGGGTGAGAGCACCTGTCACACGCCCTGCAACTATTATTATGAGCAGCCCCCTCGCTGGTACTTCAGGGCCACAATCTAGGGCCTAATCCTTTTAGTGTTGCCCTGAGAGGGTATCTTGCACAGGTCGTGCCTGCACAGAGCAGTCCCTTGCCCTCTGAGGGCATTAGGAAAAACAGGCCTAGTCTGTCACTTACCGCCTAAAGCGGTGTCAGCGACGGTTGAAGGGGTAAACGATCCTGCAGACCCTGAGGGCAAGGGGCAGATTGTTCTCCGATCGCGCACTGGTAGTCCGTAATACATTCTGCTCAAAGCGATAAGACAGACTGGAGCACACCTGACAGGACAGAGTGTGGTGCGAAAGTGTGTCACCTAGTGGACCCACAAGGTACTGAAAGGTGCACTCGGGCTGTAGCCTTCCGCGCTGCAGGAATGAAAATGTTATATCAAACAACAGGAAACAAGTCACGCTAAGTGCTCTTAACACAAGGCAACCCCACACACAAAGAAAACGTTAAAGAAGCGAGGGACTTAACTGATGAGTCAGCAGTGAAGAAAGAGGAAGGACTGGATCCGACGGACATTTATATGGACATTCGGATACTGTTATGATTGGTTTATGGTTTCCATGGCTACGTTGATGGCCTCATGGGAGTTGGAATATTTTGCGATGTTTTTAGTTTGAACTTTGAACTTGCTGTATTTAATAAAGGTGAAGAAAGGACTGCATGATCCTCGCCTCCGGTCCTGTCATAGAATTAAGTGTTTTGCACACTTCTGTCATTGGGCTGTACTTGGGCTACAGTTGGGTGATATTTGTGCTACATTTGAGCTTTTTTCTCTGGTGGCCATCTTGGGAGACTTATTTGTTATGGAGCTCCCTAATCTCCTCATTTACTGCAGTACTTTCAGTAGAAAATGCTTTCAATTTTTGACTTTGATTCCATCCAAATTGCACACTTTCAGCAAAAATTCAGAATGTTAGAACATTGGAAGTTGCTGCTAGCCAGGGAGTTAACTGGCAGTCTGCTGCTGGATTTGAAAGTGCATGTTTCAGTCTGCATGTCAGAATGTTTTAATGAAATAGAAAAGGAAGATATTTGAGAACTGGCGTAAAACGTGCCCTAATTTTAATTTCTTCAGCATTACCCATAATTTCTATGACAAAATGGTCCCCATCATTTGGTCCATTCTAAAATAAATGTTTTAAGTTTTACCAGTTTGATCCAATCAAGATGGCTTCAGGTGTGTCACAATTTAGTCATAAGTAAGACTGTAGCGCTCTTTGTTTTTTAGAACACTCTGGAAAGCTGCAGTAGAACACAAGGGAATCAACTGATAGACTGCTCCTATTGGAAGTTCATGTTTTGCTGAGAATGTCAGACTGCATTCTCATATGGCTGAGAAAGATAGTGTGAATTTACAGAAAATATGCTCTCATTTCAGCTTCTGGAGCACCTTCCATAACCTCTATGTGAAAATCATGAGAAAACAGTTTTCTCTCCAACATAATTTATGAACTCCTAGCAGGGTAAAATCACCCTAGAAACACCATAATTCCTAAAACTAGTATTGTACCATCAACAAATGATTCATATAGTAACTAAAATTTGTTTATACGTTCTCCTTTTTGTGATCCTCAAAACCTGCCATTCACTACAGTGCATTTCAATAGGGTGCTATCATGTATATTGGTCCCAAGATGGCTGCCATCGCTTTCTGGTTGAAGTGCTGACAGCCAATCAGATCTCACAATGAGATCCGTGCTTAGGCTCCCCCCATGTATGCAAATTTGGATTTCCTTTAATATCTCAAAAACTACTGAATGGGTTTACACCCAATAACAATAAAGGCGCTTTCCGGATCAAGAGCTACATTTCTGCCAAATTCCGTGTAATTGCATCCAGCGGTTCAGGCTGCAGGCATGTCTAAAGACTATATTAACATGGGAAACACACTTTTTAATCCCCCTTTTTTCTTGGCCCCCGCTTGATGGATCATCTCAAAACTTTCCATGCTCAACACGACCATGGAGGGCACTTTTTAGGGAAACTTTCATGAAGATTCAGCAAACGATACTAAAGATATAGGCAAGTCAAAAATACTTTTTCATTGGAAACTAGGCCCTAACTATAACTACTAAACTCTAAATCCGGTCCGTAGTCTCAAAACTATGCTAGCCATCCAACCCCTCACCGATCTATGTACCATTATTGCTGCTAAACAGTCCATGATCCAAGTCTTACTTTGTTAGGTAAATATTAAATGAATTAGTCCAATAATAATGCTGTTTAGTTCTGAGTCCACATTCGTGGATCACTTATTTGTGTTCCTGTCTTTTTTGTTTGCAGGGGGAACTGATATGGAACTGTCCCATCTAGACGACCCAAAGTTGTGCCTGCAAGGCTCCGAATACTGGTGCCAAAGTGAAGAGACAGCCTCACTGTGCATGAAAGAAGAGTACTGCATGGAGCTCTGGCAGAACGCCCTTGCTGAGGTAAGGGTTCACAAAATAATACTCACTATGACATGCTCTGCTTCATCAGTTTTTCCTTTGGCACAAATGCTAAATTAAAAGTTCTGCACAGACCCTTTTCCGATATTTTATATGGGCATTCAGAATTTGTTATAGTGGTGTTTTCATTTTGTCGTGGTCTGGTTGTTTGTGGTTTTTCATTTAAGATGGTGGTCAGTTAAAGATGCTGACGTGTTGGCTACTCTGTGCTGCTTATGAATGAAATGCAGTACCACGAAAGAAATGGTCTCAGAGACATATCAAAGGAGGTTATTTCCAGACGGCGAGCAAAACTCCAAACGTGTGTGTATGTGCGGGAAAGTATGGCAGAGGTGCACAATGCGATATGGAGAGGTGCTTTTGTTTGGCCTCACTATAAAGTATTTAGTGTTGATACAGAGACCAAAATATGTAATTCTTTTAGATGTAAAAATGGCATAGTAAGCAAGTAACAAAGCATGCTACTATTGTTTGGCATTTTGCAGTGAGATACAAAACAAGCACTGTTCGACTTGGCCACAGCAATATACTTTTGAAAGCCACCGTCCAGTGGCGGTCACTTGTCAACCGGAGTGGCGAGGGGAAGGGGGGAGTTATAAAAAAGAAAACATGTTAAAAAAAAAACTTACCTCTATGTTGGGAGAGACGGTTCCGTCTCTCCTTCTCGGACTCCCGGAAGCACAAGGCTTCGAGACTCCCCTCCAATCATGACGCTGCTGTCAACAACATGACAGCAGCATCGTGATTGGTCTGAGCACCCTGCTTCAGCGCTCAGACAGGGAGTAGAGCCCTGTGCACTTTCTCCTCCCGGCTGTTCTATACAACTGGGTGGGGAAATGCAAAGTGTGCAAGACTGTTTGGCCGGGCCAACACTGCTGGCCAAAGCGTCATGCGCACTTATGTGCACTCACCACTCTTCCTCTAGCCCTCCTCCAGCCCAGCCCCACACCACCCTAACCTGGCTCCCTGAGGAAAAAAAATGATAATAACTTTACGTTATTAGCATTGTATTTTTCCCTTTCGCCCACTGCATAAAGCAGTGGGGCAACTCTCCTCCAGCCGCCGCTGCCACCATTGTCAGAAGCTGTGTGCTAATGTATACTGTGGGCAATATTCAATGGAACTGCTTTCTGTTTATTTTCTCATTCAGTAATGTATCTAGCATATGATGCATCAAAACATTATATTATGGCATAGCAGATTCACCGGGCAAGGCAATTCATTAGGTCTGGTGCTAGCTAGGATTTTTCGATTTTACTATTATTATATGGATAATATACTTACGTATAGGGACTTTCAGCCAGCCCCATTTGTACACTGGTTTGTTAATGTGGTGTTCAGATTTAATTTTCCTTCTGCCCTACTACAGCATGGAGCAGTGGGTTAGGCCACTGAATCTATTGGCTAACAGTGTGAGTGACAGCATTCTGCCTTTTCACAAACACTTACACACACACACACCCACCACACACAAAGTAGTTCCCTTACATGCCAGTACCTACTATGGCAATGAATAATTTTTTAGACCAAAAATAATTTTGCTTTTAACCAATGATTTTTTTTTAGATTGACGAGGGCCCAGTAGCATGCCGGACAATAAAATTCTATAAAAACCATGACAAAGCAAAAGTAGCACTGACAAAGTCAACACGCCGGCAGCCAAAACCAGACCCTTTGCCTTTGCCAGTGGTTGTTTTTTCAATAAGTTTCTTAGAATGCGTAATATAGTGCACCACTGTGACGAAGTCGGATACAACTGATTCTTTAATGATATGAGGCACTGCCAAAAAGTAATATTACCAGAATTTAATGGGAAAATAATGTCCCTAGAAAAAAGTCATCTCAATCAAGTAACGGAACTTATAATTCCAGCAGTACCTTTCAGGAAAAAAGAAGTACGTATCTATTAGAGAATTCATTAATTTAGAGTCAGTACAATGGAGAGCAGTGTTTATTTATCTCTTAGTGACCAGGTTGCAGATAGGAATACAGGTGGGCTTATCGCATGTCCTTTTTACCTACCATGTATGTGTTTATTTTGTTTTATCCATTTGAATGAAGCGTAGAAAAGGCATTTTGTAAACAGACTTAGGAGAGCATATGGGGCCTCCTTCTGAGATTGCCCAACTAAACTAGGAGAATTATCAATTCCAGCCAAAAACTCCACTCCAGCTACGCGCCTTCACAAATTGCTGGGCCCAAAATGAGGAATAACATTCCTGATCCTGTACTGCATGCGGTTCCTGCCTAAAACCCCAGTGCATTGCTCTGAGGTCAAGAGAGTACCAAGTCCCCAAACTGAATAACATTAAACTTTGAAGTCAGCCATCAACTAAGGTAACATGTAACACTCCTAGATAGATTATTCTCTGTGATAAGATACATTTTATCTCCCTAGGCAGCAAGGTACGTGGGGATTACATTTACAAATATTGACTCTCATCTCAGGGACACATTAGCCATCGTTAAATCTAGAGAAAGACATCTTTGATTAGCTGGTTTAGGATTTCCCGCCTTGTAAGAGAGTGGGCGGTGCAAAATATATGATTAGTGATGCCGGCATCCATTGCTCACCTATGATCTCACCCCGAGGGGGATCTAATGTCAAAGGATGCTGTTACATCATGTCCTGTAGGGAAATGTGGAGACTACAAAGGCACATTCCAAGCAAGACAAAGGACAGCCATGGATAGCTGCGGAATATATCACTTTGTCTACATGCATACAAGATGCAGACACAGGCACACCTGCCCATATCTCATACTCTAACCGCTCCACTCACTCCCTAACACTTGGGGCACGATTCGTATGCAAAAGTTGTAAATCTGCACCCATAAATGTACTTCTGCTCACGGGGCTAAATGTATAACTTTCGGGAATTTACACAACTTCCCAGATGTACTTCTCCAAAAAGCTGTACCAGTTAAAGCTTTACAAGTGTAGGTCTTTGACAGTTATAAGGCATTTTTACATTTCGTATTCCCATCAGGGGTGGTTCCTTCGCTATGGCGAAGGAGTGTTGCCGCCCTGGCCAAGAGCTAGGATGTTAAAAAAAAACGATAGTTGCACTATCGTTTTATTTTACATCTGCTGGCTCAGCCAGAAGTACAGGGAAGGGCGGGGCAGGGCCACAGGAGGTGGGAGGGGGAAGGAGGAGAGAGTGTGCACCTAAGTGTGAATGTGTGTTTGGCCAGCCGTCTCAGGACGTCTCTGGCCAAACACAAATGCGCACTTAACCGTCTTAGGCCGGCCAAACACAAATGCGCACTTAGGTTTCTCCAGCTCGGCTGTGCTTAACGGGAGAGCTGCAGAAACTGCACAGACCCCAAGGCACTGTCTGAGACCAATCCTGGCACTGCATTCATGCTATGGTTGGCATGAAAGCAGCACCAGGATTGCTGGGGAGCCTGTGCTGGTGTCCCAGCAAATGCTGGGACACCACATGGAGGAAAGAGGAGTGTGAGGCGTCAGGAGATAGAGACAGCGGTAAGGTAAGTTTATTTTATTTTATTTTTTATTTTCTCCCCTCCATCTCCGTACCCTACCCCTCGCCCCTCCCCTTGAGATTTGCGGCGACCACCGCTGATTCCCACAGGTTCCAGCATCTATGTGCAAGTGTTGATTTTCTTGCTTTGTTTTATCTTAGATGTAAACTATTTTTCCCAGTGTAGAAAACCCTTCCCTACATCACCATGAAACTTGAGGGTGCTCTGCCCCTTCCTACCCTGATCGAAATCGAAAAAACTTTTAGAATGCTTTTAAACTTTCAGTATTGGGCGTCCAAAAAGTTGAACCGTGCCTTGTAGCAACCACTTTCCACCCCTCACAGAGAAGTGTAATTGCATATAATTATAATGTACAGTTGTGCTTGTAATTGCAGTTAGATAGTGCTCACTCTCCTGATGAGGCATTGAAGTGCTTTACACTGGGCAGTATAGTGCACCAGACTCAAGGTTAGTGGTTAAACTAGTGTTATTGGTTATTGTTAATTACAGAAGAATACATGGATTTACACGTTCTTTGTGTTATCTAGCAGGCCCAAATTCAGCAATTTTCAGCTACATATGTTTATGACCAAAACTGCTTTGTAAATCAGGCCCATTATGTACAATTGATCTGGGTGAATCTCTTTAGAGAGGTACATGCTCTTCACCACTCTCTATACATAAAGGGGATCAGAGAGAAGGCCAATAAGTGCTGAAGATATCTTAGGGTGGATTGAATTAGACCATCCCTGGCAGAAAAATATATGCCTGCATCATTCGTTACAACCAGGTCAGACTCCAAGGGGCAGGTTCCTGGTAAAAGGGCCCTACTGCAAGTTCTTCTGGGATGGCAAGGTTGGAAATTGTGTATGTGTGTGACACAACTAGTACATCAAGTACACATTGTACAAGTTAATAAAAAAAGGAATGGCAGGTCATTGGGAGTGTTTGAACGCCTACTGTATTGCATGTACGCCCTTCACACTAGTTCCTTATTTTTAGCCCATCCTTTGACTTCTCTAATGGAGTTATCTACTAATGTGTTGTGTGTGGAGCAAAGTGGCAGAAAGCGATGAAATGTGATGCAAACTATTAGATCAACTTACAATTAAGAATGCCTGCTACACCGCAGGAAATTGTGCAGCACAGCACAAGTACCTGTGAAACCCCTACTAAATCGAGGTCAATGTCTCAGTGATTTGTAGTCTTCTTTCTGTCACTTCTACAGCTCGAGGCCTCTTCACATGGCGGTCCTGAAGATGCAACTGAGGACGAGAAGAGGAAAAAGAAGAAGAAGAACAAGAAAGGGAAGCAAGACAAGAAAGGAAAGAAGGGCAAGAAAAACAAGAGAAAAGAGAAAACTGCTGTGAAATGCTCAGGCTGCACCCAGATTGTGACAAACCTGAAGAATTATGTCGGGGGAAAACTTGATGACGTGAGTGACCTAAACTTGGCATCAGAAATATCTGGGCTTGAGGTCTAGACTAAAGCGTACCTTTCCACTTTTACCAGTCTCTCCTTGGTGTTGCTCACCAGGTACACCAATCCATCCCTAATACCCTTATCTCTGTAGTGAGTGACCAGGGGCACCCCCTTTCTACTCCATTCTACTCGAGGCCGAGTAACTACACAGAACTTTTGGTGAGTGAGGTGGAGGGGCAAGCAGAATGAAAGGGGAAAGCTATTCCAGAACTCAAAGATGGTCTATGAGCCATGTTTAAAGTTGAAGTTTGTTTTTCATAATTTCATGGTTAAGTGGAATATTAGCTGATCCCTGGAAAGTAATTGCTAGAACAAACAAATAATAATTTTATCCTTCCAGGCTAATGCCCTGGATCTCTAGAAATTACATGTTACCTTTGGCCACCAATCACAACAATTCAGAAAGCTAAATATGCTCTCATAGTCCAAACTGAGTTTATGACGAGCTGTCTGATATAAACACAGACAAATACCTATTACCTACGCCTGTGCTTTTTCTCTTCTCTGTTGAAAAAGCAAAGCACTTACAAAATGTCCAAAGTAATGCAGCCTAACATATGTACCAAACTTTGCATAATTATAAGCAGGGTCTAAAAAAAATATTTTTAATGTCACAATGAGAAGTCATATAACGAGATCCGTAACAAAAAGCCAATGGTGGTGGGAATCACTGATGGAATGGCATGTTATGTGGTATTGACGGGTGCTGATCACTCATTGTATGTTTCTCTCTTTCACTCTTTACCTTGTAGAAAGTATTTTAGACTCTCCACATTACATTTCATTTGTGTGTTTAACACATCCTATATTTTTATAGGACACCATCAAAGGAGCTGTTGATTCCATGTGCGATAAGGTGGATGACAGTATCATGAAAATCTGCACAACCATGAAGGAGAAAAGCAAGGATGACCTAGTAGCAGCTGTGAAGAATGGGGGTAGCCCAAAAGACGTCTGCACACAGATTCAGTTGTGTGAGGGCCAAGAGTTGGAGGAAAGTGAGGGTAAGGTGATGGGATGGGGTGCCTCCTGCACTTCCAAGGTGCTATGATAACCTAGACCTTGAGGTGATAAGTCAGAACCCTTGGGCTCTGATATTATCACATCATCTTGCACGTCACCTATGAAGACTGGAATCCTGAGATTGTCCATTTACTACAGGGAGAACATTTTCTCATGGACCTTTTGCTACCACATAGGCATCTGCTTCCTGTCCCTGGGATTGGGCGTTCTTATGAGTCTATTACTGTTAGCCTGTACTATTAAGCCTGTTCTGGAGGGAAGAGTTCCCTTAGATCTAGTAGAACTGGCTTTTCCCCTTGCTGTTTATGTTGTAGGTACTTGCATTAACATCTCTAATGTCTCCATAGTCTCCATTTCCTTCTCTTGGAAGTTGAAGAGTGTTTTCTTATGAATCTGGAGCAACCCAGATGATGTCTGATCTCTGATTCTGTGTGGGAGTTATTTAATAGGGATCTTTGGTTGGTAGAGTGATCTCGGATCCCTTCTTCTGGGAGTTCACAATCTGATAGGGATCTCTGATTATCACCTTGGCCCACCTATAATCTTTGTAAACTCTGCCCCTAGAGGACGGTTATCCTGTTGATCACTATAGGTGCTGGAGTTCAATGCCTTCTCTAGGAAGAAGATGTTCTAATGATATCAAGAACTAGTTGCTTCTTCTGGAGATGGTCCTCATTCTTGCAAGACTGATTCTCCAGTTAACATCTGCTGATCTAATTTTTTCTGGTGTCCAGTGACTCCTCAGCAAGTTGGAACCTGTGAATGGCTATAGAACTAGTAACCTCAACTCATATGTTCTTCTGAAAAAGGAGTCCATGGCTGACAACGCTTTGTTTCTAGGTGGATGAAAACTCTAAACAACATTCAGAAAGCACACTACATTCCACCCTCAATGTCCACAGCCACTTCTCATTTTCACCTGATCCACCTCATCACAATTGATGTCTCCCAATATTTTGCTCCTCAGTACCATGATGTGCACCTGCTATGGAGAAAATCATTCACTAGTGATAATCCTGAATTGTACAAATCTGCACTTGACACCATGAATGCTGCCCTTAATGAGGCCAAGGTGCTATCAAGACCTTATTATATCTCTTTAGATCCTCATAAAGTATTTGTCCCACACAGTGAACTCACTCCTCGCACCCCCATCCCAACCACTGATCTTCTCCACAGACCACCTTAACCACAAATAACAATCCATAATAAGATCACGACTATCAGAAACTCTGAATCTGCCTTCTTCATTGCCTTCCTTTTACCTGGTCTACTCTGCCACCTCAAACTCCACACCACTATATGCCTTAACAGGATCCTTCCTACCCTTAAAACACTGAGAACCTTCCCTTGCCTTCTCAGATGGTTTATTTTCTAAAATGATCAAATCTAAGGCTCATTCATCGAGTGCCTTCAGTTCTCTCTAAAAAGCTATACTATTCAGTGCCTCTCCTCACCAATGTTGACTCACAATGTTTCATGAAGCTTTTATATTTAAAATACTCCTAACTATTTCTGAAATTAAAAAAAATAGCACTCATTTTGAAGATGTGGAGATTTGTGACTATTGTCCAAAATAATAGTTTGCCAATGATATGCCAAAATTCAAATCCTTAAAGGTATCAAATGATTTTGGTTAATGTACTTTTTAAAGATGAAAGAGCCATTAGAGGAAAGAGTTCCAGCTGGATTGACATTCAAGTAGTCAACGTAACTATACTACTCATATACTGGAGTGTTATTGTTAATGGGACAGTCAGAATGTGTGGAGATGAACACAGTGGTGCCAGAAAGAACTCATTTTCGATATTACAGATTTCTTTTTGTAGGGTCTACATAACTGCTAACTTTCTTCTTGAGATGTTCTCCTTCAGATAGAATTGGCTGCATTAGCCAACTACACTGTATGACTTCTATCTATCTATCTATCTATCTATCTATCTATCTATCTATCTATCTATCTATCTATCTATCTATCTATCCTTAGATACGAATATATCCATCTTTCTGTCAGTTGATAGTTACTTAGAGTGTTTTGGTACATAAGTATGTAGATATCTTTCTATATATTGCTAGGTAGCTAGCCATAGTAAGACAGGCATAAATAGACAGACACGCGCACACACACACACACACAAACACATATATATATATATATATATATATATATATATATATATATATATATATACACACACACACACACCATCTTTAGTTATCTATATACAAGCGCCAGATAGACAGATATGGATATGTATCGAAAAGAGAGTATTTAATGTGATACTCATGAGGCAACTCACAATGAGGATACCCACCTTGTAGGCAGCTTTGTTAACAAGATTATCAGTTAGAATGGTCCTTGTGTCTCCTGTCCCAGGTCCCCAACTCCCGGCGCCAAGGGTTGGTCCGACCTGTATCTTTTGCCAAGCATTCATCAGCTTTGTGAAACCTCTGCTTACTGAGAAAGTGCAAAATAAAGCCACTGGGCAAGTGCTGGCAGGTTTCTGCATGGAACACTTTGGTAATTCGACTACGGTAAGGGCTGCTGCAATTATGTTCCCTTTTAGTATTTCAAGAGAAAATGTACTTGATGGCGAGTGAAGAGTTGACGAATCAATGTGGGAATTATTCCTCATACACGCAAAGTGCCAGTCATGATGTCCATATACCCTATGCGTTTATGACTTGAAATGTCACCTTTTGAGGAGAGTTTTCCAAGAGTAAATGATAATCCCATAAACCTCAGGCCAGATAGATCACATCAATGTTAAATGTTCCTATTGAGAATGTTGTAATTTCATTAGCCATCCAACACCTTTTCACGGAAGAAATATGTTTTGTGAAAACATTTCACACAATCAAAACATATTACCTCTGAATAACTTGAAAAGCCAAGCTATTTATGAATGAAATCTGCTACATTTGCTTCTTTACCTTTTCAGGAGTAGAACTGATATGGTCTACATAAATTTAAATTTAAATATAAATTCACAGATGTATGTCATATAAAACTAAAACTCAAGAAAACACCTGCAAACGAGAATTAGAAAATCTGTAATTAACTAAAGAAGTCTGAACATCGCTGTAAGCCAGTATAGGTGCTGGAAGGAAATATGAAACCTAAGTTACAGATTTATCTTTAGTGCTCTGATAGCGTTCCTGACTGCTCTATGGAACAATTTTGTTACTTCATAGACAATACCCTTCCATTTAATCTGGTAGTCACACTATAGCATCTATAGCCACATGTAAGAAAGCATATAAGAGGTTAATCTGAAGGCAACTGATCTCCCACACTTTGGGGGAAGAAAAGTGGAGAGAGCAGGAGTGTTGGGATTTAGATATGAAACAGTGCAAATGGAGGCAGAGTACATAACTTTGCCAACTCCGTAATTGACAAATAAGATAGAGAAGAACTAAGAGGACTACAGACACCTGATATGGCAGGAAGCTAGGGCTCGCTATCGGCAAAACAAGGGCAGGACAGAAATAGATACGCAGGCTGAGATGGAGGGATGGTGGTATGGCGAGAAGCACAGCCTGGAAGATAACAGCACATTTGCGGGATGTGTACCGCATGCATGCCTCATGCGGCTCGCAGGAGCTACCAGAAGCGGCTCGCAGGGCTTTGTTGGGGAGGAGTGTCGAATGGGGCAGGGGTATTCAGGCGGGAGAAATTAATTTAAAAAATAATTTTAAAAATTACTTAACTGCCTTGCCGCTGCTGCCGCCACTCCTCTCCTCCACTATAGGCACAGGCTCCGAGCCTGTCCTGCAGCCAATCCGAACACTGCTGACAGCAGCATTTGGACTGGCTGGGAGGGCCCAGCCAGGGTGCTCCCAAGCAGACTGAAAACCTGTGCCTGCTCTCCCCAGCCCAGCAATTGTGTTGCTGGGCTGGAGAAAGCCCAGTGCGCATGTATGTTTGGCTGGCTCGAGACGGCCGGCCAAACATACATGCACACTGATTCCCATCATAACCCATGGCCCCGCCCTTTTACTACAAAACAATAATAAATGTAGTTTATTAGTGGCTTGAAAAACACTGGAGGCTGAGATATCAGACTCTGCAATAGCAGAGTCCCTGACCCACTTAAAGAGTGGGAAGGACTGGGTCTTAACAGCTATTCGCCTGAATTTTTTAGGTGCCTCCATGCTCAGATTGTACCCCAACTTGGGAATTGCTCAGGAGTGCCAGGCAGGAAGGAGACCCATATACAATGCAGGAAAATCCAGTAGGACTGCACATCCTATCAATCCATCTCGCTGCTAAATATGGAAGTGAGGGTGTTGCCTGGGGTTGTTTCGAGTCACATGCTTCAGGTAATAGAATCTATGGTGACAGTGGACCAGTTGCGCTTCATGCCACATACAGTGACGTGACACAACCTCAGGTGCCTATTCTGTTGCTTGGCCTGCAGAGAGAGAGAATTGAGGAACCAGTGGTGATTTTATCGCTAGATGCAGAAAAAGCACTTGATTCAGTGAAATTGCCCTAGAGAAAATGGGCTTTGGAAGGAATTTTTCTAGAGTGGGTCACACTGCTCTACTGGGACCCCGGGGCAATGGTGCGAATGGCACACTTTTGGAGAAAATATGGATAGAAAGGGGCATGTGGCAGGGATGTTCCACTACTTTTTGCAGTGGCCCTTGAGCCACTTAGATATGGATGTGTAGCAATGCCCAAATTCGGAGCCTGTGCTGGGACCCAGATTGGGAGGATGCAATCTCTTTGTACCCAGATGGCATCCCTCTTTATCTGGCTGATCTGGGCCAGTCCCTCCCAGATAAGAGAGAGACACTGCAAGTCTTTGGAGCATTCATGATGCTTCGGATCAACTGGAGAAAATTGGTGGCTTATCCCCTGACAGATAGGTGCCTCCACATCAGGACACATTCTGGTCCACTGAGAGTCAGCTGGTTTCAAGTAACCAGGTATTTATGTAATGACTGATCAGGAAAAGTTCTTCCAGGAGAACTTGGGAAGAATCCTGGAGGCATATAGGCAGGACATAGGCCATTGGCAGAGTCTCCCATTGCCACAGCTGGGCAAAGCAACATTATACAAAATTATGTACCTGACCAAATTCCTCTATGTCCTCTAAAATAAATCTTATGCTGTTCTGTATAGGTTTTTCTGGCACGTGGATGAGGTCACTCGAAGAAACAATCTGGGTGCGAGGGTCCCACGGATTGCCCCAGTGAAGATGATAATGAAAACATGGGCGGGGGGCATAGCGCTGCCGATCATGTGGCTGTACTACTAGGTGGCACAGCTGATGGTGGGGAATAATTTTTTTTTTTTGAACGGCACAAGCCATCCCTTCTGGCAGATAGAAGGGCCTTAGACCTGGTGGGCTATCTCTGTCACCTGTACTGGGTAGGGAAGACATAAGGGATCTCATTACAAGCAGTAATCATAGTATTGTGGTGGATATCTGGAGGAGAAGGTGAGAGTCACAGGCTGGCAAGGGAAGATAATGATGATGACGTCCGTTGTGGGAGTCAGAGGCCCTAAGGGACCTTCAAGAGATTGAGGGCTACAAAAATGGGACATGCTGGGTATCTCAGAGTTGAGGATGTCTGGAAGGAAGGACAGTTTAATCACTTCACAGAGCTTCAGGCCAAATATGATCTGATGAGTAGTCAGTTCCTGAAATACCTGCAGATGCTGCACATCCTTAAGAAGCGTAACCCCCACTGGAGGACCAGCTGGAGGAATCACCCCCTGAGTATAGGTTACTGGTCTCTGCTTTGCACAACCATGCCATTTCACTAGTCTACACAACACTCCTAACTCACTCCTAGCTCAAAGTTTCCTCCCCCTAGACTCACTCAGACACAGGTGGATAGGGATTTAGGTAAAATGGCGGGTGACACAGTTACACCTCATGCCCCAGTTGGTCACATTTGGTATATGAGGCTAGCAAACAATGGAACGATACACACTGCTCTTCTGCAACATAGTCCTGGTAGTTGCCCGACAGGACCTAATCAAACAATAGGGCAGCCCCTCTATGCCCAAGGTGCAGGAGTGAGAATCAAACTTTGACTAGTGTATGAGGGCGGAGGAGCTGGTATACAAAGCCTGAGGCTTCTCCCGCAAATTTGAGAGAGTCTGGAATTTCTAGAGGAATGAAGAGCCATGCGGTTCCCTGGAGCTCCAAGTCCATACCAGATCTTATCATTTGCAATTTTACGCTGCCTGTCTGGGCAAAGTTTATGTTGGGAGGTGGAGAGAGTGGGGGGGGGCTTGTTGACTGGCCCACAGGTATTGTGTGTTTTGTGTTGCAAATGCTAATAAAAATATCTATATAAAATAAGTCTGTGCATAATATTGTCAGTGGGTTTTGGCTCTTGTATTAGCATTAGCAAAGGCTTTATCAGAAATATGAGGAAAATTAATTGATTTTTATGTGGATCAGATAGGAGTCTAGTGAAAATTGACAAAGTCAGATATTTTGGTACACTAAGAAAATGTGTCAATAGGCAATGTCTGCCATAGTCGTTGGATACCACAGTACTTTTGTGTCTACAAGAACCTAAAAGTGGGAAATAAAATGTCTGAACACAGATAAATATTTTGGAGACTAGTACTAATGAGCTGGAGACTTGGTCAGGGTGAGGCACATCGAGCTCAGGGAGTGCAGTTTGAATAAGGGGCTCGCTCAGAAGACGGAACCCAAAAATGGGCAGAGTGGGCCTGGTTAAGGAACTTCTGAGGATAGAGAGACTGTAGTCAGGATTGGGAGATCTTAGTCTGGGGTGTATGCTCAGGGTATGGGAGATTGGCAAAGGTGTGTGGGTGTCAGTATAAGGGTCTCTGATACATGTTGTGCAGCCAAAGTGGGAGGCTCTGAGGTGGGTATCTCTAGGATGGAATAAAGGGTGCTGATATTAGGGTGTGTGGTCAGGTAAAGGGGCTCTGAGATGAGAGAGAGAGAGAGAGAGAGAGAGAGAGAGAGAGAGAGAGAGAGAGAGAGAGAGAGAGAGGGGAGAATATGTGACTCAGACAGTGATTTGTGGTCAGACTGTGGGACTCGGAATGCGTGCATACTACAATGAACACACTCGGCCAGGAAACTCGTGAAGTGAGGTCCAACTGATATCCATTTTATCTGTAGTGTGTAGTTAGACTTATTCATTGAATCTCTCCCTGTTTTGCTCTGCAATTTTACATTCCTTTTGTGCTTCTTATGTTTAAAGGCTCCTCCATTCGTCTCTCTACTAAAGTTTCATTCTACCTTTTTATGTTTCCCCCATAGTGCAACGGCTTCCTTTCAACTTATGGCACAGTGGTAAAGCAGGTCCTGCTAAAGCCCTGGGACCAAGTCACCACCTGCCGGGTAAGTGATAGAGCTGTGGAAAGGACCAGCAGGGCACAGAAGTATGCTTGAGACCTCTAGAAGTCCAGAGATAAACAACATGAGTAAATGGGCGGTGAGCTTCTCATAATTGATTAACCTAGCCTCAGAACCATGGCCTGGTATTGAAGCTACCAGGGTAATCTCACCTCCCAACCAAGGTATCTTTAAGCTGTTATTAAGGGTCTATCTGCCATTTCAGGATGCTTGGATCAGGACATCAAACTTTTATGACTTTGAGGACCATTGTGCTGGAATGAACTGTATCTAGAGCTTGAGATGAATGGGTGCTCATGGCATAACTTTACCACCCTAGAATCTGTTAATTAACTGATTAGAGACCGCACCCTATGAAATAGATCTACCAGCA
Organism: Pleurodeles waltl; assembly: GCF_031143425.1. Lineage (NCBI taxonomy): Eukaryota > Metazoa > Chordata > Amphibia > Caudata > Salamandridae > Pleurodeles > Pleurodeles waltl. Next base: position 710,449,409 of record NC_090450.1, on the reverse strand, counting down.
GAGACCGCACTTTGTTGGCCCCTTCTCATGGAATAAAGACCATTCCTCAGTACATGCAGGATTGAGAACTGATGTCTTCTATATATTATGGTTGCTCCAACTTTTCCGATTGGATAACAATAAAGTTATTCTCGTATTTCCCAAAACTACTGTGGTAACAACCATCCTATCGATTTTTGCTTATGTGGGGAAGTGTGTTAGGAATCGGACAAAAACATCAGAGAATCTCTTATCTTCAGGTGAAAATGTGGACCCGTGCCTCACTTACAAAGGCAGTGCATATACACTTTCACTTTATAACAAAGTATTATTATGTGCTATTTTACAGATAATATGAGTGACAATTATTGCCATAACTATTGCAACGTAATTTACACAGGTCTGCCAAAGAATTTGACTTTAGAGATTTTGAAATTAAGGAGTCCTGGGAGAAAAGTTTAATTATGCTAGAGTACGTGGAGTAATTATGCATTACTCTTGTGATGTAAAATTATGCAATTACACCAGCTTGAGTAATTAAGAGTTATTTGGAGCAAAGATCCAACTGCATAAGCAAAGGAACTAAGAGAGAGAGAGTGGCTGCTGGCTACTGCTGTTTATGTCTTGTAGCACTTAGTGCTATTCTCTTAGTGCAAAATACATCTTCAGACCCATTGTGGAGGCAAGGGCGCATTGTGTGCTAAGAAAATAGCCCTAAATGCTGCATCATGCCTCTCACTTAACTATGCATAATTACAATTAATTTTGCTGTAATTACAAATAATTACATTAGAGAGAATTATGCCAGTTATGCCCACCCCTATAATGGATCTGTGAAGATATGCCTCTATTTACATAAGCACAACCTTATCAAACCAGCTCAGAAAAGTCTCTACTTGTATCTGGATTCTCCACAGGTCTTTTTGGGAAGCTTAACAGTATGCCGGCGACTTTACGTAGGCACAAGCGTAGACACAAACATCTTTGATTGATTTACAACTCCCTATCTCAGAGGGAGGTCTTAGTAGCCAGACAAGGATCAGAACTATTTGGTGGCACTGTGCCAATGGATAGCCACAGGGATATCCTTACACGACTTGCTGGAGTCTAACAAAATTACTGGGATATCACCTTATGCCTTGTTGGTCACACAACTATTTGCACCTACACATAAACATGAAAAATGACTTGCATTACTGGAAGTAGCCAGGAACTCTAGGATAAGAGCCCATAGGCACACAAATACAAAGGTGGCATAACCCCCCTCACTTACCACTCTGTACTCTGGTGGACTTCGTGAAGATGGGCAGGAGAATTGACATAGATGTTAGGACAGGTGGCGACACACAGACATTGGAGATCTAGTGAATGATAAAAGAATGCAAATGTTATAGATCCTCAGATTGAAATGGTCATCCTGGAGGGATGCTTTCACTGCATCGGTAGCCTTATTCGAAGAGATGCAGAATACTGAACTTGAGCTGTCAAAGCTTCTGCCGTGCTGCGATTAGGAAATGGAAGAAGAGCAGTAACACAATTATACCAGGTGTTGCTGGACATGATCAAGGCAGAGTTGCTTACTCTACGGGTGAGATGATCCAAATCACGTGGTACTAGACTTGACAGATGTGGAGCGGTAAAAAGTACTGGAGTACCCAAAAGCGGTGTCCAGGAAAGCTAGATTAAAAGTCATACAGCACCTTACACCGCACTTATTTGACACCCACCTGTTTCCACAAGATATGTTCCTCATCATCAAGCGCATGCCCAAGATGCCAAGTTATAGAAGATGACCTGCTACATACATTTTAGTGAAGTGAAGTCCAACTATAAATTAATATAGGAAAGAAAGGATTGCAAACGCCAGGGTGGAAAGAAATTCCAAAAGAGGTATGCGAGGTTTATTAGGGAGGGCCATTAGATGTATTCTGGCATGTAGATTTCCAGGCTTGGCCCTTCTACTGACCAAGAGGCAGCTACCAGTATCATGGAAAAGTGAAAGCAAACCTCGAACATCCAACTGCAACTGGCAAGGAGAGCGCTCTAAGTGAGTGGAGGCCAAAGGAAAGGTATAGATCAAGAACAATGGGCAGGAGGGTGGACAGCTTTGAATAATAGAATGGAAGGGGGTTCTCCTGAGTCTTGCTGAAAAGGATGATACTAAGACACCCTTGAAGTGGGTGGATTGATCCCCTACTGGGGCTACAGGTCAACGTGCCTCAGTAACTATGACCACCCAAAACCTTATTGAAAGGAACAGAGTTGAGACAAATTACCTAAGGGTGCAGCGAAAACAATGGAAGAACCAACAAAGATCAACTGAGTGTTAGTGCTTGAGTGAGGAATAAGACAACAAGTTTTTATATACTTTGAGAGGTGAGAGACAAATTATTTATCAGAAACAGGCACATGTCTAATATAACTGAGAATCTATCTGCACATCTATATATAATCACAGACAATATTCAAAATGCAAATATAGAAATTTAAAAGATAAGTATGTGCACCATACACACGGCCTGCTGGAATAAATGCCCATCATGTTTACAAAATCTGGCTCAGTACTGCACCCTCACCAGAAATTAATGGTCAGCAATGTCACGTCTAGTTCCCAACATGTTTCTTCAACCATCAGGGGATATCCCTGAGAGCGCAAATCTAACTACCGATCAGGAGCCCAACACAGGCCCCTGATCTCCCTTCTCCACTTAGTCTTCGGCCTATGAATTTATGAGAGATACGAGAGTCTCACAGGCCTCTCACCACATTCTGCGGTTGGGGGGGCATCGTTGTGTTATGCCACCCACTGCTATATCTCTGATTCTGGAATCAGCTAAATCCCAAACATTTTATGAAGGTGTATACCTAAGGCTTTCACAGGGGTAACAACTTAAGAATTCTGGAAGGCAAGATCAGCCCACCAGAGTGGAGTCTAGTGGTCTGGTCAATAACCTTTTAGTCTTTATATCCTCCTGTTCTGTTTTTCCGGTCTGTGCTAGCACTCAGGCATGGCTCCTCCGTTAGGGCGTGGCACCCCCACCCCCGCCAGCAGTGGCCGCTGCAAATCGCCTTTAACAAACGAAAAGATAATAAACCATGTTTATTATCCTTTCGTTTGTTAAAGGGGCGGGGCATTGGGGATGACGAGATGAGGGGAGTGCACTGTGTGCTCCCCTCACTGCGCATGTGTGTTCAGTCAAACATACATGCCCAGTAGGCTCTCTCCAACCCAGCAACACAGTTGGCAAGAGCATGCACAGGCTCCCAGTCTGCTCTGAGCAGCGTCAGGATTAGGCGCAGGGGAGGCTGGGAGCCTGTGCCTGTCTGCAGCGACAGGAGACGACCACTGCAGTATGTGAGTGGGGCAGGTGAGTGATTTTTTGTTTTTATTTTGTTTTAGAAATTTGCCCAATGCCCCCCGCACCACCTGCGACCCTGTGCCACCCCGCGAGCCGCTCCTGCTAGCATTTCTAAAGTTACTGTACTATGATAAATGCCTAAATAAAGTAAACAAAGTAATAAATAAGAAGTTCCAATGCCAGTGATTTTAAGATGACCAGCAATACCTGATATCAAGTGGGTGTGTGGACATTTATAAAGCATCGAAACCTGCTCCCCAAGACATCATGACACTAAGATATTGTACAAGGAAACACAATGGAGCTATCAGCTTCCTAACAGAGTAGGTGCATTTTCAGTTCTAAAAGTGGTGAGATGTGATGCTAAGACTTTCGATTCTCATTGTGAGCACTATTTTGTTGACTTGCCACACACTGCGTTCAACAAATGTAAACAACAATAAGTAATCGTGAAAAGGCAACATTACCAGTCTCATCTCTTTGGCTAAAACTCCTCTTCTGGCTTCATTCCATTACAATAAGTCAAGCAAAGTATGAGGGGCATTCAATAAAACATAAATGGAGACCTGCTCAGAGAAGCCATTTTGCAGTACTCCAAAATGAAATTCACAAACCTTGATCTGGAAATCTTCAAGCCCTATTCAAAACCACATTTAGGAATATGGAACCTGGTACCCGTATAATACACTGTAATACACTGTTTTACATACTACTAGGAGTGGGTGGTGACCTCCACTCTGCTCGCAGAGTTTGTGGATTTCTTCCCACTCTGGTCTCTGCTTAAAGTGTGGTGTTCTGAAAAACGCTGCAACGTTAAGTTTGCGGGCACGAGCGAGGAAAATCTTACTCCAGACAATCTCCCGGCGAGATTTCTCAATGCGGGCTGTCTCAGATGGTCCCTTCCGCTTACACGGGGAAACCTTCCATTCGTGTTGAGGAAGCTACAGCTCAAGTAGAAAATCTAGTCGAGCGGCAGAAAAGAAGCAGCGCCCTCTTGAGATGCGCATGATGCCATTTACGCTGATTTTACAGCACGGGACAAACACCCAGTGCTAAAAATCAGTGCAAACGGCGCAATTTCACAAAAACTGCCACTTCGCGGAACTCCATGTAGCGTGAAGGAGTTTTTTGTTCACTTCGAGGTGTTCTGCATAGATCTCTGACAAGGCCTACATACTACTACAGATCTAAAATGAAAATAAAATGGGAATTTTCGAGGGTAATTTGACTATTGTTGGCATGCATTTCAGGAAATCCTACTTGGCTGGTGGCTTTTTTCAATTGTATCTTTTAAAGGCATGGATCTGTATTCAACCAGAAGGCTGCCAGCAGTCTATGTGGGCTGTAACTGTATGCAACGATGCCGCTTCCTTGAAATGCCATCTACACGGGTACCCTAGTTGGAGTCACCATGTGATTTCTTCACGCTTTATATTGCAGCACACTGTTAGCAGGAAACAAATGCATTAACATGTCACTTCATCCACCGGTGTCACTCACATGACAAGGAGCATGGTCCCTTGTTTATTTGTCTAACCTGCAAAAGTGTGAAAGGTCAGCGATTTTAAAATACAGCCTCTGGAAAATCGACAGCCCCTGCCTTACACCGGACCCACTGTTGGCTGTCTTCTTTCCTTGCTTCCCTTTGTGCTCTATTGAGTCCGTTCACTCTCAATCGCCCTGTCTCTCTTCTGTTTATTGTTGTACAGACCGCCCACCACCAGTGTTACTCTATACTTTATAAATCGTGGGCTTCAAGTTTGGTTATAAAAATCATCCTCTTAGTTATCACTCATCTTTTTTCTATTATGTGTTTTACATCGTCTACACCCAACCATCCAGCACTTTAGTTCAATTTAGTATAATTCAAAAGATTACGGCCAGTAACTACTGTGTGTTTTTAAAACCATATACTATCTTAGTAATATGTGACACTACTGTATCCTTACTACCTGTACACTACGTGTGTCATTTTTACAGCATTCTGTCCGTTGTGTCCACTTTGTCTACTGAACGATACGTATTTGTTATATTCAGGACTATGGCCCTAATTATGACTTTGGCAGAATTTTCCTAAGACCGCCGAAGCCACGGGCTCCAGAAGACCACTATATTACGATTACTGAAGGATTTGCACCACAATTTGGGTGGAAATACTCCAGTAGTCGTGCTGGTAGTCAAAGGCGCAGAGGTGGTTCCACCGCCGGCTCTGCCAAAAGGACTCAGATAGCCATATTACGACCTGTAATACGGCCTGGCGGTGCCCTAATGGTGGGCTGCTGCCGCTGGTGGGAGCGCCAGGTTCCGTCCCCTCAGGGAGGAGCACCTCGTCAGACGAGGTAAGTGTCCTCTGCAAGGGGAGGAGGGTGGGGAGTGTGAATGGATGTGTGTGAGTGTGTGCATGCGTGTCAGAAATGGGGGGAGGGAGTGGGAGTGTTTGTGCATGCATGTGTGTCTGTGTGTAAATGTGGTGATGGCGAGGTGTGTGTGGGTGAATGTGAATGCTGGGTCAGGGTGTGTGTGTGCATGGGTTTAGACAGGGGTGGGGGTTGCGTCTGTACGTTGAGGAAAAGAGGGGGTGAGGGATGAAGTGCGTATGTGTGTCAATGGGGTAAATGTAGTGAGTGCGTGTGTGAGTGGGGGTGTTGTGTGTGTGTGCGTGTATGTGTGTATGGATTTGGGGGGTTGCGTGTGTGTGTGTTTGAGCGCAAGGGTGTTGTGAGTGTATGCGCGTGAGTGTAAGGGTGTAGTGAGTGTGAGTGCGTGTCAGGGTGTGCGTGTCTGTGGGTATGTACGTGTATGCAGGAGATAGGGGGGTCACTACTGGGAGCGGAGGGGTGGGTGTTACTGGTGGTTTGAGGAGGTGGGGGGTGGGAATATTTTAAGGGAAGGGGGTGGGGGAGCCTTTGAGTAGGCGGGGGTGGGTTAGTCATCTACCAGGAATGCAAATTACTATCACTGGTAGCATTTCTGCCAAGAATTTCATGGCGGTGCTACCGCCACAAAATCCCTTAAAGAAAGGGGACTTGTGATGCCACTGGCAGTATTGGGTGGACTGCCGGGTCGTAGATTTTGATCTCTGGCCCGGTTGTCAAACCGCTCTGGCGGTACCAGCGGGGATGCAGAGGTCTGACACAGGCCAAACCGCCACACTTATAATGTGGCGGTCTTCACCGCCGGCCCCTCGGCAGTGAGACTGCCACCACGGCCCTGGCGGTATTCAGACCGCCAGGGTCATAATGAGGGCCTATGTCCTATTTAACACATGTATTTCAATGTATTGAAACTGAATTGCAGAACTATTGTGCTTACTACCCCTGTAGAGGCGTTGTGTGCGTAAAGTTCCTTGCACTACGTTTTTATAATAGCACATACAGCACATTACAATCAAGGCTGTAGCTACAAGCTTAGATACCCAGATAAGAAAGTAACACTTTTTTCAATCTCTGAAAAATCACAGATACACAAACTGTGGCATTATTTATTATTCCACTAATAACTGAAAGGTACAACCATTTCACACTTATTGGGAGATTTTCCCATGTAGCATGCTCTTTAAAGGCTTACAGTATTTTTTTAAATGCTTCCTTTTGTCATTACTTTTTACATTTTTCGCACATCACTGCCAGGTGAAACGTTTACAAATTACCATTAGTGCCAGTGAACACCTGTGCTTCCTGATGTTTTTTATAGATAAGAGTCTTGCAGACGATTTCTCCTGTGGCTGTGATTTGTTCTCCTCATAGTGATAGACACATATTTTCACTGCTGTGCCATGAAGCCTAAAGCTCCAGACAATGGCAAACGCACCAATCACCAGCTGACCAGAAGTGTAACAGCAGCTGATTGGCTTCCAGGATTTACTCCATATGTTAGACAGCCCTCATGGCTGTGAGGGGCTTGTTTTAAGGTTTTCACTGTGCCTGTGTTGGTAGCCTACCACCTAAATTGGTGCGGGGTTGGCAAATGTCTTGTGAGGTGTGAGCACTTTGTTGAAGATCATTCTGTTTAAATGGCTCAGCTCTCACGTCTGCTCTCCTAATCCTAACCCTTGTCTGGGACCTTCCTTTCCAGCCCACCTCTTCTGCACTGTCACTGTCACAGCCATTCAGGCGCCAGCCCCAAATTTCCTTGGACTTTGAGGCAGCTTCAGGAGGGCATGAAATGCTTTACAAGTTATTACATCATACCATAACACAACCCTTTAAATATAGTGCTATATAGTTGCTAATTAGTGACTGCAATGACTGTGTTAAAAGCAACTTAAAGTCAAATGGGCAGAAGCTACCTTACATATGATAGTAGTGAACATTCTATATGGACAAACCATCCTTAATGTAAATATATTGTTGGGGTAAATAGGTTATAGTCTTTGGGGGATGGCAGCTAGGGGTGTTTTTTTCCGTAGAGCACCACAGTATGTCATCCTACTAGTCATCCATTTCCTATCTGAAAGGCTGTGGATAAAGTCTCAATGACATTGAAGCGCCTTCTCTTCTGACCCTTCTCCACCCCCAAGGCTCTATTGCCCTCATTGACTTCTAATGAAGGAGTGCACTTGCAAGAATAATGACCTGAATCTTGCTTTTACAGGAGATTGGCGCGTGTGAGGCGGAAATCTCAATGTCACAGTCTGGTGTGAAACGTGAGTAACACGTGCCTTACGCTAGTGCATACAACCTTCCAAATGTTGCTTATCCAAAGCTGGCAAACAGCCCTCTTTCTGGGACACCACGGTATACAAATGATTAAGCAAAATGTGGGATTCTTATTTTACTCTATTGTATCTGCATTTACATTGCACTCGCTACTCCTGAAGAGGCGTTGAAGTGCTTAATGTCGGGCTGACAGCACACTGCGTTAGAACTCAAGGTTTAGTGTTTAATCCAGTGGTTCTTGAATATTGGGATTAGTCTTCTCAAGCAAACCATTCTATGCATTCACTCCAGTTTCTTTGTGGTAGGTTAAAGTAATAGGAGTTATGTGTGATCATTATTGGGGAAAGGTGGATATGTGAAGTTCATGCAGATGTTTGGTGGGGTTAATAGATGAGCTAGAGGAGATTAGGCAATATTAGGTTGCCTGGGTATGTATTTAGAAATTGTAGTCCTACACAACCTCAACTGAACTAAAATTCTAGATTACAGTGAGACAGACATGGGAAACTTGATGAGGGAGAATGCAAGCCTTATGACGTTATGTGATATTATTGGCCTTGATATGGCAATAGTAAAACTTGATCCTTACTGATGGAGATCTTTTTTCCCTGATTCAAAAGGTGCTGCCTCGCAACATAAAAGCCTAGAAGATACATATTCCACTCAGCTGCTAATGGTCAATGACTGAGGTTAACCGTCCTCCCATGATCTTCGTGAATAACTGTGCTCAAGCTTCGCAAGTGGCGTAACATTTTGGCACCTGCAGTTCTGCTGATGCTTCTACAATGGAGAGGAATAAAGTTTCTTCTTGTCTACTTGTATTGTGGTTCCTGTTATTGGATGCAATCTGCAGAAGGAGGGTACTATTGGTGTACATCATGCACATGAGTTAATGGGACTAAGAAGTACTATTTTGAGAGCGTTTTGTCCACATGAGCTACCCATGCCAAATTTGTGTCCTTTTTTCAAATACTCTAGGGATTCTAGTAGTACCCAGAGTTTGTGGGTTCCCCTGGAGAAGACCACGAAATTAGCCAAAAAAGTTTTAAAAAAAAAATTAATGGGAAAAAAGGGCTGCAGAAGAAAGCTTTTGTGTTTTTCCTTGAAAATGGCATCAACAAAGGGTTTGTGGTGGTAAAATCACCATCTTCCCAGCTTTCAGGAACAGGCAGACTTGAATCAGAAAACCACATTTTACAACACAATTTTGGCATTTTACAGGGACATACCCCATTTTTACTATTTATTTGTGCTTTCAATTTCCTTCCAGTTAGTGTCAGTAATGGGTATGAAACCGAGGCTGGATCCCGGACAGCTAAACATTTCTGAAAAGTAGACAACATTTTTAATTCAACAAGGGGTCATTTGTGTAGATCCTTCAAGGTTTTCCTATACAAAGTAACAGCTATAATAAAAACAAATATTGAAGTTGAGGAGAAAAAAGAACCATTCCTGTCCACGTTTTCTTCTAGAACTTTTTCCAGCTATGACAGACTTTTCAAAAGCAAGATACCATTACATCTGCTGGACTCTTCTGGTTGTGGGGATATATAGGGTTTGTAGGTTCATTGTGAACCCTAAGTACCCAGAGCCAATAAAGGAGCTGCATCTTGCAATGGGTTTTCATTGTATAATGGGTATACAGCAATTCATTTGGTGAAATATAAAGAGTGAAAAATAGGTATCAAGGAAACATTTGTATTTCCAAAATGGGCTCAAGATTAGGTGTTGAGAAGCAGGAGTTATTTGCACATCTCTGAATTCCGGGGTCCCCATAATTGCATGGGAATTACAGAGCATTTCTCAAATAGGCGTCTTTTTTACACACTGTCTTACATTTTGAAGGTAAAAATTTAGAGAAAGATAAAGGACAATAACACGTGTTCTTCTATTCTGTATTCTCCCAAGTCTCCCGATAAAAATGGAACCTCACTTGTGTGAGTAGGCCTAATGCTCGCGACAGTAAACGCATCATGGACACATCACATTTTTACATTGAAATCTGATGTGTTTCTTGGAAAGTGCCTCACTGTGGATTTTGGCCTGTAGCTCAGCCTGCACCTAGAGAAACCTACCACACCTGTACATTTTTGAAAACTAGACGCCTAGGGAAATCCAGAATGGGGTGACTTGTGGGGCTCTCATCAGGTTCTGTTACCCAGAATCCTTTGCAAACCTCACATTTTGCAAAAAAACACTTTTTCCTCACATTTCGGTGATAGAAAGTTCTGGAATCTGAGAGGAGCCACAAATTTCCTTCCACCCAGCATTTCCCCAAGTCTCCCGATAAAAATGGTACCTCACTTGTGTTGCTAGTCCTACTGCCCACGACTGGAAACACCCCAAAACGCAACATGGACACATCAAATGTTTACATTGACAACTGACATGTTTTTTGGAAAGTGCCTAGCTGTGGATTTTGGTCTCTAGCTCAGGCGACACCTAGAGAAACCGAGCAAACCTGGATATTTCTGAAAACTAGACACCTATGGGAACCCAGGATGGGGTAACTTGTGGTGTTCTCACCAGGTTCAGTAAGCCAGTATCCTTAGCGAACTTCAAAATTTGTAAAAAAAGTAACACATTTTCCTCACATTTCACCACTGCAAAGTTCTGGAATCTGAGGGGAACCACAAACATCCTTCTACCCAGCATTCCCCCACATCTCTTGATAAAAATGGTACCTCTTGTGTGGGTAGGCCTAGTGCCTGCGACAGGAAATGTCCCAAAACACTACGTGGACACATCAAAATGATCAGATACAAAACTACCTGTTTTTGCTGGGCAGAGGGGACCTGCGTTTTTGGTCCTGGGCTCAGCAGCCATCTAGGGAAACCTACCAAACTCAAACATTTCTGAAAACTAGACACTCAAGGGAGTCAAGGAAGGTGTGACTTGCATAGATCCTCCAGTCTTACCCAGAATCCTAAGCAAACCTCAAATTTAGCTAAAAGAAAATAACATTTCACCACATTTCTGTGTGGAATCACCGCATTGGCACAAATTTCCTACCACCCAACATTCCTCTCGGTCTCCCAATAAGAACTTTACCTCACTTGTGTAGGTGGGCAAAGTGCCTGTGAAAGGGAAGAGCCAAAAACATGTCGAAATTGAGGGTGAACCAAAGTGGGTCCAAAAGGGCAGTTTGAAAAAAAAACATTTTAGGCTGACAAGAGGGGCAGAATCTTTATTGGTATAGAAGCGACAATACTGGGTGGTAGGAATTTTGTGGATTCCTGCAGATTGTGGAAGGTTTCATCACAAAAATGTGGGAATAATGTGTGATTTCAAGCAAAGTTGGAGGTTTGCGGGGCATTGTGCAGGGTCGGATTGGCATGAAAAATAGGCCCGGGCACCATAAAAAAAGTGGCCACAACTGCGGATTATTCCTTTTCGCATAACACTGCTTCTCTGTTTTAAGTAGTATCAAAATAAGGAAGGGGGTTCTCCAAAAGAGGCATGTCTAAAACTCTGAATTATCTCAGTCTAGCTGCCAAGATCTATGAAATAGGTATTGATACTTAACTTTTGTCTTCTGAACTCCAGTGAGATAAAAAAAAAAATGCAAACATCGCCATCACTCCTTGTGCATGGATTAGTTCACATAAGTGAACCACAGCTGAATATCATTGAGGTCACTTCTATTCAGCCCCCCCATCTGTTCTCAATCTACATACGTAAGCAGAGCCAAGTTAGGACTGTCTCGTTGTGCGCTATGCCTCCTTTGTATATAATGTTACAGTTTGTGATCGAGTGTCGACAAGTCTAACCAAACGCGTGTACTCGGTCCTCTACCACATTTAACGGGACTCTGTTACAAGAGAGAGATAAATATAATTTACTAAAAGATAACTATCAATTGGTATACGCGAGATGGGATATACTGGATTTAGTTTTACAGTTAAGGATAAATACGGGGTTCAACGTACCAGTTGTGAGAAGCCCTGATAAAGTCTGTGGGGGGATGTTTACCCAGATGAAACACGTGTTGGCTTGGCTGTAGCTGCTAAAAGAAACATTAAAGAAGATGATGAACATGTCAATTTGGAACTGTGGCTTTTATTAATACGTTTACATGGACTTGAGTGCTTCCAATGGTTTGCTTAGCTAGGGATTGCTTTCAGGCTTTCTGATTCAAGGTTGTTTAGGGGAACAACCTTGGGAATCACCGTCCACTAAATACACATTTTTTCACACGATAGTGAGCACCCCGTCTTTACAAAAAATCCCCTTCCTTGTATATTTGGTCTGCTGTTAGTGGTATCCAGTTTGTCACTTGTGTGTAGGTCAAGTTCCTTAAAGTAGTCCTCTAGGAGGTGCCGATTGACCTCCTTCTGGACATCTTCTGATTTCCCTAACTTCACGTGTTGAAGTCGCCTGCGAGGATAATCTCACGATCTGGATTTTGATAAACAATTTCCTGTATTAGATCACAAGCTTCCATACCAATCTTTTTTTTGCTTTCTTTATTTGGATTGTTGTATTTATTGAGAACTATTATACTGATGGATTGGCCCCCAAGCCGCTGAGTGAGAGTCCTTGCAAGTCGTGGCCGGAGACTTTTATCTCTTTTTTTTTAAGTTGATGATTGAGTTTCATGAATGTTGATAGCTTACCAGTCGGCCTTTTAAAGAGATTGGTCTTCTGGGCAGTTTTGTGAAATGCATAGTAACCTGGTATTGAAGCAACCACTTTGGACCAGGGGTCAGATGTACAAAACTTTTTAACAGTTGCAAACGGTCCGATTCAGAGAATTGGGCTGCTTGTGATTGCTAGAAAGTATTTCTGTATGTCAAAAGCCTTATTTGCGATTTGGTAACATATTACCAATTTGCAAATAGGGTTTGCGGTTCGATATTAGATAAGGAAGTGTTTAGGGCGTCCCTTCCGAATACCAAATTACATTGGTCCGTGTGAATGTTTTGTGCCCAAAATGCAGCTGCAAAACATTTGCATTTTACCACCTACTTCAAGTAAGTGGTAACCCATTCGCAAATGGGAAGGGGTCTTGAAGGGACCCGATTCGCCTTTGATAATGGTTGTAAAAAACTGTTTTATGAGCAGGCAGCGCCTACTCTTAAAAAATAAAAAGAAAACTTTTCATTTTTATTTTTGAAACACATTCCATTTTTCTTTAAGGAAAACTTGCTTCGTTAAAAAAAACAGATTTATTTATTTAAAATCAATCACAGACATGGTGGTCTGCTGACCCCAGCAGGTCACAATTCAGGTGATTTTTGTCATGCCCAATGGTTCGCGAAGTGTGACCTACCTCATGAATATTAATGAGGTAGATCTATTTGCGACCCACTCGGAATCGCAAAAAGTGTCAAACACACTTCCTTACATATGTGTTTGCGATTACCAATAGCGATTCGCAAAAATTCACTATTTTGTAATCGCACTTACATTTTTACATCTGGCCAAAAGTTTACAGTAAGCACAGAATATTGGTAGTGGTCAGAAAGGTGACGGCTTCTTTTTGCTCTAGAAGACTTGCTATGCCTGCCACTTTCCAGCTGGTCACCCTAACACTCTCTCTGACCCGTTTTTTATTTTGTTTCGTAGTACCAGGGATGCTGCTGGTCCTTAGATGTTGAAGATGCTGGTAGCCATCTGCAGTTGGGCTGCTCGTCCAATGAGAGGTTTTCTACTGGATGACTGGCAGAAATACTGTTGCCCAGACTATTTGTAAGGTGGACTGTTATTTTTCTCTGCTGTTTTGTACCTCGCAGGATGCCATTACCTCCCCAGGGCTTCGGCTTGTATTTGAAATCTGTGATAGCATGTGAGGGTACTTTTCTGTCACCAGAATGTTAATTCATATTCCCCATGCCTCAAAGTACTTGCTTTCCTTTAGTATCGTCGATTTCTTGGGGCCAATCCAGGGGCATGTTTTAAAATACAATGTTTTTAATTTTTGTGAGGCGAGGTATACTAATGATGGAATATTTTTTAGTAAACGTAGTATGTTAGTTCTGTTTAGCATGTCATAATCCCCTCGCATGATGTAATCAAGAGTGAATATTATAGTATAAATATTAAACATCAACAGGGGCCGTCCCACCTGTCTTGATGGCCAGCTTCATGTATAGAGTCACAGGCCCTGATTTCTTCCTTTGGTATGGCTTGGTTGTTAATAATTGTTTTTCAATGTTCACAGGCTTTCCAGTTTGGGTAAATTATAAGGGGAATATTTGTTAATACATACTTTAGAATGAATTCATGTACTGAGGTTCTTCCTTTGGACTATATCTTCAGAATGTTAACTCCAATCTCTTTTTATGAACTTCATAATTTTTGGTATTCTTTGAGTTGGACGGTTTTCATTAATACACCATGTCCAAACCCCTTTAAGAGCGCCACAGGGCAAGCAGGGGTTACTTGGCCCAACCATGTAACCCTGTGTCTTGGGGCCCGACCGACTATGATTTCTGAGCAACAGTGCAAAGTACCCCTTCTGCACTTGACTCTCAATAGTACTGTGATTGAGGAGTCCAAGATTCCCTTGCGGGAAGGTGTGGATAAAGGGTAGTGAACACAGGCTCACAACTCAAAATGTGCACAGCAGCAGCAATAAATCATTGTTCAGTGAAACACTTAGGGGCATATTTACAGCCTTCTCGTGCCTCCTTGAACCATAATAGCCTTATTGTTTTTATGCTAATGTGGCCTTAGGCAGGCATTTCCAATACGCCATATTTACAGAGTAGCCCAGTGCTTGCATTGTGCCACTTTGTAACCCCTTGCACCACATTATGCTGTCATAGTTGGACTCTTGCTCTAGGCAAGACCGCTGGTTTGAGGATGACAGCACTTATGTTTGTAGATGGCTATGCCTATCCTACAACAAGCCGCAACTGTAATCCCAACCCTTCCGGCTCATTAGCAGCACCTCACCAAAACTCACACAGTTAAAGGTGATTTGTGGCAGCCTTTACGCATGGACTCAGAAGTACAACATCTCAGGGAGTGTCGTGGTTAAACGGAGATTACCCCTTTCTCACAGGTACATCATGTCTCAATCAAACACAGGCAATGACGAAGATGCAGTAAGGTTTTAATCGTTTTTATTTAACACAACTGCAATCTGCGATAAGTTGTATGGGCTGCAATGATTAGGATAACGAGCAGGGCAAGAAACAGAATAGTAAAGACAAGAGTCATTATTATAAAGACCCCCACCATCTTATAATGATACAAAAAGACATGAAGCGTGTAATATGTCCTAATACCCTATCATGATAGTCCTAACCTTCTACCTAAAGGAGAGCTTGGTATGCTAAACCTAATCTGCCAATGCCATGTCCCTGAAAGGAGCCCCCAAACCTTGTTACCTTGGAATGAAGTCTCTAGCTCAGACTCCGTAGGGACACGAAGTCCAGGTAAGCGTTGAGGCGATGTGCAGCATCGATAGCCACGATGGTATCTGGTCAGAATCCCTCTGATTATCTGTCTCAAGTGTGATATATTTATACAGATCTACTTGGACCCCTGACGTAGGTTTTTCCCATACAATAGATAACGCTGCATGCTTGGGATGGTAATTTCTAATGTGAGTACCTACTGTTTGTTTGTCTTTGTCGCTTGAATTGACGCCTTAGCGAGGTGACATTGATAACTCTAAACCAAAGGGCTTAACTATAAACAAGGCAGCCATCTTAGAAGAATGAATTAAGTAAATGGTCTAAGACAGAGCAAGCTAAGTAGGTTAAAAGTCACTAGGTGATGGGGGCACAAGTCTGCCAGCCAAAGGCTAAGCTAACCCCTGTCATCCCATTAAAACAAACTAGGATTCACTTCACCCTCCCATTGCTGTAACAAGCATGACGCTATTACCGGACGCCAACAAAGGTGAGGGAATCCCAAAAAGCTACAAAAGCTGCTCTGGACTAAAAGTGAACCATGAAACAAATTTAGAAACAACATAGTTAAAATGTAATAGTTCAAAAACATACTAAGAAACGTAATGCCGATCATGACAAGCACAGCAGGCCAAAGTAAATGACAATAAAGCATACGCTGTATTTTAAGGCTGGTACAAAAAGCCAATTATTATTTTGTGGAACTATAGCCATGACCTTGAAGAGTAGCTCCGAAGTCACCGACCAAAAAGTCATCAAAAACTGAGGCCAAATCGTCAGATGTAAGATCGATCACATGGGCAGATGGATTCACGGAGCAGAAGTGTGCCATAGTCTCTTGTGCAGGTCCACCTGCATTAGGTCCAACCTCCGTAGAATGAAGGGCGAACTCAGTCAACACAGAGTGTTCATAGGTGGCCTCGCGGGTCAGCCTTCGTCTCATGGGGCACGACCGTGTATGAACCCTCATCAGCAGTCCTTTGTCCACAGGAGGCACTGGCATGACGGCAAGACACACTGTTGGCAAATGTTCAAAGAACCACCATACGCAGCGAAAGACAGGCTGCACACACCAGAGGAGTGGTCGGAATGACAATGACCAATTCCACTCTAGTTCCTCCAGCAAGGAAACATCGAAAATCTGAACCATGCGTTCCCGGCACAGTTGTATTTGTGGCAGCTGCTCCATTTCTCTGTGTAGCTGTAAAGAAACAACCACTGCGAATCAGAAGATATAGCAGTAATATTCTGTCAATCAATGCCAAAATTACAGGAAAGCCCCCAAACGCACTTGAAAAGAGTGAATGGATGGCCGACGGGATGACTCCGAAGATAGTCTGGAAGACTGACACAAATCCAGACCCGACAGCCTTAAAGAAATAGACAATCCCAGTAGTGCGTGAGGCGTTGAAAATTCTGGATACCAGCTCACCCAAATGCTTGAGGAAGTTGGTATTTGATAGTCATTGTATCTCGGCTGAAAATCTCACAATCTGGAGAGCATACGTCTCTCTAGTGGATGTCAACGCGACCTGTTTTTGAAACAGAAGCGCCTTTAGTCTGCTCAGCTTGTCATAATTTAGATTAATAGTATCAATGTGATGCTACATTTCTGATTCCTTTATCTCTCGTGTGGGGGGGAATAAAACATGTCCACAAAACGTAACGACCTTAGAGACCGAAATTGCGTAGGCAATTCCTCGTCGCATACCGAAACAGCTTTGGTCACTCAGCACCACATAACTTCCATTCGAAAGTACATGAAATGCTGGTTGAATCAAAGGGACGGGAGTACCCTTCAGAAAACAGGCCAAGTTCGCAACCCCCGCATAGCATTGGCCTTGAAGGGACACCTGCTTGCAGATCATTGAATGACTAACAGTAGTCTCACATTCGCTTCCGCTAAGAAAGACCTCGGTTTCGCTGTTCAAAAACGTATATTCAAAGGGTAGCTCCCACTCTTCCTTAATATAGCTATCACCCAGTCACTCGTACCTGCCCACGGCACGATGTTTCAAGCATTTCGAAAAACTCAAAGTGGAAATAGGCAGATTAATTATGCCATGTAGAAGCCATACAGTTGAAGGTCTTTTGGCGACCGTGATAGGCAACTTATTTAACTTCTCTATATGAAGCATGGTGAAACTTGCTTCCTTTTTGGCCATTGTCTTTTCTTCCCTGGATTAATTAAAAGCAGTGAACACTTCACTACCGTTAATGTATCACCATGGAATACGGCCATTTTTCAATGTTTGTAATGTCCAACCAAGTTGCATGATGGAACGCAGCTGACTTTGTCCATGGTATAAACGGGACATGTCCATGTGAACGATGTCTATCGTAGACAACACTATATTTGTCAATTATTAAATTCTGTTGGACAGTGTTCATGTCGTTATCAACAACCGCCAAAGCCTTTTCTAAGTTTTCCTTATCTAATTCCCTTAATCGCGCAGCAGCTTCTATCTGAGAAAGTTTCCATATCTCATTATACATAGCATAGATGAACCTTTTAGAGCACTGTTTCCTAGGACCTAACAAGAAGTCCTGTAAGTCGATATCTTCGGAAAGTGTGTTAAGGTGTTCTTTAACTGCGGCTAACGTGTTAGACTGTACCCATTGTTGGCACAGTTTACCCACACTATATGTAGTAACTATCCCTGTGTGTTGACCTGAGATAAAGCAAGGATCTGGCCGGCTAATCTTGAACCCCCCTGAGGTATTCAAAAATCGTGCCTTACACCCATTAGTGTCTACTGGCCATATTAACCACCCACCGGGACTGGAAAGTGAAGAATTATAGGTACCAGTCTGAACCTTTGCATCTAGCTCATCCTCAGTGTTATTCCAGAAGAATTGCCAATCATTAAATTTTGCCGGTGTTGGAATACTGGGCGTGTTCATTTCCTTTATTTTTGCTAACCCCAGGCAGGACATCTGTTGAATAGTGTCATTTAAAAAGATCATTTGCACAGGAATCAGGCATGCTCTGAATAAAGCTTCGCTACCCAGTATCTGCCAATCTTGTGTTCCCCAGACACTCTTTGAATCAATAGTGTTCTTCCAGTGATTGTAACCTTCGATAGCAAAACAGGAAACAAAGGAAGCTGAATAAATCAGTTGTGTGTCTGTCAGCAAAATTTTCTGAATTTTGGAAGGAGGTAACTTGAAGTAATATGATTTGAGATTTTTTGTATCATGCCCAGAAAAATAAGTACATTTCGCTAAATAACTTTTCAGACTCCCCACTGGGGGTGTCGAACAATGTTCCCACTGTTTGTAATTAAGTACTGGTCTATGTCTAGTTGCACGGTGCAGGTAGTAATGTCCCCAATTATTGTAGCAGAACATTTCCCCGTAATTAATTATATTTACATATACGTCATCACTTTCAAATACTGAACAGTCCTTCATTTCAGTTAACATAGAATCAAATGTCTGGACATCCCAATCATCAGATACAACACTGGGTGTAATAACATCTGTCATAGATATGTTGAATACATATGGTATTTGAATAACCTCAGTAGGCCCGTGTATTTCAAATGGAACCTGGTCCCATACAATCCCATCAGAAATGGGTACAGCTGAAATGTTCACTGGGGAAAAGTCCCTGCGGACATTGTGTGAGGAATGATATGAAGTTAAGACTTCATCCACAGGCTCTATATATGTGTGTTCAGGAATGTAATGACCATTTATAAGCAAGAAGAAAACAGTCACAAAACCAATCCATAGTAATAAGGTGGAAAATGTCAGGCAGAACCATAAATAGTTCCATGGGTATATTAAGTAATTTGTTTTAAGCCATAGATATAGCTTATGTGTTTTTGAAACATTTTCAATCACTGGAGTGGATGAGTCTGAAGAAAAGTCATCAATATCAATGAAATAACCAGAGGCAGTCTCTGCAAATACGGGAGCAAGTGCAGTACTTGTAGATGGGTCCATTTCATGTGGAGGCTCATAGTAGACTGTTTCATCAGTCTGTGTTGTATTGGTGTAGAAAACGGCCAAATCTTGGACAGGTGTTGTCGTTGAAGTGGTAGCAGGGACCAGCAAGAGCTCATTTTCCACCCTCCCCATGGTCGGGGAGGAATTTGTAGCGATGTTGGACATTGTTGCGTAGTCCACCGTAGTGTAGTTCACTCTATTCTGAAGAGTTATGTCCTGTTGGGTAGTGAGAGGGGATTGGGAACTACCCAAGGGACCTCTGGGTCCACTGTGCAGGATCGGCCACATGGTGAAGTTTGACGTTGTCAATTGAAACAATTCTGTTTCCTCGTGAACCAGGCAACAGTGGCAAGATAACAGTTCTGGTACCTTGTATTCCTAGGACTGAGACCGGTGCTCTGTAGGATGGACTGAGTTCCTTCTTCACAGCAATCTTTTCATGAACCAGATCCCCAACTTTAGGAATCCAGCCAGTGCGAGTTGTCGGTATATCCCTTATTCCTAAGGTGGCAGCAATGGTGGATGATTTATCATCACAAAATTGCTAAAGCTCTTGTAAGACAGTGAGACGTTCATTTATGTCAAAAGGCGTTTCTGCTGCCACCATACCAGAACCATCAAGATCTGGGACATACATAGGTATCCCAAAGAGAATCTCATAGGGTGTGCATCCCCCCAAGGACCGTCTTGGAAGATTATTCAGTGCTCTCTGGACCCCATATAGGTGATGAAGCCAGCTGTGGCCAGAACCTAATACCCTAGCTGTTAAGAACTGCTTTAGATTACGGTTTTGCCTCTCCACGACCGAATTTCCCTCGGGATGGTATGGTGAGGAGTAATGGAGTTCAACACCCACCACCGAATGGTGTCCCTGAATGCCTTAGAGGCAAATGCAGGGCCCTGGTCCGAATGGAATGCTGCAACCGCATATGTACCGCTGTGTCCATATCCACAGGAACCTAGAACAAGAATCTACAGCGACTAAGATATATTTGTATGCACCATCAGGTTGAAGTGGACCGCAGTGGTCCAGGTACACACATTGTAGTGGCCTGCTGGACACTACGAGGGATGTCTGTGGTGAGCGTTTGATATTGGAGCCCCTTATTTGCTGGCATATGTCACATTAAAAGACATAGGGGGTCATTCTGACCCTGGCGGTCAACGACCGCGGGAGCACCGCCAACAGGCTGGCGGTGCTCCCAAGGGCATTCTGACCGCGGCGGTATGGCCGCGGTCAGAAACGGAAAACCGGCGGTCTCCCGCCGGTTTTCCGCTGCCCTGAGGAATCCTCCATGGCAGCGCAGCTTGCTGCGCCGCCATGGGGATTCCGACCCCCTCATCGCCATCCTGTTCCTGGCGGTCGTGACCGCCAGGAACAGAATGGCGGTGAGGGTTGTCCTGGGGCCCCTGGGGGCCCCTGCAGTGCCCATGCCAATGGCATGGGCACTGCAGGGGCCCCCGTAAGAGGGCCCCTAAAAGATTTTCAGTGTCTGCATAGCAGACACTGAAAATCGCGACGGATGCTACTGCACCCGTCGCACCCTTCCCACTCCGCTGGCTCCATTCGGAGCCGGCTTCCTCGTGGGAAGGGGTTTCCCGCTGGGCTGGCGGGCGGCCTTCTGGCGGTCACCCGCCAGCCCAGCGGGAAACACAGAATAACCGCGGCGCTCTTCTGACCGCGTAGCGGTATTCTGTTGGGGGAACTTTGGCGGGCGGCCTCCGCCGCCCGCCAAAGTTAGAATCACCCCCATATTGTTTTGTCTGTTTGCATAGACCAGGTCACCAGAAGCGTTTCTGTAAGAGTGTTATTGTGGCTGTGATACCAGCATGAGCAGAAGCGACACCCTCATGCGCTGCTTTCACTAGATCTAATCTCTGGTCTTCGTTGGGGATCACCCGATCTCCAACCCCAGGAATTGTTGCATAGGCAACATTCTGTGCACTGATGTGGTAAGAATAGTTTGTAGGGTACCCTTTTGGGAAAGACTTGCCCCCAGTTGAAGCTTTCACGGAGGTCAAACTTTCATTATCCAATCTTGTATGAGAAAGAGTCATTGCAGCCACAGAAGCCGTAGCTACTGCGGATTTGGCTGCTTCGTCAGCCAAAGTATTACCAATAACGTGTACTCCTACAAGTTTGTGGCCCAATGTATGTGCTACATAGACACACTGTAGCTTATCCTTAAGATCTGCCACCCTCCCCCACAATGTCTTGTGTTTTATGGTATTCCCTTTAGAATCTCTAAACCGGTTTAGCTTCCAATGATTAAGATAATCATTGTAGGACTGCACACAGTAGTATGAGTCACACACTATTAAGGTCAGTTTTCCTGTTTCTGTTTTTTCTAGCGCTAATAGCAGGGCTTTAAGTTCAGCCAACTGACCTGTGCAGTCCCCTAGAGTCTGCGTTCACGTGTTGTGAGGGTGAAAGACTCCATCCTTCATCACTTCACTTACGGCTGCGCAAGTGGCTGAGTATTGATGTTTGGTACCTACTGCTGTTTGGGCAGAACCATCAGTATATATGACAGTATGGTATCTGTCTAAAGGCAAAAGATCTACAGGAAGTGTCTGGAGTTTCGGATCAAAGATGTAGTCAACATCAGTGGCAGTCAGGGACGTTGCCCACTGAATCTAATGTGGATGTAGTGCTTTAGCATTCGGAACGCTTGCTTTGGTAACGGCCTCTAAGGCTGGCACCGGGGTAACGACAATGATGCGTTTCCCTTGGGCAAGTGGCCTCTCCTTTATGAAAGCCATCTGAACTGCAGTTAGAATCTTTTCTGTGGGTGCAAAACGTTGTTCTGCATTTGAGTATAAATGTGACTTATATGCTATGGGCACCGTGTCATCCTCATTGAAGGTGACGTAAGTAAACCCAATAGCACCCGCAATTATCCTGATGACCAAATTTGTGTTATTGTCACATGTGTGCAAGTGTTTAGCTTCCAGCATATACTGTTGTAACTCCCTAAGGGTGCTTGTGTGTTCAACTGTCCAGTGTCTGCTAGAAAAATCTGGACGTATTAAGTCGCATAGTGGCTTGATACGTTGTGCATAGTCAGGAATGTATGTTCTGCCAAAATTAAAGAAACCAAGTAAAGACTGTAGTTTCTTTAAAGTGTTCGGTGGGTGCAATTGTGCACATTTCTCTAGAAAGTGCGGGGCCAGGCACTTCCCCCTCATTTGATAGCTCGTATCCCAGGAATAAAACACTGAGAAAAGCTATTTTTGTTTTCATAAAATTGAATTTGTATCCAAGGGCTGCGAATCCTAAAATGATCTGATCAACCCTGACAAGATGAATGTTGAGGTCGTTATCTGTGAGATAGATGTCATCCACATAGGACAATGCTTCAGAATCAATATCATGTAATATTGATGTAACCTGGGCTGAGAACAGCCCTGGGCTATTCTTATAGCCTTTGGGCAAACGGCAGAAGCGTTTTTGTGAGCCAAATGAGAATGCACTCAGGTCATGACTTTCATCCGCTAAATTCTGGCAGAAAAACCCGTTGGAAATATCCAACGTTGTTTTTTATTTTTTGCATACAATATTGTTCATTAATGCTGTGCTTTGAGAATTTTGTATGGCATATGTATGTGTATTACTGTTTAAATGTCTGTAATCTAAGACTATTCTATAGGAATGGTCTGGCTTCGCAACTGGAAATAACAGGTTAATCATTGCAGAGGCACAGGGCTCAACTACCCCCTGATATTCTAGCTGAGTGAGGATCTCCTTCACTGGAGCCTTTGCCTCGTGTTTAACTGGATATTGTGGCTGAGGCTGGGGTGTAGACCTGATAGGTATTATATGACATGGAGAGTCCCTGACCCTACCTACATGATTGCGGTATAATGCTGGTGCCTGTGCTAAAGCCCATTTGACAGCGTAGGCTTCTTTTTCTGCTTCTGGAACAAGATTAGAGAAAGATGGCAAAATTACATTTTCCACACGTGGGAGCTTACGGACATGTTCGGGCGGCCAATCTCTTTCCGCAATAGGATGTCACAATTAAGTTCGTCCCAAAATATCACACCAATGGTGCGCTCCACGTCGCCCTCAGTTTGAATCTTTAGATCATAAAGCCTATCGGGTGGGAGTACGTGCCCTTCTGCTGTTTCAACCACAATAAAATCGCTAGTTGCTGTCGCATCCTGATGATCTTTCAGACACTGGCGACATATCGTGACCTCTGCTGCGATGTCTAACAGTGTCACTGCCCACAACTTGTTCTTCAGCAGTTTTCTCAAGTATACCGGCATTTTTAACTGATAGTGCTGCCACCTTTTCTTTTTAAACTGTGGCTTTTGTTGTATAGTCTTTTCTTCTTTTTTGACTATGGACTGCAACAAGTCTTTCTTTTGTTTCACGTGCTAAGGACGTCGATCAGGATGGTCCCCTCTCTCGCTACGTACATCCAGTGCGTCCTCAAAGGAAGGAGAGGGACGTGAATCAGTATATCTATCAGGAGTTTTTATATTCTCCCTATTTCTGAGAGTGTATCTCCTTTCGGAGTTCTCCGGATGTGGAGAGTCTGCTCTCTTCTTTTGTCTGTCATTAAATTGTCTTGAATTTTCCCAGCGCTTTTTAGAACCCTCCTGTACTATTTTTCATACCTTCCTTAGGGGCGGTATTCTGTATTTCTAGCTTCTTTGGCTTGGCTCCCAAACTGTCCCGTCCTATACTAATATAGGACGGGACATCGGTATCAGGAATAATTTTCGATAGCTGTCTCTCTTGTTCCAAATGTGGAGTTTCTCGGGGACGCTGGCGAATAGCCAGTGCTACCGCTTCCTCTTTAATGTTACTGATTATTATCGAGGAAACCGCGTTGAAGTTACGCATTAGTTTCATCCCCAAATCTAGGGCCGGTGCTGCCCCATTCTCATTCGGTATTTGTCTTAACACTTCCGTTAAATTGGAAAGTGTCGGGGTACCATGTGTGGTAGTATATTGCAGTGAAGACTGTACCCTAAGTGGTGCAGTCATCCACAGAGGGAACCGTCCCAAAGGGCAAGCACCTTGTGAGAATTCTATGTTTCTCCTGTGGTCCCGTATGGGGAAACACAGCTTCCAGCTGATTTGTTTTCTGGGCTATCCAGTATGGTATTTTCTCCTGTTCTGTGGGAACCTTACCCATAATAGTATGCACTGTTTGTGGATTAATCCCAGTAGCCAATTGGTATCCAGCAGGTGCTGGTGGTGCCGGAAGTGCTGGTGTTGTGTTCAAAGTCCACATTATGAACTGAACAAGTCATCTGTATAATGTTACTATCTCATTGTATAAATTTCGCAAATCTGCTGCTTGCATGTTTTGTATACCTGGGTGAGGTGTTTATGTGGCAAACATGGGCCACGTTGGTCAATCATTTCCTAAAGGACCTAATCTCACTTGTTGTATTACATGTGGTAGGGCGCCTTCAAACCAGTTCAAATGATTTGTGAGCGGTATTTCATGATACTGGTATGCTTGGTAGCGTTGGGGTATGTTTGCAATTTTATTTGTATGAAATGTGACTGACCTGTGGTCTTCCTCGGGAAAGGTGACCCAGGAATAGAATGTTTCCATTGGGTAAGCTTCATTAGCCTCCACTATAAAGGTGACGTCCCCGCCCTCGTCTGTTAAGCTATGTGCTACTAGATGTAAAGTTAATGCTTGTCTAGCATTCTCAGGAGTGTTGATGGCGTTAGCCATATTCTAAAAAAATGGGTGAAGAGATGGAACACCAACTGGGAAGTAGAGTCCTTTTATGAGTTCGAATTTGAACAACCTACAGCCTAATTAGGTGTTCCCTGTTCAACTGAGGAGGATTTTCCCAAAGACCACGGACGTCTCCGTATGTTGGTACTTAGGGTACCTGTCATCTGTGAGACAGTGATAGTCGGTGTATCTGTAAATTAGTGCCTAAACACCATCGTTGGTGGCGCCAAGTCGTAGTTGGACTCTTGCTCTAGGCAAGACTGCTGGTTTGAGGATGACAGTACTTATGTTTGTAGGTGACTATGCCTATCCTCCAACAATTCGCAACTGTAATCCCAACCCTTCCGGCTCATTAGCAGCTCACCAAAACCCACACAGTTAAAGGTGATTTGTGGCAGCCTTTACGCATGGACTCAGAAGTACAACATCTCAGGGAGTGTTGTGGTTAAACGGAGATCACCCCTTCCTCACAGGTACATCATGTCTCAATCAAACACAGGCAATGACGAAGATGCAGTAAGGTTTTAATAGTTTTTATTTAACACAACTGCAATCTGCGATAAGTTGTATGGGCTGCAATGATTAGGATAATGGGCAGTGCAAGGAACAGAAGAGTAAAGACAAGAGTCATTACTATAAAGACCCCCACCATCTTATAATGATTCAAAAAGACATGAAGCGTGTAATATGTCCTAATACCCTATCATGATAGGCCTAACCTTCTACCTAAAGGAGAGGTTGGTATGCTAAACCTAATCTGCCAATGCCATGTCCCTGAAAGGAGCCCCCACCCTCGTTACCTTGGAATGAGGTCTCTAGCTCAGACTCCATAAGGACACGAAGTCCAGGTCAGCGTCGAGGCGAAGTGCAGCATCGATAGCAGCGATGGTATCTGGTCGGAATCCCTCTGATTATCTGTCTCAAGTGTGATGTATTTATACAGATCTACTTGGACCACTGATATAGGTTGTTCCCAAACAATAGATAACGCCACGTGCTTGGGATGGTAATTTCTAATGTGAGTACCTACTGTTTGTTTGTCTTTGTCGCTTGATTTGACACCTTAGCGAGGTGACACTGATAACATAACTCTAAACAAAAGGGCCTAACTATAAACAAGGCAGCCATCTTAGAAGAATTAATTAAATAAATGGTCCTTCGACAGAGCAAGCTAAGTAGGTTAAAAGTCACTAGGTGACGGAGGCACAAGTCTGCAAGCCAAAAGCTAAGCTAACTCCTGTTATCCCATTAAAACAAACTAGGATTCAATACAATGCCTGCACCAGGCATAATGTATGCAAAGGGGTGTTCTGGCGCTGGGAGACACAAAAAAATGGAGCAGTGAAATTTACAAGATTTCACTGCCCATTTTTGCATCATTTTTACCACCTACTCAGAGCAGGCATTAAAATGACACACCCAGTATGTTCAATTGGCCTCCCTGTGCTTTGCTGCAAGCATCAACATTTTTGACGCTAGTGTAGCAGAGCGCCAAAATGGCATCAAAACGTTTGATGCTATTGTGCTAATGACTGTCATGGTGCACTGTATTGTAAATATGGCGTAACCATGGTGTTGTTAGGTCCTGATGGGGGGGCACAAGAAAAGTGGTGCATCATCTATGATGTGCCACTTTCTTTTACATATGCCTCTTACCTTTATGAAAAAACAAGAAGTATTTTATTTTCTACTGGTACCAGCACAAAGGAAAAATATGGCACTCATGAAGAAGAACACAGTCCTCCCCTTGAGGTTGGGGCTCTAGTATTTCTTTGGCCATTCCCTGCCCCACTCTCTTCTGATGTTAGAGACAGTGGTTATTCCTCATGCACTATTGGTACCATCCACGATATGCCCCACTAGCAGTCTGAGGCTCAAGAGTCAACTTTGACTCTGAATTAAAGACAATAGTGGTCCGGAGCTAAAGCTATTTTTTAGCAACAAGTTCCCACGTGGATGACCGGCTCTAAACCAGTCTTACTAGACTGGCAGGCATGAAGTGTATGGAGTTCTTGAGTGCACCACATCCGCAGGCACTCACAGCAGCTGTAGCTGAGTTCAGGTGAGTTGACCGCATGTGGCCCAGGCTGCTGCACTCAGCAGAGTATCTCACATGCGGTCATGCTCCAGAAGCGACCAGAGGGTCTCTGCAGCTCCTCCTGTGGCTTAAGGGTCCAGTTGTTCTCTCAGTGAGGGTGTCTGCAATGATCCTGACTTGGGTCCCTGACCTAGGTGATGGTGAGCAGGTGGTCCAATGGCGTCTGCACTTCTCCAGTGGGAGGTAGATCAGGTTGTAGTTCTTTATGCACCCCCTGATCCCCTTGGTCAAACAGGTCATAGTATCTCACATCACAAGGGCTACTGCTCGATCAGCATGGTGGAAATCCTTCACAGTGGCCCCTCGTAGTATACGGTGTTGCTGCCTACTACCATACAAGGCTACAGCCCCTGCCACATGGCAGTCCTTCTTGACACACAGGGTCGTCCACTGGGAACTACGTATGGGTTCTGGACCAATCGCTGCTGCACATTGCTCAATTCCCAGCTGCTCTTTCCTGGCATACGGAGGTCGCAGATTATGTCCTGCACATGAGCAACAACGCGATTGGTGCAGCAGCTGTTTGCTCACACCTTGCACAGGGAGTCCACTCGACAGGCCTCTGCACTGGATTTAGCTTCCTCTAATGCTCTACTCTTCCTCACAGGACACACACTTTTCTCGGCATCCCTTGGGGACATCCCCTCACTCAGCATGGAAACTATTGCTTCAAGGACCCCAGTCCTGGTCATAGAAAGAAGTCTTTCAGTTCCCCTTCTCACACGGCCCTTGTGGCTGCTTGGCAGATGACAATGTTTGGGGTCTAAACCTCCCTTTCTTATACTGCATTTCCAGACACTAAGGGCCTGATTACAACTTTGGAGGAGGTGTTAATCCGTCCCAAAAGTGACGGTAAAGTGACGGATATACCACCAGCCGTATTACGAGTCCATTATATCCTATGGAACTCGTAATACGGCTGGTGGTATATCCGTCACATTTGGGACGGATTAACACCTCCTCCAAAGTTGTAATCAGGCCCTAAATGTGATTCAGGGTCTGGGTATTTGAAGTTTTATGTTGGGGGTCTGCTTCTTCTATGTGTCCACTCATCTGCT